>NC_084851.1:12686846-13337846 GCF_033115175.1 Lepus europaeus
AAAATATTAAATTGTATGGGAAAACAAATTAACAGATAGGCTAAATGGGTGGCATTAGCATAGTGATGCAAGCAGAATGCGGGGAAGTACTGTCTGCAGCTTTCCATATAATCGATCACTCAGAACATTTCCTCAAGCAACAGAGTGAAAAAGTTACTTTTCTGCAGGAAAGCTAATTTATTTAAACAGCTGTCAAGTGACTTCAAACTATGTCATTAAGAGATCAGTTCAGGCCCGCACCATGGCTTAACAGGCTAATCCTCCACCTTGCGGCACCAGCACACCGGGTTCTAGTCCCAGTTGGGGTGCCAGATTCTATCCTGGTTGCCCCTCTTCCAGGCCAGCTCTCTGCTATGGCCCGGGAAGCCAGTGGAGGATGGCCCAAGTGCTTGGGCCCTGTACCCGCATGGGAGACCAGGAGAAGCACCTGGCTCCTGGTTTCAGATCAGCGAGATGCGCCAGCCACAGTGGCCATTGGAGGGTGAACCAACAGCAAAAAGGAAGACCTTTCTCTCTGTCTCTCTTTCTCTCTCTGTCTCTCTCTGTCTCTCTCTCTCTCACTATCCACTCTGCCTGTCAAAAATAAAAATAAAAAATAAATTAAAAAAAAAAATCTGTTCAGGCCAGCACCGTGGCTCACTAGGATAATCCTCCACCTGTGGCACTGGCACCCCAGGTTCTAGTCCCAGTCGGGGTGCCAGATTCTGTTCTGGTTGCTCCTCTTCCAGTCCAGCTCTCTGCTGTGGCCCGGGAGTACAGTGGAGCATGGCCCAAGTCCTTGGGCTCTGCATTCACATGGGAGACCAGGAGGAGGTGCCTGGCTCCTGGCTTCAGATCGGTGCAGCACCCAGCTTAGTGGCCATTTGGGGGGTGAACCAATGGAAGGAAGACTTTTAGAAAAATAAAAATTAAAAAATAGAGAGATCAGTGCAAAACAAACGTGGGTTTTGGAAAATAAAAAAATGTAAAACTCTTCCTTCACATAGCAGAACTGTATAACCAGTAATAAGTCTACTACTAAGCACCGTTATTGCAGGAGAGAAAAGATCTCTGTGTGCACGTGGGAGTAGGTATCCATGTCACAGAATCCTCTCTGGTGCTTGTCCTGGTGGTAAGTCACCATTGGACTAGCTGGCTTCTCCCAGCCATTCCCAGATGCAGCTCCTGATTTCAGCTCCCCACTGATGTCACGCTGGGACTGATGGCCTGCCACCCACATGGGGAAGTGGATTCAATCCTCAGGTCCCAGTTTCAGCCTGGCCTAGCCTCAAGTCACAGCAGACACGAGCTGGTTCTTTTCTGTGTCTCTCAAATAAGTGTTTTTAAAATGTTTTAATTGTGTTGGCAGAGAGCTGGATCAAAAATGGAGCAGCCAGAACTCCAGCTGGGACTCCAAACAGTGCCCATATGGGATGCCAGCACTGCAGATGGAAGCCTTAGTTGCAATGCCACAGCACCAGCCCCAGCACTTTTAAAACACTGGAAATCTTCAGGCAATAGTCTAATTTGGTGGGCTGTTGGTCTTTTTTTTTTTAATTTGACAGATAAAGTGAGACAGTGAGAGAAGGAGACAGAGAAAAAGGCCTTCCTTCCATTGCTTCACCTTCCCAATTGGCCACCAAAACCAGAGCTATGCCTATCTGAAGCCAAGAGCCAAGTTTTTCCTCCTAGGCCTGAGTGCAGGGACCCAAGCACTTAGGCCATCCTCCACCGCTGTCCCAGGCCATAGCAGAGAGCTGGACCAGAAGAGGAACAACTGGGACTAGAACCTGGTGCCCATATGGGATGCCAGTGCTGCAGGCAGAGGATTAACCAAGTGAGCCATGGCGCCGGCCCAGGCTATTGGTCTTGAAAACTGTAGTCACCAAGAAGATGGAACTTGAAAGGACACAGCTGTAGAGAAGCTGATAAAAGGGATCTGGGTGGGTGACAAAATGACCCAACTGCAGAGGACTTTCTGAGACCTATTATATCTTTTTACTTGGGCCAGCACCATGGCTCAAAAGGCTGATCCTCCACCTGCAGCGCCAGCACACTGGGTTCTAGTCCTGGTCGGGGTGCCAGATTCTGTCCCAGTTGCCCCTCTTCCTGTCCAGCTCTCTGCTGTGGCCCGGGAGTGCAGTGGAGGATGGCCCAAGTGCTTGGGCCCTGCACATGCATGGGAAACCAGGAGAAGCATCTGGCTCCTGGCTTCAGATCATTGCAGTGCACTGGCCGCAGTGGCCATTGAGGGGGTGAACCAATGGTAAAGGAAAACCTTTCTTTCTCTCTCTGTCTACTCTTCCTGTCAAAAAAGAAAGGATGAAAAAAAATAACTGGTTACACTTGGATTATAAAATAAGATGGCACATTGTTATACTTCACTACAAAAACTTGGGACAGGCATATCGATCACTAGATGGAGTGGTTAAAGCATCCAACACTGTCATTAGCTTCAATGTTCTACTTTGTTCTGGTAAAGGGGAAAACCAAATACCTTTTCAGCAGGTTTGGCTTTCACTGCTTTTAAATTAGGCAAAATTAAGTTAGGAAGGAACAGAGGAGAGACCTCCCAGGGAGCCGAGAAAGCTTTCTAGAGGCTGTGTGCCAGAACACAGAGACCCACTCTATACAAAGAATGGATAGGAGCCCTTCCTTTCAGGGCCCCCAGCCCATGACTTGGCCATGCACGTGGTGACTGATGACACAGATCCCTCTCTACACCCCTGACACGACCTCAGAATGCTGTCACCTACTTGGGCCTCAGCTTCTTCATTAGTGAAGGGAGAGGTGGCAGAGTGGTGAAGTCCTATTCCAGTTCTAAAACTGCACTATTACATTGATAACCCCAGCAGGATACATCCATCAGCTTCCCTTGAGCTCCCTGCAAATGCACCTGGGAGGCAGCAAGGATGCCTTAAGATCTGTGTGCCAGCCATCCATGTAGGAGACCTGGATGGAGTTCCCAGCTCCTGGCTTTGGTCCAGCCCAGTCTTGGCTGCTGCAACCATTTAGGGAGTGATCTAGTAGTTAAAGATAGTCAATCAATCAGGCAGTCAAGCTCTCATTTGGGAGTGAATCAGCAGATGGAAGAAAACTGTAATGATGCTTTTCAAATTAATCAATATCAATCTTGATGGTTAACACTCAATCAATAATCCTCCCTGAGTCAAACCCTCTCTCAGGTGCTCTCCCTGCACCAACCTCATGCCTCCCAAACCTACAGATGGGAAACAGCACTCAAAGAGATGAAACAGCAGTCATTCTCCCAAAGCCTGGAGCTGGGAGCTGACAAGCAGGCATTCCTGGGGTGAAGAGTGGAAGGGCATTCCAGGTAGAAAACAGGATGTGCCAAGGTACAACAAGGTGAGTGAGCCCCTGGAATTCAGTGTGGTGTGGGGAGGGACACTTCCCTCCCTGGTGACCATAGCTGATGGAGTCTGAGGGGAAGTTTTTCTTTCCCTCACTTCCTCAGGCTTTCAAATGCAAATATTATCCTGCTGTGGGAGGTGCAGGTGGAACAATCAGTGACCAGGGTTCTTTCTTCTAAACTCGGATTTTGATCTTTCTCTAGCTGTCAATCAGCCGCCCAATCCTCTCTCTCTGGACTCTTGGCAGTGGGGCAGCTCTGTCAGCCATTGCTTGGTGGTGGCATTGTGCAGTACTGCTGAGCCAAACCAGCAGTAGGTTAGATGCCATCAGTGCCTTTCCCTAGGATCTATCACCCTGCAAGGGGCTTATCAGGTTGGAACCCCACCCAAGGCCAGGGGCATCTGAATTTCAGAGCCAGGCAAGCCAGGAAGAGGCTGGCACAGGGAAGGGCAGAGGTGGTAAGCAGTCACACTCTCTGAAATCTGGGTTAGAGCACTGAAGACGTTATGAACAAAACCATTCCTATGCATGCGCAGGGGTGTGTGTGCACACATGCATGTTGGGGAGTGTGTCCATGAGTTTCAGACTCTCAAAATGATCAATGACCCAGAAAATGTTAACAACCACTGCTCTTAAGCCAGCTGGGAGCCAGATCTCCAGGCAACTCAAAACACCTGGAGAAACCCAACAACACAGCAAGGGGAAAAAACCAAAAACCAGAAAACCAGCCATTGCAAGCTAGATGAGAAATCCTCCCAGACCTTAGTGGGAAGGATGACAAGCACTGTAGCCGAGACTGTTCCTGCCTTAGGATCTGAGGCAGTAATGTCTGCCTGCCTTCACTCAGTGCTATTGCACAAGCTGCCACCCTGGGCAGGACCCCAAATGCTCACAATTTGCTGAGAAGCCATCCAGGCCTCCAGCTGGTAATCTAATTCTCCTAAGGAAAGTCTTCCTTTTAAACAGCAAAAGCAGAAAGGAAACACGGGAAGCTGGAGCCACAGGCCAGGTACTTCTCTAAACTAATATTTGAAAGAAACTTAAAAATAAACCACATGTCACATTCACTTTAAGTTTCTAGCACAAGATTAAAAGGATAGCTGTTTCCTGGGGAAGGAGTCCCCACGCAAGAGACTTACACAAGGGCAGTGTGGCCCCATGCTGGGACATGACCAGGGATTCCTCCCCCACCCAGCAACAGCGTCCTTCCCCATGACACCACCAGCATCAACATCTCCTAGGTCACCCAGCACCAGATTTCACCCTGTTGTTGACTTCCTCAGTGCTACCATGTTGAAAGTAGCCCAAGAGTCAAGACAAAGTGGCTTCTGGGGGATCCCAATGGGGAGAGACACCTTCAAGCACTTGGCAAAGGAGGCCAGGAGGAGTGGAATGAGGATAGAAATCACCAGCAGCCACCCCTGGAGCCAGCAGCTGTCTGGGTTCACACAGGGGCTGTGTGCTCAGGTGGGCTGCTCACCCTCTCTGCTCTTCCTTCACCCATGCAATGGGGCTCACCACTGGCCTCCTGCACTGAACACTACTAAGAATTCGATGAGCCACTGTTTGTAAATATGTTTAGAAAAACATCTGGAACATACTGTTTGACAAATACACCAATTCTTTCCAAAATTCCTTGGTTAAGGGAATGGAATCTATCTAGGATCTAACACTGTGCCATAGTGGGTTAAATTGCTGCTTGCAGCACCAGAATCCCATACAGGCACTGGTTCAAGTCCCAGCTGCTCCACTTCTGATCCAGCTCTCTGCTATGGCCTGGAAAAGCAGTAGGAGATGGCCCAAGTGCCTCGGCTCCTGTACCACGTGGGAAACCCGGAAGAAGCTCCTGGCTTTGGTCTGGCTGTTGCAGGTATTTGGAGAGGGAACACTGGATAGAAGACCTCTTTCTCTCTCTCTCCCTGGGTAACTCTGCCTCTCAAGTAAATAAGCTGAGAGAGAGAGAGAGAGAGAGAGAGAGAGAGAATGGGTTATATCTGTCTCAGTGTTCAAGTGTGAAATAAAACACCAAAAACCATCACTGTGGCACAGTCTGTCAGTGGAAAGAAAAGACATTAATCAGAAAATCTAACTAAGAGCCACCATTTCAAGCTCCTGTCACAGGTGAACCACCCTGCTAGATGCTGGGAGATAAAGAAACAGATTATTCTGCCTAGAAAATATTATATAAATCCCAGGTGCCCGGACAAGTGAGGGACAAGGACCCATGTGACAGATGTTAGATTTATACTGAGGAACTTGGCCCACAGCTTCCAAAGGAAGACAGAAATTCTGCAAAAGCAGGAATGGTTAAAGAGTCTGTATTTAATTACGGGTTAATGTCAACATCTTGTGTGTTTTCATTGGATAACTAAAACATAAATGTGTCAACAAATTTGGAAACAGACCGACCACTGAACGCTAATTGATTTTACTGTGCCCAAAAGGTTAGCATGAAGTAAACATAAGAGTTTCTGCCTTTATCAGATTATGTGCCAGCCAAGGCACCACAGCTTACATGCAACTCCTTCAATCCTCACAATTCCACCAAGCAGAAATTATCTTCATTTTCTTCTGACAAACAGGTAAAGCAACTGAAATTTAGAGAGGTTAAAGGTCACCCAGCCAATAAGTGGAGCAGAATCTTGTCAGGAATCTAAAATAACCATGCTCCATAAGGAACTGATGGATAATTAAATTCCAATGTCACCAACACTGGGCTTATGGACTAATTTCTCAATAACCTGTCCTCATTCCATGTCTCAGTGCTAACCCCTTCCAAATAATAATCCTAATATAGGTAGCACAATTTCTGCTTGTTGAGCACATTATTTAAATTCTATTGTGGTTCGATGTCTATATAATCAGTATTTTATCCTACGTAGATCTTATTCCCAATTTACACAAGAATCTGGCCTTAGAGAAATGCAGTAACTTGCCCAAAACAGCACCGCTAATCAATGACAGAGCCAGCATAGGAGACCAGGATGTGGAACCTAGAGTTGGCTCACTGCACCGCTCACTGCACTACAAAGACAGAAAACGCCCATGCAAGCTGTCTGAAAGTGAACTCAGCTTCAAACTCTGCCATCAGGCCATGCTTCCCAAGACACACCTTCTCTCTTCTCAACAGATCCTGTCCCTGGGAACCTAAGGTGGACCCTTCCCAGACAAGGAGTCCCCAGCAACTTAGTGTCCCAGTGGACACTGATGGGACTGTGATGCTAGCCCAAGTGGAGAGCATAGGGAAGAAGGCATGGAAAGGAGGGCCCCCCACCATGGCCAGTTCCTCCCTGCATTCCTGAGCCAGCCCCACCCTCTGTCCCCACAAGGTAGCTAAGCAAGGGGCCCCACACACAAAGAGGAGAGAGGTGCCAAGCCCTGCCAGACAGGTCTTCCAAGGCAGGCAGGATTGTAACTCATGAATATCCACAAGGTGAGGGAACACATGAACTAAGAGAAGAGGGACAAATACTACAAATGTTTGAGTCTGGATCTCCAGTGGGAATAAGATGACAAAGAACCCTCATGAGATGCTTGTGCACAGAACTGGCAGGCCAGGCTGGGAAGCCAGAGAGCAAAGCCCAGGACCACCGGGTTATCACAGTAAACAGGCTGCAGGTGAGGCATTGCAGCTCTCCTGGTGACACAGCATGGGAACCAGGGCATGGACCTGGTGATAAAAAGAAGCTACAAAAGCTTGTAAAGGGGCTGGCACCATGGCATAGCTGGTAAAGTTGCCATCTGCAGTGCCACATCCCATAGGGTGCTGGTGTGAGTCCTGGGTGCACCACTTCCGATCCAGCTCCCTAATGTACCTAGGAAAGCACTGAAAGATGGCCCGAGTACTTGGGCCTCTTCACCCCTGTGGGAGACCTGGATGAAGCTCTTGGCTTCCACAGTAGCCCAGCTCCAGATGTTGTGGCCATTTGAGGAGTGAACCAGCAGATGAAAATTAATGTCTCTCTCTCTCTTTCTCTGTCCCTCACCCCATCCCATCTTTCCCTCCCTCTGCCTCTCCTTCTCTGTAACTCTTAAAAAAAGTTTCATGGAAAATGGAATTATGAGCTAGGTCAGGGCAGATGATCGATATCTCAGTGGAGTGCTTAGGTTCCTTGCTCTGGCTCCTGACTCCAGCTTCCTGCTAATGCAGACACTGGGAGCAGCAGTGATGGCTCAGGTAAATACCACTCATGTGGGAGACTTGGATTGAATTCCTGGTTCCCAGCTCTGCCAGCCCCTTTGCAGGTATTTGGCATTAAACCAGCAGATGGAATCACTCAGTCTGAATCTCTCCTTCCCTCTCCTCCACCACCCAAATAAAAGATAAATACATTAAAAAAATAGACATGTTTATTGTGTTGCAAAAAAAAAATCAGTGCACTTTTTCCATAATATGTATTTTGCAATGAGTTTTTGAAGATCCTTTGATATATTTCACGTGCTTAGAAGCCTGGATGCAGGTCCTGGGTCTCTACTTTGGGTACTGAAATTAAAAGATGATCTCCATGAAACAGAAATAAAGGGACAGGGTGTTGTGCCAGAGCATTAAGCTGCTGCAGGCCATGCCCGCATCACAAAGGAGTGCCAGTTCATGTTCCAGCTGCTCCACTTCTGATCCATTTCCCTGCTAATGTCTTGGGAAAGCAGCCGATGATGGCCCAAGTACTTGGGTTTCTGCCCCTCACATAAGAGACCCAGATAAAGCTCCAGGCTTGAACCTGGCCCAGCCTTGGCTGTTGTGGTCATTTAATGAATGAATCAGTGGATGGAAAATCTCTTTCCCCTTCTCCCCCGGCTCCCACCAACTCTGCCTTTCAAATAAATAGACATCTTAAAAAGAAAAGCCAGTGTAGTGTTAGAATTCCCTGCTTCACCCAGCTCCTCAAACACAAATAGCAAGCATAAAAAAGATAAGACATCTTCAAAAAGTCCATGGGAAATGCACATTATAAACATATCTATGTTGGGCCAGTGCTGTGGTGTAGTAAGCTAAGCTTCTGCCTGCAGTGCCAGTATTCCACATGGGCACTGGTTCAAGACCTGGGTGCTCTCTTCCAACCCAACTCTGTGCTATGGCCTGGGAAAAGCAGTGTAAGATGACCCTGCAGCATGGTCATCTGACCTGGAAGAAGCTCCTGGTTTCTGGCTTCTGATCAACTAAGCTTCAGCCATTGTGGCCATTTGGGGAGTGAACCAGCAGACAGAAAACGTTTCCCTCTCTGCCTCTGTCTGTCTGTGACTCTACTGCTCAAATAAATAAATAAAAATCTTTTAAAAAAAAGAAAATATCAGCTGGTGCCAGGGCTCACTAGGCTAATCCTCCGCCTACAGCGCCAGCACCCCAGATTCTAGTCCTGGTCAGGGCACCGGATTCTGTCCCAGTTGCTCCTCTTCCAGTCCAGCTCTCTGCTGTGGCCCGGGAAGGCAGTGGAGGGTGGCCCAAGTGCTTGGGCCCTGCATCTGCATGGGAAACCAGGAAGAAGCACCTGGCTCCTAGTGGTGCAGCTCGCCGGCCATAGAGGCCACTGGGGGGTGAACCAATGGAAAGACCTTTCTCTCTGTTTCTCTCTCACTGTCTAACTCTGCCTGTCAAAAAGAAAAAGAAAAAAAAAGAAAATAGCTATGCACAGTTTTCAGTTTTTTTTTTCAGCAAGTAAACTATGTTTTATTCCCACATTTCCATTAGCTTTACTATGTAAAATACTCTTGAATATTTGAAAGGCAAGTTTGGGAGCAAGCAACAGCTTGGGATGTGAGTCGCATCCTGACTTAAGTTCATGTCAGAGCTCCGCTTCTGATTCCAGCTTCCTGATAATGTGTACCCTGAGAGGCAGGGGGTAATGTCTACTGACTTGGGCCTCTGCTACCCTGAATTATTTCCTGGCTCCCAGCTTAGGCCTGGCCCAGCCACAGCTACTGCCAACATTTGGGGAGAAAAGTAGTACATGGAAGATCTGTCACTCTCTGTCTTGAAAATAAAAAATAAAAAATTTAAATGAAACTCTCTCAGTAAACCACATCCACTCAATAGCATTCATTATGAAATTGTGATTTTCCATTTTTTTAAAAGAGAACATTCATTATGGATTTTCCCTGTGACTTCTTGGGTGTGTGTGAGATTACATAAGAGAAAAAAATGAAGACAAGGAGCCAAATTGAATGTTTTCTAAATTCTACCCTCAGATACTTGTTTCAAATTGAGAAACTGACATTTGAGTTTCTCTTGCACATTGTTAAATGCCTTCAAAGGAAGTGCTGTGGACATTCTCATGCCTACACAAAGCTCCCATCAGTATATAAAATAACAGTATATAATCCTACACATCCTAGCCCAAACACTACTGCTTCAAAGAACCTTTCCTAACCGGCGCTGTGGATCAATAGGCTAATCCTCCACCTGTGGCTCTGGCATACTGGGTTCTAGTCCCAGTTGGGGCACCGGATTCTGTCCTGGTTGCTCCTCTTCCAGGCCAGCTCTCTGCTGTGCCTGGGAGTGCAGTGGAGGATGGCCCAAGTTCTTGGGCCCTGTACCCTATGGTAGACCAGGATAAGCACCTGGCTCCTGCCTTTGGATCAGCACAGTGCACTGGCTGTGGCAGCCATTGGAGGGAGATGGGATGGTTTTGGAAGGGAGGGAGATTAAAGAGGGAAAAGCCACTATAATCCAAAAGTTGTACTTTAAAAATTTATATTTATAAAATAAATGTTAAAAAAAACTAAATAAAAGAAATTATAATAAAAAATAAACTCTCCAAATTAGAAACAAAAGTGAAAGCTTGGCTTGTAATGCCTAATACATAATCTTTTTTTTTTTTTGACAGGCAGAGTGGACAGTAACACATAATCTTGTATGCAAAATGTATCCTAAGGAACTTACTACAAACTCATTCAAAGCACAATTCAGTAATGTTGCAAAGTATAAAAGATTCAAATATCAATCATATTTCTATATAGGAACAATGAACATTCTGAAAATATAATTAATGATAACATTCAATGTAGCATCACAGAATGAAAATAGCACTAAGGAATTAAAATAAGACCTTGGATTTTATACTAAAATTATAAAATATAATTAAAAACACAACAAAATGAAGCAGTGATTTCAGTAGGAGATTTTAATATTTCAAAAAAGGTATGCTTAACATTAGTCATTGTGGAAATGCAAATCAAAGCCTCTGGATGATCCAACTTCACATTCAGTAAAATGACTGATTCAGCCATAGATAAACATTGACATGGATATGGGGAACCTGGAACCCTCACAAACTTCCAATAAAACTGTGAAGCCACTAGGAAAAATAATTTGGCAGTTTCTCAGCATGCTCCACATGGGATTACTTAATGCCTCAGCAGTATTTTTCCCCAGGTATGCAACTAAAAGAGACAAAGCCCACATGCACCCAAATACTCACTTCAGCAATATTCCTGAAAGCCAAATGTGAAAGCAACCCAAATACTGATGTGGAAAAACAACAACATGTAGTATATCTTTTATAATACTATACTATTTAGAAATCAAAAATAATTACAAAATGACAGACAACAAAAGTAATGAAACTCAAAAAGGGAAAAAAAGAGAGAAAAGAAATCAAAAGCAAAGCCACGCATACTGTAACACTATCTGATTCCAATTATGGGACAGTCCAGAAAAGGTCGATCTCTGGAGATAGAATTTGGATTAAAACCTGTCTAAGACTGATAGTCAATGAAGAGGTACTGTAAACAATATGAAATATTTGTGGGATTAATGAAAATGGGCTTATCTTATACTGTGCTTATGATTATATGACTCCCAAAATAGTACAAAGCATGGAACACGCACTGAAATCATGGGACAGTTAGGAATACACAGACAGGCTCATGAGTTTGGGCTACACAGAAGAAATTAAAAGACCAATAAATATGAGGGGGCTTCAAGTATTTTGTGGAATATGAAATTAAAATATGTTCGTTTTAGTTCAAAAATATTTTAAACCATGAATATGAGGGGCCTTAAAATTCATGGATAATATTTTGTGTGAAAGAACTATACATATGTTTCCAGAAGTTTCTGCATCAAAATTAACCTAACATAATTCCATATTTCTTGTTTGATATTGCCCTCATTTAATTAATTCCACGTACACTTTAAGAAATAATGTATTTTTTCTTACATGAAACAGTTTAAAATATTAATCATTAATTTAAGGTAAAACACTGCCTCCTGATTGCTTCACTTAGCAGGGCAAAATGTCAGTCCATGTGTTCTAGATTATGTTTGTATTAATAAGCTACTTCCAAAGATCATATTAATTGTGATACTAACTTAAATATTTCAAGAACCCACAATATTATACACCAAATAAAATGGAGTTTTTAATGTTTTATTGACAGTAATTGTATATATCTATGGAATACATATGAGCTTTTATTCCATGTGTATTGACCAAATCAGGGTAAATAACACTTTCCCTTCTCTAACATTACACTTCACAATGGGAGCCTTGACGTTCCATTCTTCTATTTGTCCATAAAATATAAAATAAGATTATGGACTATAGTTACCCCAATATGCTATGTAACACTAGGAACTCTCTCCTATAACTTAACTCTGATTTGGTATCAATACTCCAAGTAGTTTTACAAATTTATTAATTAATTAGTTCAGAAGAAAAATAGACATACACAGAGGCAGAGAGGAAAAGAAAACACCCTCATCCATTTGTTCACTTCACAAATTCCCGATATAGCTATGGCTGTGCCAGACCAAGCTGAAGCCAGGAACTCAACCTGGTCTCTCAGGTGGGTGGCAAGAATTCATTACAACTATCAATCTCCCCATCCAGGACCACACATGAGCAAGAAGCTGGAAGTGGAAGATGCAACTCTAGCCCAGATACTCCAATATGGGATGTGGGCATCCTGAGCAGGGTTGTAACACAATGGCGAATGTCATTCCTCCAGGAAAGTTTTGAAGTACCTCCACATCTCTGACTTGCAGAGAGGGGACACAGCCCCATGAGCCCAACCCCATCACTGCACGGTCTGTTTCTCCCCAACATCACAAACTCTCCTCATGTACCTCTCCCTTAATGTTCCCACTCTGAGGTCTCCCAATATATACAGGGCAGAGCAACAGAACACAGCAGGATGGGCCTGGGAAATGAGACAGCAAGTGAGGGGAAAACTGGACTCTGCCAGTATCTACCTTATCACTGCCCAGATCCAGGCACAGTGTCAGTGGGGCTGGATCCAGCAGGTGAGATTGGGTTCACCAAGTGTACTCACTGGACATTTTGGGGGCCAGCATTGGAGGCAGGGGCAAATTGGCCATCCACATGCCAGAATCTGAAAGTGAATCATTAAATTACACCATGCCTGAAAATCAATCCAAATGGATTGAAGGCTTACACAGAAAATCTCAGAACTTAAAGCTCCTTAAATACTGGGAGCAAATTCATTGGCTTTAGCCTCAGCCATACTATGGATATGACACCAAATCCACAGGTGACAAAAGCAAAATAAGGAAGTAGGATTGGAAAAAAAAAAAGAAAAGAAAATCCTTTCATTTGCAACTGGAAAATATTATATTTAGTGAAATAAGTCAGTTACAGAAAGACAAATACCCTGATCCCTGATTTGTGGTAGCTAAAGAATGCCTAAAAGGTAATCTATAGAAGTGAAACTTATACTTTGAGATATAAAGACTTTGAACAGCTCTTGTCTCCACTGTTGAGGGACAGTTTTTTTTTTTTTCCTGGAATGCTATTTGTTGAACTCTTTATTTAGTTTAGGGCTAATCTTTTTTGTTTAAAGTTAATAGAAATTATATCTTAGATAAATCTTAGCAAAAAATAAGAATGGGAATAGGAGAGGGAAGAGGAAGAAGGGTGGGACTGCAGGTGAGAGAGAGGGCAGGATGGGTAGGATCACTATGTTCCTAAATTTGTATTTATGAAATGCAAGAAGATTGTTTGTCTTACATAAAACGATATAGAGAAAAAAAAGCTGAAGATGTCACCAGTGCTGTGGCATAGCAGATAAACTGAAAAACCTGCCACCTACAGTGCTGGCATCCCACATGGGCACCGGTTTGAGTCCTGGCTACTCCACTTCTGAACCAGTTCTCTACTATGGCCTGGGAAACAGTAGAAGATGGCCCAAGTGCTTGGGCCCCTGCACCTGTTTGGGAAACCCAGAAGAAACTCCTGACTCATGGATACAGATCAGCCCAGCTCTGGCCATTGCAGCCATCTGGAGAGTGAACCAGAGGATGGAAGATGTCTCTTGCTGTCTCTCTGCTTCTGCCTCTCTGTAACTCTCCTTTCAAATAAAAAATATTTTAAAAAACTGAAGAGAGATTCTGCATACTAACAGAAAAAATTAAAAGAGAAAGAAATGGGAGAAAATCTTGGCAGATGACAGTATGATTAATGGAATAATATAAAGAACATACATATTGCAAAAGGAAATACTGTAATAAAAATGGACAAAGTATTTGATTAGTTTTTCCAATCAACACATGCAAGCAATCATAGGAAAAATGTCTCAGCAATGCTAATAAAGACCATAATGTCTACTACCTCACATAGGCTAAAATAGATATTATCAAAAAGTAAAAATCAAAGTATGAAATACTGCATCAGATCTGGAGAAAAGGAAATTCTGACATTTTTCAAAATTTGGATCCAAAAGTATCAATGTGGACATTACACTATTTGAAACATCACAGAGAATGATAAATATCACATACTCTCATGTATATGTGGAATATAATAAAGTCAAATTAAAGACAGAACAGAATGGTGGTTACCAGGGGCCTGAGAGTGGAGGAAACAAAAAGATGTTACTTGAACAATACACATTTACAATTATGGGGTAAATTAGCTCCTTGAGTTACAATATACAACACAATAAAGAGATGAATACAGCAATAGATACAAATTATTAATATCTTAAGTACTCTTTTAAGAACTATGTAAGTTGATGGATATGTAAGTTGGATTGTCCTAATAATTTCATGATATATATGCACAAGGGGACTTCAAAAGTTTTGTGAAAATGGGTTTAAAAATAATCTGAATTTTCCCTATATTTTTGAAATTCCAGTAAAGTATTAAAATATCAGGTTGCACACCTTCAATAAAAACAAATTTTGTCAACTGTACTCAAATAATCTTGAAAAATTACCCTGTTAAAATACAAATTAAAAATAAGTGAGGAATCTAAGCTTTCTTTATCTTTGAGATTGGGAAGGTTATCATGGAACAGAAATATTTTTTAAAACACTCATAAATGTGACTGAAGTTTCTATTCTGAAAGTTCAGAGACGACAGCCTGTTAAGGGAATGTGTACGTGAGAAAACGACATTCAAGTATCGAACCATAGTGTCCCCCTGCCACACTAAAACCTGGACCAAAAGCCTTGAGTCACACAGCTTTGATTTTAACTTGCCTAGTCTATAACACTGATATCAGACTCCCAGAGAGAGCTATGCTGAGAGGTCAGAGTTTGCGAATTGAAAACCCGTGTCTGACATAATCAGAATAAGGTCAGACCTGGAATGAAAAGAGGAACCGAGGACCCCATAGAGGACAGCCGGTTGCCTGCATGCACCCGCCCACCCCCAGCACGGGTTCTACCAAACGACCATTCATTCCCAGTGCACAATCAGGGAAGATGGGTGATTGCTGCCACCCAGCTGCCCAGAGATGGCTCCTGGGCTGACAAGTCTCTGAGGAAGTGACAGGAAGCCGGGAGTCCCAGGTACCAGTCCAGCCCTACACCGCGGACCAGCGCGGGGGGAAGGAAGTGAGGTGCTAGTAGTGACATGAGGCCCAGGGACAACCCCGGGGAGCCCTGGGAGTCCTTCCAGGCAGAACATCAACTTCTGCCAACCCTGCTTCCCCTCCCAGCACTCCCTGTCCCGCACACTCACCTCTGCCAGGCGTCCTGCGTGAAGGAAAATCAGAAAACACAACGGATGCTCCTTACCTTCTCAGGTTCCCATCCGTGAAAACTCCTCCCTGGACCTCCCTCCACCGCAAAACTGGAAGACTACTATGACGTCAAGATCCCGCGTGATTATGTGTTGTTTACACAAGCGCCCCTGATTGGACAGTTTGGGTAGCTGAGGGCACTCACTACGTCATAAAGAACGGAGCCAATCAGCTCCCTCCACAGCGTAGACGTGCATCTTCAGGGATCACAGGGAGAAAAGTAGGTGCTGTCCTGGGTTAGTTCTGACACTGAGTCCTCACATCACCTGCCAACAGAGGAGGGGTTTTCACCTCCTGGTCCTGCCACCTGCTGGGCCCTCCTGCCTCCTTGGTCCCTGTTCCTGAGAGGATCCTGCCTGGGGGTCACAGCAGCCTCCTTCATTCAGGTCAGTTAAAATTTAGTGGCTGCTTATTGACTTCCGAGCCTTTCCTCTTCATGATAAATATGTGGTGTATATATATATATATATTTTTTTTTGAGTAGTGTTTTTTTTACTTTGAATTTAAGAATATTTAAAGATATTGAAACATTTAGTCATTTTTTTTCATTTACCTTGCAGACTTTTTTCTAGTCTGCCTATTGCCCTTTAAAATTATTTTCTATTTCTTGTGTACTTAGTAATCCAGTGGATTTTATATATTTTATGTATGATATATTGATCATTCCAGTAATTTCATTTATCCCTTGTATGTTTTTAGACTTCATAGTTCATCTCTGTATATAAGCAACATCCAATACAGTCACAGTTTGTTACTTAGAAGTTGATCTTTGCACCTTATAGCTTTTTTTACTGTTTTATTTCCCTTACTACTCCTGCACTAGAAAGTTGAAGAGAGATAGTACACGTATCATGGTCTAGGTTTACTCCCAGGAGGAGGAAAATCCAGTGATCCTGTATTAGTTGCACTGTTTTTTTTAAGTTCCTTTCAATCTTGATCAGAGTAATGAAGTATCTGGCTTTTATTATTTCAATGTTCTGCTAGCAATTTTTAATATTTTTTACTAGATGCTGAACCTTATTAAATGCTTTACAACATGTAACCTACATGGTAATGTAAGTTTTTTCTTCCTGTAATTTTACTTGTCTGAGAACTTTAACAACTGTTTTATTTTTTATTATATGTTGCTTGGTATTGATGTTTTCTTATGTAGTTTAATTTATTACATTATTACTTTCCTTTGGATACCTCTAGCTCAGTTTATGAAAAGTATGCTTTTAAAAAACTTATTTTTTTTACTTCACAGTCTGGTCCACTTGCTTCATCATCAAAGTAATACTGATTTTCCAAAGGAAATTTAAAAATGTTCTCTGCTTATTTTTACTTTGGGTAGGTCTAGGAAATGTAGATTTTTTTTTCTTCCTTAAAACTTCGGAGTATTTTGCAAGTCTGGACCTGAAATTTTTACTGTGTGGCCTTTTTCTTGGTTTGGGATTTTCAAAATGTGATTCAACTTACTGGATTTACATAGGAGTTTTCCTGTTTTATGTTATACTTGTGTTTTGGAAATTCAATTTTCAAAATATGGTGGATTTTTTAAAAGATTTATTTTATTTATTTGAAAGATGGAGTTACAGAGAGAGAGAGAGAGAGAGAGAGAGAGAGAGAGAGAGATCTTCCATCTGCTGGTTCACTTCCCTGATGGCCACAATGGCTGGAGCTGCACCGATCCAAAGCCAGAAGCCAGGAGCTTCTTCCAGGTCTCTCACGTGGGTCCAGAGGCCCAAGGACTTGGGCCATCTTCTACTGCTTTCCCAGGCCATTGCAGAGAGCTGGATTAGAAGAGGAGCAGCTGGGACTCAAACTGGCACCCATATGGGATGATGGCACTTCAGGCCAGAGTTTATAACCTGCTGTGCCACAGAGCTGGCCGAATATTGTGGATTTTGATCTCTGTAGTCAGTTTTATTTCTAAGAATTTCACACATTAACCCTAGTATCTTGGTAAAGATTATAACCCTACAAAAGGATAATTCTGTATTAATTACTGAAATTGGTTATTTGTGTTACATTTTCCACTGTTTCCCTAATTGCCTTTATTAGCAGTTTATTAACTTTATTAACATTATTCTTTAAAAATCATTGGATCCATTATTATGTGTGGTACTTTAATGGCATTTGATAGATGTCTACTTTTATTTTTTCTTTCCTTTTTTCTTTTTTTTTTTCTTTTTCTTTTATTTTTGACAGGCAGAGTGGACAGTAGAGGGAGACAGAGAGAAAGATCTTCCTTTTTGCCGTTGGTTCACCCTCCAATGGCCACCGCGGTAGGCGTGCTTCGGCCGGTGCAGCACGCTGTTCCGATGGCAGGAGCCAGGTGCTTCTCCTGGTCTCCCATGGGGTGCAGGGCCCAAGAACTTGGGCCAT
The DNA here is from genome assembly GCF_033115175.1 of Lepus europaeus. Classification (NCBI taxonomy): domain Eukaryota; kingdom Metazoa; phylum Chordata; class Mammalia; order Lagomorpha; family Leporidae; genus Lepus; species Lepus europaeus. The sequence continues at coordinate 12,704,547 of NC_084851.1, forward strand.
CCTCCACTGCACTCCCTGGCCACAGCAGAGAGCTGGCCTGGAAGAGGGGCAACTGGGACAGGATCGGTGCCCCAACCGGGACTAGAACCCGGTGTGCCAGCGCCGCAAGATGGAGGATTAGCCTACTGAGCCACGGCACCAGCCATCCTTTTTTTCAATATTCTTTTATTTTTTGTTTTTAATTCTTGACAAGTAAGCTATAATGATTACTTTTCAGTGTTTGATTCTAACGTAATTATCTAAGATTATAAATTATTTCTAAGCAATGGTTTATTTGCATCCACTTTATTACATCTCATGTTGCCAAACCCTATCTGTGCAGCCCTGTTTGACTCCCAGTATCTCTACTCACATGTGTCTGCAACCTTCACAGGCTATACTTGTTTCCATTTTTGTTCATGAAATCCATCTATTCTGATTGGTGAATTAATGCCTCAACCATCAGAGACTCACTCATTCTTTACACTTATATGCTCAGGGAGTCACAGCCCCTCAACTAACCTGTCCATGTCTGCAAAAGAACTGTAGCCCCTCAAAATATATCACCTCCTCATTGAGCCATGTCTCTCCTGTTTTCTTTTAGAGAAGAAAGTAAGCTTTCCCAGACATTCAAAGGTAGACATTTCCTTAAGTACTACTGACTGCCTCTGCATTGTCAGCTTATAAATCATTATAACAAATATAATTGCTCTGATTTTCAGGGTTTTTTTTTGGATTTTTCATTTGTTTTAGTTTGTTTTTTTACTTTATGTGGCTACCTGTTAATTGCTAACTTGTATTGATGATAATGAGATTCATATATATGAAGTTCCTATAATTCACTCCACATTCTGGAGTGGGCTGAATGTCAAAACTCTGTACTCACAGAGCATATTTCAAGAAGGTGGTGCAAAATAAAACTGTGTAAAAATAGTTTATGTTTTTAAAGAGCTCTGGAGAAAAAAAAATAAAATGTTGTAATGTGACAGTTATGTCCTAGCACAGGGGAAAATGTTAGTTTAGCTATAATAGTTTGAAAGACTTAACTAATTGGTAATATTTAATATTAAAGCATAATAATAGGGTAACTTTAAGAAAGCTAGGAAAAGAACATTTAAGTTCAATAGACAATAAAATTAAACATCTTAAAAATTAGTGGAAGAAAATGTGGGTGTATAATCAAAAGATAGAAGATGATTGAACTGGAACATGAAGAAAATGTGAAACATGGTGACTATGGTTATTAACAATATATTGTATTCTCCAAAATTGCTGAAAAAAATAGACTTAAGGACTACTACCTCTTAAAAATGTACAAGATGATATATGTATTAATTCACTTTGGCCATTCTACAAAGTGTACATCTTTTAGAACAATGTAAACAATGATACTTCAGATAGTTCATCTAAAAAAGAATTAAGAGATTTTGTTGAAAAATACTTGAATCCATGTATAGATTTTTATAATAAACATATCCTATTACTTTTTAAAGACCACATGTAAACATAGATTTCAAAATTTCTTCCACTAAAATAAATTTAACTTTGAGTTCTTTTTCCCTCAAACTTTTTGAAATAACCATTGTCCATAATTAATGAATGTATAATGTGAATATTTTTATTTTTAATTGAAATGCAATTTTAGCTTTTTCAAATGAATAAATAATTAATAAAAATAAAATGAGAATCTATTGGTGGATTTGAAGCATGGAAAGCTTTTTTGTCTTTGGTGTTTTTATGACATCACATAGTTTGTTGAGACTGGACAGTAGGGTAAGGTCCCATTAGAAGACTAATCTTGTTTGGTGCACCATCTGGGACATATCTTTTCTTTTTCTTTTTTCTCTCTCTCTTTTTTTTTTTTTTGATTGGCAGAGTGGACAGTGAGAGAGAGAGACAGAGAGAAAGGTCTTCCTTTGCCATTGGTTCACCCTCCGATGGCCGTTGCAGCTGGCGCACCACGCTGATCTGCAGGCAGGAGCAGGTGCTTCTCCTGGTCTCCCATGGGTTGCAGGGCCCATATCTAATCCTATTCTGAAGGAGATTTGAATGTTGGCCTCCATTTTTGTTCCTATTTATTTGTTGATTTATTGCTATTACAAGTAAACCTGTATGGAACATCATCTGCAGATATTTTTGTGTTTTTTTTGTTTGTTTTCTTAGCATGAATTCCTAGAAATAAAATTACTAAGTCAAAGAGCACAGACAGTCTAATCTTCCCTCATAAAAAAGCATCCTATTCTAAGAGTCATGGTGCTTGAGCTGTTGCTATTTGAGAAAAGGTCAAGTTGTAGTCATTGTTATGGAAGCATTGATCCTGCCTTCCTGTGCTTTGATTAGGAATCATAGCTTGAGCATTACTGATAGCCTTAGCTGACAAGGGAAGTTTTTCTGTTCAGTAGAATGTTATTACAATAATGTAGAAGTTGATTTAACAATTGACACTCTTAAATCAACAACAGGAGGAACTCTGCACTTGCTCCCCATGTAGGAACTCTGTCCTTAATGTGTTTTACTATGAGAATTAATGGTAAAGCTAGTCTTCAAGCAGTAATTTATACTTTGTATGTCTTTGTGGATGCAAACTGATGAAATCTTCATTTAGTATAGAGTTGATCTTCCGTATATAAAGATAATTGAAAATGAATCTTAATGGAGAATGGGATGGGAGAGGGGGTGGAGATGGACTGGTTTGCGGGTGGGAGGGTGGTTATGGTGGAAAGACTACTATAATCCGAAAGTTGTACTTTTATATTATTAAATAAAAGTTTTCTATTAAAAATAATGTAGAGGTCAAGTTAGAATTATAAGAGAGGCATTTTTTGAAGCCTAAAGATAGGACTAGAAAAGAATCAGTGTAATTAATTGGGAAGTTGGTTAAATGGTTGTTGAGAGTGGAAATTTATATAATACCCAAGTAACCTCACATGCTTAGTAACAAGAAGGAAATAACCACAATGATACAACATAAATAGCAGTTTGTCATTTTATTAGTTAATTTGAGAATCTTTTATGTGTCTTTTGAGTAAGGCAGTCAGACTTAGAAAGATGGAACATTTAGTTGAATTTGAATTTCAGTTAAACAACATAAATATTAGTATAACTATGTTCCACACAATATTAGGGTGTCCTGGATTTTATAAAGCAGACCACCCCTGTAGCAACACAATATGTGATACACATACTGCACAAACACATTGCCTTCCACTCAAACATGTTTACATGGAACCTATAAAGATTTAGCTTTAAAACTCTCTTCCTTTTGAAAGATATTTTGTAGATAAAATAAAATATTCCAGGATAATCCAATAGAATCCAGACTAAAAAGTAAGACTGTGGTGGGATTGGATATTTATAATGCATATAATATATTTAAGTGTATATATTAAGCATATGTACAGTTTCAGTGTAGAATATGTTTATATATATTAAGCATATATACACTTAAATATATATACACTTAAATATATACAAATATATATTCTACACTTAAAGTGTACTTTAAGTATATATTTCCAAAATTTGTTCCATTGCTTCAGCTTTCTGTACTGTCACTATTGCTGGATGATCTTGTCCAATTGTATATCCTGTTTCCTCTCAAGTCTGTTTTCTTTCTATTCACTCTTGTGTTACCTTCAGTTTAATTTTCTTTCTACAGTCATTTTTGTTCTATAATTATTTTTAATGAATTTTAATTAATTTCATCTGATACTTCTATTTTTGTTTACTTATTCATACTTGAGTTGTTCTGATTGTGACAAATTTGTTCTTTGACATGTCTAACATGTTATTTATGTCAGACCATTTTGTAGTGCTAAATTTTTGGTTTTCATATTTTTTTGATCCTATCTTTTTTGTGTCTCATGTCTTTTTTTTTATTCTCTGTTGCTCTCTGGGTGAATAACAGTTGCACCTATTCTGTGTCCATGTTTGAGCACAGTGACTTTTATACTATTTTATAGGTAGGCTTCGATGTAGATCTTAGGTAAAAAGCAAAAAAGAATTTTGTAGCTTCATGATTCTAAGCTTTCTTATGTTGTATACAAATTGTGCTAAAATATAGCTCCACTCTATTTTCTGGAAGCTTCCTTGCTGATATTCTTTCCATCATATATTTGAAGTTTCTCCTTTCCTCACTTTTAGTTTTCCTGACATTAACATTGGCTTCCCCTTTTTTTTTTCTTCAATATGTGTCAATTTTCTCTTATTGTTATTTATTTATTCATTGCATTTCTTTTTTCTTTTCAACTTTTATTTAATAAATATAAATTTCCAAAGTACAACTTTTGAATTATAGCAGCTTTTCCCCCCATAACTTCCCTCCCACCTACAACCATCCCATATCCCACTCCCTCTCCCATCCCATCCTTCATCATGATTTATTTAAAATTATCTTTATATACAGAAGATCAACTTAGAATATACTAATAAAGATTTCAACATACTGCACCCACAAAGACATGCAAAGCATAGAGCACTGTTTTAGTGGTAGTTTCACCATTAATTCTCACAGTATAACACTTTGAGGGCAGAGCTCCTACATGGGGGCAGGTGCACAGTGACTCCCGCTGATAATTTAACAATTGACACTCTTATTTATGATGTCTTATTATAATGTCATGAGCTGCCAAGTCCATGGAAGCCTGCTAAGTTCACTAACTCTGATCTTATTTATACAAGGCCATATTCAAAGTGGAAGTTCTCTCCTCCCTTCAGAGAAAGGTACTGCCTTCTTAGATGGCCTATTCTTTCCACTGGGATCTCACAGAGATATTTCATTTAGGTCATTTTTTTTTACTGCAATGTCTTGGCTTTCCATGGCTGTGAAACTCTTATGGGCTTTTGAGCCAGATCTGAATGCCTTAAGGGCTGATTGTTGAGGCCAGAGTGCTGTTCAGGGCTTTTGCCATTCTGAGTCTGCTGCTTATCCTGCTTCCCATGTAGGATAACTCTTTCCTTTTTAATTCTATCAATTATTTGCAGACACTGGTCTTATTTATGTAATCCCTTTGACACTTAATCCCATTTCCAATGGGCCTTCCTCATTGTAGATCTCTGCTCCAAAACAAAAGCATGTGCTGTTGACTTTTGTGAGCTTTGTCTTCCTAGGCCACAGCAGCATCAATGAACCTTAAACTAAACTGGCAACCCTTAAACCATCCTCCCTGATTTCAGCTTTTCTTAAGTCATCCCACAAATTTCTCTACTGGATTAAGATTTCACTTTTGCTAGGGATTTTTGGTTTTCCTGGATTTCAAGTTGATCCATAATTTCAATGACTTCTATTTTATCCCATGAAATAACTCATGCCATTTTAAGGTGGCTGCAAGAATGGGCCAGCTTTTTATATTTCCTTTTAAATATTTATTTTTATTTATTTGGAAAGCATAGTTGAGAGAGAGACACACACACACAGAGAATATCTCCCATGCATTGGTTCAGTTCCCAAGCAGCAGCTGGCCTGTACCAAGGTAGGAGCATTTTCTAGTTCTCCTATGTGGGCAGTGGGAGCCCAGACACTTGGAGCATCTTCTACTATTTTCCCAGGCCCTTAGAGATCACAAGAGCATCACCTGGGAACTGAACTGCTGCCCATATGCCTGCAATATTTTGAGGAATATTTCCAGATGCTTCTAATTATTGGCATAGTTCTAATATTCTGAAACACTTAGAGAAACTGAACAATTCAATTAGTATATGGCATGTAACTAAAATGTTAATATTGAAATCAGCAGTATTAGTAAGTATTTACTTTGAGTCATATTCCTCATTTTACTAGTGTTGGCTTTTGATATTTTGAAAATCTATACAATGAAACCATAAGAAACTACGGACTGTTGCAGATGAAGGTTTATATATTATTTATTTTACAATAAATTTCATGTCTAGAAGCAGTGCTGTCATTTCTTTTGCTTTGTTTTTAGGTATGACTAAATTTCACAAGGAACAGACAGCTGGCAATGTATGAATCTCATTATAGACAACAATTCCAATAGTGAATTTGGGCTCTCTCAGTTTAGTGGCATAAAGTGCCAAGTGTCTATAAGAGAATGGAAGACCAATATCTTTAACCCCCAATCAATGTAACTTCTGATTTAAAAGGCCTAAATTTTGGAGCAAGCACTATGGCATTGCAGGTAAAGCTGCTGCCTGTAGTCCTGGCATCCCATATTGGTGCTGATCTGAGTTCCAGCTGTTCCACTTCTGATCCAGCTTTCTGCTAATGCAGCTGGGAAAGCAATGGCAAATGACTCAAGTACTTAGGCCCCTACATCTGCATGGGAGACCCAGAAGAAGCTCCTGGCTCCTGGTTCTGGATTTGCCCATCTCTGGCCATTGTGGCCATTTGGGGAGTGAATTAGCAGATTGAATCTCTCTATTTATCTATCTATCTATTTAAGCTATCTCTGCCTTTCAAATAAATAAATCTTTAAAAAAAAGTTCAGAATTTAACAAGCACATATGTGATGCATTATTTCTTTTTAGTAATAATTTAAAACCTTAGAACAAGTAAGTTACAACATACTGGGTTGTACAAAAACAACATGGGTTGTATGAGGTTGTTTAGCAAGGGCACACTGAGAAGATTCTGGAAAATAGAGTTACAAGTAAGTATTTTGTGCAAAAATATTAAATCCATGCATAGTTTTTTCATAGTGCCTATTTTTCCATAAATTTTAATACTTGTATAATTCAAAATCTCATCATGAAAATACAGTATTACATTTTTCTTATATGAGAATACTCTATGTGTCACAGTTACCTGATTTCATGAATACTTCTTTTTCTTTTTTTAAGATTTATTTATTTTATTTGAAAGTCAGAGTTACACAGAGAGAGGAGAAGCAGGGAGAGAGAGGTCTTCTATCAGGTGGTTCACTCCCCAGTTGGCCACAATGGACAGAGCTGCGCCAGTCCAAAGCCAGGAGCCAGGAACTTCCTCCAAGTCTCTCATGTGGGTGCAGGGGCAAAGTATTTGGGCCATCTACTTTCCCAGGCCATAGCAGAGAGCTGGATTGGAAGTGGAGCAGCCAGGACTCAAACTGGCACCCATATGGGAGGCTGGCACTTGAGGCCAAGGTGTTAACATGCTGCATCACAGTGCAGGCCCTGATGAATACTTATTTTTTATCAATGCATTTCTATCCAATTTATTTCATCCATGTGTCAGACATGTTCAAGTAACAAAACAGTGCAAATGATTGGATATGTTCTTGGCCCATTTCTTTTAGTCTTACCTAGTCATTGACCTAATGGAAATAAAGGCCAGTTGCCTACAACCCTACCTCCTCATCTTTTTTTCTCACTTCTCTTAGATTGTCCTTAATTTTTTTATTCTATGCTCTGAAAATCCTTCAGGAATACAAATTTAAAGTAAATATTTATTTGAAGTGTAACGTGTTGACTGGAAGACAATGTGTATATGCAATATGGTATTACACATTGCATTGCTATAAGAGTGAGTCTGCCAGATGAAATACAGGGCACTCTAATACTGCCTGGAATGTGATCAAACTAACTTTATTTTTAAAGATTTATTTATTTATTTGAAAGTCAGAGTTACAGAGGAGAGCCAGGGGAGGGAGGGAGGAAGGGAAAGGGAGGGGAGAGAGAGAAAAGGAAAATAGAGGGAGAGAAAAAGGGATAATCTTACATGCACTGGTTCACACTGCAGATGGTGGCATAACCTTCTCTGCCACAGTGATGGCCTCTCAAACTAAAATTCATCCTGGTTAACTGAAACTCAAATTTAACCAAGGGTTCCCTCCTTTTCCCTAAAGCTTACCACTTCATTCAAGTGACATATAACAGCTTCTCTAATTAACCAAAATAATGATGACAAACTGCTGCCATTATTGTTATTCCTCCCTTGTAACCAAATGTGTGAGGATACTTTGATGCTGTGTAAAGTTTCACTTCCATAAACCAATTAACTATCTGAGCAATTAATTATTCTTACTATGGTGTAGTACATATATGCTTAGGCTTTAACGGTACTTCACTTATAACTCTATCTTCACTTTCACATTATCTTTGTGACATTCTATGGAAAAAAAAAAAACTTCCCTTTCAGCTGTGGCTACTACTAATGCTCAAACAGTGGTTTTTAAATGAAAGGAAAGTAAGATCAATGCTCCCAAAACAATTAATCAGTAAATACCTTTTCTGAAATCCCAGAGATGAAGAACCATGATTTTTTTTTTTTTGATAGGCAGAGTGGACAGTGAGGGGGAAAGAGGGAAAGGTCTTCCTTTGCCTGAAATTTCAATTATGTCACAGTTGCCCCTCTTCCAGGCCAGTTCTCTGCTATGGCCTGGGAGTGCAGTGAAGGATGGCCCAAGTGCTTGGGCCCTGCACCCCATGGGAGACCAGGAGAAGCACCTGGCTCCTGCCTTCAGATCAGCATGGTGCACCGGCCGCAGCACGCCGGCCGTGGCGACCACTGGATGGTGAACCAACGGCAAAGGAAGACCTGTCTCTCTCTCTCTCTCTCTCTCTCATTGTCCACTTTGCCTGTCCAAAAAAAAAAAAAAAAGAGGCAAACTAGAAAACAAATATCTGCAACAAAATGATTATTTAACATCTGTTAACATTCTTAAAATTGATATAAAAAACTCTCAAATGACCCAACAGAGAAATGAGTCAGAAATATGAAGAAAATGAAAAGGCCCAGAAGCCAATAAGCACCATTAGACTTTAACTCATCTTAAGCAGGTTACTACAACTTTTAGGTAGGATAGGTGCAGGAAAACCCATGGGGAGGCAGGTGGCATAATCCAGTGGTGAAAGGCCCTCCCCAGCAGGGAGGGTGGAGCCCTAGGGGAGGCAGTTTGTGACCTGAACACAGGCCTTCCTGTCACTTCCCCCATCTGGAGTGGCCTGCAGTTATATAACTGATACCTAGAATGCTGATTCGTTGAGTCTTGTTTCAGGCATGCTGACAGCTATGCATGCTGTCTGGTCAGGCCCAGTGGTGTAAATGCTGCATAACTACACAGGATCTTGATGCCATAGTAGTTCAGTTTCTGTGGGAAGAAAGGGTCCAAGGAGGGGGCTTTGCTGCTGGGAGACTCCAGAATGTGTCCCAGTGTCCACTGATCTCTGACCCTCTTTCAGCACAGGAAACTGCACACTTAGGACACTGGGAAATGGTGAGTGTGTGGGGCCAGAGTCTAGAGTGGGGGAAGGTGGAGCTAAGGCAGGGTGCAGGGCTCTCAGAGGTATCTGAGCAATGCTTGGCCCCATCTCACAGGTGACACAGCACTTCCCTTGATCTCTTTTGACCCATAAGGTGGGGCCTGGACTCGCACCTGGGACCCTTGGTGTCCTGCCCTTTCCCTGCTGGCAGAGGCTTCTGGGCCCAGAGCCATCCCTGGGCAGCTGTGTAGCACAGCCTTGTGTCTCCCCTGATTGTGCAGTTGGAACCGGGTGGCCACTACGGAGAAGCTGGGCTGTGTGTGGGGCTCAGGCAGGTGAGGAGCTATTATTTATGGGTCCTCACTTCCTCCTTTCTTCTCATGTGGGACAAGGGGCCTCAATTCCATGAACTGACCTTTTTGTCTGTCTAGGAAATATCCCATTATTTTTAATATATTACAGTATTAAGTATAAACAGTGTAGGTGATTTCTAAAATTTACAAGGAGGGGGAAACTTGGTTTAAAATTATTAAAAAGTTTTTCCGTGAGATTGTCAAGAAAGCTTGAGAGAAGTTCCATTTTATTACACAAAAATAATTCATTTTTACATCCATTTTCACACAGACATAAATAATGACTTTCTCTGAGTCTTTTAGTAAAGGAGTTAAAACAGTGATTTTATCATTTAATCTTTCCTATTTCTTTTATTCAAATATTGTTTATAGCCATTGTCTGTTTTCTCACTAAACTAGGTATTTTTTTTTGCTTTATACTTGTTAAACAAGTTCCCTGAAGTATTAAGCTTTTTTTTTATCATAATGTAAATTTAAAATGTTGTCTCAAATGCTAAAAAGACAATGAAGGAAAGAAGGTGGTAATGAGTAAGGATGGGTATACCTTATTTCTTAGAATTGTGCCTAAAAACCTCTTGAATCTGTTAAAAACTTACCTAAAAACTATCAATTTGACAATTTTTAAACAAAATTATGAAACACTGTAGATATCTTCAATTTTCATTATCATTCTATCAGATTTCAAAGAAATCCTATTTTCTCACCTTAAAATATATTAATGTATTAGGATCCACTATGGAATTATTCCCTTGAGGATTCCTACTTAATATATTGTTTTAAAAGAAAATATAATGATTACCAACAAAGAAAAATCCTTATTGTTTTTGATAAAATAGGAAGTCTTTACTTTTTTTTTTTTGACAGGCAGAGTGGACAGTGAGAGAGAGACAGAGAGAAAGGTCTTCCTTTTGCCATTGGTTCACCCTCCAATGGCCACTGCGGCTGGCACACTGCGGCCAGTGCAACGCGCTGATCCAATGGCAGGAGCCAGGTGCTTATCCTTGTCTCCCATGGGGTGCAGGGCCCAAGCACTTGGGCCATCCTCCACTTCACTCCCTGGCCATAGCAGAGAGCTGGCCTGGAAGAGGGGCAACCAGGACAGGATCGGCACCCTGACCAGGACTAGAACCCAGTGTGCTGGTGCCACAAGGCGGAGGATTAGCCTAGTGAGCCACAGTGCCAGCCAGGAAGTTGTAAAGATCATTACTCAAAGCATTAAGAGACCTAAAATACAGCATTATATCTTAAAATCCAAGTGACCCAGGACCCTTCAAGGTTTTCAGATATGCATTGCTTTTTCATATTGCCCAGTAAATCAGCAAATAATTTTAAGCATATATATATAATAGCTTCTAAAATCCTTTGGGAAATAGATGTAGTTACTTGTTACATATTTCAAGTAAATAGCAAACATACTCAAAAAATATCTTGAAAAATTCATGCGACTCATGAATAAGTATACAAAGAAATTTTGCACCATAACAAAAAAGCAAGTATTTATTTTCCAACATAAATTTTCCACAAATTATAATCTTTAACTCAAGAAGGAGTACTATATTGATAGAATGATGACCTACATTCAGGATACCTGATTCTTCATAGAATTTTCATTGCTACAAATTACCTGCATGACTTTGAACAACTCACTTTACTTCTCTGGGCATTAGCACTTAGCATACTTTTGTACAAAATGAGGTTTGTGTAAGATTATTTATGCTCAATATAGACTTCAAGGATTTCCAAAGAGGTGCTTTCATGTATCAATCACAATTTAAAACAAAGATTACATTCTTATATGCCCATATATTTTGAACTTTTCCTGGAACTAATATAAAAGAACTCACACATTCAGATTTATAAATACCATTTTCAACATTTGGGGATAATTAATGCATTAATATTTGATGCTAAGTTGATTTTTGTGCAACCAACTTTTTTTTTAACAGGTCCAGTAATTTATACTGCTTGCAATATATACCTGACTAAAATGGTTAGGTTTGTACAAATCTGTTTTAATGCAAGTAATGCTTGTGTTTTCACATAAAATTAATAGTAGAGATATCATGTGAGCAGGTGCTATCCTAATGACTCAACTGACAAACTTGTCAAACTTAATAGTTATGATTTTGATTTGCATTTCCCTGATGGCTAGTGATCCTGAGAATTTTTTTTTTCATGTGTCTATTGGCCAATTGAATTTCCTCTCCTGAAAAATATCTGTGCAGGTTTGTTGCCCATTTCTTGACTAAGTTGTTTCTTTTGTGTATGAATAGTTATTTTACCTATTTATAGATTCTGGGATTTAATCCTTTGTCAGTTTCATAGTTTGCAAATAATTTCTCCTATTATATTGGTTGCCTCTTCACATTGTTGAGTGTTTCTTTTGCAGTGCAAAAGATTCTCAGTTTGATGTAATCCCACTTGTTAATTTTGTCTTTGATTGCCTGTGCTTCTGGACTCTGCCAAGAAGTCCTTCCCTTTGTCAGTATCTTGTAGCATTTCCCCAATGTCCTTTAGGAAAATGCAAATCAAAACCACAAGGAGGTTTCACCTCACCCCCATTAGAATGGTCCTTATACAGAAATCAATAAACAACAAATGCTGGAGAGGATGTGGGGAGGAGGATCCCACTGTGAAGGGATTATAACCTTGTACAGCAACTGTGGAAGACAATATGGAAATATCTCAGAAGGCTGAACATCGATCTGCCATAACCCAGCCATCCCATTCCTTGGAATTCACCCTAATGAATTGAAATTAGCATATGAAATGGTGATGTGTATCCCTATGTTCATCTCAGCTCAATTTACAATAGTTAAAATTTGGAATCTACACAGATGTCTATCACCTAAAGACTGGATAAAGAAATTATGATATATACACTCCGGAATACTACACAGTGATAAAAATTAAATCCTTTCATTTGCAATAAAATGGATACAACTGGAAACCATTGTACTTAGTGAAATAAGCCAATCACAAAAAGGCAAATGCCATAGAGTCTCTTTGATGTTTGGTAACTAATAGAGTACTAAATGTAATCTATAGAAGCAAAACTGACACTGACACTTTAGGATGCATTGATTTTGAATAGTCTTTGCCTTGCCATTTGAAGAACAATATGGTTTCTTTTTCCTTTTCTCTTCATACTAATTGGTGAACTCTATTTAGGGCAGGGTTAATTATATCTGAACAACTAATCTCTATAAAAGAATGGGAAAAGAAGAGGGAGGAGAAAAAAGGGAGGGAGTGTGGGTGGGAGGGAGGTGGGGGAGAGACCTTTTTGTTCCCAAATCAACATAAATTAAATCCATGAAATTATATTCCTTAAACAAATTAAATTTACAGTTTAAATTTTAAAATAAATTTTAAAAATCTAATAAGCATTTTCCTATATCATCTTTGCAATAGAGTTGATGCTGCTTTTAATTTGTGGTTGATTCCTCTCTGACAAACTAAATCAGTTTAATGTGGCAGTAGATTACAATTACTAAAGTAACATTAATAATGAAGTTTATTTTAGCAGAGTTTGATATGAAGATTAGAGTCATTTGTAAAATGGCATTGTCCAATATCTCATCATATAAATTTACATTTAATAGTATTCTTTCATGTGCCTGTTGGCCATTTGAATTTCCTCTTCAAAAATTCCCTCTTAAGTCCTTTGCCCATTTCTGAACTGGATTATTTATTTTGTTGTTACCAAATTTATTCTTTTTCAGATTCATTTATTTATTTGAATTCAGAATTACAGAGAGGCAGAGAGCAAGATAGAGAGGTTTTCAATCCATTGGTTCACTCCCCAAATGGACTTAATGGCTAGAAAGGCCCAATCTGAAGTCAGGAGACAGGAGATGCTTCTGGGTTTCCCATGTGGAGGCAGGGGTCCAAGCACTTTTGAAGGACCCTTATGGGGGAGAGGGACAAGAAACTAGGCCTGGGCAGATATCAGGGGCTTCTTAAGAGGTTAGATGTTCCCCAGGGTCCAGCGGGCACGTTCTCTGGGAAGGAAAAGTCTATCCCCTTTAGAGAACCTCTAGGCATGCCCAGAGCAGAGCTGCCACTCCCCCTTCGGAGAGTCTCAGTACTCTCCTCAGCATTCTCTTCAGCTGGTTCCCTCAGCACTCTCCTCAGCATTCTCTTCAGCTGGTTCCCTCAGCACTCTCCTCAGCATTCTCCGGTATGCTAATTATCCCTCTATATAACCTGTGTGAAACTGCCGCTCAGGGCTCCTCACCGCCTTAGGTGGGGGCCCGTTTGTGCAAACGTACAATAAATACCTCATGCTTTTTGCATCAACTGGTCTGGAGTCTGGATTTTTGGGCGTCCTCTCGAGCAAGTGGGCATCTCTACAACTGAGAGGTCCAACATTTTGGCGCCCAACGTGGGGCTCGAGGTCGCCCTCAGACCCATTCTCTGCAGGACCAGTTGGAGGTATAATTAAGTGTTTTCTGTCTGTTGTTCTTTGTCTTGAGTATTCTGACTGGATTCTGACTGAAGTATTCTGACTGGCCAGTATCTGACCTGACTCTGTGGGACCAGTGGGGGAGGCAGGCGTGCCCTGCAACCCCTGGTCCGTTCCGGACCAGTTGGGGAGGCAGGCGTGCCCAGCAACCCCTGGTCCGTTCCCCGGAGGACGCTCCGGGGTATGAGGGGAAACCCTCGGTCTGTTCCCCCGGAAGACGCACCCGGGGTGGTCTGGAGGTGGGTCGGAGACCAAGTCTCCCTCCTTCCCGGGGAGGGCTGGTCAGGTAGCCGCTCCCAAAATTAGCGCAAGCCATGGGGTTTGTCTTACTTGTTGTATATGTTTGTGCATTGGCTGTTCTTTTTGTTTGGGCTAAAATCCTTGCACACATGGGTCAACAAATAACCACCCCTTTAAGTCTCACTCTAGATCACTGGAAGGACGTTCAAGAACGCGCGCGCCACCTCTCATTGGAGGTTAAAAGGAAACAATGGGCAAAATTCTGTTCCTCAGAGTGGCCGGCCTTCGAGGTCGGCTGGCCAAGGAACGGCACTTTTAACCTCGATATTATTTTACAGATTAAGGCACGGGTCTTTCAGCCAGGATCAAATGGACACCCTGATCAGGTGCCCTACATTACTATGTGGGAGGATCTTTCACGTAATCCCCCTCCCTGGATAGAACCCTTCTCCTTCCCGACAGAGCCCATACGGACCCCGTTACCCCCTCCTCCTATCCCGGTTGTGCCAACCTCCTCCCTATACCCTCTGAAGGAGATTCGAGATCCAAAACCTGACAAGCCACCGGTTCTTCTGGCTGATCAGGACTTTCTGCGCTTTGACTCTCCCCCACCCTATCTTCCCGGCCAGCCTGCTCCCCCGCAGGAACTTCCACAATAACCAGAGCGGGATGTGCAACCTTCTGCACCACCCCTTGATTCCACGAGGGCAGGGGAAGAAGTCTCAGCGCCTCCCCCGCCCTCCAGCCGCCTGCGCCTCCGTCAGGGGCAGGCAGGGGGCTCGGGAAGCGTCTGGAATTCGCAGGCTTTTCCTCTTCGCTCGGTGGCTGGCCAGATGCAGTACTGGCCATTTTCTGCTTCCGATCTTTATAATTGGAAAACCCATAACCCCTCTTTCTCTCAGGACCCCCAGGCTCTGACTGGGCTGATTGAGTCAATTTTATTGACTCATCAGCCCACCTGGGATGATTGTCAGCAGCTCCTGCAGACCCTCCTCACTACTGAGGAAAAGCAGCGTGTCTACCTTGAGGCACGGAAAAACGTCCCTGGAGCAGATGGCCGACCGACCCTACTGCTAAATGAAATCGAGGAGGCGTTTCCCTCAACCCGTCCTGATTGGGACTACACCACCGTTGCTGGTAGGGAGCGACTTCGTCTTTACCACCAGATTCTCCTTGCGGGTCTCAGAGGGGCTGGAAAGCACCCCACCAATTTGGCCAAGGTATGTGCAGTAGTACAGGGGGCTGAGGAAATGCCGGCAGGCTTCCTAGAAAGATTAATGGAAGCCTACCGTATGTATACCCCGTTTGACCCCCTGGCAGAGGACCGGCAGGGAGATGTAATCATGTCCTTTATAGGACAGTCAGCGCCGGACATCCGCAATAAATTGCAGCGGCTAGAGGGGCTTCAGGGGTATACTATACAAGATTTAATAAGGGAGGCAGAAAAGATTTACAACAAAAGGGAGACCCGAGAGGAGAAGGAGGAAAGGATCCGCAAGGAGCAGGAGGAAAGGGAAGACAGAAGAGACAAAAGACGTAATCGAGAGCTTAGTAGAATTTTGGCCACCGTAGTGCAGGATATAGAAAGGAGTAGACCAGGACAGAATAGGGACTTGGGAGACAAACGAAAGCCTCGGGTGGAAAAAGATCAATGTGCCTATTGTAAAGGAAGAGGACACTGGGTCAAAGACTGCCCGAAGAAAACACAGGGACCAAAGAGGAGACCAGTTCCAATCCTGTCCCTGGAAGAAGACAACTAGGTGAGTCAGGGCCAGGAGCCCCCCCCTGAGCCCAGGATAACCCTTGAAGTGGGGGGCAGACCGGTAACCTTCCTGATTGACACGGGAGCCCAGCACTCGGTACTGACTTCAGAAAAAGGGCCTTTAAGCTCCAAGATTTTCCTCAGGCCTGGGCAGAGACTGCGGGAATAGGGCTGGCCGTCAACCGGCCTCCCTTGATCTGAAGCCCACGGCCATTCCCGTGTCAGTTCGTCAATATCCGATGGGCAAGGAAGCTAAGGAAGGTATCCGGCCACATATCCGGAGACTGTTACACCTAGGCATTTTAAAAACCTTGTCGTTCACCTTGGAACACCCCCCTACTACTAGTAAAGAAGCCTGGTACGGGTGACTACCGCCCGGTACAAGACTTGCGGGAGGTTAACGGGAGAGCGGAGGATATGCATCCCACGGTGCCCAACCCCTACAATCTGCTAAGTACCTTGCCTCCGACCCACGTATGGTGCACTGTGTTAGATCTAAAAGGTGCATTCTTTTGTTTAAGACTGAGCCCTCAGAGCCAATCCATCTTTGCTTTTGAGTGGAAAGACTCAGAGACCGGGTTTTCAGGACAACTCACCTGGACAAGGTTGCCTTAAGGATTTAAAAACTCGCCTACCTTGTTTGATGAAGCTCTGCACCTAGATTTGGCCGACTTCCGAGTCAACCATCCGGACCTGGTCCTCCTGCAATATGTGGACGACCTCCTCCTTGCCGCTGAAACTGAGCAGAGCTGCCACTCTCCTCAGCATTCTCCTCAGCAATTCATTGCCCCGGGCACCAACGAGGAGACGACTCCGTAGCAAGGGGAAACAGGATGGCAGACGAGGCCGCTAGGGCGGCAGCCCTGAGCCAACAGGTGCTCCCGTTAAAGACAATTGAGCCCACCCAAGTATCGAGGGAACCACCTTTCCTCTATTCGGACCAAGACTTAGATATGATTCAGCGGCTCGGTGCAGAGTATGATGAACAAATAAGGGTTTGGAGGCTCGGAGAGAAAATAGTCTTGCCACATCAATTGGCTAAAGAAATAATTACCAGCCTCCATCAATGGACTCATTTGGGATACAAAAAGCTAAAAGCAGCCTTACAGGAAGATAGGCAGTCTTACTACATCCCCGGATTTGACTCTTTAGCCCAGCAGGTGACTGAATCCTGTGTTCCGTGTGCCAAGGTAAATGCCAGACACCTCAAGCTCCCGGAGGGAGCTAGGGTAAGAGGAGACCGACCAGGAATCAACTGGGAGGTCGATTTCACTGAAATAAGGCCGGGCAGTTATGGGAATAAGTATCTTCTAGTTTTTGTAGACACCTTCTCCGGATGGACTGAGGCATTCCCCACAAAACGGGAAACCGCCCAGGTGGTCGTCAAGAAGATCATAGAGGAGATCTTCCCCCGGTTCGGCTTGCCTAAGGTAATCGGGTCCGACAATGGCCCAGCGTTTGTCTCCCAGGTAAGTCAGTTGGTGGCCAAAGCATTAGGCATAAATTGGAAATTGCACTGTGCCTATAGACCCCAAAGTTCAGGACAGGTAGAAAGGATGAACAGAATAATTAAAGAGACCTTGACTAAATTAGCGTTGGAGACTGGTGTTAAAGACTGGGTCCAACTCCTCCCTATGGTGTTGTTCCGGGTCCGAAACACGCCCTCTCATTGCGGGCTGACACCATACGAAATCCTTTATGGAGGGCCCCCACCAGTAGCAGGCTTGCTTGACCTTGCCAGTGACTCCGTTGCCGATGCCCCTAAGTTACAGGCCCGGTTGAGAGCACTCCAGATCATCCAGAACCAGGTCTGGAAACCTCTTGCAGCAGCCTACCAACCCAAGACGACAACCATTCCACATCCTTGATGCTGTGTATGTCCGAAGGCACCAATCTAAGACTCTAGAGCCCCGGTGGAAAGGCCCCTTCACTGTGCTGTTGACAACTTCCACCGCTCTCAAGGTCGACGGAATCGCTGCTTGGGTCCACGCCTCACACGTGAAGCAAGCACCACCTCCCCAGGGCCCCGAGGATCTGGATAGACCAGCCAAATGGAAGCTCCAGCGCACTCAGAACCCACTCAAGCTAAGACTTTCAAAAAACTGTTTAATATTTATGATGTTCCTGGCCTTTCCCCATTGTTTTTCCAATCCCCATGTTCCACAATTGTTAACGTGGAACCTAACCCAGTCCAGCAAGAACAGAGTTTCCTCCCTCCAGTGAGGCAGGTTCTCCCCAGGCCGGTTCAATAGATTTTAAGATTAAAATCTTTGCAAAAAGAAAAGGAGGGAATGAAGGACCCTTATGGGGGAGAGGGACAAGAAACCAGGCCTGGGCAGATATTAGGGGCTTCTTAAGAGGTTAGATGTTCCCCAGGGTCCAGCGGGCACGTTCTCTGGGAAGGAAAAGTCTATCCCCTTTAGAGAACCTCTAGGCATGCCCAGAGCAGAGCTGCCACTCCCCCTTCGGAGAGTCTCAGTACTCTCCTCAGCATTCTCTTCAGCTGGTTCCCTCAGCACTCTCCTCAGCATTCTCTTCAGCTGGTTCCCTCAGCACTCTCCTCAGCATTCTCCGGTATGCTAATTATCCCTCTATATAACCTGTGTGAAACTGCCGCTCAGGGCTCCTCACCGCCTTAGGTGGGGGCCCGTTTGCGCAAACGTACAATAAATACCTCATGCTTTTTGCATCAACTGGTCTGGAGTCTGGATTTTTGGGTGTCCTCTCGAGCAAGTGGGCATCTCTACAACTGAGAGGTCCAACACTTTAACCATCTTCCACTGCTTTCCCAGACCACTTTCAGAGAGCTGGATTGGAAGTGCAGCAGCAGGGGCTTGAACCAATGCCATATGATTGCTAATACTAAATGCGGTGGCTTTATCCACTATCCCACAGCCCTGGCCCCTGTTGTTGAATTTCTTGAGCACATTATAAATTCTCCATATTAACCCTTTATCAGCTGCACCATTTTAAATATTTCCTCCCATTCTCTCAGTTGCCTCATCACTTTGTTCAGTGTTTCCTTTGAAGTTACAAAGCTTCTTAGCTTTGTGTAATACAATCTGTCTATTTTTTCATTGATTACCTATGCTTCTAGGGTCTTACCCAAGAAGTATTTGCATACCCCCAATCACTTGCAGTGTTTCCTCAGTATTCTCATCTAGTAATTTGATGGTACCAGATAGTAGATTTTGATCCTGGCTCCTGGCTTCAGATCGGCACAGCTCCTGCTGGTGTGGCTATTTGGGGAGTGAACCAGTGGATGAAAGTCCTTTCTCTTTCTCTGCCTCTGGTTCTCTGTAACTCTGCCTTTCAAATAAAATAAATATTAAGAAAAAATAAATACCTTTTGTAAAAAATGATTTACTTATTTATTTTAAAGGCAGGGTTACAGAGAGGAAGAGGCAGTGACACAGAGAGAGGTCTTCCATGCACTGGTTTACTCCCCAGATGACTGCAACAGTTGAAGCTGAGCTGATCTGAAGCCAGGAGTGAGAAACTTCTTCCAGGTCTCCAATGCAGATGCAGGGGCCCAAGTATTTGGGACCATCTTCTGCTGTTTTCCCAGGCCATAGCAGAGAGCTGGATTGGAAGTGGAGCAGGCAGGACTGGAACTGGTGCCCATTTGGGATGCCACCTCTGCAGGTGGCAGCTTTATCCGCTGTGCCACAGCACTGGCCCTGGATGAAAACTTTTTAATGTATAATAAAGCATTTAATATTTTCTCATTAATTCAACATCTTTACATGATTAAGCACATGCTCTTTTTTAATAATTTGTTTATTTACTCGAGAAGCAGTTACAGAGATAGAGAGACATAGAGAGGTCTTACATTCGCTAGTTCATTCCCAAAATGGCCACAAATGCTGGAGCTGGACTGATCTTAAAGTAGGATCTAGAAGATTCTTCCAGCTCTCCCATGTGGGTTTAGGGGCCCAAAGCCTTGAGTCATCTTCTATTGATTTCCCAAGCCATAGCAGAGAGCTATGGCACATGAATAGGAGTAGCTGGGACATGAATAGGCCCCCATATGGAATGCTGGCAATGCAGCACCAGTTCCAGGGAGGATTCTCTTGCCAACTAGAGATGTCACATCATTGTGGGGTTGGTTCCTTAACAGTTTGCCAAACTCTTTAACAAAGAATAATGAGGACACAACTAGGATTTCATAAAGGCTTGCAATAAAATAAAACTTGTTTTTCACTTTAAAGAAGGAAATTCTCATTTGTCCAAATGCAATATTTAATTTGTCAAATGTAGGAAATTTTAAATTTAACATTTCCTAAAATATGAAAATATTGCAGTCCTAAGTATTGTGCCATCCTTAAATTTTCCTTTATTTCCAGTTTTTTTTCTGTTTTTTTCTCAAACTCCACTTGTAACAAACATTCATTCTATAATTCAAATATCTGAAATATCAAGAATCTCCTATGTGTACCTGCATTTCACTAGAAAAAAGAGGTTCAAACTTCAAAATAAAATAGAAATGATGAATTTCAAATATGGCCATTTCTAAATATATAATCTTTTAAGAATGTAATCACTGTAGCTATTTAGTAATTCATCCATTAGCCTTGCATTTCATGTGTTTATCAGATGTGTATCACATCGTGAGGATCTGGCCTGCTGTTTCTCCAATGATTGACCTCCCTCTAATATATATATTTATAACATTACAGAAATTTAAAATTTTCATAGTGAAAAATTGTACATAACAAATTTATATGACTTGGTGTTTGAAGGGCAAGTGTCCTAAATATTAACTAAAAATAAAATCTAAAATCTAATATGTTATAAATCATCTCATGCTTTGAAAAAAATCAATTCTAAGAAACATGTAAGTTAACAATATCATGTGCAGGACTGAAATATTGCCTATAATTGATGTCAAAAATAACTTTCTAATTGTTACACAGAGAAGATAGATTTGACAAATTGATGTTTGACATTTTCTGATACTTCAAGGATGGATCTGCTCAAGAAGCTACCATCTCTTTTACATTGGCAAAAGCACATTTTGTTGCAGTTAATTTTAAATCCTCATTTGTTTTGTAAGTTAAATATTCTGTAGAATTAAAGCTCATGACCACTTCTAATAATAGCTACATTCTTCCATGTGTCAGGTTTTTTGTGTGTAAAGACCTATTTATGTCTCTGAGTATGTTATGATCATTATATAGTAAAATATCATCTAAACTAATAAAAATTTAGTCTGAAAAGAAAAAAAATACTTTCTATAAAAGTTGAACATTTTAGAATAACAGTGAATATGTATGTCAAAACTGACAAATCAGATACAAATCAATCAATACAATAGATTGAAAATATATTAAAGTTAAAGGAGTTGATACCCAGGTTACTTGTCAAATACCTTCAAGCATTTGCTCTTTAAAATACTTCAAAATGAAAAATTGCAAGTGGTTTATCAGATAAGAGACTACATAAGTGCAAAGATAAAAATGTGCCAGTTAAATATAAGCAATGAGTTTTATATTTTAATAGGTAAGTATATAATATAAAAAGCTACATATAAATCAGTGATGGCCATTCTACAATCAATAATTATGATTAATTCATTTCTGTGCACTGAAAGTATAAGAAAGAAAATGCACAAATCATACTTAGCCACATATTAAATAGAACTAGCCTATGTTTACTGGATCTTTGCCTACAGAATACATCAAAGAACAAAACTGGATTTCCTCTCATTCAACTTTTTCCACCTGACAATTACAGAGTGCAGCATAAAAGTTATACCCAAGTATTTTGTGGAACAAGAAAACTCATTAAAATTATTCTCCTTTCATAGAAATGTACATACTTAGAAGACATCTTTTTGCACTGGTAGATTGCAGATAATCCTATTGTAACAACATGTCTAATTGGTGCCATCATATGCAGCAACCAAAGGAAAAAAGGAAAAATTGGACAAGGAGAAGTTACACACTTTTCTCCATTAGGGTCTAACAAATAGCTTTCAAAACATAAAAGATGTGTTTCAAGAACCCAGTTTATGTATAGACATAGTCATGAATGATTTCTCCCCCAGTTACCCACCATTTTGTGCATTTTGTACTGATTGCCCATTTTGTACTGATTTGCCCATTTTGTATTGATACATTTTATTTTTCTTAAAGTTGACCTTAAAGTTTTCAGTTTCAAAATTCCCAAATCTATCTCCTTCTATTTATGATTTATTCAGTGTTGAATCTATAATAATTTGGTCCCTAATTTCTGAACTACCTTATTTCATACTTACTTGCTATCTTCAAATGATAATTTGTATTATGCTTAATCTTTCCTATGAAAAATAGTGCACACACATACACACACACACGCAGCATTGAAGGTAAAGTTAAATAAATAGAACACATTTTTCTGTCAACATCTTAACATTTTTTGTTCAGATATGCTTTATAGAAAATACTCATCTATTTTAAAAGGGAAGCTAATCTGTTTGGGTATATTATACCTGTAAGGTGGAAGAATAATTTTCACCTTATGAAAAATATTCAGAACTAATATATAAACACACTTATCTTCAAATAATATAACAGTATGGTGATCCTTAGCAGTTTCTAATTCAGAGCAACTATTATTGTTCATAAAATGCAAATAGAATATTATGTATTGTGCTACATTCAAAATGGCAAAACTATACTCTGATTTCTCTTTAGAACATATAAATCTTTCACCTTTTTCCAAAATGACAAAACTGACACATGGCTATGTCTGTTATTGGTAAATTTTAGATTTTAGCAAAGAGCAGATGCATTTAAAAGGCTATGCATTTTGGTATATAGGCAAAATACATCAGTAAGACTTCTATAAAATAATAAAACAAATGATATAAAAGGACTTGCCAAGTGTAAATTTGAATTTGGTATGAATAAAGAAATTTTTCACATTATTAATGTATTGGGAAAACAAGGAAATCCAGTTTTCAGTGAGTAATCAAACATCCTAATCACATTATTTTAAAGTCTTCTATACTAGTTTAAATAGTACTTGTAGTGTCTGGTAGCAGAGCCATCTCAAGCCTCTCTCTGATCCCATTAGCAGCTCCTGAAATGTGAAGTTAAAGGAATATAAATTGGATAAAAATGGGAGGTGACACATTGGAGCTTGGCTCAGGGCCCTGCCTCCCCCACCCCTTCCCTATAGTGTCCTTCTCTCTGGCTCCCACTCATGTCTCCACTCTGCTTGCTTCTCCCTTCCCCTCCAGCTTGGCCCCTCTCCTTTCTTCATCTGCTCTCTTGGCTTCCAAGCTCTCCAGCCTACCTGGCTCTGTTTTCTTTGCCATCACCCCATCCATCCAGTGTCCTAACCCTGTCCTACTCATTTACTGGCCTCTTTCCATCCATCTGCCCACTGCCCCTACAAGTATCTCCCCAGTCAGCCTCACAGGCTGCCCCCACCTCAGGACAAACTGAGGCTTCCAGGGCCCCACCATCTGTTACTTATTCCATGGTTTTGCAGGACACTGTCCTTACCCGGATCTGACCCAGAGTGCACAGATAACATGAGTCCTGTTGGCCTCTGCCAGAGCAGCAACCACTCATGCCCTTAGAGAAATTGCAACACATCCATGTCCTGGCCCTCACAGTGTCTCTCTGGTGCAGGAGGTGCAAGCTCATCCTAGTTGTGTCTCTCAGCCTGCCAACAGCATCATGGGAGCCTGCCTTCATCCCCCACCCCAGCCCCATATGGACACACTGCCACAGAACTCCCAGACATGACCATGTCAGAGGTGCTGTCCTGAAGTGATAGCACAATTCAGGTCAGATATCATGCCACCTGGAGGTCACCAACAATTTTGGCACAGGGAGAACAAGCAACTACCAAGGTGGGTCATGTTGGTGGGAGCAAGAGGTTTCTGACTAAAGATGATCAGATTGATGAAGTGATAAAATATGGGGCAGACAAGGCACCACCTGCTGTCTAACTGTCCCACAGACAATGACAGAAAATAAAGAAATGACAGTAATAGCTATTTAAAAAATTCTTGAAAAAGCAAACAATTTTGACATTGAAACCACCATGAAATCAATATCCTGTACCTCATGTCAGGCCAGGAAATAGGAGACAAGTGGGAGTAGAGAATTTTTGTTCATTCTGATTTTATTTGAGCCCTCAAAAACACAAAATTAGAAATTAGAACTTGTAGGTGTCTTACTTGCTTTATGAGATATTGCAATAATGGTGTTAACAATAGGTACAGTTGAAGAAATTAAGTGCATACATCAAAGAACAAAGATAATATAGGGTAAAAACAGAATGAGGGCTTAGATTGTATCTTGAGATTTTCCAACACTATTGAATGAGTAGAATCTTGCCAAAATTGGCAAAGGGTGACCAGATTTATTTGAAGACAAGCACCTTGGGATATCAGAGAAGACTTGGAAAGTCTAAAATGTGGTCCTGGGTAACTTTTTAATTTATCCAAGTAAGATTATGATATAAGCACTCAATAGATTAATGGGAGCATAACTGATTTTATTAAGATTTATTAATATGGATAACAGCTTTTTAAGTAGGGAAATAACTGGTTATCTGTGTAGTTATACATGACAAGGCTGTGCAGTAATTGTAATGGTTCCTTTTTTTATTGTGAAGGGAAAGAAATTATACCGGAGGTTTATAAATTAAGTGAAGAAAAGATTTCAAGATAAAAACAGCTTAAATGAGGGGACAAATAAAGGTTAGACAAGTTAATGATAATTTATTTATAATCAATGCTACATGTTTTGAGAAATATGAAGATCAAGGAACATAAACTAAAAATCTATGGTGTTTGTAGTCTGGAATTTTGTGCTCTCTGCTTGAGTTGGCTCTGGACTCAAGGCCCTCTCTGATCCTTGATCTGCCCTCCTGCTCAAATCTTCCCTCTGCTGGCCTCTGCAAGGTCCATCATCTCCAGCTCAGCCCCTCTCCTTTCTTACTCTCCTTTTTCACCCTGTCCATTGCTTCCCTGCCTCCCTCCATGCTGTTCCCTGGGTCTCTGCCTCCCACTGTGTCCTCCCACTGCCTTTCCCCATCATGCTTCCCTGCCCTGGTTAGCCTCCCCTGCTATCATCACTACTGCAGCTGTCCAGGAAGCCCCTTAGCTCCTGCAGGACCAGCTGCAGCTCTCAGGACTCACCCTCCTCTGTCCCACACCCTGCAGCTTTGCAAGGCCAACATCTTCCCACCTCGGCCCTTGATCCTACACAACCACTACCCCACACCCAAGGGCATCCTGTTTGTACATCCTGTTTTCCTCCAGTCAGTAACTGCTGAGGTACCACATCTGAACACTGTGTAGCACAGCTACAGGGGGGCTTACTGTTTCTGGAGCCAGGGTGGCATGATCTTGCAATAGCCATGTCCTCTGTCCTGTTTCCAATGCCACTGCAACCCTGTCAGCTGTCCTTACAGTCTTCCACTGGCCACACTGCTGTTGGCCATCTCCACCGAAGGAGGACATATGAAAACAGGAGGCCTCTCTGGGAAACTCCTGAACATCACAGGATCCCAGTTGCTGCCTTGTGGTGACTGAGGTGAGAGATTAGCCTCCCAGGCATAGAAGCTTCCCTATGTGTTATGCTCACTGCCTTCTCCAAAACCACACCACCAGGATGTCCAAGGCATGGCTGATTGGGAAACTGAGGATCACTCCCTGTCACTCACATCCAGCTTTGTGCAATTGCTGGCAGTGAAATGGATTTGTGTGTGCTCATCTTGGAATAGTCAGACCCAGGTGGAACAATAAATTTGTAGTGAGGGCATGTGTACGGGTTTACCTATACACACACAAGCCCACATATGAGCCCACTGGAGAACAGAGGTCACCACAGATGAAGCAGGAGCTGAGGCCTGGGACTGTGTGAAATCCCTGGGTCCTTGATACCTTTATGGGAAACAGAGGTGAACAAGACTGACACTGGAGTGGAGGAGTTGAGATTCTGATGGTAACTGTGATGCCTGCTGTTGCCCAGACTGTGGTTTCCTGTTATCATCAATCCTGGGATGTCAGGGCCTGCAGGTGCTCCTGCCTCCTGCACCCTGGCTGTGGCCTAATTATTGTCAGCATCAGCCTCAGTGTTGCCTGCATGAGTATCAGGAAGTGTGCTGGAGAAGTTGTAGTCTTTTTCAATTTAACTCCTTGCCTACTTTGAATGCAGTGTCTTTGTTTCTTCTCTTGGAGACAGTATGGGCTAAGCCAGCTTGGGGTCCCAGGTAGGTAATGATTAGCTGGCCACTGACTTTCCTTTTATCCCAAGAGGACTACCAAGGTTACAACACCAACAGAACCAGAGATAAGGGCGGGAACAGATCAGGGACATAGTCTGGATCATCAGTAGCAGTGTGAGGCCTGACTTGTAGCAGAAAGTTGTAGCCCTAGGAGTCCCCAGTTATGGTACCTGCAGGGGTAAGAAGAGAATCCAGAAATCTTAGGAAACTGCTTCAGTTTCAGCAAGCATTTTTTGATTTCAGCCACCCAAAAAAGTAAGCCAATTCTCCCAAATCTATTGCTAGAAAGGAATGTTTTGTGATGAAGAAAAACATTTTTGAAGGATCTGAATTTTGAATGGATGGGAAACAAGTTCTCACTGTTTTATTTCTCAAATTTAGAAACAATTTCTCATATGTGGGTACTATTTTTTTCAGGTACTAAGCCACACCGGCAGGATCCATCAGTAAGGATACTTTTTAATCACAGACAGAAAAAATGGTTAACATTTACGAAGTATCTTCTACTCTTCTTCCAAGCAGAAAAGATGGCCTGGGCAATGAGAACAAATCACCCACATGGCATTTCTAATCTCCTGGTGGCTCCTTCCAACACTGAAGTCTGGTGTTTGCTGAATTTATGCAAGATGAGCAGTGCAACCACCTGCAGGGGAGGGACAGTAGAAACCTGCAGGGGACAACTCTGGACTGAAAAGTCCAAGAGGGCTAGCCTGAGCATAGATTACCCTGCAGTGGTCTTGATGTTGGTTGTGAGCCAGGCAGGGTTAGGTGCAGTATATGGAGGCCTCTGGAAAAGATCTAGTGACAGGCCAGGGTGACCAAGAGGTGGAAAGCTTCTGGGCTCTGTGAAGGATTGGAAATTCTCTGCAAGAGCAATGGAATGTCCCTTAAAGTTTTGAACTTCAATGTTAAATGTGAGAGCCCAGTACACTATATACAGGCATCACCCTGCCATTGACTGTCAACCTGGTAGCTGCTGCCATGCAGAAAGTGTCTGTTGTAATCCTAAACTGGATAGTGCTGAATAATCTGGAAATGGTCCTCAGCATCCTTATTCTCAGGGTTCATTGTCAGGAATTTGTGGTCAACTGCTGGGTACCAGGCTCCCATGAGGACATGGATCAGGAAGAGCCAGGGAATCTGTGGCCTCAGATTAGACAAGACAACAACATGATCAGTCTTAATTTCTCCACCTATGAAATGGGTCAGGATAGCCATGAGAGTCCCTGTGGAGTCACAGCCTGCTTGCAACCCGCCTGCCTCCCCATCCTCCCTCTCCATGCCCTTCCATGTGGGCAGTGACCCCTCAGGCCCACAACTTACATTCAAGTTCACTAATGACTCAAGACCCATTGGTGTACAGCCATTCTCAAAGTTAGAAATTATTGAATCCAAGGCCATTTTTTTAAAAAAATAAACACCAAAGGAAAACATGAAGCATCAGTGATATGTGTATATTTTCACCCCACCATTTATGTCCTGAAAGGTCTTCATTACTGTTGCTAAAAAGAAATGACCTCAGCTCAGTTAAGGTTCATGGAGTATTGGGCACCTAGTGTCCAGGACTTCCTTCCTCTGACTAGCCCAGGCATCAGCCTTGCCTTGTAGAGCTGGGGTAGACACAAACACAGAGCCCTCTCCAACCATCTGTTTGTGGGCCCCTCACACCAGTCAGGAAGCAGTTTGTGTCATGTTGCAACTCAGGCAATGCCCACATCACATTGATCCACAGCAGCACGACTGGGAAGAGTCCTCACAACACTCTCATTTGTGCCATCATTTTGTATCTTTTCCCAATTTCTCCTGTGCACCCACCCTTCTTTCCCTTTTCCAGGCCTATCAGGCTCCACAGAAATCCAGGCTTCCTATGACCTATCTGCTGGTGCCAATTATCAGCCAAGGATTCATCTACATTTTTCTGAATGTAGCATTCTCAGAAACAGCCCTATATTTTATACAAAGTACTGCCCGTAACTTCATAGGTGTCTTCATTCTTACTTATGATAAAACCACTGCAGGAAATTGTTTTGTTGTTTTTTAACTTTTATTTTAAAATATAAATTTCCAAAATACAGTTTATGGATTACAGTGGCATTTTCCCCCCATAAACTTCCTCCCACCCACAACCATTCCATCTCTCACTCCCTCTCCCATCCCATCCACATCAAGATTTATTTTCAATTATCTTTATATACAGAAGATCAATTTAGTATATATTAAATAAAGATTTCAACAGTTTGCACCCACACAGAAACACAAAATGTAAAGTACTGTTTGAGTACTAGTTATACTATTAATTCACATAGTACAACACATTAAAGATAGAGATCCTACCTGGGGAGTAAGTGCACAGTGACACCTGTTGTTGATTTAACAATTGACACTCTTGTTTATGGCATTTATACTATTGTATTAAATAGAATAAAAAGGCTACTAAAAGGGATAAAGTATTAAGTTGTTCATCAACATTCAGGAGAAGGGCTGATCAAATCACCATTTCTCATAGTGTCCATTTCACTTCAACAGGTTTCCTTTTTGGTGCTCGGTTAGTTGTCTTTTTTTTTGACAGGCAGAGTAGATAGAGAGAAAGAGAGAGAGAAAGGTCTTCCTTTTTGCCGTTGGTTCACACTCCAATGGCCGCTGTAGTCGGTGCATCTCGCTGATCTGAAGCCAGGAGCCAGGTGCTTCTCCTGGTCTCCCATGCAGGTGCAGGGCCCAAGAACTTGGGCCATCCTTCACTGCCTTCCCGGGCCATAGCAGAGAGCTGGCCTGGAAGAGGGGCAACCAGGATAAAATCCAGTGCCCCAACCAGGACTAGAACCCGGTGTGCCAGTGCTGCAAGGTGGAGGATTAGCCTGTTAAGCCACGGTGCCAGCGGTGCTCAGTTAGTTGTCACCGGTCAGGGAGAACATATGATATTTATGTCTTTGGGACTGGATTATTTCACTTAGCATGATGTTTTCCAGATTCCTCCATCTTGTTGCAAATGACTGGGTTTCATTGTTTTTTACTGCTGTATAGCATTCTATAGAGTACATGTCAATAATTTCTTTATCCAGTCTACTGTTGATGGGCATTTGGGTTGATTCCAGGTCTTAGCTATTGTGAATTGTACCCTTAGAAGAAAATTATGACATTATATTTATATATTTGCTTTTCAATTCACCAAGACATAAAATAGGTTTCAAAAATAATATCACAGGGGCCAGCACCATGGCTCACTTGGTTAATCCTCTGCCTGCAGTGCCAGCATCCCTAGTCTCCAACATGGATGGAAGGGTCCAGCTATTTGGTCCATCATTCTCTGCCTTTTCAGGTACATAAGCAGGGGGCTGTGTTGGAAACAGAACAATGGTGACTTGAACAGGCACTCTAGTATGAAGTGTCACCATCACAACAGTAGCTTAATCTGCTAAGCCACATGCGGGCCCTCATAGTTGGGTTTTAACCCAGGGGGTAACATCATCAGGTCTAAAATTTTGAAAATATCAGAGAATATCTGAAAGTCTGAACAAAGTTTCAGGAGGCAGGGTTGCAGGGAACACATTTCAAAGATTATTGCAGTAATCCTAGGGGTACATAGTAGTAACCTGAACTTGGGTAAAGACATAGGAGAGAGTAGAATCAACAGAAAAACTAGGAATGACACTCTCACTGAGAATAGTACCCTGGGAATTATACTAACTCCTGGGTTGAGAGTTATAGTATATAATATTTTCAATTCAATTTAATTATAAGGTATATTTCTGAGATAGACAGCACTATGACATATCAGCGCTTGATAAGCAGTGCTAAGCAGTGTATGCAGACATTCTTAGAATTACAGGATACGTAAAAATGTCATATGTTCATGACTGGAATTATGTTTACAATTAATTTCAAGTTGTTCAATTAGCAATATAGGGAGCCAGCACTGTGGTGTGGTGGGTTAAAGCTGTGGTCTGCAGAGCTGACATCCCATACAGGTGCCAGTTCATGTCCCGGCTGCTCCACTTCCAATTCAGCTCCCTGCTATGGCCTGGGAAAGCAGTAGAAAGTGGCCTAGGTTCTTGGTCCCCTGCACCCATGTGGGAGACCTGGAAGAAGCTTCTGGTTCCTGGCTTCAAGTCAGCTCAGCTCTGGCCATCGCAGTCAATTGGGAATGAAACAGCAAATGGAAGACCTCTGTCTCTCTCTCTCTGGCTCTTTCTCTGTAACTCTGCCTTTCAAATAAATAAAATAAATATTTTTAAAATAGCAATACAGAAATTTTAGAATAAAGCCACTCAATCCTCTCAGGTTGCTTCAGGTGACTGAGTGATAGCATGAACATCTATAAAAATTATTCTAGTTGTAACTTTTAAAAATTCTTGCACTGTATTCTTAAAAGTACAGAAGAACTATTTTTTATGAGTAAAGACAGGAGTACTTGTTAATTGAACCAATTTCTTGTCAAATGATAATCTCTTAATCACTCATTCAAACCAAATCCCTTTGCAATACAAAAGATTTTTCACTTTTCCTTTTCTATTTCAAATTTATATTTTTGTTTTTGAAAAAATACTGTTTATTTTCATCTACTTGAAAAGCAGAGCAAGACAGAGAAAAGAAACAGAGAGACATATCTGTTTTCTGCTGATATACTCCCTAAATTACCACAGGCTTCAAGGCTGGACAAACCACAATCAAGAGAAGGACGATTGAGCTAGGAACTCCATCTGTGACTCCCATGTGGTAGGAAGAAGCCCAACTGGTCCATCATCTGTGGCTTCACAGGGTGCATTGGCAGAAAGATGGATTGGAAGTTGGGTTGCCAGGAAATGAGTCAGCACTCCAATACTAATGTGGGAATCCCAAGTGGTGGCTTGATCCACTGTGCCACACTGGCCTCTACCTTACACTCTTGCAATATATCACTTTGTTGAGAGAAGCCAGTTGGCCATCCTTTATAAGACTTATAATATGTTATGCAAGTCATAGAATTTTGTTGTGAGAACTAAATGAATTTAGCAAATTTATATTGCTTAATAATAATAATTTCACGGGATGTCCTGCAAAGAACTTAAATATTGGCCAGTGCCGTGGCTTAACAGAATAATCCTCTGACTTGCGGTGCCAGCACACTGGGTTCTAGTCCTGGTTGGGGCTCTGGATTCTATCCCGGTTGCCTCTCTTCCAGGCCAGCTCTCTGCTATGGCCTGAGAAGGCAGTGGAGGATGGCCCAAATGTTTGGGCCCTGCACCCGCATGGGAGATCCAGAGAAGTGCCTGGCTCCTGGCTTCAGATCAGTGAGATGCACGGGCTGCAGCGGCCATTGGATGGTGAACCAATGGCAAAAAGGAAGACCTTTCTCTCTGTCTCTCTCTCTCACTATCCACTCTGCCTTAAAAAAAAAAAAAAAGAACTTAAATATTTTACAAATAGCTTTCAGTACCCATAAAAGCTTGTCTTTATTGAAAATATCTTTCAGGGTGGGCATTTGGCTTAGCGGCTAAGACACCACTTGGTATATTTGTATCCCATATTAGAAGACCTGGGTTCAAATCCTGGGTCCCCTTCTGATTTCAGATTCCTGAATGACAGATTGTGGTCCAATTACTTAAATCCCTGCCACTGCTGTGGGGGACTCAGATTGAGTTCCTGGCTTCTGGCTTTGTCTTAGTTCATAACTAGATGTTGCAGGCATTTGGAAAGTGTACTAATGGGTAGACGAAATATCTCGGTCTCTCTTTCTCTTTCAAATAAAAAATGAATTTTAAAAATGTTAAACCTGGTTTATTTCTTTCTATCAAACATTATTAGTAACTTTATGTTTTTCCTTTTGCTCTGAGAATCAGAAAGCTGAATCTAAATTCAATCATATGTTGAGTTAGTATGAGTGGCATAATTTTCTTTGTCCCTTGATAGTACTCTTTCTAGTTTAATCCTCATTATATAACATTATTGCACTTTAAGTTCCCTAGAAACTATCACTAGTAAAAACAATAAATAAATTACAAATTGATTTCCAATGCAGATATTTTATTTAAACATATAGTATTTTAACCATACTAATTTTTAACTTTACCATACCCATTTTGTATTTTATATTCACATTTTAACTTTTTAATTTTATTCACACATTTTGATTTTTTTCTGTTCTTCCCTGAATCTACTCAGAAATAAGTCCTGGAGCCTAAGTTGTGGACACTTTAGTCTGAACCATAAGTTATTTCTCTCCACATGAATTCCCCATAATGTATACAGTATATAAAATGAAACACAGACATTAAAAATAAACTATGCGAAACAATTTTGTTCAATCACTTACACCTGTCAATAACGTGTTCCATAGAGGGGATTATGATTAACTTGGACACCAACTGAGGTTTAGGCTTTGCTTCTGCTGCTCTGAAAGGCGGCCTGGGTGCTTCCCCCTCTCAGGGGAGGAGGGCCTATGGGAGCTGGGCACCCAGTGTTCCTGGTCACAGGAGGGCGGCCTCGGCCACTGTTACTGAGCAGTGGAGCTACTGCCCTCAGACTTCCTCACTCACTTTGGCAGCCTTGTCCTTGTCGGGAAGAAGTACCTGGGCTGTGATTTTCCCCCTTTGCCATCTCTCACCCAGCGGAGGAGTTCAAGAGACACTCACCCCCTTCAATGGGGAGGTAAGACCTCCTTCATGGCTGATCCTTCTAGTGGCTTTTCCCAGTATGGGAATCCTGAGGCAAGCCCTGGCCTCAATATCCCAGCACACAGGCTTTGTGTTCCTACAGACTTAATTCACAGTGGCTGTAACAAAGCAATGAGGTTAAATGGAAGTGAACTCGGGCCTGTAGAGGGCAGTCACTGCGCATGCTCACAGAAGACCAGCAGCCACCATAATCAGTACCTATGTTGGGTCCTCACTTCTGAGTGATGGCCTTCCTTCCTTTCAAAATGAATGGGTCCTGGTGACAGCTGGCAACATTTCCAGAAGGAAAGATTCAGATCTGGAACTTCAGGAGGCTGAAGACTTTGTCCCTAGTAAGTTTCCCTAAATTCTCTGTACCTCTCTGTATCACTGAAGTACACATCACTCTGTCCTAGACAGTTTCTTTGAGAATTTAACAACTGCAGCAAAACTGTGTTTTCATGACTTTAGAAACCGGCCATACATGTTACCAATTGTGATTTTAGAAACAGAAATCAGTGCATGTTTGTGTTATTTCAATTTTGATTATTTTTATATATAGGAACCACCGAAGTAAAACCTATGGTTAAATGGTATAGATCATCTAAAACATCAGAAACACAGATGTTTGGGACTACAAAATAAATTTAAAAACCCTTTGAGGAAGCTCCAAAAACAGTATTTTAAATATGACTTACTTGTATTTAGCCACTTTTTCCAAAAATGTTTCTCTTTTTTCAATTTTGATACTACTCTGACTTGTAAATAATTGTTGATAATTCTGACTACAATTTTGTGCTCTGAAATTGTAGAGATTATATTTGTATATTTGTATCTTCTTGTACAGTGTCCTATATAATAGATTGCTTTTTATTTAATTAGCATTTTATTGAATACAACTATTATGATTGCAGTATTGATAATATATTATAGGAGAAAATAAAATGAAAACCTGCTAGCATGTATATGTATTTTATATGTGTTAAGGAACTTTTTAATTGGGCTTTTACAGTACCCTCTGATTTAAAATATATTGTTTTTTTCTGATCTAGAAAACAAAGTGGGTAATCTAATTACTGAATAAAAAAGGAAAGGCATTTTTATCAAACCCACAATGCTGAAGTGAAAAAGCTTAGTATGGTAACAGAGGGTAGAAATTTTAGACTATGTTGGCTTTTTCAAATGTTGCAATTTCAATCTGGAAAAATAGCTTGATTCAAAACCTGGTGTATATTATAGAGTATATTATAGAGCTAGAAATAGAATGTTTTAGGCAGCTCCTCCTTTCAACTCTTTCACAAGTTAGTAAAATAAGCTAATTTTTCATCTAGAAATTCAATTTAGGGAAAAATTCTAATATGGGACATCAGGTAAGAAAAATCATTTAAGGAAACTGTTTTAAAAAATGTTCAGTAAGAAAGGTAGGAGGTGGAAAAGAGACATTTCATTACAAAATTTGATACTGAAGACCTACAAAATAGATAAATGTAGTTTGAAAGTGTTTCCATCTGTGACAGGAAATTTCTTTGAAAAACACTAAAGATGAAATGAAGCAGATGAATATTGTTTAAAATATTCTCTCAAGTGCTTATAGATCTCCATGAAGAAATGGAGTTTAAATCTTCTAGGACACTTTTGGATGTTGGCATTCTGGGTAAAAAGATACTACAGCATTTTCTTGGCAAAAAAACATGTTTTTGAAAGGCCAACCTGCCTTAATAATTCATTAGATAAGCATTAGAGTTCTCACAAAGTATAGAAAATGCACTAAAGTTTCATGATATAATACTTAATCAAAATGGTAGAAATAATGTTATAACTAACTTCCATTCAGATAAATGACTAACTCAAAATGTATGTTAGAAAATAATTTTATAGACTAAAATATGTAGAAATGTAAAGAAGTATTCATATAAATTATAATTCAAACATGAACTTAATGAATCAGTAACTTTATAAATCATAATTAGGTTTTGAATTTGAAGATTGATATTTTATGTCTATAATGACACATAATATTTTGCTTTATCTTTATTGAGACATTATATTTATTGAGACACTGACATTTCTTAAGTTCATTTGGGGTGAACATCACCTTTAGCAAGAATTTTTATTAAAATTTTTAATATTTTTTCAAAATGAAGTTACACATTTAATAATAATAATATCAGATCTGTATATAAGTTTAACAAATGAATAATTACAAAGTAACAAAGAAGAGCATAGTTTGTTTCCCATTATAATTCCCAGTATTTTCCCCCTGTCATAACTGTAAATTCACTTCTTCAGTCCCCTCTGCTCACTCACCTGTGGCATGACATGACTCTTTCTTCATGAGACTGTGCTGGCACATTCTCATTTCTAGCATGGCTCCTCCTGTCAGCTATGTCATCCCACTACAAGATGGAAACTGGCATGAGAGAGATGGTGGCCTAAACTAATACCTAAAGACAGATCAGAACCCATGGCCTCCTGAGCCCACAACCTCTGTAAGTATGGGATGAGCATGAGAATATCTTATTGTTAAAATTGTCTCTGGCCAAGTTAGCTGAATGGTGACTATCACTTCAAATGTGGATGCCTGATCACTAGGGTTCTAAGTTCTCTTATTAAGGAAGTGATAACACCTTTACTCCCCATACCTGATCCATCTCCTCTAATAGGAAAACCACCAAGAATCCTCCATTGATTTCCCAGGCACATTAGCAGGGAGTTGGATTGGTAGTGGAGCAGCTAGGACTTGAATTGGTGCCCTTAAGGGATGCCAGCACTGCAGGCCGGGGATTTAACCCACTGTGCATCAGCACAGGCCCCTAATGGTTCCTTTTGACTTTTCTATTTCCCATGTTTTCATTAAAATGGTGTGTTACTCTTATACAAAAGAAGAATATTAAAAAATAGCATTCTACTACTACCCGTATTATAGATAAGCATGTAGCTAAAATTTCTTTTAAAGTTATGTATAAAATTCAAAACCTAAACCATATCCCCATGAATCATTCATTCATCAATTAATTTAAACTTTTAAACTATATTCTGAATACCTGTATTCTTTCTCATGCTAATACTTCCTACCTAATAATTGACTCATATAGACTCATTTCATTTACTCCACAGTTGGATTTATTGTAATTGTGGTATTATAAGTATGTAGCAAATTAATATGTAGGTAGCAAGTAGATAATCACTTTGGAAATCTTCAAAGTGTACCCAGATAAAATGAAAACCCATTAACCATATGAACAAAACATCATTGCCCAAGAATCTGGACTTCAATAGCAGATATACCTATATTCAAATTCCAGTTCTGTTAATGACATCTTGAGTGCTTCCAGACAATATCATGTCACTTTCTAATCTTCATCATCTGTATCAAAATCAGGATAATGGAAACATATAGAGTGTTAGTGAAAATTCAATGAGGTAAATAACATTTACCAGTTTCAGTGCCTGACACATATTCATCACTCATTCATTGAAGATTTTCAGGTGTAATCCATTTGAGATTACCTCTGAACTTAATACAGCAGAATAGGAGGTCCAAGATGGCTGAATAGAGATAAGATGGGCTGATTTTGACTTCAGTAAGATAACAGAAAGCAAGTGAAGTAACTGCATTTCCAGGACAGAGTTTAACAGAAGCTTCTGTGGAAGCTTCCACTTCTGTGGAGATCCTACAGAAAGTAGGAAGACTCAGAGGAGCAGCAGGGACAGTATAAATACATAGCAGTAGTGGGGACACCACGGGGGACTCCCACAGCTGGATCTGGAGGAGATACCATCTTCTTGGAGCTAGGTGAGCTCTATCTGTGACATCTTATGTCACTGGTGATTTTACCTGAAGGAGAACCATGTGGACAGCTTTGACGTTGAGTCAGGCCTAGTGTTATAGTGAAGGGCAGTTTGCACACCTTACCCTGTGACAGCAGAGCAAACTGATTCCCTTCTATTTCCCCACAAGGGTGCCTGGTGACTAGCAGGAAGAACATGGTATTAGAAGGTAAATTTATTTTGATGAATGCAAAAATTTTTGAAATTCATGATTATTTTTATAATACATTTTTCATAAAGTTTTTGCAGACACTCCCTTTGCATGGAATTTCAAAAATTGAGCCATATATATATATATTCCTCAGAACTCTTAAAGCACTCTTATGTGTGCAAATATGTGCTATGTGATATAAAAATCACAATCAAATATTATTAACTCATAAAATATATAAAAGTTTAAATATTTTGAAATCAAAACCAATAATTCTTGGTATTTTCATTGACCCCTGCTCTGTCTCATGTTTTCAAGTTTCAGGAATTCCTCTTCAGATCTATTTTGTAAGTCAGTAAAATAAAGAAAAATCCAGTGAAATATGTGTCACCATAATGTTTATATTATAAAAATTTTAAGACTAGGCCGACGCCACAGCTCAGTAGGCTAATCCTCCGCCTTGCAGCGCTGGCACACTGGGTTCTAGTCCCGGTCGGGGCACTGATCCTGTCCCGGTTGCCCCTCTTCCAGGCCAGCTCTCTGCTGTGGCCAGGGAGTGCAGTGGAGGATGGCCCAAGTGCTTGGACCCTGCACCCCATGGGAGACCAGGAGAAGCACCTGGCTCCTGCCATTGGATCAGCGCGGTGCGCCGGCCGCAGCGCACTACCGCGGCGGCCATTGGAGGATGAACCAATGGCAAAAGGAAGACCTTTCTCTCTGTCTCCCTCTACTGTCCACTCTGCCTGTCAAAAAAAATAAAAAATAAATAAAAAATAAAAAATAAAAATTTAAGACTATTTCAAGTTGAGAATTTGGTTATAAGTATAGTGAGTAATTGTACAAAACTCCTGAGAAAGGCTTAAGTAACACTTGAATGTCAATTTCACAGGTAACTTGAATGTCAGTTTGACAGGTTTTCCCACATATGAAAATTAACTGAGACAACTACATGCATTGAATAAATCACTTACATCTTTGTGCATTTTGTATCAATTTGATTATTATTGATGACAACATATTGGGAAAGCAAAACTATCAGAAATGCTGAATGAATACAAGAAAGTTAATCAATATCTTCATTAGGTAAACACAAATCAAAACCACAGCAAGATATAACTCCATACTGATTTGAATAGATATAATCAAGACTACAGATTGGTTTGAGTGAGAATTTAGGGA
Organism: Lepus europaeus; assembly: GCF_033115175.1. Taxonomy (NCBI): domain Eukaryota; kingdom Metazoa; phylum Chordata; class Mammalia; order Lagomorpha; family Leporidae; genus Lepus; species Lepus europaeus. The sequence continues at coordinate 12,742,507 of NC_084851.1, forward strand.
AAAATAGTAGCTTTATACAGTGATTCTGAGATTGTTAAATTATATATTTACTTCAATAAACATTTTGTTGATTTCTGAAAAGACTAGCATAGTGTTACTGTAGGGTCCATCAATTCCACTATTAAATATATATCCTACAGAAATGGAAAAACATACAAGACACAAATGCAAATGTTTAGAAAAGTATTAGTTGCAGCAAACAAAACTGGAAAGGGATCAACATGTCCATTAATGGGTGAGTAGACAATAAGTGCTTGTATCATCCATCAAAAGGAATGGAGTGGTATTTGCTAGAATATGAATAGATATTGAAAAAAATTATGCTTCAGAGGGAAATAGGAAGAGACAGCTCAAATGTTGCAACATCACAGATAGTAGAGTTGATTTTGGTGTTTATTTGTACAGTAGGGTGACCATAGTTAGCAATAGAGTCATTATATATTTCAAGGCTACTAGAATAGGGAACTTTTAATGTTATCACCACAAAGAAATGACAAATGTTTAAGATGGCATGTATATGAATTGCATAATTTCATAATTACACAACTCATACTTGAATCAAAATATCACATTTTGTTCTATAACTGTAAAATTATGTCAAAAATAAAAAGGAAATGCAAAAATAAAAATATACTTTTCAAAAATATAAAGATATGACAGTTGTAGGCCATAAGAACACATGGTTTTATGAATGACTCATCGAATATTACAGTCATAACAACAAAGAATCCAAAAAACACCTATAGAAATATTATTCAGGAATATTTAAATACATATATAAATAGAGAAAAAGCTATTTTCACTACCATATGAAATACAAATTGTCTAAATAAATAAAACTCAAAGATTGCCCAGGCTAAAATCACATTACCTAGAATGGTGTCGTCTTTGTGATAAAAGACTTTCCATCTAATCATTCAGTTTTTTTTTCACATCTGTTAATCAACAAGTTCTATTTTTTCATCTAGAAAAATACTTAAAATATAACAACACCATTCATTTCAAATTTAGAAACAGTAATTCTTACTATCCCCTAAACAGATCAACAAGCTAGATGGAGAGCGAATCAATAAAAACCCTCCCAAACAAAGAAATTCTAGGACTGGAAAGCTTCACTTCTAAATTGTAGCCAACATTTAAAGAATGAATCCCAATTCTTTTAAATACATCTTTTTATTTTATTTATTTATTTGAAAGTCAGAGTTACACACAAAGAGAAAGAGATACAGAGAGGAGAGGTGTCTTCCAACTGCTTGTTAACTCCCCAATTGGCCACAAAGGCTGGAGCTGAGCAGATCTGAAGCCAGGAGCCAGGAGATTCTTCCAGGTCTCCCATGTGGGTGCAGGATCCCAAGGCATTGGGCCATCTTCTATTGCTTTCCCATGCCATAGCAGGGAGCTGGATCAGAAGTGGAGCAGCTGGAATATGGGTGAGTTCCCATATGGGATGCCAGCACTGCAGGTGGCAGCTTTACCCACTACTCCACAACACTGGCCCCCCAATTCTTCTCAAGCTATTCAAAACAATTGAAAGGGAGGGAATCCTCCCAAATTCCTTCTATGAAGCCAGCATCACCTTAGTGTCTAAACCAGGAAAAAAATGCAATAGAGAAAGAGAATTATAGACCAATATCCCTGATTAATATTGACGCAAATATCCTCAATAAAATACTAACCAATTGAATCCAAAAACACATTAGAAAGATCATTCATCCAGACTAAGTGGTTTCCATCCCTGATATGCAAGGATGGTTCAACATTCCTAAGTCAATAAATGTGATACATTACATTAACAAATTGAACCACAAAAACCATGTGATTATCAATAGATGCAGAGAAAGCATTTGACAACCCTAAGCAAATTAGATATAGAAGGAATTACATTGTTTTACCTTGGTATGTGTGGAAAAAGTAAAGTTTCTGAAAAATAGGGTTCATAGAGGTGAACAAGAAATTTTCTTGAGCACGTCTAGGTATAGGCATGGTCAGCAGCAAGTGGACAACAATAACAAGTTAACTTATGTTATCAGAAAGTTTGCTTAAAAGAGTCAAGGCCTGACTACAGAGACACAGTGTGCATCTGAGAAAGCTGGTATCTCCAGGGTTTCAGACCAGCTCATGAATCAAGTAAAGCTCACCAAGTCCAAGTAGAACAATGAGGCATTAATGTTCTTATAGGAAACATATTTGCTTTCTCACTTGGGCAGAATTTCTCTTTGCTGAGAGCCATGTTGGCTCTTCCTATAAATTCCCACTCTGTGCAGTAGCTGAAATGTGCTTTCCTTTTTGACACTTTTTGTTACCTGACATCAATATCCCGGAAAGAATGGGATATGGTGGTCAAAATATCAGGAAGATGCCATACTAGAGCATGTGGACGAGATAGTGCACTATAGTCTTTAGATCCACATCCCATAAAAGAATTTATTATCTCTTCAGATTATAGATGTCCTGATTTGGTGGAAATGCAGATCCTGGTCCTGTAATATATTGGAAATCAACACAATCTTATCCAGAAGCAAACGTCTTTCAGCAATGGCAGTCTTAGGCTGTAGTCACCAATAAAATTTTAAGTCATATGTTTTTAAAGACTTATTTATTTGAAAGTCAGAATCACAGAGAGATAGGGAGAGAAAAGACCAAGATCTTCCATCACTGGTTCACACTCAAATGGCCACAACAGCTCACAACCAGAGCTAGGAGCTTCCTGTGGGTCTCCCACATCGGTTCAGGGTCCCAAGATCTTGGGTCATCTGCTTCTTTCCCAGGTACACTACAGGGAGCTGGATTGGAAGTAGAGCAAACAATATTCACATTGGTGCCCATATAGAATGCGAGAACTGCAGATGGTGACTTAACCTACCAGGCCACAATGCCAGCACCAGATATTGTCCTGACTTCTCTGAATCTCCATTATTTTAATTAGAGGTGTCTACAAGATGAGGAACAATCCCATAGGTGACTGTGGCAACAGATTGTTGCACCAGCATGGGGATGTGAGCCTGATTCACATAGAAGTCTTTGCCCATAATGCAGGCACAGTCAGATCTACAGTTGCAGCTGATCAACGTGTCAGGGCAAAGAAACATTTCTCATTGCTTCAGGGGAGGTCAAGGCATTTGTGAAGCTTGGGACCCACATATACTGTGGCTGTGCCTAGAATGGGACATTTTTTTTTTTTACAGGCAGAGTGGACAGTGAGAGAGAGAGAGACAGAGAGAAAGGTCTTCCTTTGCCGTTGGTTCACCCTCTAATGGCCGCCGCGGTAGCGCGCTGCGGCTGGCGCACCGCGCTGTTCCGATGGCAGGAGCCAGGTGCTTCTCCTGGCCCAAGCACTTGGGCCATCCTCCACTGCACTCCCTGGCCACAGCAGAGAGCTGGCCTGGAAGAGGGGCAACCGGGACAGGATCGGTGCCCCGACCGGGACTAGAACCCGGTGTGCCAGCGCCGCAAGGCGGAGGATTAGCCTGTTGAGCCACAGCGCCGGCAGAATGGGACATTTTGACTTAGGATTCAACAACGGCTGAATGCAGAAAAGACACACTGATTTTGATCAAGGGAAGACACCCGAAAAAATGGGAGGATCTGCATTCCCAGGAGAAAGTTGGATCAAAGTTTTCAGTGACAAGTTTACAGTAAGAAGAAACACTTCATTGAGCAGCAAGGGTTGTACATACATATAGTAGCTCATGAGACAACACCAACAACTCCCACAACTGGCAGTCAGTGGGGAGGCCATCTTCCCATAGCAAAGAGAGAGGAGTGTGTAGAAGCCTGTGTTCTACTGGTAATATTATCTGGGGAAGTGTAAATAGAATAAAATATACTGTTAAAAGGAAAAGGAAAAAGTTTAACTCAAGGACAAGAAGTAAACAAGATAAGGAGTTAAGTCTGTACAACCTTGGGTGAACATAGAGGCTGTCTGGGGAATAGAGGGTACCCTCTATTCTTCCAAACAATGTTCTAATCAAATTGTGTGGTAATATGGCCTTGGCCAGGCCAGTTTACAGACAACTTTAAAAACATTTGCCTCTGGCCAATTGGCAAGCACTGCTAAGGTTAAGGTCAGGTAAGGGATTACATAAAGAAAGGATATAAAAGTAAGAAGAAAAACAAATGAAGGTGATACTGATTGCTTCCTGAATGATACATGCATTGTCCATGATGCTTTATTCTGGTGGTGTGGTTGTAAGTATCTAATGAACGGGAGTCATTGTAAATAAATCTTATCTTTCTAATTTCATAGGTATGTAGATGTTTATTGGTAAATCGAGCCTCTAATATTGAAGTCTGTGCACAGTTCTTGGCCATATCACTATCTGGTCAAAACAGGAAGAGACTCATGGTCACCACTGATTTTGAGTCCAGGCATAAAAGTAGAAACAGGACAGGGTTTCCAATTTACTTTGTGAATGGAAGGCACATTGCTAAACTACCCTTCCTCCAAGGTGTCCAGTGACCAGTGGAGAAGACCCAGAATAAGGTGAGTGTAGCCTGCATTGGCAAACACACCTTTGGTGAATTTTGTAAGATGGAGAAATTAATGGCCCCCTCTGCCTTTTAGCTTGAGCAGAAGAGCTGGTGGGAGACATTATTGCCACTTACCTCTATGACTAGAAGGCATATTGCTCCCCCTAACACACACAAAACAAAGGTGCCTAGCATCCAACAGCAGAAATGCTATGTTCACAGAATAGGGCAAGTGGAGTCTGACTTTCAGCATTGCTGAAAGGCAGTGTACTCAATTGTCACTTGCTCCCCTCACCCTCCCATCAAAGATCCAGACTCAGGAATGGGATGACTCTCTTTTGGATGTGGAGGCTTTTGAGATCTCATGGAGTCTCTGAGTAGAGAATATCTACACCTAGTGACTATAGAAATTCTGTGTGTGAGAGTCCGAGAAATTGATAAGTGCATAAGGTGTGGTTGAGTCTTTGGCCAATTATGAAACTCCAGATACTCAGAATTTCCTGAGTGCAGAATGCTCCGTATTCACACTTTTAAGCACATAGATTCTTTCTTCAGTCCATACACTTGAGTTGGAGGTGGTTTGCAGGAACAGAGAGATTTACCTTGGTACAGCAAAAGTTGAAGGTAGTGTCCATGCCAACCAAGGTGATAATCTTGTCTCCCCTACTCACTACAGCCAGCTACAATGCCTAATGATGGTGTTATGTTGAACTTTGAGCCTAGCCATAAATGCTTGCCAGAGTTCCCCTGATCCCATTTAGCACACACTTCTGGATTTATTGCCTACATTAAAAATAGCTCAAAAAGAGAAAAACATATTGAAAGTGAAAGAATTAAAAAAGACAGTCCATAGGGCTGGCTGTATGGCATAGTGTGTAAAGCTGTTGTTTACAGTGCCAGTAACCCATATGGGTGCTGGCTCGAATCTCCACTGTTCCAATTCTGATCTGGCACTCTGCTAAGTTCTGGGAAAACAGTATAAGATGGCCCAAGTCCTTGGACCCCTGCACTCACATGGGAGATCCAGAGGAAGTTCCAGGCTCCTCTGTCTAGATTGATGTGGCTCCAGCCATTGTGGCCAATTAGGAAGTGAACCAGTGGATGAAGGCCTCTCTCTCTTTCTCTGTCTCTCCTTCTCTCTCTATGTAACTCTTTCAAATAAATAAAATAAATCTCTTTAAAAATGATAGTCCATGCAAATGGAAATAAAAATGAGCTATATATACATTTTAAGAGTTATTTTAATAATTTGAAAAGTGGAGTTACAGAAAGAGGTAGAGACAGAGAGAGAGGTATTCCATCCAGTGGTTCTCTCCCCAAATGGCCAGCATGATCAGAGCTATACCAGAAAAAATCCAAGAGCCAGGAGCTTTTTCCAAGTCTCCTACATGGATGCAGGGGCCCAAGATCTTGGGCCATCCTCTACTGCTTTCCCAGGCACATTATCAGGGAGCTGGATCAGAAGTGGGTCAGCTAGGACCCCATATGGCACCAAAATGTGATAGCAGCCCTGCAGGCAAGGGCTTTAACTTAGAGGGCCAAAGTTCTGGCCCCATAAAAATCTTAATATTAGACAAAATAGATGTTAAGACAATACTGTTACATGAGACAAGGTTATTATATATGATTAAGGAATCAATTCAACAGGAAGATGTTACTATAGTAAGTGTATATGCACCCAATGCTATAGCACCCAGTTATTTAAAACAAAAAAATGAATTGATATAAAAGGAGATAAATATCCCAACACAATGATTATTGGTGAATTCAATGGCTCACTTTCATCAATAGACATCATGAGACAAAATAACCAAGAAAACAAGGAAGTGAATCTACACTTTTGACATTATGGATCTAATTGATATCTATAGGAGAATTCATGCCACAGTAGGAGAATACATAATCTGTCATCAGAGCATGGAACATTCTCTAGAATAGACCATATGTCCAGTCACCAAAAAAGTCTCAACAAATTAAATTATACCATGTATATTTTCTGATCACAATTGAATTAAGCTGGTAACTAATAACACAAAAATTCTAGAAAATATACAAACACATGGATACTAACCAACATGGTCCTAACTGAACAGTGGATCAGAGAAGAACACAAAAAGGAAATACAAATATTACCTTTAAACAAAGATGTCAACCCATCATATCCACACTTATGAGATACAGCAAAAATGATGTTAAAAATAAAGATCAAATAGCAATTAATGCCTATATCAAGAAATTGGCAAGGTAGCAAATAAATGATCAATAATACATCTCCAAAGAACAAACCAAATCCAAAATAGTAGGTGTGAAAGAAATGATAAAATTAGCTAGAAATTCACAAAATTGAAGTTAAATGAGATATAAAACATCAGTGAAATGAGGAGCTGCTATTTTGGAAACAAAGTAAATTCACAAAAAAAGGAAGAAAAACCAAATTAATAAAATCAGAGATGAAAAGGAAAATGTTATAACTGATGCTGCTGAAGTGAAAAGCATCATTAGAAATTATTTCAGTGAGATTCATGCCAGTGAATTGGAAAATCTATAAGAAATGGATATATTTATGGACACATAAGATCTACCAAAATTGAATAATGATAACATTGAAATTCTAAATAGACCAAAAGCCAAGATGGAGATTGAATCATTACTAAAGGCATTCTCAAGAACAACATAAAAAAAAACCCAAGGATTTAATGGCTTCACTGCTGAATTCTAAACTGTAAATGAACCAGTTCTAATCTTATAAAAATATAATATAAGCATTAAAAGAGAATGAATTATCTCAAACCCCTTTATGAGCCCAGTGTCATCTTTACTCCAGATGCAGAAAAAAATACAACAAAGAGAGACTGATATTCCCAAAAAAATATTAATGTGAATATCCTAAACAAGGTACTAGCTAAACAAATCTAACAATACATCAAAAAGATTACACTCAGACCCAGTGGGATTTATCCCAGGAATGCAGGGATGGTTCACCATATGTAACTAATAAATGTGATACATCACATTAACAAATTGACTAGTGAAATACCGATGCTTATCTCAATAAATGTAGAGAAAACATTCTACCATGATAAAAACATTAAGCAAAATCAGTATAGAGGAATATATGTAACACAATCAAAGCAATCCATGACAAACCCACAGCCACCATTGTACTGAATAGGGAAAATCTGAAAGAGTTTGTACTAAGATGTTGAAGTAGATAAATACACACTTCCATGATTGTTTTTCAATACAGTTTTGGAAACTTCAGGAAGAAATAAAAAAGGTACAAATTGGGAAGGATAAAATCAAATTTTCTGTTTGCAGAAAACATAACCCTATATTTAGGGGAACCAAAAGACTTTACTAAGAAAGTATTGGAACTCACAAGAGAATTTCTCAAAGTTGCAGTTTATAAATTTAACACACAAAAATCAATATTATTTGTACATACAAACAGTGCTGTGGCTTACAAATAACTTGTAAGATTAGTCCCATTCACACTAACTACAAACTTTTCAATGCCTTGGAATAAATTTAACCAAGGATGTGAATGACATTTACAATGAAATTTACAAAATATTAAGTAAATTAATTGAGGAAGACACAGAAAAAGTGGAAAAATATTCCATGTTCATAGATTGGAAGAATCAATATAATCAAAATGTCCATACTATCAAAAGCAAGCAAAGTTATCCCAATCAAAATGCCAAAAGCATCCTCCTCAGATGCTGATCAAAACAAAGCTAAAATTGATATGGAAACATTAGTGGCCTCGAATAGCTAAGGCACACTTAAACAGCAAAAACAAAGCTAGAGGCATCACAATATCAGATTTCACGACAAATATGCAGAACTGTTATAATCAAAACAGCTTACTACCAGCATAAAATAGACATGAATACTGATGGAACAGAATAGAAATCCCCAAAATTAAGATTTTCAACTAAAATGAATCCTTCACAAGTGAGCTAAAATCGCTGTCTATAGAAAGGACATTCTCTTCAACAAATAATATAGGGAAAATTGGATCTCTGCATACAGAATTATGAGGCAAGGCCTTTCTTTTACATCTTATACAGAAATAAATTCACAATGAATCAAGGATCTAAATCTGTAACCTGATATCATCATATTTCAGAATACATTAATTATTTGTGGTAATCTTAATATATGATATATCATGGTTTCTGATATATTACAATTTTTATTTAATATTCCCTATATTGCCTATTTTGATGTTTCTTTTAATAAATAATTACAATAAATATAGCCAATAAATATCAAGTTAATTCAGATATTCCAATTTGTAGTTATTTGTACCATTGATAAAGTACAGACATTATGAAAAAAATAAAGTACAGATATTATTATAATATTAGCAAAAATTACACACACTGTCAAAAGGACAGGTACTGCTTCTCTCAACACAATAATTTAAATATAAATTATTCTGTTAGTCTAATAATTGGTATATATCAGGACAAGTGTTTAGCTTAGCAGATAAGATGCCCATATGTCATATTGGAGTATCTGAGTTTTATACTGGATTCAGAATGTGAGTCCAACTTCCTGATCACACAACCTGTTGAGGAAGTCCTGGAGGTTCATATGGTTTGGTTCTTACCACCTTGATTCATGACTTCAGTTGACCCTAGCCTGAAGCTGATACAGGAATTGGGGAAGTGACCTGTGGATAGGAGCACTCTCTGTCAATTTGGATACAAAATTAAATAATTCATTATGTAAAAAGTACATAGCAGAGCATTAAGGGACAGCCTTATGTGAATAAAATACAATGTAAAATTAAAATTCAGTGGTTAACTGGTAGATTTCTTAGTATATTCAGATGAGAGAACTGGATGGACATTTGATAATCATTCAACTCTTATTCACATACAATATTATAATTGCATTTTGTATGAATAATCATAATTGTTCCAATGTGGCAGGTGCTAAGGATCATCAAACTGTTGTATTAATTGAAGATAGGTTTGTTTATACCTTTGGTCTCATTATTTTTCTTCAACTGGGGATTATTATGTATTATGTATTATATGATAATTATGTATTATTATACATTTAATGAATAATGTACCCAAATAGATAAATTTCCCTTTTAGAACAATAACACGAATATTTTCTATAAAATCTATGTGAACAAAAGGTTGACAAGACAACTTATTTTAATTATTTAACCTTATATGTGTGTGTGTGTGTTATATTTCATGGGATAAATCAAGCATAATATAAATTATCATTTGTTTGGAGTAACATAGAAGACACATATGAAATGAGGCAGTTGAGAAATTAGCCAACAAATCAATCAACATGTAAGCAATTATAAAGAGAGAGGGAGATCCAGATTTAGGAATTTTGTAATTGAAAGTTTTAAGGTCATCTTTGAGAAAAATAAAATATATCACTAGAATATGGGCTAGTGCAAGGTAGGCATCCAGAAACTGTGGTGAGAAAAACTGTTTATAACATGGTAATGAACAGTGAACAACTGAGAAATAAATCATTCCTTACTGTGTGTAAAAAATGAATTGTGTTCTTGGAACGACTGTTTAATCAGTGTGTTTTGAAAGCTATTTTCTAGATCTTAACAGTGAAAAGTGTGTAACTGCTCTCTGTCCTTTGCTCTTTATCATATGGACATTTTCTTTGGTTGCTCAAAGTGATGGGGCCAATTATCCGTGTTACCACATTAGGATTACTTGTGGTCAGTGAGCACAGAAAGATGGCCACTAAGTATGCAATTTTCTGTGGAAAACATATTTTTTTGACAGGCAGAGTTAGACAGTGAGAGAGAGAGACAGAAAGAAAGGTCTTCCTTCCATTGGTTCACCCCCCAAATGGCTGCTATGGCTAGTGCACTGTGCGGATCTGAAGCCAGGAGCCAGGTGCTTCCTCCTGATCTCCCATACAGGTGCAGGATCCAAGCACTTGGGCCATCCTCCACTGCCTTCCTGGGTCATATCAGAGACCTGGTCTGAAAGAGGGGCAACCGGGACAGAATCCGGTGCCCCAACCAGGACTAGAACCCGGTGTGCTGGTGCCACAGGCAGAGGATTAGCCTAGTGAGCCACAGTGCCGGCCTAGAAAACATAATTTTAATAAAGTTTCTCTCTTCCAGAAAATAACCAAATGTCACTTTTATGTTGTACTCTGCAAATGCCAAGTTGCAAAAAAATTGAATGAGGGAAAATCCCGGAGTTTTGTCTTTGGGTGTTCATCTGTAAGTGCTAATCCAGTAAATGTAGAATTATTCTATTTTACATGTGGTTAAATATGACCTGTTTTTTTTTCAGTGAACATAATTAAATTAATCATAATTATCTAATTTAGCACAATCATCATTGATTTATATGTAATTTTCTACATTATGTACTTATATATTTAAAATAATTTTATACATGAACCCTCTATACAGGCTAATTGTTTATTGCTTCCAGTTAGATAACTGGAATATTTTTTTAACTTTTCAAATTGTGTAGTCTGTTATCTGAAAGCAAGTTATAGTATCATGCAATAAGCTAGAAGTTGGTTGACTAATTAAAAATTCATATCAGATATAATGTACCACCTGTGGTTTCATTTTGAAATATTATTTTGGATTATAGCAGCTTTTCCCCCATAACTTCTCTCCCACCTGCATCCATCCCATCTCCCACTCCCTCTCCCATCTTGAGAATGACTAACTTTTAAGGCAATTGAGGATTTAAAATTAACTGTAACAAAATGTGCTCTTGCCAATGTAAAATAGATGGTTACTTTTTTAAAAGATTCATTTACTTATTTGAAAGGCAGAGTTGCAGAGAGATGGAGGCAGAGAGAGAGAGGTCTTCCATCTGCTGGTTCATTCACTAGATGGCTGCAGTGGCCAGAGCTCTGCGGATCCAAAGCCCAGAGCCAGGAACTTCTTCAGGATCTCCTATGTGGGTACAGGAGTGCAAGAAGTTGGGCCATCTTTTACTAATTTCCCAGGTGATAGCAAAGAGCTGGATCAGAAGTGGAGCAGCCAGGTGTCAAACTGGTGCCCATATGGGATGCCAGCACTGCAGGCAGTGGTTTTACCCACTATACCACAGTGCCAGCACCAGAGATAATAAATTCTTGAGTAGATCCTTCCTTGATGTTGTAGAAAATGTCAAACATCAATTTGCAACATCCTATCTTCTCTGTATAGCAATTAAAGTTAATTTTGGCTCACTTGTAGCTCATATTTCAGTATCCATGAAATTGTGAACATGTATGTATCCTAGAATTGATATTTCTTTCGGAGCATGAGGTGATTTGTAACATGTTAGGTTGTAATTTTAGTTAACAGGATACAGCACCAAAGCACATAAATTTGCTATATATGTTTTCACTAAGAATAGTTACATTGCTATAATGTTATAAATCTATCTGAAAGGAGGGGTTCAATCATTGGAGAAACAACAGGCCACTTTCCCACAATGCTATGCATATCAGATAAACACATGTAATGAAATGCGAAACTAATGGATGAGTTACTAAATACTGGAATACATAATTCCAATTGAAATTTAAGAAAAATGAGCTATTTCTTTTCCTTGGGCTATAAGATTATTGAGAAACTTTTCTAGGAGATAATTTATGATCAGATATTTACTTATTTGCTGAATTATTGATATTGGTTTATTTTAATAGGAGAATATATTCACCAATTGTTGATTTTTATTTGTTCATGATAGGTTAGATGAAGTTATATTTGAAAATTATAAAGTGAATTTATTCCTAAGACTGACTAAATCATAAAAAATGGTAAGACTGAAAATAAACTTTTGGGGCTGGCACTTTGATATGTTGGCATCCCATATGGGCACCCGTTCGAGTCTGGCTGCTCCACTTCTGATCCAGCTCTCCGCTATGCCTGGGGAAGCAGGATATCTTTAGTTGTTGGTGTATTACTGCATGTTTTGCCATATTCATTTAACCATTAGTTTTATTTTAGCCCCAATCATATGTTGTGGATCAAAACATGGGAAGTACTAAATCTGCTATCCTAGGCCACAGCAGAGAGCTGGATCAGAAGAGGAGCAGCCGGGCCCATATGGGATGCCAGGGCTTCAGGCCAGAACTTTAACCCACTGCACCACAATGCTGGCCCCATGACTGATGTATTGTTTCATTTTACTATGAGGATAATGTGGCCTCATTGAATAAGTATATGTGTCCCCCACCTACTTTTTTGAAGAGTTTGCAAAGAATTGGAGTTAACGTTTCAAGTTTTCAACAGACATGTTATATTTTATTCAGGTGGGAAAATGTTACAATGAAAAATATATTATTACAGTTTATTTCTCTATGTAGATCCATTTCAGGTGCTTTTTATGTCTTTTTGTTAATCTTTGTTACCATCAAGTGCCCCTTCATTTTATCCAGAAGTACTTTTAGCAATTCTTGTAGGATAGATTTACTGATGACAAATTCTTGTTAAGTCTACAAATGTCTTAATATCTCCATTATTTTTAAAAGATGTATTTATTTATTTGAAGAGCAGAGTTAAGAGAGGCCGACGCAGACAGAGGGAGAGAGGATCTTCCAACTGTTGAAGCTGGGCCAATCTGAAGCCAAAAGCAGAAGCTTCTTCCAGGTCTCTCATGGGAGCACAGGGGCCCACAGACCTGGGCCATCTTCTGCTTTCACAGGCCATAGCAGACATCTGGATTGGAAATACAGCAGTCAGGAATCAAACTGGTGCCTGTGTGGGATGCCTACACTGCAGGGGGTGGTGGCTTTACCCCTGTGCCACATCCCAGCTCCAATTTCTCCATTCTTACTGGATACCTGCTGGATGTAGAATTCTGAGTTGACTATCTTTCTATGAATATGCCATCCCATTGCCTTCTGGGCTCCGAGGCTTGGGAAGACAAAACAGGGTTGTTTTTTTTTTTAGTTTTTATTTATTTTGAGGGCATGCAGTTCCCAGGGCCCTGAATTGTAGAATGGGGAGAACTCTACTGCCCACCCCCAACCCCAAAGCAGATACTGAGGACCAGCTAGGGTTCTCTTTTGCCCAAGCCAGTCTGCACTCTTAAGACGGGTCTTCTGGGCTTTCAAGAAGCTGCAGAAACAGGCGACAGGAGGGCCCCTAACTTCCCTTCACACATGCCCTGGGACTAGCTGGGAAAGCAGATGGGAGACAGGGTGGAGAGCACCATCGAGGCCGACCAGGGACTGCGGTAGACCGGGGCCCTCGGGCTGGGAGTCCGCATCCCTGGAGCCCTAAATCACAAAAGGGAGCCTCGGCTCACAGCCGCCATGAAATGTGTGAGACGGCAGTGCTAGCCAGACCAGGACTGTGCAGCCCCAGGGTGGGGTCACTGGGCAAGGGGTGGCAGTGGGGTGGGGATCTCGGCCAGGCCTGTGGAGGACGCGGGTGTGGGAAGAGTCCGTCGTGTGGCCCCGCCGCCCTGACACCTCACGGGCCGTACCTCCGCGGCAGGGCAAGGCCTGAGGCTCCAACCAACCAGTGCGCCGCGGGGAGGGACCCAGGGCAAGCCTCCGCGCCGCCTCCGCAGCTCCAACATGGCGGCGCGCTGGGCGCCCCAAACAGGTCTCAATCTAGTGTAGGATCTCTTTCCTGTGATTAGCAGTTATGGGTGCTTTCATGACTTGACTCTGCATTTTTTAGTAGGTTGATTGATATACGTCTAGAAATCTTTGCAATTTCAATAATTTTCCCTGAATAAGCTTACAATTGCAACACATTTTTTAAAAGGACTTTGGTCAGGTGATTGACACAGCAGTTAAAATGCCACTTTGGTTACTTGCATGCCATATTGGAGTGCCTGGTTTGAGTTCCAGCTCCTTTGCTTTCTATCCCACTCCCTGCTACTGTGCAACCTGGGAGGCTGAAGGCCATGACTCAAGTACCTGGGTCTTTGCCACCAATGTGGAAGACCAAGAGAGAGTTTAAGATTCCTGACTTCACTCTGTGCCAGCCCTGCCTGATTGAGGGTATTTGGGGAGTTAATTAGCTGATAGAAGATCTCTGTCTCTCTTCTATCTCTCTCTCTCTGTCATTTAAAACAAGTGAAAATAAATAAAAATTAAAGCAAAACAATAACTCTGCATTCTATAATAGACTCTAAAATTAAAAAAATAATCAACAAAATCTTTGAGACCAGAAACCATAAATGCAAGGGCAAAACTAAAAACGGAGCTTACTTGTATGAGTGAATTCACTCCGACTGTCTAGGTTCTTTGCGTGTGGTCTCACCATTCCTCATCTACACTGGCACAGGTGTCCTGTGTGTGTCATTCAACTAACATTTTCCAGTTTCTTTCATCATTAGCCCCTGGCAACCCACATTATATTCTGTGCTTATGACTGACTTTCTTAGATTCCACAAATAAGTGGCATTTACGTTTCTCTGTGTTGTATCAAGCAGCCTAATGTCCACATTCATACTTTGGAATCCATATTGTGACAAAACATCAAAATTTCTTTTTTAAGGTTGAATGTGATTCCATTGTTCCGTGTTCTCTCTTTTCATCTGTGACAGACAATGTAGTTACTTCCATATCTGTTCTTGTGTATAATGTTTACATGAACATGGAGGTGCAGGTGTATCTTTCAGATAGTGATTTTATTTCTTTTGGCTACACATCCATTTCTCATTTGTTCCATATTTAGAGGCTCCTCCATAGTGTTTTCCATGGTGGATGTACCTATTTACTTTCTGCAACCAATTTATGTGTTCCCTTTCCTCCACAACTGGTTCAATACTTGTTACCTTTTTTCTTACTTTTTGATAATATCCATTTTTACATATGTGAGGTGACAGCCGTTGTATTCTTGATGAGCAGTACTGAGGCCCTTTTCAACTTGTTGGCTGATTTTATATTTTCATTGGAACAGCTGATCAGATCATTTTTTCAAACTGATTAATTTGTCCATTTTTATTTTATTTGCTTTTGATTTCTGTATGTTCTTTGTGTTATTCTCTTTTTTAACATTTATTTAATTAATATAAATTTCTTTTTTTTTTAACAGGCAGAGTGGACAGTGAGAGAGAGACAGAGAGAAAGGTCTTCCTTTTGCCGTTGGTTCACCCTCCAATGGCCGCCGTGGTAGGGGTGCTGCGGCCTGCGCACCGCGCTGATCCGATGGCAGGAGCCAGGTGCTTCTCCTGGACTCCCATGGGGTGCAGGGCCCAAGGACTTGGGCCATCCTCCACTGCACTCCCTGGCCACAGCAGAGAGCTGGCCTGGAAGAGGGGCAACCGGGACAGGATCGGTGCCCCGACCGGGACTAGAACCCGGTGTGCCAGCGCCGCAAGGCGGAGGATTAGCCTAGTGAGCCGCGGTGCCGGCCAATTAATATAAATTTCTAATGTACACCTTATGGATTACAATAGCTTCCCCCTCCCAAAAATTCCATCCCATCTGCAACCCTCCCCTCTCCTGCTCCCTCTTGCCTTCCATTCACATCAAGATTCATTTTCAATTCTCTTTATATACAGAAGATCAATTTAGTATATATTAAGTAAAGATTTCACCAGTTTCCACCCACATAGAAACACAAAGTGAAACATACTGTTTGAGTAGTAGTTATAGCATTAAATCACAAAGAACAGCACATTAAGGACAGAGATCCCACATGAGGAGTAAGTGCACAGTGACTCCTGTTGTTGACCCAACAAATTGACACTCCAGTTTATGGCGCCAGTAACCACCCTAGGCTCTTGTCATAATTGCCAAGGCTATGGAAGCCTTTCAAATTCACAAACTCTGATAATATTTAGACAAGTTCATAAGACAGGGTGATGACAGTAACCAATGATCCTGAGAGTGGCATTAACCAGGTCTAAACAATTATACAGCATTAAGTGGGGAAGAAGACAATCAGTACACACAGGTTGGGAGTAGAGCCATTGGTGGTAGAGTAGAGGTTATGATTACGAAGGAATGAGGCCCAAGTGCCCTAGACAGGGTCCAGAACAAAAAACAGAGTCATTATTAGAGGAGCTAAGAAAGGTGCTGTCTAAGCTACAATTAAGTTTTCTGATTGAGAGGCAAATAGAACCTGATAGAAGGGGCTTGATAATAATCTGTTGGGCTTTAGGCCTTGTAAGTTAAGAGGCCCAGACCTATCTATCTCTTCACATGGGTACATCCTAAGGGAGGTGTGAACCTCCTAGGGGAAGGCACTCTGTTGACTTTCATTACTTGGCTGGCCTGGGAGGAAAGCTGGCCAGGTAAAGGCAGGTGGCATCTCTAACAAGAAATTTACAGTTCTGCCTCCAATGTGACTGACCCTACTTGGCCTTCCCCTCAGCTGCAGTGGTCACTTTGGAAATTGGGCTGAGTGAAAGGCTTTTCAGCGTAGAGACAATAAGATCTGTGGCTCTGCCCTGGGCATCCTTTGACTCCAGGGCAGGTCCATTTCCAGTGATCCAACTCTTGGCTGGAAGAGCTGCCAGGGCTCTTCACAAGCTGACTTCTGCTGAAACCCAGGCTTACCACATTGAAAGCCACTGCAGTGGACTGGCCTGTTGGGTCTCCTTGAGGGCAGATCACTGTACAGATCTGCCATTAATAGGCCTGCCACCCATTGCTTCTGATGCCTAGCTTTCTTTTCCTCCTGGTTTGTGTTAAAGCAGACCAGAGGATGCAAGACAAGGGAGTGCCCAAGTCCCATCTCTAAACTTCGGTGGCCTGAACTACAAGTCTATAGTCACAGGAATGTTCTGTAGTAGTTTTTCTAAGGTAGACAATGCCCATGAGGAAAATTATATTCTCACTTTAAAACTTTCTTTCCCTTTGGTCTGAAAGGGAGGTTTTTTCTACTTACTGTTTACTTCATTGATGGCGAAGTAAATCTAGCTATGAGATTTTAATTTAAGCTGTTAATTTGGCTATGTTATTACAGAAAAATGTTAGCCATCTCTTTTATAAGGTCTAAAGATTAAAATGTGCGTCCCACAGATTCGTTCATAATAGAATTAGTTTCCTACCTTGAGGAGAATAGAGAAATGAAAGAACAAGTTGGGCTTAGAATAGAGAAATGAGGGAGCAAGTCCTAGATCGCTAGCTGATAATAGCAATATCACATGAATACTTAGCAAACAGTTTCAACCATTAGATAACAACTTAAGAAAACATTTACCAGAAGGTCCAATGCCTTCTATAAATTTTAAGAGTCATGTATTTGGAAACACCTCTTAAATATCTAACATGGTGTAGTTTGTTTAACCAGTAAACTTAAGCACAAACATATAAAATGTTTTTAGTTTCTTTCTACCAACAAGTATAAAACATATGATACACAGATTCAGGTCACACAAATTAATGTGTATCTTTGATTGATTTTAGCAGCTTAAATTTATGGACAATCTTATCTATAAGCCAATTAAAATAAAACTCTTAATAAAATTTTCCCATGTGGACATACAATATGTAGCCACATATAACATAGCATAATAGACCAATATAGCAATTTTAATAATAGCTTTTAAAATCTTTAACTCTTTTTGTAGATTGCCAATTAATATGAATTGCTTTTTGTTTTTAGTAACCTCAGTTAACCATACTTTCTCTCAGTTGGTACTGTTAATACATTATTGGCTTCATCTGTTTACAGATCCATCCCAAAGTACTGAATACAATAGAAGTGGCTGGAAAAAGTCCATAGGAACCTATAGTAGGACAGCTAAACACAGAACCAACAACGCTTTAGTTTTATGAGCAGCACATCATATATAACTGTGGATGACAAAAGACTTTAAGTCGCCATGTTTAAAATTATGAACTCATCAACCAAGAAGAGGCACTTGCTTACTTCACAGTATTTTTGAAAGCTCCTGTAGGATTTTACAAGTATTTAACCCTTTAGGCCTCTGTGGCTTTCTCATTAAGATAACTATCATGTCTAGTAACACAAGATCATTAGACTTTTTAGTTCTCAAACATTTGTATTAATAGCATTTTCCATTATAGAAACTTAAAATTTGGTACCATGTCTCATCTTGACAGTACTTCTAATATAATCCAAATAGCCTGATTAGTTGGTGTCTCTATAAGATGAGAGACATAGATCCTTCAATTTTTTCAGTTGGGCCCAAACTGGAAAAACCAAAGTCCAAGATTTACTGGAAATTTTAGAGTCCAGACTGTTTGAAACTTTGATTTTTTGAATGCCTGTCAAGAACACCAAGAAGGATCAAAATCCAAAATATCTGGTTGAAATAAGATTCCTTAAAATCATGACATAACATAGGCCAAATTTTTACAAGGTGATTATTCAAATCTTTGAAAATAAGCACACATTTAAATAACCCATAGCTCTTACTAAAAATTCAGCTGTTTTTGAACAATTAGAATTTAACAGACATCAAGAGAACATAATAGATTACTTTAACACATTGCTTTACCAGAGCATCAGAGTTTAATTCTATGTCAAAGAGAAACTGAGCTTCCTGTGATCTTTTGCTGTGAGGTTTCCTTCCTTTACCTTCTTTCATATTGATGGCCATGTTTCTGTGTTTCTGTGTGTAACACATCTTTAATCATATTTTGCAGGGCAGGATGAGTGGCAACAAATTCTTTCAGTTTCTGTTTGCTATGAAAAGTCTTAATTTCACCGTCATTCACAAATGAGAGCTTTTTATTATTTTTTTATTTTTTTATTTTTTGACAGGCAGAGTGGACAGTGAGAGAGAGAGACAGAGAGAAAGGTCTTCCTTTGCCGTTGGTTCACCCTCCAATGGCCGCCGCGGTTGGTGCACTGCAGCCGGCGCACCGCGTTGATCCGATGGCAGGAGCCAGGTGCTTCTCCTGGTCTCCCATTGGGTGCAGGGCCCAAACACATGGGCCATCCTCCACTGCACTCCCTGGCCACAGCAGAGAGCTGGCCTGGAAGAGTGGCAACCGGGACAGAATCCGGTGCCCCGACCGGGACTAGAACCCGGTGTGCCGGCGCCGCAAGGCGGAGGATTAGCCTGTTGAGCCATGGCGCCGGCTTTATTAGGGGTTCTATTAGCTTCCTGTACTAAGATGCCTCTGTCCTTCTCCAAACCTGGGAAATTTTCTGCTAGTATCTCACTGAAAAGGCCTTCTAATCCTTTCTCCCTCTCCATGCCTTCAGGAACTCCTAGAACCCGAATGTTAGGTTTTTAATAGTATCCTGTAGATTCCCAACAATATTTTTTAGATTTCTAATTTCCTCTTCTTTTCTTTGATTTGCCTGTTTCCTTTCCTGTTCTCTGTCTTCTAATTTCGATATTCTCTCTTCTGCTTCACCCATTCTGTTTTTAAGTCTCTCTAATGTGTTTGTCATTTGATCTATTGAATTCTTCATTTTATTATGATTTCTCATCACTATCACAGTTTCATGTTCTATTAGTTGTTTCATTTCATTTTGATTCCTCCTTAATATTTCACTATCACGAGAGAGATTTTCTATCTTGTCCATTAAGGATTTCTGTAGTTCAAGAATTTGTTTTTGAGAACTCTTTAATGATCTTACAAATTTTTTAAGATCCGCTTCTTGCATTTCTTCTATCTCATCATCTTCATAATCTTGAGTTTCGGTGTCTTTTTCATTTGGGGGCGTCCTAGTGTCTTCCTTGTTCTTGTTACCTTGGTTTTTGCATTTTTTGTTTGGCATGTTGGAGATATTTGTTTCTTCACTATGGTGTTTTTTCTTGTTATACTATGGCTCTAGATTAAGTGTACTGTCTGCTTCCGATGGAGCCTTAGAGGCTTGAGATGAGTGTGGCCTGAGAGCTGTGTTTGGTTCCTCAGGGTTGAGGGTGTGCCAAAGGTGACACTCCCAGGTTAGGCATGGTAAATCTCTCTCTCTTTTTTTTTAATTTTTTTTTATTCAAAAGTGAAGTAATTCCGCACAGCTCGTGTTCCAGTAGTGGTGCCTTGAGTCAGCCACTGGTGTCCTGAACTTGGGCTCCCTCACTCTCCATGCAGCTCCACTGTGAATCACTAGTTCCTGAAGAGTTTCCTGTGCTGTTTCTTCCACTACTCTTCCTTGAACCTGCAGTATCTCCACTTTTATTAAACAGTCTCTTCCCAGACTATCAGTGTACTCGCTTCCTATTCTACCATCTTGCCGCTCTCCTTAATCGTGTTATTCTCTTAATCATACTAAGTTTTCCAGTATTTTTGCTTTCTATTTTTAGCTTTTCTTTTGTAGTATGTATTAGTAGTATGTATATGTAGTATGTATTAGTATGCAGTAGGTTTTTTTTTGGTTTTGTTTTTTCCAGCCCTACTTCTTTGTGTTCATTTTTGTCACCTGTGTGTTTGGTGTCACATCTACATCATTGTTGAGGTCTGGCACAGCCATGACTGGTTTAGTCATTTGTGAAGTGATTAATGGAAGACAGTATTTTTCCCTGCCTCTTGCTTTGTGTATCTTTTTTTCAAACTGATTAATTCCACATACTGCCCCCCCCAGGAAACCTTTTATTTAAGCAATATGAACTTAATCCATTTTATAAGTACATATTTAGGAATATAGTGATTCTTCCCAACATATCTGCTCTCTAACCCACTCTTCAACCCCTCCTCCTCTTCCCTCTGCCATCCCCAGTACCATTCTCCATTGAGACCCATTTTTGATTAACTTTATAAACCAAAGAATAACTCTATACTAAGTAAAGAGGTCAACAATTTGCACATCCAAAAAAAACTTTAAAAAGGTTCCTCAACATTCATGACAAGGGCTGTTCAAAGTCTTTGCATCTTGAATTTCATCTCCTTTTTTTAGAAACTTAATCAACATTAAAGAAGCACCCAAAAATGATACATCTTCTGTGAACACTTGGACTTAGTTATAATACAGCACGTTGAGGACAGAGGTCCTGCATAGGAAGTTGGTGCATAGTAACTCTTGTTGTTAATGTAACAATTAACACTCAAATATGATGCCAGTGATCACTCAAAGCTCTTGCCGTGAGCTGACTAGGATATGGAAGCCTTTTGAATTCAGACTCCACCACTGTTTAGATAAGGCCAGAAACAAAGTGGAAGTTCTCTCCTCCCTCCAGAAAAAAGTACCTCCTTCTTTGATGACCACTTTCCACTGGTGGGTCTCAGCCACTGAGGTCCTTCATGTATGGCATATATTGCCACAGTGTCTTGGCATTCAAGGCCTGAAATGCTCTTGCATGCTTTTCAACCAACCAGAATGACTTAAGGGCTGAATATGAGGTCAGATGCTATTTAAAGTGATTGTTATTCTATGAGTCTGCTATGTGGACTACTTCCCATGTTGGATCACTCACTTCTTTTTAATTCTCTCATTATTATCAGACCCTTAATCCTGTTCATATGATTACTTTATCACTTAAGATGGTATTTTCACCACCTACCTTAAGGGGATTTGGTGTCCCATGGAAAGCTTTTTAACTATATCCTTAGAAGTAAGTTGGTAGGAATGTATGCAGAACTATATAGCATTACAGTTACAAACTTCATACACTCCATAATTACATCTTTAATTATGTGATGATTCTTCCCACCATGCCTGTCCTCCTACTCATACTCCCAAAAACACTCTTCCTCCTCCCTCTCTTATTCCAACTCCTATGTTATCTATTTTCAACTGATTTTATACACAAGAGTTCAACAAATATTATTAAAAAAATGTTCCTCCACTGTCAAGACAAGGGCTGTTCAAGTCATTGCTTCTCAGTGTTAATTTCACTTCTACAGATTGTCTTCCAGGTACTCTATTAATATAACAAGTCAAGGAGAACATGTGATATTTGTCCTTTTGGGACTAGCTTATTTCACTAAGTATAATGTTTTCCAGATTCATCCATTTTGTTGTAAATGACTGGATTTCATTTTTTTCTACTGCTGTGTAGTACTCCATAGTGTACATACCCCATATTTCTTTTTCCAGTTTTCAGTGAATGGCATTTGGGTTGATTCTGTGTCTTAGCTACTGTGAATTAAGCTGCAATGAACATGATGGTGCAGATAACTCTTAAATATGATGGCTTCATTCCCTTCAATAAATTCCAAGGAGTGGTATGGCTGAGTTATATAGTAGTTCTTTTTTTACATTTTTTAAACTTTTATTTAATCAATATAAATTTTCAAAGTACAGCTTATGGATTACAATAGCTTTTTCCTCCATAACTTTCCTCCCACCCACAACTCTCACCTCTCCTGCTCCCTCTCCCCTTCCATTCACATCAAGATTTATTTTCAATTCTCTTTATATACAGAAGATCAATTTAACATATATTAAGTAAAGCTTTCAAAAGTTTGCACCCACATAGAAATACAAAGTTTGAGTACTAGTTATACTGTTTGAGTACTAGTTATACCATTAAATCACATTGGACAACACATTAAGGACAGATATCCTACATGGGGAGTAAGTGCACAGTGACTCCTGTTGTTGACTTAACAATTGACATGCTTGTTTATGCCATCAGTAATCTCCCTAGGCTCTTGTCATGAGTTGCCAAAGCTATGGAAGCCTCTTTTTTTCATTATTAAACCTTTATTTAATGAATACAAATTTCCAAAGTACAGCATATGGGTTACAATGGCTACCCCCCTCCTATAACTTCCCTTCCAACCACAACCCTCCCCTTTCCTGCTCCCTCTTCCCTTCCATTCACATCAAGATTCATTTTCAATTCTCTTTATATACAGAAAAACAGTTTAGTATATATTAGGTAAAGATTTCAAAAGTTTGCCCCCATATAGCAACACAAAATGAAAAAAAAATACTGTTGGAGTACTAGTTATAGCATTAAATAACAGTGTAAGGCACATTAAAGACAGAGATCCTACATAATATTTTTTTAAAAATTAATTAATTTTCTATGCCATTTCCAATTTTTTTTCATTTCCAATTCTCTTTATACACAGAAGATAGATTCAGTATATAATTAGTAAAGATTTAATCAGTTTGTACCCACACAGAAACACAAAGTGTAAAAATACTGTTTCAGTACTAGTTATAGCATCACTGCACATTAGACAACACATTAAGGACAGATCCCACATGGGATGTAGGTACACAGCGATTCCTGTTGCTGACTTAACAATTTGACACTCCTGTTCATGGCGTCAGTAATCTCCCTAGGCTTTAGTCATGAGTTGCCAGGGCTATGGAAGCCTTTAGAGTTCACTGATTTTGATCTTATTCTGATAGGGTCATAGTCAAAGTGGAAGTTCTCTCCTCCCTTCAGAGAAAGGTACCTCCTTCTTTGATGGCCTCGTTCTTTCCATTGGAATCTCACTCACAGAGATCTTTCATTTAGGTCTTCTTCTTATTTTTTTTCTTTTCCATGGTATCTTGGCTTTCCATGCCTACAATACTCTCATGGGCTGTTCAGCCAGATCCGAATGCCTTAATGGATGATTCTGAGGCCAGAGTGTTGTTTAGGATGCCTGCCATTCTATGAGTCTGCTGTGTGTCCCACTTCCCATGTTGGATCATTCTCTCCCTTTTTTATTCTATCAGTTAGTATTAGCAGACACTTGTTTGTGTGATCCCTTTGACTCTTAGACCTATAAGAGCCATAAATTGTGAACTGAAATTGATCACTTGGACTAGTGAGATGGCATTGGTACATGCCAACTTGATGGGATTGTATTGGAATCCCCTGGCACATTTTTAACTCCACCATTTGCGGCCAGTCCGATTGAGCATGTCCCAAATTGTACATCACCTCCCTCTCTTTATCAACTCTTAAATTTAACAGGGATCAAATTTTCAGTTAAAATTTAAACACCTAAGAATAATTGTGTGTTAATTACAGAGTTCAACCACTAGTACTAGAATAACAACTACAACAACAACAATGAATACTAAAAAGGATAAAGTATTACATTGTACATCTAGAGTCGGGACAAGAGCTGATCAGGTCATTGTTTCTTATAGTGTCCATTTAGCTTCAACAGGTTTCCCCTTTGGTGCTCAGTTGTCACCGATCAGGGAAAACAAATGAAATTTGTCTCTTTGGGACTGGCTTAATTCACTCAGCATGATGTTTTCCAGATTCCTCCATCTTGTTGCAAATGACCGGGTTTCATTGTTTCTTACTGCTGTATCGTACTCTATGGAGTACATGTCCCATAATTTCTTTATCCAGTCTACTGTTGATGGGCATTTGGGTTGGTTCCAGGTCTTAGCTATTGTGAATTGAGCTGCAATAAACATTAATGTGCAGATGGCTTTTTTATTAGCCAAATTAATTTCCTTTGGGTAAATTCCAAGGAGTGGGATGGCTGGGTTGTATGGTAGGGTTATGTTCAGGTTTCTGAGGAATCTCCAGACTGACTTCCATAGTGGCTTAACCAGTTTGCATTCCCACCAACAGTGGGTTAGTGTCCCTTTTTCCCCACATCCTCTCCAGCATCTGTTGTTGGTAGATTTCTGAATGTGAGCCATTCTCACCGGGGTGAGTTGAAACCTCATTGTGGTTTGGTTTGCTTTTCTCTGCTTGCTAGTGATCTTGAACATTTTTTCATGTGCCTGTTGGCCATTTGTATTTCCTCTTTTGTAAAATATCTATTGAGGTCCTTGGCCCATCTCTTAATTGGGTTGTTTGTTTTGTTATTGTGGAGTTTCTTGATTTCTTTGTAGATTCTGGCTATCAACCCTTTATCTGTAGTATAGTTTGCAAATATTTTTTCCCATTCTGTGGGTTGCCTCTTCACTTTCCTGACTGTTCCTTTTGAAGTACAGAAACTTCTCAACTTGATGCAATCCAAAATGTTAATTTTGGCTTTGACTGCCTGTGCTCCTGGGGTGTTTTTCAAGAAGTCTTTGCCTGTGCCTATATCTTGCATGGTTTCTGCAATGCTCTCTAATTATTCAATGGTTTTGGGTCATAGATTTAAGTTTTTAATCCATGTTGAGTGAATTTTTGTGTAACGTGAAAGGTAGGTGTCTTGCTTCAAGCTTCTGCATGTGGAAATCCAATTTTCCCAGCACCATTTATTGAATAGGCTGTCCTGATTCCAGGGATTAGTTTTGATCAAATATAAGTTGGCTGTAGATGTTTGGATTTTTTTCTGGTGTTTCTTTTCTGTTCCATTGGACTATCCATCTGTTTCTGTACCAGTACCATGTTGTTTTGTTAACAACTGCCCTGTAGTATGTCCTGAAATCTGGTATTGTGATGCTTCCGGCTTTGTTTTGGTTGTACAAGATTGCTTTGGCTATTCAAGGTCTTCTTTGTTTCCATATGAATTTCAGCATCATTTTTTCCAGATCTGAGAAGAATGTCTTCGGGATCTTGATGGGTATTGCATTGAATGCATAAATTGCTTTTGGGAGAATAGACATTTTGATGATATTGATTCTTCCAATCCATGAGCATGGAAGATATCTCCATTTTTTGATATCCTCTTCTATTTCTTTCTCTAAGGTTTTGTAATTTTCATTGTAGAGATCTTTAACATCCTTGGTTAAGTTTATTCCAAGGTATTTGATTGTTTTTGTAGCTATTGTGAATGGGATTGATTTTAGAAGTTCTTCCTCAGCCGTGGCATTGCCTGTGTATACAAAGGCTGTTGATTTTTGTGCATTGATTTTATATCCTGCTACTTTGCCAAACTCTTCGATGAGTTCCAGTAGTCTCTTAGTAGAGTTCTTTGGGTCCCTTAAATAAAGAATCATATCATCTGCAAAGAGGGATAGTTTGAGTTCTTCCTTCACAATTTGTATTCCTTTAATTTCTTTTTCTTGCCTAACAGCTCTGGCTAGAACTTCCAGAACTATATTGAAGAGCAGTGGTGAGAGTAGGCATCCTTCTGCTACCAGATCTCAGTGGAAATACTTCCAACTTTCCCCATTCAATAGGATGTTGGCTGTGGGTTTTTCATAAATTGCTTTGATTGTATTGAGGAATGTTCCTTCCATAACCAGTTTGCTTAGGGTTTTCATCATGAAAGGGTGTTGTATTTTATCAAATGCTTTGTCTGCGTCTATTGAGAATCATATGGTTTTTCTTCTGCAGTCTGTTAATGTAGTGTATCACGTTGATGGTTTTGCGAATGATGAACCATCCCTGCATACCAGGGATAAATCCCATTTGGTCTGGGTGGATGATCTTTCTGATGTGTTGTTGCATTCTATTGGCCAGAATTTTATTGAGGATTTTTGCATCTATGTTCATCAGGGATATTGCTCTGTAATTCTCTTTCAATGCTGCATCTTTTTCCGGCTTAGGAATTAAGGTGATGCTGGCTTCATAGAAAGAATTTGGGAGAATTCCTTCTTTTTCAATTGCTCTGAATAGTTTGAGAAGAATTGGAGTTAGTTCTTCTCTAAATGTCTGGTAGAACTCAGCGGTGAATCCATCTGGTCCTGGGCTTTTCTTTGTTGGGAGGGCCTTTATTACTGTTTCAATTTCTGTGTCAGTTATGGGTCTGTTTAGGTTTCCTATGTCTTCCTGGCTCAATTTAGGGAGGTTGTATGTGTCCAAGAATCTGTCCATTTCTGATAGATTTCCCTGTTTGCTGGCATACAAGTCCTTGTAGTAACTTCTGATGATTCTTTTTATTTCTGTGGTGTCTGTTGTTACGTATCCCTTTTCATCTCTGATCCTATTGATTTGGGTCTTTTCTCTTTTTTTAGTTAGTTGAGCCAATGGGGTGTCAATTTTAATTTTCAAAAAACCAGCTCCTCGTTTGGCTGATTTTTTGTAATGTTTTTTTTGGATTCAATCCTGTTGATTTCTTCTTTGATGTTAATTATTTCTCTTCTCCTACTGTGTTTGGGTTTGGTTTGCTGCAGATTTTCTAGATCCTTGAGATGACTTGAAAGCTCATCTATTTGGAGCCTTTCCAATTTCTTGATGTAGGCACCTATTGATATAGACTTTCCTCTTAACACTGCTTTTGTTGTATCCCATAGGTTTTGGTATGTTGTGCTTTTATCCTCATTTACTTCCAGAAAATTTTTGATTTCTCTTTTAATTTCATCAATGACCCATTGTTCATTCAGGAGCATGCTGTTCAATCTCCATGTGTTTGCACGTGCTCTAGGGATTCCTGAGTTTCTTTTTTTTTAATTTTTGACAGGCAGAGTGGACAGTGAGAGAGAGAGATAGAGAGAAAGGTCTTCCTTTGCCGTTGGTTCACCCTCCAATGGCTGCCACGGTAGGTGCGCTGCGGCCATTGCACCGAGCCGGTCCGATGGCAGGAGTCAGGTGCTTCTCCTGGTCTCCCATGGGGTGCAGGGCCCAAGAACTTGGGTCATCCTCCACTGCACTCCCTGGCCACAGCAGAGAGCTGGCCTGGAAGAGGGGCAACCGGGATAGGATCGGTGCCCCGACCAGGACTAGAACCCGGTGAGTTTCTAATTTCCAATTTCATTCCTTTGTGGTCTGAGAAGCTGCATGGTATGATTCTATTTCTCTTGAATTTGCTGAGATTTGCTTTATGGCCTAATATGTGGTCAATCTTAGAGAAGGTTCCATGTACTGCTGAGAAGAATGTAAAGTCCTTAGATGTTGGACGAAATGTTCTGTAGATATCTGTTAGACCCATTTGGGCTATAGTGTCATTTAAATCTACTGTCTCCTTGTTGATCTTCTGTCCTGTTGTTCTGTCTATCTCTGAGAGTGGAGTATTGAAGTCTCCCAGTACTATTGTATTGGGGTCTAAGTCTCCCTTTAAGTCCCTTAACAAGTCTTTTAAATAAGCTGGTGCCCTGTAATTAGGTGCATATTCATTGATAATCATTATATCTTCCTGTTGAATGCATCCCTTAATCATTATATAGTGTCCCTCTTTGTCTCTCCTAACAGTTTTTGTGGTAAAGTTTATGTTGTCCGATGTTAAGATGGCTACGCCCGCTCTTTGTTCATTTCTGTTGGCATGGTATATCTTTTTCCAGCCTTTCACTTTCAGTCTGTATGCATCAATGTTGGAAAGATGAGTTTCTTGCAAGCAGCAAAAAGATTTGTTTTGTTCCTTAACCCAATCAGCCAATCGGTGTCTTTTAACTGGACAGTTCAAGCCATTATCATTCAATGTGACTATTGAGAAGGAGTAACTTTGCCCTGTCATTTGCCAAATATATTTTTAATATATGGTTTGAGACTCCTGTGATCTTTTGCTGTGAGGTTCCTTCCTTTACCTTCTTTCATATTGATGACCATATTTCTGTGTTTCTGTGTGTAACACATCGTTAAGCATCTTTTGCAGGGCTGGACGAGTGGCAACAAATTCTTTCAGTTTCTATTTGCTGTGAAAGGTCTTTATTTCACCTTCATTCATAAAGAGAGTTTTGCAGTATATAACATTCTGGGCTGGCAGTTTTTCTCTCTTACTACCTGGGCTATGTCTTGCCATTCCCTGCTAGCTTGCAGGGTTTCTGATGAGAAGTCTGCTGTGAGTCTAATTGGAGATCCTCTGAGAATAATCTGGCATTTCTCTCTTGCACATTTTACAATCTTTTCTTTGTGTTTCACTGTGGTGAGTTTGATTACGACGTGTCATGGTGAGGATCTCTTTTGATCATGTTTATTAGGGGTTCTATGAGCTTCCTGTACTAGGATGTGTCTGTCCTTCTCCAAACCTGGGAAATTTTCTGCTAGTATCTCACTAAATAGGCCTTCTAATCCTTTCTCCCTCTCCATGCCTTCAGGAACTCCTAGAACCCGAATGTTGGGTTCTTTAATAGTATCCTGTAGATTCCTGTCAGTATTTTTTTAGATTTCTGATTTCTTCTTCTTTTCTTTGATTTGCCTGTTTCCTTTCCTGTTCTCTGTCTTCTAATTCCGATATTCTCTCTTCTGCTTCACCCATTCTGTTTTTAAGGCTCTCTAGTGTGTTTGTCATTTGATCTATTGAGTTCTTCATTTCATTATGGTTTCTTGTCACTAACACAGTTTCATGTTCTATTAGTTGTTTCATTTCGTTTTTATTTCTCCTTAATATTTCATTTTCGAGAGAGAGATTTTCTATCTTGTCCTTTAAGGATTTCTGTAGTTCAAGAAT
Source organism: Lepus europaeus (assembly GCF_033115175.1). Lineage (NCBI taxonomy): Eukaryota > Metazoa > Chordata > Mammalia > Lagomorpha > Leporidae > Lepus > Lepus europaeus. Next base: position 12,771,940 of record NC_084851.1, read on the forward strand.
TTGTTTTTGAGAAGTTCTTAATGTTCTTATCATTTTTTGAGACCTGCTTCTTGCATTTTCTCTATCTCTTCATCTTCATAATCTTGCATTGGGGTGTCTTGTGCATTTGGGGACATCATAGTGTCTTCCTTCCTCTTGTTACCTCAGCTTCTATGTTTGTTGTTTGGCATGTTGGAGATAATTTATGTGTGTTTTTTTTTTTTGCTGTGGTGTTTTTTTCTCGTTATACTATGCCTCTAAGTGGGCTGTCTGCTTTGATGGATCCTTAGATGCTGTGATGGGCATGGCCAGAGAGCTCTGCTTGATTCTTCAGGTTTAAGGCTATGCAAAATGTGACTCACCCAGATTGTTCTCTCTCTTGCTCCTTGCTGGATCTCTCTCTCTCTCTCTCTCTCTCTCTCTCTCTCTCTCTCTCTCTCTCTCTCTCTCCCCCCCTCTCTCTTTTTTTCTTTGACTCACTTGGGAAGTAATTCCGCACAGCTGAGTGGAATTGAGGGTAGTTGAAATCTGGCCTCTGTGAGCATTTGTTTGATCTACCCCTGGGCCCACACAAAGAGTTTATGAAGCCCTAAATGTGTTCTCAAGTTTTGACCAGTCCCAAAGTTACTGAGTTTGTGTACTCGTTGCTGCTTTACATAAGTAAAAGGGCCTCTGCTCTTTGTTTTGCTTGACTTTTTCAGGTGATTGGAGAGAGAGGCCTCTGCCTTTCCACACCAATGTCTCAGGTTTCTGAGGTTTTTGTCTTACCTCTGGTTCCTATGCTGTTGAGATTCTGTGGCTCGGCTCCCGCGGCTGGACTTCCACGCGGTGGGCTCCCTGTAGGTCCTCTGTGTCACATCCACTAGATCCAGAAGTGTTTCCTCTGCAGTTTTGTTGTTGAGTCTTTTCCTGAGGCTACAGTAATTTCACTTTTATGAAACTAAACTTTCCCAGACTATCGGTGCACATCCTCACTATCCGCCATCTTGGCTCTGCTCCCCAGTTACATAGTAGTTCTATATTCAGACCTCTCGGGTATTCCATGCTGTCTTTCTTAGTGGCTTTTCCAGTTTACATTCCCACCAATAGTGCATTGGGGTATATTTTGCCCCACATCCTCACAAGCATTTGTTGTTTGTTGATTTCTTTATGAAATCCATTCTAATAGGGTGAAACCTCATTGTAGTTTTGATTTGCATTTCCCTGATGGCTAGTGATTCTGCCCATTTTTTCCAGTGTCTATTGATCATTAGGGTTTCCTCTTTTGAAAAATATCTATATAAGAACTTTGCTCATTTCTTCACTGGGTTGTTGGTTTTGTTGGTTTTGAGTTTCTTGATCTCTTTATATATTCTATTTATTAATCCTTTATCACTTACATAGTCTGCAACTAATTTCTCCCATTCAGTTGGCTTACACTTCAGTTTTCTGGATGATTCTTTTCTAGTATAGGAGCTTCTCAATTTGATAAACTTGCATTTGTTAATTTTGGCTTTGATAGCCTGTGCCTCTGTCTTTTCTTAGAAGTCTTTGCCTGTGCCAATGTCTTGCAGGGTTTATCAAATACCCTCTAATAATTTGATGGTGTAGGATCATAGATTTAGGTTGCTAATGCATTTTGAGTGGCCTTTTTTGTGATGTGTAAGGCAGGAGTCTTTATACTGCTGCATGTGGAAATCCAGTTTTCCCAGCACCAGTTGTTGAAAAGACTGTCCTAGCTCCAGGCACTGATTTTAGCTCCTCAGTTGAATATAAGTTGGTTGTAGTTGCTTGGATTGATTTCTGATTTTTCTACTCTGTTATGTTGCTCTACCCATCTGTTTTTGTACTAGTCCCATGCTGTTTTAATTATAACTGCCCTGCAGTATGTCTTGAAATCTGGTATATAAATCTACTTGGATAATTGGCAAAAGTTATGAGTTAGATTATAGGTACAAGTTGCTAGTCTTACATAGAATGGTGGGGTGACTATAGTCCATCATATAGTATTCTATATTTTATGAGCAAAAAGAAGAAAGGTTTTACAAGGCTTGATCACAAAGTGTAATACCAGAGAAGGGAAAATGTTGTTTATTCTGATTTGATCAGTAGACATTGTTTTCAAGGATTAAAATTTCACACTGTAACCCATAGATATGTATAATTATAAGCAACAAAAAATAAATTCAAAAAAACATTAGACTTAGTGTATCAGTTTAAGGGATGTTGAAATATTTAAATTAGTATCACAGCTAAGATTATGAACTTTGGAATCAGTTTATTAAAAAAACAATATGGAAATAACTGAATTGATATTTTGGCATGGTACATGGAGCAAACAGAAAGCAGTATTTTCCTTAAATTAGTGATTAATATATACTTTAAATTGTTTCACATAAGGAAAATGAAGTATCTCTGAAGTATATAAGAAATTAATTTGAATTAGAGCTACATCAAGAAATATCAAGCAATAAATAAGGAATTAAATGATAGGTTAATTTTGGTGCAAGAATAATTATAATAAATATGAGGGGGTTTCAAATATTCTGTGGAACATGAAATCAAAATACACTCATTTCTGTTAAAATATATAAAACCATTAATATGAGAGACCTTAAATTCATAGACTGTGTTTTTGTATGAAAGAACTGTGCATGTGATTCAAGAAATTCTTGCACCAAAGTTAACCTATCATTTAATTCCTTATTTATTGCATCTGCTGGTTCACTCCCAAGACTGCTGCAACAGCTGGAGATATGCCAATCCAAAGCCATGAGCCAGGAGCTTCTTCCAGGTCTCCCACATGGATTCAGCAATCCAAGCACTTAAGCCATCTTCTACTGCTTTTCCAGGCCATAGCAGAGAGCTAGATCAGAAGAGGAGTAGCCAGGACTAGAACTGGCACCTATATGGGATGCCGGTGCTTCAGACCAGGGCTTTAACCTGCTGCACCACAGTGTCGGCCCGAAAACAAATGAATTAATGTCACAAAATGAATTTATTGCAATGATCATAACATTGAAAAAGTGGCATATTCTCATCTATGTGGCATAATTCAGTAAAGCAATATTTATAACTATAAAAATAATATATCCATGCAATTTTTATACTCTTTCTCTAGTAACGTCTAAAATTAACAGAAGCATAAAAATCTCCAGTTGCATCCATTTTGATGCACATGCTAGGATTTCATTCTATTTCTGGCTGTCATATTCTATCATATATGTGTCTATATGCATATATATTTTTCTTGTTCAACCTTCAGTTTATGAACAACTAATTCCTTTCTATATCATTTCTGATTTCTTTTTTTTTTACTTTTATTTAATGAATATAAATTTCCAAAGTACAGCTTATGGGTTACAATGGCTTCCCCCCTCCTGTAACTTCCCTCCCGCCCACAACCCTCCCCTCTCCCGCTCCCTCTCCCCTTCCATTCATGTAAGGATTCATTTTCAATTCTCTTTGTATACAGAAGATCAGCTTAGTATATATTAGGTAAAGTTTTCAACATTTTGCCCATATAGCACTACAAAGTGAAAAAAACTACCATTGGATTACTAATTATAGCATCAAATAGCAATGTACAGCACATTAAAGACAGAGAACCCACATGATTTTTTTTCAAATTAATTAACTTTCTATGCCATTTCCCCTTCAATACCAGGTTGTTATTTTTTTTTCATTTCCAATTCTCTTTATATACAGAAGATCACTTCAGTATATCATTAGTAAAGAGCTCATCAGTTTGTGCCCACACAGAAACACACAGTATAAGGATAAAGTATTACATTCTATATCTAGAGTCAGGACCTAAGCTGATCAGGTCATTGTTTCTTATAGTGTCCATTTCATTTCAGCAGGTTTCCCCTTTGGTGCTCAGTTAGTTGTCGCCGATCAGGGAAAAGAAATGATATTTGTCTCTTTGGGACTGGCTTAATTCACTCAGCATGATGTTTTCCAGATCCCTCCATTTTGTTTCAAATGACTGGGTTTCATTGTTCCTTACTGCTGTATAGTATTCTATGGAGTACATGTCCCATAATTTCTTTATCCAGTCTACTGTTGATGGGCATTTGGGTTGGTTCCAGCTCTTAGCTATTGTGAATTGAGCTGCAATAAACATTAATGTGCAGATGGCTTTTTTATTAGCCAAATTAATTTCCTTTGGGTAAATTCCAAGGAGTGGGATGGCTGGGTTGTATGGTACGGTTATGTTCAGGTTTCTGAGGAATCTCCAGACTGACTTCCATAATGGCTTAACCAGTTTGCATTCCCACCAACAGTGGGTTAGTGTCCCTTTTTACCCACATCCTCTCCAGCATCTATTGTTGGTTGGTAGATTTCTGGATGTGAGCCATTCTCACCGGGGTGAGGTGAAACCTCATTGTGGTTTTGATTTGCATTTCTCTGATTGCTAGTGATCTTGAACATTTTTTCATGTGTCTGTTGGCCATTTGGATTTCTTCTTTTGAAAAGTGTCTATTGAGGTCCTTGGCCCATCTCTTCAGTAGGTTGTTTCTTCTGTTGTTGTGGATTTTCTTGATTTCTTTGTAGATTCTGGTTATCAACCCTTTATCTGTAGTATAGTTTGCAAATATTTTCTCCCATTCTGTCGGTTGCCTCTTCACTTTACTGACTGTTTCTTTCGAAGTACAGAAACTTCTCAATTTGATGCAATCCCAAATGTTAATTTTGGTTTTGACTGCCTGTGCTCCTGGGGTCTTTTCCAAAAAGCCTTTGCCTGTACCTATATCTTGCAGGGTTTCTCCAATGCTCTCTAATAATTTGATGGTTTCGGGCCGTAGATTTAAGTCTTTAATCCACGTTGAGTGAATTTTTGTGTAAGGTGAAAGGTATGGGTCTTGCTTCAGGCTTCTGCATATGGAAATCCAGTTTTCCCAGCACCATTTATTGAATAGACTGTCCTTATTCCAGGGATTAGTTTTGGATCTTTGATCAAATATAAGTTGGCTGTAGATGTTTGGATTGATTTCTGGTGTTTCTATTCTGTTCCATTGGTCTATCCATCTGTTTCTGTACCAGTACCGTGCTGTTTTGATAACAACTGCCCTATAGTATGTCCTAGAATCAGGTATTGTGATGCCTCCGGCTTTGTTTTTGTTGTACAAGATAGCTTTGGCTATTCGAGGTCTTCTGTGTCTCCATATGAATTTCAGTATCATTTTTTCCAGATCTGAGAAGAAGGTCTTCGGGATCTTGATTGGTATTGCATTGAATGTATAAATTGCTTTTGGGAGGATAGACATTTTGATGATATTGATTCTTCCAATCCATGAGCATGGAAGATTTCTCCATTTTTTGGTATCCTCTTCTATTTCTTTCTTTAAGGTTTTGTAGTTTTCATCATAGAGTTCCTTAACGTCCTTGGTTAAGTTTATTCCAAGGTATTTGATTGTTTTTGTGGCTATTGTGAATGGGATTGATTTTAGAAGTTCTTCCTCAGCCGTGGCATTGCCTGTGTATACAAAGGCTGTTGATTTTTGTGGATTGATTTTATATCCTGCTACTTTGCCAAACTCTTCGATGAGTTCCAATAGTCTCTTAGTAGAGTTCTTTGGGTCCCCTAAATAAAGAATCATATCATCTGCAAAGAGGGATAGTTTGACTTCTTCCTTCCCGATTTGTATCCCTTTAATTTCTTTTTCTTGCCTAATAGCTCTAGCTAAAACTTCCAGAACTATATTGAATAGCAGTGGTGAGAGTGGGCATCCCTGTCTGGTACCAGATCTCAGCGGAAATGCTTCCAACTTTTCCCCATTCAATAGGATGTTGGCCGTGGGTTTTTCATATATTGCTTTGATTGTATTGAGGAATGTTCCTTCCATACCCAGTTTGCTTAGAGTTTTCATCATGAAAGGGTGTTGTATTTTAGCAAATGCTTTCTCTGTGTCTATTGAGAGAATCATATGGTTTTTCTTCTGCAGCCTGTTAATGTGGTGTATTACGTTGATTGTTTTGCGGACGTTGAACCATCCTTGCATACCAGGGATAAATCCCACTTGGTCTGGGTGGATGATCTTTCTGATGTGTTGTTGCATTCTATTGGCCAGAATTTTATTGAGGATTTTTGCATCTATGTTCATCAGGGATATTGCTCTGTAATTCTCTTTCAATGCTGCATCTTTTTCCGGCTTAGGAATTAAGGTGATGCTGGCTTCATTGAAAGAATTTGGGAGAATTCCTTCTTTTTCAATTGCTCTGAATAGTTTGAGAAGCATTGGAGTTAGTTCTTCTCTAAATGTCTGGTAGAACTCAGCGGTGAATCCATCTGGTCCTGGGCTTTTCTTTGTTGGGAGGGCCTTTATTACTGTTTCAATTTCTGTGTCAGTTATGGGTCTGTTTAGGTTTCCTATGTCTTCCTGGCTCAATTTAGGGAGGTTGTATGTGTCCAAGAATCTGTCCATTTCTGATAGATTTCCCTGTTTGCTGGCATACAAGTCCTTCTAGTAATTTCTGATGATTCTTTTTATTTCTGTGGTGTCTGTTGTTATGTTTCCTTTTTCATCTCTGATCCTATTGATTTGGGTCTTTTCTCTTCTTTTTTTAGTTAGTTGGGCCAATGGGGTGTCAATTTTGTTTATTTTTTCAAAAAACCAGCTCCTCGTTTGGCTGAGTTTTTGTAATTTTTTTTGGATTCAATCCTGTTGATTTCTTCTTTGATTTTAATTATTTCCCTTCTTCTACTGGGTTTGGGTTTGGTTTGCTGCAGATTTTCTAGATCCTTGAGATGACTTGAAAGCTCATCTATTTGGTGCCTCTCCAATTTCTTGATGTAGGCACCTATTGATATAAACTTTCCTCTTAACACTGCTTTTGTTGTATCCCATAGGTTTTGGTATTTTGTGTTGTTATCCTCATTTACTTCCAGAAAATTTTTGATTTCTCTTTTAATTTCTTCTATGACCCATTGTTCATTCAGGAGCATGTTGTTCAATCTCCATGTGTTTGCACGTGCTCTGGGGATTCCTGAGTTGCTAATTTCCAGTTTGATTCCTTTGTGGTCTGAGAAGCTGCATGGTATGATTCTAATTCTTTTGAATTTGCTGAGACTTGCTTTATGGCCTAGTATGTGGTCAATCCTAGATAAGGTTCCATGTACTGCTGAGAAGAATGTAAAGTCCTTAGATGTAGGATGAAATGTTCTGTAGATATCTGTTAGATCCATTTGAGCTATAGTGTCATTTAAATCTGCTGTCTCCTTGTTGATCTTCTGTCCTGATGATCTGTCTATCTCTGAGAGTGGAGTATTGAAGTCCCCCAGTACTATTGTATTGGGGTCTAAGTCTCCCTTGAAGTCCCTTAACAAGTCTTTTAAATAAGCTGGTGCCCTGTGATTCAGTGCATATACATTGATAATTGTTATATCTTCCTGTTGAATGGATCCCTTAATCATTAAATAGTGTCCCTCTGTCTCTCCTGACAGTTTTTATGGTAAAGTTTATGTTGTCCGATATTAAGATGGCTACACCTGCTCTTTTTTCATTTCTGTTGGCATGGTATATCTTTTTCCAGCCTTTCACTTTCAGTCTGTATGCATCATTGTTGGAAAGATGAGTTTCTTGTAAGCAGCAAAAAGATGGGTTTTGTTCCTTAACCCAATCCGCCAATCGGTGTCTTTTAACTGGACAGTTCAAGCCATTAACATTCAATGTTACTATTGAGAAGGAGTAACTTTGCCCTGCCATTTGCCAAAGATATTTTCTGATATCTGGTTTGAGATTCCTGTGTTCTTTTGTTGTGATTTTTCCTTCCTTTACCTTCCTTCATATTGGCTACCGTGTTTCTGTGTTTCTGTATGTAATACATCTTTAAGCATCTTTTGCAGGGCTGGACGAGTGGCGACAAACTCTTTCAGTTTCTGTTTGCTGTGAAAGGTCTTTATTTCACCTTCATTCACAAATGAGAGCTTTGCAGGATATAATATTCTGGGCTGGCAGTTTTTCTCTTTTAGTACCTGGGCTATATCTTGCCATTCTCTCCTGGCTTGTAGGGTTTCTGATGAGAAGTCAGCTGTAAGTCTAATTGGAGATCCTCTGAGAGTAATCTGGCATTTCTCTCTTGCACATTTTAGGATCTTTTCTTTGTGTTTCACTGTGGTGAATTTGAATATGACGTGACGTGGTGAGGTTCTCTTTTGGTCATGTTTATTAGGGGTTCTATGAGCTTCCTGTAATAGGATGCCTCTGTCTTTCTCCAAACCTGGGAAATTTTCTGCTAGTATCTCACTGAAAAGGCCTTCTAATCCTTTCTCCCTTTCCATGCCTTCAGGAACTCCTAGAACCCGAATGTTGGGTTTTTTAATAGTATCCTGTAGATTCCTGACAGTATTTTTTTAGATTTCTGATTTCTTCTTCTTTTCTTTGATTTGCCTGTTTCCTTTCCTGTTCTCTGTTTTCTAATTCCGATATTCTCTCTTCTGCCTCACCCATTCTGTTTTTAAGGCTCTCTAGTGTGTTTGCCATTTGATCTATTGAGTTCTTCATTTCATTGAGGTTTTTTGTCACTATCTCAGTTTTATGTTCTACTAGTTTTTTCATTTCATTTTGATTTCTCCTTAATATTTCATTTTCATGGGAGAGATTTTCTATCTTGTCCATTAAGGATTTCTGTAGTTCAAGAATTTGTTTTTGAGAATTTCTTAATGTTCCTATCACTTTTTTGAGATCTGCTTCTTGCATTTCCTCTATCTGTTCATCTTCATAATCTTGCTTTGGCGTGTCTTTCTCATTTGGGGGCGTCATAGTGTCTTCCTTGCTTTTGTTACCTCGGCTTCTATGTTTATTGTTTGGCATGTTGGAGATAATTTATGGTTTTTTTTTTTTTTGACTCAGTTGGGAGTGGAGTTGAGGGTAGTTGAAATCTGGCCTCTGTGAGTATTCGTTTGATCTACCTCTGGGACCACACCAAGAGTTTATTCAGTCCTCAATGTGTTCTCCAGTTTTGCTAAAGTTATTGAGTTTGGCTGTGCTTTAGATATGTAAAATCGCAGTGCTCTTTGTTTTGCTTGTTGAGTGAAGGGTGAGGCCTCTGTTTCCCTCCCCCCTCAATGTCTTGGGTTTCTGAGGTCTTACCCTCCTCCGTTGGTTCCCACGCTGGTGAGATTCTGTGACACGGCTCCCGCCGCACACGGCTCCCGCCGCACACGGCTCCCGCCGCACACGGCTCCCGCCGCCCGGCTGGCTCCCGCCGCCCGGCTGGCTCCCGCCGCCCGGCTGGCTCCCGCCGCACACGGCTCCGCTCCCGCCGCCCGGCTGGCTCCCGCCGCACACGGCTCCGCTTCCGCCGCCCGGCTGGCTCCTGCCGCACACGGCTCCGCTTCCGCCGCCCGGCTCCATTTCTGATTTCTGTTGTGCATTTGGCTGCTGTGTTTCTTTCATTTCTTTGGATATATCCTCCTGTTTCAGATAATTGGATCATAAAGTAAATCCACCTTGAGATTTTATGTATTTCTATACTGTTTTCTGTAACAGTTATAGTAATTTGTTTTTCCACCAATAGTGTTTTAGGGCATCCTTTTCTCTACAATGTTGTCAGCATTTTTTACATTTTGATTTTGGCATTATAGCCATTCTAACTGGGATGGGATGATAGCTCGTTGTATTTATTTTTTTTTTTTTTGCATTTTCGTGAAGGGTAGTGATACTAAGCATTTTTGCATATTTCTGTGGATCATTTATATTTCTTCTTTTGAAAAATATCAATTGATATTCTTTGCCCATTTTTTATCTGTATTGTTTTGTTTTTGGTTTGTTGAGCTCCTTATATATTCAGGATATTAATCATTTATCAGATACATAGTTTGCCAATATTTTTCCATTCTGTCATTTTTCTCTTCACTTTTTTTTCTTTGCAGTGTAGATGCATCCTAAACTTGACATAATCCCATTTCTCTATTTTTGTTTTCTTTATTGCCTGTTCTTCTGGGTTGTATACAAAAAGAATCTTTGCTTAGGCCAATATCCTGCAACATTTTCTTTATTTTTTCCCATAATAATTTCTTAGTTTCACATCTTAAGTTTCAATCTTTGATTTATTTCATGTCAATTTTTTTGACAGGCAGAGTTAGACAGTGAGAAAGAGACAGAGACAGAAAAAGGTCTTCCCTCTATTCACCATGGCTGGGGCATTGCACTTATCTGAAGCCAGGAGCCAGGCACCTCCTCCTGGTCTCCCACATGGGTGCAGGGACCAAGCACCTGGGCCATCCTCCACTGCCCTCCCAGGCCACAGCAGAGAGCTGGACTGGAAAAGAGGCAACCGGGACAGAATCCAGCACCCCAACTGGGAATAGAACCTGGGGTGCTGGCAACGCAGGTGGAGGGTTAGCCAATTGAGCCATGGCACTGGCCTCATGTCAATTTTTTGTATAGGGACTAAAGTAGGAGTCTTGTTTCAAACATCTGCACGTAGAAACCCAATTTTTTCAATACCTGAAAAATTTTAGCATATTTCTCAAATATTAATTGATTATAGATAGGCAGCTATTTCTAGTGTTCATATTATGTTTCTTGGGTTTACCATGTCTGCTTTTATGGCAGCACTAGGGTGTTTTAATAATAATCACCCTGTAGTATGTCTTGAAATCTGCTATGTGATGCCTATAGCTTACTTTTTATTATTTAAGACAGCTTTGGTCATTTAATGCCATTTATATTTCTATCTAAATTTTAAGTTTTTTTTTTTCTGTAAGGAATCTCCTTGAAATTTTGATGGAGATTTCACAGAATCTGTAAATTTGGGGGATAGTGTGGACATTTGCAATAATAATAATTCCTCTAATACTTGAAACACTGATTTAAAAAAAATTCTATTGCAGAGATCTTTCACATCCTTAGTTAAATTTATTCCATTATTTAGTTTTGGTAGCTTTTGTGAATGGAAGAGTTCTTAAAAGTCATTTCTCAGGCAGATAATTGTTGATATGTATGAGTGATATCAATTTTTGTGTGTTCACTTTTCATCCTGAAACTGCTGAATTCTCATGTAAGTTCTAATAGTCTGTTATGGAGGTATTTTTATTTCCCAATGTAAAGAATCTTATCAACTGGAGTGATATTTTTGTTTCTGCTTTTTCAACTTGTATCATTTTAGTTACATTTTCTTGCCTTATGGCTCTAAATAAAACTGTATTGAATTAAAGTTGTGACAGTGGAGATCCTTGATAGCTGCAGATTTTAGTCAAAATACTTCCAGCTTTTCCCCATTCTATGTGATGTTGTGCTCTATTTTTATTATTTTACCATAAAAGGATATTATATTTTATCAAATGCTTCCTCTGCATCTACTGAGGAAATTGTATGGATTTAATCCTCATTTTATTGATGTTATCATCACATTTATTGATCTCTGTATGCTAAAACAGTCCTGAATCACTGGTATAAATTCTATTTGATCAATGTGGATGTGTCATTGGATTCAGTTTTCTTGCATTGTCTCAAGTATTTTTGCATCCACATTCATCAGGGATAATGGTTTCTAGTCTCTTTTCTGTTGTACCCTTGTTTGGTTTTTTCTTTCAGGTAACTTCAGCCTCATAGAGTAAGATTGGAATGGTTCTCTCCATATCCATTTTTGAATAGTTTAAGAAGAATTAGTATTAGTTCATCCTTAAAAGTTGGTAGAATTCATCAGTGAAGCCACACATTTCTGAGTTTAGTTTTGTAGCAAGGTTTTACTTCACAATCTCAACCTTGCTTATTGGTCTATTCAAATTGTCTATGTCTTCATGCATGGATTTCAGTATATATGTTATAAGGAACTGTAGGGGAAGTCTAAGGTACTAAATAAAAGTGGTGGTGATGTAGAGAAGTTGATTGCTTTCTTTGATCAGTTCATACTGTGTTTATATACTGTAACCCATGATGGTGCATAATTCAATAAAAAAATCTCAAAGAAATTGTTTTTATTGTGCTTTTAATGAGACTCAATGAGCTTGCCAGGGTAAGTAGGGTAAAAAGGTTTAGAATTGCCTTCTTTGAATAAGTTCCATGTAAGTCTAGTGTAGAAGCTTGGTATTTCTGATTTTCTGTCACCCGGCTTTGGAGTGATTTAGATGAGCCACTTAGATTGACACAGAGCAGGCACTAGCATTCTTGACACTACACAGCCATAGAAAAACTTCCTTTTCTTAAAGATTCACTTTTGTATTCGAAAGGCAGAGTAACATAGTGGCAGAGAAAGGTGGAGAGAGAGAGAGAGAGAGAGAGAGAGAGAGAGAGAGAGAGAGAGATAGATTACATACATTGTTTCACTCCCCAAATGGCTGCAGTGGCTGGAGTTGGGCCAATCCAAAAGCCAAGAGCCAGGATGGTCTTCTGGGTCTACCATGTGGGTGCTGGGGCCCAAGTACTCATTTCTACTGCTTTCCCAGGCCAAATAAGAGAGCTAGATTGGAAGTGGAGCAGTCAGGTGTCTAACTGGTGCCCATATGGGATTCTGGCACTGCAGGTGATGGCTTTACCCACTACACAAAAACACTGACCCTGAAGAATTTTCTTTAAAAAATAAAATGCAGTTATTGTGAACAAAGGAAAATCTGCTATTGGTCCATATTGTCCTATATACACAGACACTTAACAAGTTCACAGAAAAAATAGAAGGTGAATTTATTTTGGTACAAAAATTTTGAAATCCATGCACAGCTTTTAATTCATCCTATTTAAGCACTAGTGCTCAATACAATGATACTGTTTTTGTGTCAAACTGACAAATAGTTAAATGACATTCAAGAGAGGGAGCTTGCATTGTGGTGCAGTAGGTTAAGCCACTGGCTATAAGGCTAACATCCCATGTGGATGCTGGTTCATGTACTGATTGCTCCACTTCTGTACTTCTGACCTGGTTCCATGCTAATATGCCTCAGAAGGAAGCAGAAAGTGGCCTAATTTCTTGGGTCCATTCTCCCATGTGGGAAATCTGTGTATGGAATCCTAGCCATGGCTTTTGCAGCTATTTGGAGAATAAACCAAATAGCAAGAAGTGATCAAGAAGTGCTTGCTCTCATTCTTCTTTCTGTATCCCATTCAACTATGCTTTTCAAAAAAATAAATAAGTCTTGGCCAGCGCCGCGGCTCACTAGGCTAATCCTCCACCTTGCGGTGCCAGCACACCAGGTTCTAGTCCCGGTCAGGGCACCGATCCTGTCCCAGTTGCCCCTCTTCCAGGCCAGCTCTCTGCCGTGGCCAGGGAGTGCAGTGGAGGATGGCTCAAGTCCTTGGGCCCTGCACCCCATGGGAGACCAGGAGAAGCACCTGGCTCCTGCCATCGGATCAGTGCGGTGCGCCGGCCGCAGCGTGCCTACCGTGGCGGCCATTGGAGGGTGAACCAATGGCAAAAGGAAGACCTTTCTCTCTGTCTCTCTCTCTCACTGTCCACTCTGCCTGTCAAAAAAAAGATAAAAAAATAAATAAGTCTAAAACATACACACACTTAAGGTGTATGGTAGCAAAAGGCTGTTTGAGACTAGATTCTGAATTGAAAATCTTAGCTGTAGAAACAATACACTTGAAATCATCAAATAAGGTACTGGATAAGGTACTGAAGTTGAGTAGAAATATGTGGTTATCTTTTAAAAATGTTATTTCAATATTTCAGAGTAAATTATATGCTAGGTTTTACTGTAAAATATTCTCACAATAGAAACAAAGATTTAGGGCTTCCATTTCTGGGAAAATGCAGTAGATGTGGATGGGGTCAGGAGGAAAATTGATGTGGTCATGAAAATGTTACACAAGGGATCATCATGATAATAGATCTGCTCTGTGACTTCACTGAATCAGTGTTGACATCCTGGCCATGACACTGTCCTGCAATACTACAAGTTGTGACCATGAGCAGAGAAGGAATCCCTCTGTACAATTTCTTAAAGTCACATGTGAATCTCAAAATAAAAGTATTAATAAAAAGGAAGTATGATGTCACAGGGACAAAATTAAACAAGAAAGGCAGAAAAGTTGGTGGTTACAGAAGTCATTATAGAAAATCTCCACTACAAAATGGGATATCTTCAGCTGAGAAAAGTACAATTAACAATTTCCCTGAAAAGTAGTATCATCTGGTTTTATAAACTGACCTACCTCTATTCTTTGAAAATCTCACACGATTAAGTCATCCTACCTACTCTTGCCAGTTTTGTCTTATAAATTCCACTTTTATTTTATCACTCCTCCGCTCCTAAGAGAAACCACTACTTCAAGATAAAGTTCACATGTATGAAAAATTCCTCCACATTCAGGCCTGAGTAACCTCCCATTCATCTGCATATCCTATATATATAAATACTGCATCAGTAAAACTAGTCACAATATCTTATGACATAATTTAGTTTTTTTGTTTTGTTTTGTTTTGTTTTCTTTTTTTTAACTTTTATTTAATGAATATAAATTTTAAGTGTACAGCTTATGGATTACAATGGCTTCCCCCTCCCATAACTTCCCTCCCACACACAACCCTCCACTCTCCCGCTCCCTCTCCCCTTTCATTCACATCAAGATTCATTTTCAATTCTCTTTATATACAGAAGATCAATTTAGTATAAAGATTTCAACAGTTTGCACCCACATAGAAACACAAAGTGAAACATACTGTTTGAGTACTAGTTATAGCATTAAATCACAATGTACAGCACATTAAGGACAGAGATCCCACATGAGGAGTAAGTGCACAGTGGCTCCTGTTGTTGACCCAACAAATTGACACTCTAGTTTATGGCGCCAGTAACCATCCTAGGCTGTCGTCATGAGTTGCCAAGGCTATGGAAGCCTTCCAAGTTTACCAACTCTGATCATATTTAGACAAGGTCATAAAAGACAGAGTGAGGATAGTAACCAATGATCCTAAGAGTGGCATTTACCAGGTATGAACAATTATACAGCATTAAGTGGGGAAGAGGAACATCAGTACACACAGGCTGGGAGTAGAGCCATTGGTGGTAGAGTTTATGATTACGAAGGAATGAGGCCCAAGTGCCCTAGACAGGGTCTAGAACAAAGGAGAGAGTCATTATTAGAGGAGCTAAGAAAGGTGCTGTCTAAGCTACAGTTAAGTTTTCTGATTGAGAGGCAAATAGAACCTGATAGAAGGGGCTTGATAATAATCTCTTGGGCTTTAGGCCTTGTAAATTCAGAGGCCCAGACCTATCTATCTCTTCACATGAGGTATATCCCAAGGGAGGTGTGAACCTCCTAGGGGAAGGCACTCTGTTGACTTTCATTACTTAGCTGGCCTGGGAGGAGAGCTGGCCAGGTAAAGGCAAGGGGCATCTCTAACAAGAAATTTACAGTTCTGCCTGCAATGTTGCTGACCCTACTTGACCATCCCCTCGGCTGCAGTGGTCACCTTGGAAGTTGGGCTGAGTGAAGGGCTTTTCAGCTTAGAGCCAATAAGATCTGTGGCTCTGACCTGGGCATCCTTCAACTCCAGGGCAGGTCCATTTCCAGTGATCCAACTCTTGGCAGAGCTGCCAGGGCTCTTCACAAGCTGACTTCTGCTGAAGCACAGGCTTACCACATTGAAAGCCACTGCAGTGGACTGGCCTGTGGGTCTGCTTGAGGGCACATCACTGTACAGAACTGCCATTAATAGGCCTGCCACCCATTGCTTCTGATGCCGAGCTTTCTTTTCCTCCTGGTTTGTGTTAAAGCAGACCAGAGGATGCAAGTCAAGGGAGTGCCCGTTTCCCATCTCTAATCTTCGGTGGCCTGAACTACAAGTCTATAGTCACAGGCATGTTCTGTAGTAGTTTTTCTAAGGTAGACAATGCCCATGTGGAAAATTATATTCTCACTTTAAAACTTTCTTTCCCTTTGGTCTGAAAGGGAGGTTTTTTCTACTTACTGTATACTTCACTGATGGCGAAGTGAATCTAGCTATGAGGTTATTATTTAAGTTCTTATTTTGGCTCTGCTATTACAGAAAAATGTTAGTCATCTCTTTTATAAGGTCTAAAGATTAAATTGTGCATCCTACAGATTCCTTCATAATAGAATTATTTACCTACCTTGAAGAGAATAGAGAAATGAAAGAACAAGTTTGGCTTAGAATAGAGAAATGAGGGAGCAAGTCCTAGATCGCTTGCTGACAATAGCAATATCACATGAATACTTAGCAAACCGCTTCAACCACTAGATCACAACTTAAGAAAACATTTACCAGAAGGTCCAATGCCTTCTATAAATTTTAAGAATCATGTATTTGAAAACACCTCTTGTCCACATGGGGAAATTTTATTAAGAGTTTTATTTTAAATGGCTTATAGATAAGATTGTCCATAAATTTAAGCTGCAAAAATCAATCAAAGATACATTTTAATTTGAGTGACCTGAATCTGTGTATCATATCTTTTAAACGTGTTGGTAGAAAGAAACTAAAAACATTTTAGATGGTTGTGCTTAAGTTTACTGGCTAAACAAACTACAACATGTCATGACATAATTTTGAACACTGTACACAGATTTATGCCATTCTCTTGCCTGCTTACTCTCTCTCTCCCTCTCTTCTCTAGTGACCTAAATCCTGCTTATCTTTAAAAAGCATAACAAAATCCTTGTCTCCATATCTCTCTTCAAAGTGTATCTGAGCAAGAATCATATGTTATGTCAAAATATGTAGTAGCCCTCCTGATAAAATGTAGGTGTTTGATGAGATGGTGTTGAATTAACTGGGTATTTAATATGAAGCCTTAAATAAATTGATCAATTTTGTGAAAAATATAAATAGAAACATAAATGTTAGGGAGATAAAAAATAAAAGTTGGAATTCAGTAAACTTAGCTTCCAGACAGTAGGGTTCTACTTACAATTCTTTGTTACTATGGACAATCCATTTAATACATTGATTCAAAAATATAAAAATGAAGGAATAGAATCCATATTCAATATATAGACACTGCACATGCAACTGGGAAAATTTCTCAAGGACTTTCTTGTTTATAACCAAGAAATGTTATTTCTAAATATTAGTCATCAAGAGAGTCTAAACTTTATATAAATCACATAAAGCAAGATCAGATTTCTGATCCACCAATTTTAAATAAAACCAGGTCAATGAAAATAAATTGTATGATGACTTAACACAGGAACCACCAAATCTTGTAGATGTAGATATTGTATTGAATAAGATAAAGTTATATATACTTACTATTTATATATATATACATATATATATACATACACACACACACACACACACACACACACACACACACACACATATATATATATATATATATATATATATATATATATATATATATTTACTTCATACAGTACCTGCATCCTAAGAGAAGAATACTCTCTCTATATATGTATAGTATTAAAAGTTGCCATCCTCTTACTTGGAGCTTACTATCCTAATGATGTACAGTACCAAGGCAGAAACATTTTATATCAAAGGCAATGATCTTGTTAAGAAGCTACAAAGGTGTCCTAAAATACTGAATCAGAGACCCACCAAGTTAGGAGTTACACTGGGGAGAATACAAAATGAGGTTAGGTGTGAAGAGAATAAAGGCTACTGTGCTTTGAGAGTGTTACTCTCTAATTATGATTTTACTTACAATCCTGACTCACAGTCTGCCTTTCAGGTTAGAAGTGACAGTAATCTGCCCAACCATGAAAGCTGCTCAGCTTGCCCTCTTAATGTCTCCCTGGGAAAACTTAGGCTGGCAGAGAAGAAAGT
Organism: Lepus europaeus; assembly: GCF_033115175.1. NCBI lineage: Eukaryota > Metazoa > Chordata > Mammalia > Lagomorpha > Leporidae > Lepus > Lepus europaeus. The sequence continues at coordinate 12,789,598 of NC_084851.1, forward strand.
TGTATAATAATCAACTGAGCCTGCCATTAACATCAGTGAAGCTCAGAAGAGAGGTCCTATGAAGCAGAATGCTCTTAGCACATGAATCAGAGCAGGAAGAATCATTCCTGCTCTGGAACTTTAATTAGGATAAAGAGGCTGGTTCCATGAGAGAGCCCAACAGAGCCAAGTGATGGGCTAAAGGGATGAAATTGGAACCTAAGCATAGGGCCCTTTGGATGTTTCCAAGATCCAAGCAGAAGCTGTAAGAACCCAAAGTCTAATGAGGGGGAGAAAAGCAAGAAGTAGTAGTTTTTCTCTGCACTGAGCCAATACCACCAGGTCCTGCCAGTTACTTGAGGTTTCTTTACTTTAATGATCCAGGTGGCCAGGACTATAACAGCCACATGAGCCTCCAAGGAGCAGGATTCCTTAATGTGATGAAGCATGAAGCAAATCATCTTATCATGAAACTGAAGAGAAAAACAGGTAAATAAATAATTCTAGGCAAGGAATAACATTGAAACAAATAGGTACAGATGCAAATGTATACGTTCATGCATGCACTAGCACATGCAAACACATGCATATCCCTGGCACATATTAAGTACATAATCAGCCCTGGGAGCTCAGAGGCCAAATTTTGTGTTTATTACAATTTACAAATTTATAGCCATTATTATATGATTTAAAACTAGCAGGACGAAGTCTGCAAAACTTTGTTTACTTGGATATTTACATACAAATGTCAGAGTCTTAGAGGGTTTTGTTAATCCTAAATGCATATAATTGTTTTTCCCTTAATTTGGTGTTGGTTGCTTAGGTTTCATGTCAAGAAGAAAATGAAGCAAGTAGAAATGCAATACGTGGCCAGTGCCGTGGCTCAACAGGCTAATCCTCCACCTAGCAGCACTGGCACACTGGGTTCTAGTCCTGGTCAGGGCTCCAGATTCTGTCCCGGTTGCCTCTCTTCCAGGTCAGCTTTCTGCTATGGCCCGGGAATGCAGTGGAGGATGGCCCAAGTGCTTGGGCCCTGCACCCCATGGGAGACCAGGATAAGCACCTGGCTCCTGCCTTCAGATCAGTGTGGTGCACCAGCTGTGGCTACCATTGGAGGGTGAACCAATGGCAAAAGGAAGACCTTTCTCTCTATCTCTCTCTCTCACTGTCCAGTATGCCTGTCAAAAAAAATAAATAAAAGAAATGCAATACCTACCATCTGCTTCTCCTTTCTCTATCACAGATGCAAATACTTCTGAAAAGGCAGGCAGATAGGTTTAAATTGATTAGATTTGTGAGCCGGATACCATGTCTTTACCCTCTCCCCTTTCATGATCTCATGCCCTACCTGACCTTACCTGTATGTCCACCTACCAATCAGACTATGTAACCACCTCCCTTTTTGAAGCAGATAAAAATCTTGGAGTGCCCAGGCCTTCCTCTCTGCTTTCCTGCCCACATTATAAACTACCTGTAGCTGCTCCTAACTACATGCTTTGCTCCAAATGTCTACCGGCCAGATCTCTGCCTGATATGGGCCCAACCTACATTTTGAGACTTCTTTCTCCCATAAATAAAGCCCTAACTTTCCTGTGTATTTCTCTCACTGAATAAATGCTAAAAGCTTTACCATGTCCCTGTTTTATTCAAGCTGATATTCAGAATTCTTTGTTTTTTTTTAATTAAACTTTTATTTAATGAATATAAATTTCCAAAGTACAGTTTATGGGTTACAATGGCTTCCCCCTCCCAAAATTTCCCTCCCAGCTGCAACCCTCCCCTTTCCCGCACCCTCTCCCCTTCCAATCACATCATGATTCATTTTCAATTCTCTTTATATACAGAAGATCAGTTTAGTACATATTAGGTAAAGATTTCAACAGTTTGCCCATATAGCAACATAAAGTGAAAAAACTACCATTGGAGTACTAATTATAGCATTAAATAACAATGTACAGCACATTGAAGACAGAGATCCTACATAATAGTTTTTTAAAAAAAATAATTAATTTTCTATGCTGTTTCAATAAATGGTGCTGGGAAAATTGGATTTCCATACAAGGCCTAAAGCCCAAGAGATTATTATCAAGCCCCTCCTATCAGGTTCTATTTGCCTCTTAACCAGAAAAATTACTTGTAGCCTAGACAGCACCTTTCTTAGCTCCTCTAATAATGACTCTGTCCTTTGTTCTAGACCCTGTCTAGGGCACTCGGGCCTCATTCCTTCGTAATCATAAACTCTACTCTACCTCCAAAGGCTCTACTCCCAACCTGTGTGTACTGATGGTCCTCTTCTCCACTTAATGCTGTATAATTGTTCAGACCTGGTTAATACCACTCTCAAGATCATTGGTTACTTTCCTCACCCTGTCTTTTATGAACTTGTCTAAATATGATTAGAGTCGGCGAACTTGGAAGGCTTCCATAGCCTTGGCAACTCATGATGTGAGCCTAGGGTGGTTACTGGTACCTTAAACTAGAGTGTCAATTTGTTGGGTCAACAACAGGAGTCACTGTGCACTTGCTCCTCATGTGGGATCTCTTTCCTTAATGTGATGTATTTTGATTTAATGCTATAACTAATACTCAGTATGTTTCACTTTGTGTTTCTATGTGGGTGGAAACTGTTGATATCTTTACTTAATGTATACTAAATTGATCTTCTGTATATAAAGAGAATTGAAAATGAATCTTGATGTGAATGGAAGGCAAGAGGGAGCAGGAGAGGGGAGGGTTGTGGGTGGGATGGAAGTTATGGGAGGGGGAAGCCATTGTAATCCATAAGCTGTACACTGGCAATTTATATTCATTAAATAAAAGTTAAAAAAAGAAAAAATGTATTTATGTATATATATATGCATATATATAAATGTTTCAAAAATCAGTGGTGTTATTTGAACAGTAATAATTGAAGTTCTCTGTTTTAAAATAAATATTAATAGAAGTAAATTCATTGTTTTTGTTTTATGATTTCCTTGGGTGTTCCCTTTGTAATGCTTTATGGGTCTTTATGGGTATGTTGAAGTTTATGTTGGTATCATTTAAAATTGTGGTGGCAAGAAGAGTTTCCACTGTTTTTGTCAGAACACTTCATATCAAATAGCCTATAGTCAGGACATTCTCAGTCCAAACCTTACAGAATCAATAAACAAATTGAGATAATTTCAAGGCAGATTCCTCTTTTTCTGGTTTGTATCAACTCTGTAAATTTAAATACTGTTTGGCATGTGCCCTGGATTGCAGAAGGAAAACAAGCAACAAAGCTTTAGCTACTGATAATAAATTTTGTTTTAACATTATTCTAAAGGCTGTAGTTAATTGAAAAATTTCAAAGAAACAAAATTGATACCTTGTTTTATTCCTCAATGTCCTTGGTATTTTTAATTCTGAAATAAATTGAATCCAAAACATCTGGCCTCACATCCATATTGTTCACTTTAGAGTGCTAAACAAAATAGCCCTTTAAAAATCAGAGTCAGTTGAATTTCAGAACATCTACAGGTCCATAATGGCAGATTTGGGCCAGCATTGAAATATGAGTAATTAGGAATCTGCTTCTTTTGTGCTGCTGAGAGCACATCCAAAATTTCCCCAGAGCAGATGGCCTATGTGAACCTGATCCATGAAGGCTTCAATGTGATTATATTTAGGTCTCTGTGTAAGATAATGATCATGCACCCAAGGCCATGGTCACCATGAATTTGGCCAGAATCCAAAAGCAAAACACAGAGCTGATTATCACTGGCTCATTTTCAGAGGACTTACAATTCTGCATATGCTTGGTGCCCAGTGGCCCAGTTATAATTGACTTTGTAGTTGAATTAAGCTTGGCTTTAAGTTATACAGTGGATAGTGTCTGTTTTCTCTCTGAAGACAAAAGCTGATATCCAGCACAGTGTTGGCCTGAATACAGTCACCCTAAACCATAGAAGACAGCAGTGTTAAGTCACATGTGAGAAATGAGGAAGCTTTCTTAGTAAGGTGGTAAAAGTACCTATTGATAGATCTTAGCATTAAAAGTTCCCATGTGGGGCCAGTGCTGTGGTGTAGTAGGCAAAGTCTTTGCCTACAGGACTGGCATCCCATAAAGGCACCTATTCATGCCCCAGCTGTTCCTCTTCTGATCTAGCTCTCTGCTTATAGCCTGGTAAAGCAGTGAAAGACGGCTTAAGTGCTTAGGCACCTGCACCAATATGGGAAACCCAGAAAAAGATACTGGCTCCTGGTTTCAGATCAGCTGAGCTCCGGCCTTTGTGGCCATTTTGAGAGTGAACTCCAGCAGGTGCAAGACCTTCTGCCTTTCTCTCTCTCTCTGTAATTCTACCTATCAAAGAAATAAAATCTTTTTTTAAAAAGTTCATGTGTCTGTTTGGTACTTTATATATGCATTTAAAGTTCAAGTGGAAATTTATCTTAATTTAATGTATTGTTTTTCTCATATAGGATCGTTGAAAGAAGAAAGAGACTAAATGTGTAGAACAACAGTATATATGTGCTAGTAGAATATATGGTAATAAATTAACCCCTTCATTTTTTACATAGAAACCTTTGATCAAAGACTAGAACATTTTCTTCTGGTTCTAACTGTAGGACTCTACTTAAGGGTTTCTCACTCCCAGGCCATATTGGTTTTGCTATTTCACTTGATGGTGGAGAACCCCTCCTGTGGTGGGAAAATACAACATTAGGAACAAAGAAACATGCAAGAACCAACTAACACAGTTGTTCAGGCATTTTGGTTCTTCTAGCTTTGACTTGGGTGACCTTTGGAAATGGAGGTGACTGTTAGGATAATAGTGGCTTTTGTAACCTTTTTTTTAGGTTTTGATGTTGGTGTATGCTTATTGAAGGAAGTTGACCCTTAGGTTTGAACATTTATATTAATTAGAATTTGATGACAATTTCACCCATTTACTTTTCTTCCCCTTTATCTATATTCCCCTCATATTTTTCGCATGTAATTCCTTTGTTGCAACCAAATGCTACATTTAATGCTATACTTTCCTATTTGTTGGATGATGTTTCTACTACTCTTACTGGATCATTTAAATTCTAACTTGGGGTTGGCAAACTATGGTCTGTATGTTAGATCTGACTGGCATTTATTTTATAAATAAAGTTTTATTGGAATAGAGCTATGTCCACCTATTTATTTATTGCTTGGGGCTGTTTTTGGGTGATTCTAGTTTGTAATGGCAGAAGTGAGAAATCACAGAAATAGAGACAGATGGGACACAGGACTAAAATATATACTATCTGGGCTGTATAGAAAAATTTGCTGACCCCTATTCTAATCTTTCAATCTATTTATACTTCTGAGCACATGTACTGGGATGTATCATCCATTCATTGCACTGGAAACTGAAAAGAAATAGATGTATTTCAATTGGGTTAAAATTTTGTTGGAAACAAATTTTGCAGGATAAAATTAACCATCCAGGTCATGGAGCTGAAATAGGTATTTAGTTAAAACATATGAATTTGACTTTTTTGTGGGTCAAAATAATTTGAATTATGTAATTCTTTAAGGTTCAACCCAATAATACCCCAACATAATTTTTCTAGTCTCCCACCTGCCATGAGAACCTGCTGTCAGTAGTAGGGACTCGCTGGTCTGGAAAGCCCACTGCTTACTCTGCCAGCATTTCCTCCTACAGTTTTTTTTTAAATTTCCATCTCTCTTCAGGTGGCCGCAAAAAATTTTTGCACTTCTGTTTAAGCCCATGTTGATATATACACGGTCATCCTAGTTCTTGAATGGAACTCTAAATATCAAGTCAGTATCTGCACCTGGGGAGGAAGAATTGGAATCAGTGTCCAGGTATCCCTAACAATATACATTCTGCTGGTTTCCTTGACCTTGATAAGATCCCACTGGTAGGACTACTTCATGGGCAATGTACTCAGCACTCAACAGCATTCATGCTGTTGTAACAATCAGGCTAGGTAAAATAGTTTACCCAGAGCCAATAAATTTGAAAAGTCAAGTCCACTTTACAGTGAATACACTTCATCAACCTATAGTCTAATGTAATCACTATAAAGATTGAAGTTTCATTTGACCATTGTGGCAGAATTTTGATCAAATCCACATGACTTTGAGTTCCCAAACATAGAAAGCAACTTTGCAAAGATTGTAAATACAAAATTTTTTAACACAGATTTCTGTGGTGGTGTTTTTTGTTGTTGTTGTTGTTGTTGTTTTTTTATCAGTAGAGGGAATAATTTCTAGGAGATTTAAGATCAAAGAAACAAGTAAGAGACCATCCATGATGCAGGAGAAAGAACACTGAAATGAACAAAGAGCGGGCGTAGCCATCTTAACATCGGACAACATAAACTTTACCACAAAAACTGTTAGGAGAGACAAAGAGGGGCACTATATAATGATTAAGGGATCCATTCAACAGGAAGATATAATGATTATCAATGTATATGCTCCTAATTACAGGGCACCAGCTTATTTAAAAGAATTGTTAAGGGACTTAAAGGGAGACTTAGACCCCAATACAATAGTACTGGGGGACTTTAATACTCCATTCTCAGAGATAGATCAACAGGACAGAAGATCAACAAGGAGACAGTAGATTTAAATGACACTATAGCCCAAATGGGTGTAACAGATATCTACAGAACATTTCATCCTACATCTAAGGACTTTACATTCTTCTCAGCAGTACATGGAACCTTCTCTAGGATTGACCACATACTAGGCCATAAAGCAAGTCTCAGCAAATTCAAGAGAATTAGAATCATACCATGCAGCTTCTCAGACACAAAGGAATCAAATTGGAAATTGGCAACTCAGGAATCCCTAGAGCACGTGCAAACACATGGAGATTGAACAACATGCTCCTGAATGAACAATGGGTCATAGAAGAAATTAAAAGAGAAATCAAAAATTTTCTGGAAGTAAATGAGGATAAAAGCACAACATACCAAAACCTATGGGATACAACAAAAGCAGTGTTAAGAGGAAAGTCTATATCAATAGGTGCCTACATCAAGAAATTGGAAAGGCACCAAATAGATGAGCTTTCAAGTCATCTCAAGGATCTAGAAAATCTGCAGCAAACCAAACCCAAACACAGTAGGAGAAGAGAAATAATTAACATCAAAGAAGAAATCAACAGGATTGAATCCAAAAAAAATTACAAAAACTCAGCCAAACGAGGAGCTGGTTTTTTGAAAAAATATACAAAATTGACACCCCATTGGCCCAACTAACTAAAAAAAGAAGAGAAAAGACACAAATCTATGGGATCAGAGATGATATGGGAAACGTAACAACAGACACCGCTGAAATAAAAAGAATCATCAGAAGTTACTACAAGGACTTGTATGCCAGCAAACAGGGAAATCTATCAGAAAAGGACAGATTCTTGGACACATACAACCTACCTAAATTGAGCCCGGAAGACATAGAAAACCTAAACAGACCCATAACTGACACAGAAATTGAAACAGTAATAAAGGCCCTCCCAACAAAGAAAAGCCCAGGACCAGATGGATTCACTGCTGAGTTCTACCAGACATTTAGAGAAGAACTAACTCCAATGCTTCTCAAACTATTCAAAACAATCGAAAAAGAGGGAATCCTCCCAAATTCTTTCTATGAAGCCAGCATCACCTTAATTCCTAAGCCGGAAAAAGATGCAACATTGAAAGAGAATTACAGACCAATATCCCTGATGAACATATATGCAAAAATACGCAATAAAATTCTGGCCAATAGAATGCAACAACACATCAGAAAGATCATCCACCCAGACCAAGTGGGATTTATCCCTGGTATGCAGGAATGGTTCAACATTCGCAAAACCATCAACGTAATACACTACATTAACAGACTGCAGAAGAAAAATCATATGATTCTCTCAATAGACACAGAGAAAGCATTTGCTAAAATACAACACCCTTTCATGATGAAAACTCTAAGCAAACTGGTTATGGAAGGAACATTCCTCAATACAATCAAAGCAATATATGAAAAACCCACGGCCAACATCCTATTGAATGGGGAAAAGTTGGAAGCATTTCCGCTGAGATCTGGTACTAGACAGGGTTGCCCACTCTCAGCACTGCTCTTCAATATAGTTCTGGAAGTTCTAGCCAGAGATATTAGGCAAGAAAAAGAAATTAAAGGGATACAAATCGGGAAGGATGAACTCAAACTATCCCTCTTTGCAGATGATATGATTCTTTATTTAGGGGGCCCAAAGAACTCTAGTAAGAGACTACTGGAACTCATCGAAGAGTTTGGCAAAGTAGCAGGATATAAAATCAATGCACAAAAATCAACAGCCTTTGTATACACAGGCAATGCCATGGCTGAGGAAGAACTTCTAAAATCAATCCCATTCACAATAACTACACAAACAATCAAATACCTTGGAATAAACTTAACCAAGGACGTTAAAGATCTCTACGATGAAAACTACAAAACCTTAGAGAAAGAAATAGAAGAGGATACCAAAAAATGGAGATATCTTCCATGCTCATGGATTGGAAGAATCAATATCATCAAAATGTCTATTCTCCCAAAAGCAATTTATACATTCAATGCAATACCAATTAAGATACTGAAGAACTTCTTCTCAGATCTGGAAAAAATGATGCTGAAATTCATATGGAGACAAAGGAGACCTCGAATAGCCAAAGCAATCTTGTACAACCAAAACAAAGCCGGAAGCATCACAATACCAGATTTCAGGACATACTACAGGGCAGTTGTTATCAAAACAACATGGTACTGGTACACAAACTGATGGATAGTCCAATGGAACAGAATAGAAACACCAGAAAAAAATCCAAACATCTACAGCCAACTTATATTTGATCAAAGATTCAAAATTAATCCCTGGAATCAGGACAGCCTATTCAATAAATGGTGCTGGGAAAATTGGATTTCCACGTGCAGAAGCTTGAAGCAAGACCCATACTTTCACCTTATACAAAAATTCACTCAACATTGATTAAAGAGTTATATCTCCGATCTGAAACCATCAAATTATTAGAGAGCATTGGAGAAACCATGCAAGATACAGGTACAGGCAAAGACTTCTTGGAAAAGACCCCAGGAGCACAGACAGTCAAAACCAAAATTAACATTTTGGATTGCATCAAATTGAAAAGTTTCTGTACTTCAAAAGAAACAGTCAGGAAAGTGAAGAGGCAACCCACAGAATGGGAAAAAATATTTGCAAACCATACTACAGATAGAGGGTTGATAACCAGAATCTACAAAGAAATCAAGAAAATCCAGAACAACAGAACAAACAACCCACTTAAGAAATGGGCCAAGGACCTCAATAGACATTTTTCAAAAGAGGAAATCCAAATCGCCAACAGACACATGAAAAAATGTTCAAGATCACTAGCCATCAGATAAATGCAAATCAAAACCACAAGGAGGTTTCACCTCACCTTGGTGAGAATGGCTCACATTCAGAAATCTACCAACAACAGATGCTGGAGTGGATGTGGGGAAAAAGGGACACTAACCCACTGTTGGTGGGAATGCAAACTGGTTAAGCCACTATGGAAGTCAGTCTGGAGATTCCTCAGAAACCTGAACATAACCGTACCATACAACCCAGCCATCCCACTCCTTGGAATTTACCCTAAGGAAATTCATTTGGCTAATAAAAAAGCCATCTGCACATTAATGTTTATTGCAGCTCAATTCACAATAGCTAAGACCTGGAACCAACCCAAATGCCCATCAACAGTAGACTGGATAAAGAAATTATGGGACATGTACTCCATAGAGTACGATACAGCAGTAAGAAACAATGAAACCTGGTCATTTGCAACAAGATGGAGGAATCTGGAAAACATCATGCTGAATGAATTAAGCCAGTCCCAAAGAGACAAATTTCATTTATTTTCCCTGATTGGTGACAACTGAGCACCAAAGGGGAAACCTGTTGAAGCTAAATGGACACTATAAGAAACAATGACCTGATCAGCTCTTGTCCCGACTCTAGATGTACAATGTAATACTTTTTCCTTTTTAGTATTCATTGTTGTTGTTGTAGTTGTTGTTCTAGTACTAGTGGTTGAACTCTGTAATTAACACACAATTATTCTTAGGTGTTTAAATTTTAACTGAAAATTTGATCCCTGTTAAATTTAAGAGTGGAAAAAGAGAGGGAGGAGATGTACAATTTGGGACATGCACAAGCTGACTTGCCACAAATGATGGAGTTAGAAATGTTCCAGGGGATTCCAATACAATCCCATCAAGGTGGCATGTACCAATGCCATCTCACTAGTCCAACTGATCAATTTCAGTTCATGATTGATGGCTCTTATAGGTCTAAGAGTCAAAAGGATCACAAAACAAGACAAGTGTCTGCTAATACTAACTGATAGAATCAAAAAGGGAGAAAAAGATCCAGCATGGGAAGTGGGATACACAGCAGACTCATAGAATGGCAGATGTCCTAAACAACACTCTGGCCTCAGAATCAGCCCTTAAGGCATTCGGATCTGGCTGAACAGCCCATGAGAGTATTGTAGGCATGGAAAGCCAAGATACCATGGAAAAGAAAAAAAAAGAAGAGGAAAACCTAAATGAAAGATCTCTGTGAGTGAGATCCCAGTGGAAAGAATGGGGCCATCAAAGAAGGAGGTATCTTTCTCTGAAGGGAGGAGAGAACTTCCACTTTGACTATGACCCTATCAGATGAAGATCATAGTCAGCAAACTCTAAAGGCTTCCATAGCCCTGGCAACTCATGACTAGAGCCTAGGGAGATTACTGATGCCATGAACAGGAGTGTCAAATTGTTAAGTCAGCAACAGGAATCACTGTGTACCTACATCCCATGTGGGATCTGTCCTTAATGTGTTGTCTAATGTGCAATGATGCTATAACTAGTACTGAAACAGTTAGTTTCCTACCTTGAGGAGAATAGAGAAATGAAAGAGCAAGTTGGGTTTAGAATAGAGAAATGAGGGAGCAAGTCCTAGATCGCTTGCTGATAATAGCAATATCACATGAATACTTAGCAGTTTCAACCATTAGATAACAACTTAAGAAAACATTTATCAGAAGGTCCAATGCCTTCTATAAATTTTAAGAATCATGTATTTGGAAATACCTCTTAAATATCTAACGTGGTGTAGTTTTTTTAACTAGTAAACTTAAGTACAACCATATAAAATGTTTTTAGTTTCTTTCTACCAAAAGTATAAAACATATGATACACAGATTCAGGTCACACAAATTAATGTGTATCTTTGATTGATTTTAGCAGCTTAAATATATGGACAATCTTATCTGTAAGCCAATTAAAATGAAACTCTTAATAAAATTTTTCCATGTGGACATACAATATGTACACACATATAACATAACCTAATAGACCAATATAGCAATTTTAATAATAGCTTTTAAAATCTTTAACTCTTTTTGTAGATTGTCAATTGATTTGAATTGCTTTTTGTTTTTAGTAACCTCAGTTAACCATACTTTCTCTCAGTTGGTACTGTTAATACATTATTGGCTTCATCTGTTTACAGATCCATCCCAAAGTACTGAATACAATAGAAGTGGCTGGAAAAAGTCCATAGGAACCTATAGTAGGACAGCTAAACACAGAACCAACAACGCTTTAGTTTTATGAGCAGCAAATCATATATAACTGTGGATGACAAAAGACTTTAAGTCGCCATGTTTAAAATTATAAAATCATCAATCAACAAGAGGCACTTGCTTACTTCACAGTATTTTTGAAAGCACCTGTAGGATTTTACAAGTATTTAACCCTTTAGGCTTCTGGGGCTTTCTCATTAAGATAACTATCATGTCTAGTAACACAAGATCATTAGACTTTTTAGTTCTCAAACATTTGTATTAATAGCATTTTCCATTATAGAAACTTAAAATTTGATACCACGTCATATCTTGACAGTACTTCTAATATAATCCAAATAGCCTGATTAGTTGGTGTCTCTATAAGATGAGAGACATAGATCCTTCAATTTTTTCAGTTGGGCCCAAACTAAAAAACCAAAGTCCAAGATTTACTGGAAATTTCAGAGTCCAGATTGTTTGAAAGCTTGATTTTTTGAATGCCTGTCAAGAACACCAAGAAGGATCAAAATCCAAAATATCTGGTTGAAATAAGATTCCTTAAAATCATGACATAACATAGACCAAATTTGATCATTGTTACAAGGTGATTATTCAAATCTTGGAAAATAAGCACACATTTAAATAACCCATAGCTCTTAATAAAAATTCAGCTGTTTTTGAACAATTAGAATTTAACAGACATCAAGAGAACATAATAGATTACTTTAACACATTGCTTTAACAGAGCATCAGAGTTTAATTGTATGTCAAAGAGAAATTGAGCTTCCTGTGATCTTTTGCTGTGAGGTTTCCTTCCTTTACCTTCTTTCATATTGATGGCCATGTTTCTGTGTTTCTTCGTGTCACACATCTTTAAGCAACTTTTGCAGGGCTGTACGAGTGGCAATAAATTCTTTCAGTTTCTGTTTGCTGTGAAAGGTCTTTATTTCACCTTCATTCACAAATGAGAGCTTTGCAGGATATAATATTCTGGGCTGGCAGTTTTTCTCTCTTAATATCTGGGCTATGTCTCACCATTGCCTTCTAGCGCTTAGGGCTTCTGATAAGAAGTCTGCTGTGAGTCTAATTGGAGTTCCTCTGAGAGTAATCTGGCATTTCTTTCTTGCACCTTTTAAAATCTTTTCTTTATGTTTCACTTTGGTGAGTTTGATTACAACCTGTCGTTGTGAGGATCTCTTTTGGTCATGTTTATTAGGGGTTCTATAAGCTTCCTGTACTAAGATGCCTCTGTCCTTCTCCAAACCTGGGAAATTTTCTGCTAGTATCTCACTAAAAAGGCCTTCTAATCCTTTCTCCCTCTCCATGCCTTCAGGAACTCCTAGGACCCGAATGTTCTGTTTTTTAGTAGTATCCTGTAGATTCCCGACAATATTTTTTAGATTTCTAATTTCCTCTTCTTTTCTTTGGTTTGCCTGTTTCCTTTCCTGTTCTCTGTCTTCTAATTTCGATATTCTCTCTTCTGCTTCACCCATTCTGTTTTTAAGTCTCTCTAATGTGTTTGTCATTTGATCTATTGAATTCTTCATTTTATTATGATTTCTCATCACTATCACAGTTTCTTGTTCTACTAGTTATTTCACTTCATTTTGATTCCTCCTTAATATTTTATTTTCATGAGAGAGATTTTCTATCTTGTCCATTAAGGATTTCTGTAGTTCAAGAATTTGTTTTTGAGAACTCTATATTGTACTTATCTATTTTTTGAGATCTGCTTCTTGCATTTCTTCTATCTCATCATCTTCATAATCTTGAATTGGGGTGTTTTTTTTTTCATTTAGGGGTGTCATAGTGTCTTCCTTGTTCTTGTTACCTCGGTTTTTGCGTTTGTTGTTTGGCATGTTGGAGATACTTGGTTTCTTCACTGTGCTGTTTTTTCTGTTATACTATGGCTCTAGATTAAATGGACTGTCTGCTTTCGGTGGTGCCTTAGAGGCTTGAGATGAGTGTGGCCTGAGAGCTGTGTTTTGTTTTGTTTTTCTTTTTTCTTTTTTTTTATTTTTTTCTTTTTTTTAATTTTTGACAGGCAGAGTGGACAGTGAGAGAGAGACAGAGAGAAAGGTCTTCCTTTTGCCGTTGGTTCACCCTCCAATGGCCGCCGCGGTAGCGCGCTGCAGCCGGCGCACCGCGCTGTTCCGATGGCAGGAGCCAGGTGCTTACCCTGGTCTCCCCTGGGGTGCAGAGCCCAAACACTTGGGCCATCCTCCACTGCACTCCCTGGCCACAGCAGAGAGCTGGCCTGGAAGAGGGGCAACCGGGACAGGATCAGTGCCCCGACCGGGACTAGAACCCGGTGTGCCGGCTCCGCAAGGCGGAGGATTAGCCTGTTGAGCCATGGCGCCGGCCGAGAGCTGTGTTTTGTTCCTCAGGGTTGAGGGTGTTCCAAAGATGACACTCCCAGGTAAGCATGTTAAATCTTTCTTTCTTTCTTTCTTTCTTTCTTTCTTTCTTTCTTTCTTTCTTTCTTTCTTTCTTTCTTTCTTTCTTTCTCTTTCTTTCTCTCTCTCTCTCTTTCTTTCTTTTCTTTCTTTCTTTCTTTCTTTCTTTCTTTCTTCCTTCCTTTTCTCCTTCCTTCCTTTCTTTCTTTCTTTCTTTCTTTCTTTCTTTCTTTCTTTCTTTCTTTCTTTCTTTCTTTCTTTCTTTCTTTCTTTCTTTCTTCTTTTTTTGATTCAAAAGGAAAGTAATTCCTCATAGCTGAACATAACTGGAGGTAGATAGCAGGCAAATGATATACCCACAGGAGCCAGAGATCGGAAGCTCTTTCCCAAGGACCACACAGGGAATCTGTGCTGCCCTCAGTGTGGGCTCCTATTCTTCTGCATTCTCTCACTGTGTTGCCAAGTTAGATGCTAATCTCCTGTTATTTCACTCCTCCTCCAGAGTCAGGTTTTTCTGCTAGGCTCAGGGCCAGTGCAGACCTGAGGTCACCCTGCTTATGATGTATGTCTAAAATGGTGCCTGCTCTTTGTCTTGCTCACCTTTGAGAGGTGAACGGAGAGAGAGAAACTCATGTCCGTATTTGTCACTTTTTTTTTTTCCTCTCTGTCTCTTCTAGTTAGCCTGGTGAACTTTTCCCCATGGAGTTTCAAGCCTTGTTCCCTCTAGTCTCCTCTTTCTGCTTTCCCACTGGTGTCTTGGGCTACTGAGGTTCAGTTCACCTCGCGTTCCAGTGCTGGTGTGTTGAGTCTGATGCTGGTGTCCTGAACTTGGGCTCCCATGCTCTCCTTGCAGGTCCACTGTGAATCACTAGTTCCGGAGGTGTTTCCTCTGCTGTTTTTTCCCCTACTCTTCCTTAACCCTCAGTATCTCCACTTTTATTAACCTGTGTCTTCCCGAACTATCAGTGTGCACCCTTCCTATTCTGCCATCTTGCCACTCTCCCATAAATACATTTTCAAATATTTATTTATTCATTTGAAATGCAGTTATCCACAACACACAGACACACACACACAGAGACAGAACTTTCACTCACTGGTTCACTCCCCAGATGGCCACAGGGCTAAACTTGGGCTGGTCCAAAGTCAGGAGATTCTTATGAGTCCCACACATGGGTGTAGAAGCCCAAACACTTGTGCCATAATCTGCAGCTTTTTCAGGCACAGTATCAGGGAGTTGGATCAGAAGTGAAAGAGCTGGACTCCAAGGGGCACCCATATGCAATGTTGGTATTACAGGCAATGACCTTACTCACTACAACACAATGCCAGCCCCCACATACACATTTTATATTTTACCTCCAAACTGCTTATTCAAAATTTAATTAGATGCAAATTCCATAATTTATAATAAAATAAGATTTATATTTTAAAAGAAAAATGGTTTACTACTTATAAATTTATCCCACATGATACAAATATTCTAGTGATTTAGTGCTTACTAATGTAAGAAGACAATTTTCCCACTTTGGGACATGGTTATAAGATTTAAAACTGTCTTGTCTATTGAGTTTAATTATAATACATTATGTCATTAACTGAAAGCTTTGAAAATCTGTCAATGCCCAAAATATTCTCTCCCCCCAGGGAATCACTGAATTACACCCATAGCTTGATGATTTATTATTCCTCAACAAAGCATTGAGTTCTCCATTCTAATGATGTTTATAATTGCAATATTTAACTACAGCTAGTCTTTTCATTCTAAGATCATTTCTGCATTGTACAGAAATTTCTTGCTATCAAATATTGAGTCTTCTGGGGGAAAAGTAAAAAAAGTTTAGAGCAAGGCCGGCACCGTGGCTCAACAGGCTAATACTCTGCCTTGCGGCGCCGGCACACCAGGTTCTAGTCCCGGTTGGGGCGCCGGATTCTATCCTGGTTGCCCCTCTTCCAGGCCAGCTCTCTGCTATGGCCCAGGAAGGCAGTGGAGGATGGCCCCAGTCCTTGGGCCCTGCACCCGCAAGGGAGACCAGGAGAAGCACCTGGCTCGTGGCTTTGGATCAGCAAGATGTGCCGGGTGCAGCGGCCATTGGAGGGTGAACCAATGGCAAAAAGGAAGATCTTCCTCTCTATCTCTCTCACTATCCACTTTGCCTGTCCAAAAAAAAAAAAAAAGTTTAGAGCAGAGGTTTCTTGGTACAGGTTAACAGTATCAACACAAATATGGCAGACTATATAAACAGCTGAGGATATCATGTACAGGATTTCTTCAGTGCTGAATCAGATGAATTGGTAGTAGGTTTAACCAACAACTATAATGAAATTAAGATAGACACCTGCAACCATGACTGTTGACTTCCAATGGAAGTTTTGTTAAGTACTTTAGCTGTATTATTTGTATTTCATCTTCTAGGACATAAAATACTTTATATAGATTATTCAACAAGGCCCAAACTGTATATGAACCTTTAATTGTTGAGTTTATATGTTTGTCCTAGAAGACGATTCAGCTAGCTACAGTTATAATATTCATCCAGAAAATTAGTTTCCATGTTTGATTAACCTATAATTATTAACTATGTCAATAAAACATTTTAATATAAATATCATTTTAATGCTGATAATATTCATCAAACAGGTGGATTTGGGGGGAAATACAGGAAAGATTACTTTTAAAAAGATTAAATTATGACAGTACTCCAGTGACGCCATATGATATACTTACATAATTTTGATGATACCAGAACATTAGGGGAATTGACTGGTTATGTTGCTTACTATTGAGGAAAATGGTCTTTGCCTTGTAGAAGTAACTATACTCTCTTTTGTCTTGCTAGACTAGTTCCCAGACAGTGGATTTTCTAAAAATACTCAGATTGTGGTCATCCTGGCTTCATCAACTTACATGAAGGTAATATAATCATATCACATATGCCTTAGTGAAAGAAAGGAGTCTGCTACCTACAAAGAGATTTCACTTGGGGGTTTTACTACATCTACTAATCCTAAAAGTACCTTGAAGGACCAAATGAGTTTTTCATTCTAATGAACCCAGATACAGAATTATAGTTTTTTAAGAGAGAAAAAGGGCTCTATCTCAAAAGAAATAGTTGCAGTGCTAGCCAATATTTTCTGTCAGGAGTAGGAGAATGTGTATGGGGTTGGATCCTGAGGGTACAGGACAAAATTAGGAAAGGGGGATTTCTCAAAGTGAGAGCACTCATTGAAACAAAGGATTTTACTTACTATCAAGAAATCCAAATGGTGATAGTAATGCTAGGATGACATCTGAAATTGAATGCAAATAATCCATGTTAAGTGAGGTATAAATACCTGAATTGCTGTGACAGAGAAACAATTGAAATTTCAAAGTAATTATGCTGCAGTTATTAAATTAATACAGGAGTAATTGAAAGTTGAAAAACTTATAACTATTTTCTACAAGAAGCCCAAAGACAATCCATTTATGAAAGTAATAAAATGTGTATTGATGAGAAGGGCACTGTCATTGCTGAGTACTACGGAGGTGAATGTTATCTGTAGGTCACTCCTTATGGTGGGAAATGTCATAAATACCAGGAACTCAGATAGAAATTGGATTGTTATATTCCAAAACAATAATAATAGGGACTCGGTGGAAGTACTTAACTATTGAAGCAAGCCATGTTCACTTTGAATAAGAATGAAATAGCAGCCAAGGGTACTTGATCAAGAGAGCTATGGAAATGGTTATTAGAACATGTATGGATTCTCAGATCAAAGAAGCAGTACTCAACTGATGCAATCTAAACACTTAAAGGTCAGTTAATAAGACGAGTGAGAGCACGTGTTCCATCAGTCATATTTCTGTTGTTCCTGTACATAAGTCAGTTTTCAAACACAAATCTCACTTGATTGAAGGAGATGACAAGTTCCCAGATACATGTAACATCACATAAGCATATATGTTGACATTCTTCCGGTCTCTAAAACAATCTGTCACATTTACATATGGTAGTTGCACAGTGAGGGGAGATAAATGCCCTAATATTTTTGACCTGTATATCCTAAGTATAAAGCGGAATCACAGTCCTCTTTTAGAGTAATTGTGCATGGGGCACTGGTAGAAAACAGTGTTCTAGTCCAAGGTCCATTTTCAAAGAGTCTACTGGTTCCCCCAAGCCCAGCAATAGCTAATTTCCCTGGTCTCAAATTGTATAATTGGAAGGGAAATACTGAGTAATGGGAAAAATTTCAACATCGGTTTCATGGCCTATAGTGTAAGAGTAAGTCCAGTGAAATCCTGTAGCCATTCTTCCACCCATTACTAAGTCTAAATCTATGTGACAATCAGAAGCAATGGATATTAGATAATATTCAACTATCAATTTTGAAAATTGGGATAATGGTACTGGATTTATGTTTTTAAAACGTATTATCTGCTTACATGCTACCCTTAAAAACTAAATAAAGCAGGAGGCAGAGATAGTGAACCCAACATATCCAGATTTATTTCATCAGTTGAAACATTATAAAGCCAGATACTGGAGAATGATGTTAGACTATCATAAATTCCATCCACGCCAAGCATCAGAAATAGTAAATGAGAGGTGGGAAAGAACAACACCAGAGATGTAAAACATGGCCTTAATAATGACGACCATAAGAGTATCCTAAGGGCTAGTCTTCCTCTTAATGACCCAGCAGGGCTGGCGCACTGCACTAATGAATTGAAGACCAAGTGGCCTATGATTCAGTTCCCAATAAGGCCATGATTTTCTATGCCATGAGCCAGTAAACAGGTGACTGTCATCCAAAAGGATGCCTGTGTGGTTCCAGGCCTAGTATGCCAGGGGCCAGCTACTGGTGACTATCTAGGTAGATGGGCCACCTGGATGTCAAGGAAGTACTAGAGAAACCCATGAGATTTACCTGAAATGAGTCATCTTAGAAGCCGCCCTCATCATCACATCAGTAGAGAGCATTCTGACTTTGTTGTGGATGGCCAGATTGGGTGCCAGCCTGTGGATAATGAATGGAGAGAAAGAAGTCAGGGAGAACAGCACCTGGTGGTACACTGGATAGGGAGCACAGCAGGAGGCTGCTGCTGTGAAGACTCCTTGGATGGTTGTGCCTGGGAACTTTAGGGGCTGTGATCATCAGAGCCAGGAGAGTGGGTTTGAACTCCAGTGGGAGTCCTCATAAAATAATAGATGAATCAGCATTTGGGCATTTCACTTAAGATAGGTCTTTAGAGGCCCACATCCTGTGTCTGAGTGCAAAGGTTTGAGAACCCTCCCTACTAGCAATCCAGTTTCTTGCTAAAATGCACTCTAGGAGGCAGCAAGTGATAGCTCAACTATTTGGGTCTCTGCCATCCAGACTGAGTTCTGGGATCTTCACCTCAGACTGGCTCAGTCCAGCTGTTGTGAGAATTTGATGAGAGATTCAGTGGATGGAATATCTGTCTTAGTGCCTTTAAAATTAAAAAAAAAAACTGATTAAAGTTTTAATAAACTGCTGAGCCCAAATGTGGCAGAATGGGACTACTCTGGTCTTCTTCCTGTCCCACTAGGATGGCAGTCAGTTAAACTCTATGAAAAACACCTAAATGCCTCAGCAGCTCTTTTCTCAATCGTGTACCATCATTTCATGTAAGAAAATGTATGCTGCAATATGCAATTTGTCAGTCTCCAAACAAGCATTCTGCACCTAGGACACCATCAACTGTGCTTTTGAGATGATCTTGGCATCTTTTCAGTTATGACTATCAGCTCTCCAGATCACTTTCTGTCAGGAACATATGTGCACCAGGTGTGTCTTTCTCACAGAGTCTTTGTCTTGGATCTTTGAACAGGCTTTGTATTTCCATCTCTATCAAAGGTCATACCTTGGTATGGAGTTCCTTGGTACGGGCAGCAATCTTCCTCTTCCTAACTGGCAGTAGATGTGGCCATTGCTTATGTGCTAGGCTGCAACAGTAAGAACCTGAAGTTCAGGCAGCAGTCACCTGGTGCTCTCAGAATCACTATTCCACAGCTCCCAAAACTCTTGTGTATGCAGTTTAGAGGGCCTGAGTCTCAAATAATCCCATAGGATCAGTCAAGCTTATAGATTGCTGCTAGAAGCACACAATACGCATCATAGGGTGTAAGATATGACTTAAGAAGCTGTAGTGTCTAATTGGGAATGTATGAAGACCTTTCATGTAGAGGATATTAAAGATTCTCCAGGAAAACTGTCACAATAATCAAATTCAACAAAGTTTCAGAATGCAAAATAAGCATAACAAAAATAGCTGCATTTTTATACCCTAAAAGTGAACAATCCCAAAAGGAAATACCAAGGACAACTGAACTTTCAATAGCATCAAAAGGAATAAAATAATTAGGAATAAATTTAACCAAATAAATAAAATATCTAAACACTGAAAACTATAAAGGATTACTGATAGGAATTAAAGATGCCCAAGTAAATGGAAATATATCCTGTGTTTTTGTATTATAAAATATATATAAGAAATCAGTAACGGGGCTGGCTTTGTGGTATAGTGGGTAAAGCTGCTGCCTGCAATGCTGGCATCTCTTATGAGAGCTGGTTCAAGAACCGGCTACTCCACTTCTGATCTAGCTCCCTACTAAAACACCTGGGAAAATCAGTGTAGCATGGTCTAAGTCCTTGGGCTTATGCCACCCACATGGGAGACTCAAAAGAAGCTGCTGGCTTTGGCCTGTTTCAAGCCCAGCTGTTGCAGCTATTTGGGGAGTGAACTAGTGGATGGAAGATCTCTCTCACTATATGTAACTATGTCTTCCAAAAATTTTTTTTAAAAAGAGAAAAACTTTCATTAAAAATGAAATCAATGTGATCTGAAGTGATCTATAAATTCAAAATATTCTTTATAACATTCCAATACTTACTTTTAGCAGAAATTAAAAAAAAACTATACAGAAAATTCACATGGAATGTCAATGATTTGTATACACAAAATGCTACTGAAAATATAAATATCAGAGGTTTCACATTCCCTTAATGCAAAAGCAAAAGTCATCAAAACAATGCATTATTACTGCAAAAACAGATAGACCAAAGGAGCAGACTAGAGAGGTTAAGTGTGGGCATTCGGCCCATCATTTAAGATGCTGTCTAAGATTCCTTGACTCCATATTACAGTTCAGTGTTTAGCTTGGAATCCTGACTCCAGTTTCTTGTCAATTTGGTCTCTGGGAGGCAGTGGTGATGGCACAACTGGCTCCCTGTCACCCAAATAGGAGGCCTTGATTGTGTTTCTGACTTCTGGCTCTGGTCTCAATTCTAGCCCAGACCTAGTGACTGCAGACATTTGGGAAGTGAACCAGGAGGTAAGAATTCTATCTCTCTGTAGTTCTCAAATATAAACAAAGAAAATGTTGCAGATAAATAATTAATGTAATAATTTATGTTAGTAAAAGGAAATAAAAAAAAATTTGACAGGCAGAGTGGATAGTGAGAGAGAGAGACAGAGAGAAAGGTCTACCTTTTTGCTGTTGGTTCACCCTCCAATGGCCACTATGGCCAGCACATCTTGCTGATCCGAACCCAGGAGCCAGGTGCTTCTCCTGGTCTCCCATGTGGGTGCAGGGCCCAAGGACTTGGGCCATCCTCCACTGCCTTCCTGGGCCATAGCAGAGAGCTGGCCTGGAAGAGGGGCAACTGGGATAGAATCCGGTGCCCCAACTGGGACTAGAACCCAGTGTGCCAGTGCCGCAAGGTGGAGGATTAGCCTGTTAAGCCACGGCACCGGCCTAGGAAATCAAAATTTGATAACCTCATCGATAGAGTAAAAATTTTGACTAATGCAGTTTAAGATTCAAACACTAAACAAACTAGGAATTGAAGAGAACTTCAAGAAGGGCACCTAAGAGAAATCTACAGTAAACTCCTATAAGATGAAAACAAACCACAAATACTCTTAGAAGTTCTACTATTTGAAGTTTTACTCAACAGTGTATTAGAGGATTCTGCTGAAGACTTCATAATAAAAAATTAAACCCTCCAAATTAGAAACAAAAGAGCAAAGTTGGCTTGTAATGCCTAACACATAATCTTGTATGTAAAATATATCCTAAGGAACTCACTATAGACCCACTCAAAGTAAAATTCAATGATGTTGAAAAATATAAAAGATTCAAATATCAATCATATTTCTGTTTTGTAGCAATGAACATTCTGAAAATATAATCAATGAGAACATTTACTGTAGCATCACAAAATGAAAATAGCACTAAGGAATTAAAATAAGACCATGGATTTTATACTAAAATTACAAAATATAATTAAAAAGTATAATAAAATGAAGCAGTGATTTCAGTAAACATTTTAATATTACAAAAGAGGTATGCTTAAAGTTAGCCATTGTGGAAATGCAAATCAAAGCCTCTGGACAATCCAACTTCACATTCAGTAAAATGACTGATTCAGCCATAGATAAACAAACTTCCAATAAAACTGTAAGACCCCTAGGAAAAATAATTTGGCAGTTTCTCAGCATGTTTTACATGGGATTATTTATTGCATCAGCAGTTTCCTTCCAAGATACACCACTAAAAGACACAAAGCCCACATGCACCCAAATACTCAGTTCAGCAATATTCATGAAACCCAAATGTGAAAGCAACCAAAATACTGGTGTGGAAAAACAACAACATGTAGTATATCTTTTATAATGCTATACTCTTTAGAAATCAAAAATAATTATGAAATGACAGACTACAAAAGTAATGAAACTTAAAAAAGGGGAAAAAGAGATAAAAGAAATCAAAAGCAAAACCACACATACTGTAACACTATTTGATTCCAATTATGGGACAGTCCAGAAAAGGTCACTCTCTGGAGACAGAATTTGGATTAAAACCTGTCTGGAACAGATAGTCAATGAAGAGGTACTGTAAATAATATGAAACATTTGTGGAATTAATGAAAATGGGCTTATCTTATACTGTGCTTATGACTATATAACTCACAAAGTAGTACAAAGCATGGAACACACACTGAAACCATGGGACAGTTAGGACTGCACATACAGGCTCATGAGTTTGGGCTTCACAGAGGAAACTAAAAAGCAATAAATATGAGGGGGCTTCAAGTATTTTGTGGAAGATGAAATGAAAATATATTCATTTTAGTTCAAAAATATTTGAAACCATGAATATGAGTGGATTTAAAATTCATGGACAATATTTTGTATAAAAGAACTATACATTTGTTTCAAGAAGTTTCTGCATCAAAATTAACCCAACATTTAATTCCATATTTTTTGATATTTCCCTAATTCTAATTAATTTCATGTACACTTTAAGAAATAATTTATTTTTTCTTATATGAAACAGTTTAAAATATTAGTCATTAATTTAAGGTAAAATACTGCCTCCTGATTGCTCCACTTAACATTATAAAATGTCAGTTCATGTGTTCTAGATTACATTTGTATTAATAAATTACTTCGATTGATTACTCAAGATGGCAGAATAGGCAGGGAGCACACTATTAGTCCGGGAGAGAGAGAAGTTAATATAAGTGGAGATACTGCAGGGTCAAGGAAGAGTAGGGGATGAAACAGCATAGGAAACTCTTCCGGAACTAGTGATTCACAGTGTACCTGCGTGGAGAGCGTGGGAGCCCAAGTTCGGGACACCAGTGGAAGACGCAACACACCAGCGCTGGAATGCGAAGTGAGCCGAACCACAATAGCCCGAGACACCAGCGGGCAAGCGGAAAGAGGAGGCTAGAGGGAACAAGGCTTGAAACTCCGTGGAGAAAAATTCACCAGGCTAACTAGAAGAGAGAGAGGAAAAAAATAAAAAAAGTGACCAATATGGACACAAGTTTCTCTCTCTCCGCTCACCTCTCAAAGGCGAGCAAGACAGAGCAGGCGCCATTTTGGACATACGTCATAAGCAGGGCGACCTCAGGTCTGCACCAGCCCTGAGCCTAGCAGAAAAACCTGACTCTGGGGGGAGGGGTAAAATAACAGGAGATTAGCATCTAACTTGGCAACCCAGTGGGAGATTGCAGGAGAATGGAGCCCACACTGAGGGCAGCAGAGATTCCCTGTGTGGTCCATGGGAAAGAGCTTCTGATCTCTGGCTCCTGTGGGTATATCATTTGCCTGCTAACTACCTCCAATTACATTCAGCTGTGCAGAATTACTTCCCTTTTGAATCAAAAAAAGAGAGAGAGATTTACCACACCTAACCTGGGAGTGTCATCTTTGACACACCCTCAACCCTGAGGAACCAAACCAAGCTCTCAGGCCACACTCATCTCAAGCCTCTAAGGCTCCACTGAAAGCAGACAGTCCACTTAATATACAGCCATAGTGTAACAAGAAAAAAACAGCACAGTGAAGAACCAAATATCTCCAACATGCCAAACAACAAACGCAAAAACCGAGGTAACAAGAACAAGGAAGACACTATGACACCCCCAAATGAAAAAGACACCCCAAATCAAGATTATGAAGATGAGGAGATTGAAGAAATGCAAGAAGCAGATCTCATAAATTTGATAAGAACATTAAGAAGTTCTCAAAAACAAATTCTTGAACTACAGAAATCCTTAATGGACAAGATAGAAAATCTCTCTCGTGAAAGTGAAATATTAAGGAGGAATCAAAATGAAATGAAACAACTAGTGGAATAAGAAACTGTGATAGTGATGAGAAATCATAAAGAAATGAAGAATTCAATAGATCAAATGACAAACACATTAGAGAGCCTTAAAAACAGAATGGGCGAGGCAGAAGAGAGAATATCAGACTTAGAAGACAGAGAACAGGAAAGGAAACAATCAAATCAAAGAAAAGAAGAAGAAATCAGAAATCTAAAAATTACTGTCAGGAATCTACAGGATACTCTTAAAAAAAACCAACATTAGGGTTCTAGGAGTACCTGAAAGCATGGAGAGGGAGAAAGCATTAGAAGGCCTTTTTAGTGTGATACTAGTAGAAAATTTCCCAGGTTTGGAGAAGGACAGACACATCCTAGTATAGGAAGCTCATAGAACCCCTAATAAACATGACCAAAAGAGATCCTCACCACGACACGTCGAATCAAACTCACCACAGTGAAACACAAAGAAAAGATCCTAAAATGTGCAAGAGAGAAACGCCAGATTACTCTCAGAGGATCTCCAATTAGACTCACAGCAGACTTCTCTTCAGAAACCCTACAAGCTAGGAGAGAATGGTGAGATATACCCAGGTGCTAAGAGAGAAAAACTGCCAGCCCAGAATATTATATCCTGCAAATCTCTCATTTATGAATGAAGGTGAAATAAAGACCTTTCACAGCAAACAGAAATTGAAAGAATTTTTCGCACTCGTCCAGCCCTGCAAAAGATGCTTAAAGATGTGTTACATACAGAAACACAGAAACACGGTCACCAATATGAAAGAAGGTAAAGGTAGGAAACCTCACACCAGAAGATCACAGGAACTCAAACCATATATTAGAAAGTATCTTTGGCTAATGGCAGGGCAAAGTTACTCCTTCTCAATAGTCACAATGAATATTAATGGCTTGAACTGTCCAGTTAAAAGACATCGATTGGCTGATTGGGTTAAGGAACAAAATCCATCCTTTTGCTGCTTACAAGAAACCCATCTATCCAACAATGATCCATACAGGCTGAGAGTGAAAGGCTGGAAAAACATATACCATGCCAACAGAAATGAAAAGAGAGCGGGCATAGCCATCTTAATATCGGACAACATAAACTTTACCACAAAAACTGTTAGGAGAGACAAAGAGGGACACTATATAATGATTAAGGGATGCATTCAACAGGAAGATATAATGATTATCATTGAATATGCACCTAATTACAGGGCACCAGCTTATTTAAAAGACTTGTTAAGGGACTTAAAGGGAGACTTAGACCCCAACAAAATAGTACTGGGGGAATTCAATACTCCACTCTCAGAGATAGACAGATCAATAGGACAGAAGATCAACAAGGAGACAGTAGATTTAAATGACACTATAGCCCAAATGGGTGTAACAGATATCTACAGAACATTTCATCCTACATCTAAGGACTTTACATTCTTCTCAGCAGTACATGGAACCTTCTCTAGCATTGACTACATACTAGGCCATAAAGCAAGTCTCAGCAAATTCAAGAGAATTAGAATCATACCATGCAGCTTCTCAGACCACAAAGGAATGAAATTTGAAATTGGCAACTGAGGAATCCCTAGAGCACGTGCAAACACATGGAGATTGAACAACATGCTCCTGAATGAACAATGGGTCATAGAAGAAATTAAAAGAGAAATCAAAAATTTTCTGGAAGTAAATGAGGATAAAAGCACAACATACCAAAACCTATGGGATACAACAAAAGCAGTGTTAAGAGGAAAGTTTATATCAATAGGTGCCTACATCAAGAAATTGGAAAGGCACCAAATAGATGAGCTTTCAAGTCATCTCAAGGATCTAGAAAATCTGCAGCAAACCAAACCCAAACACAGTAGGAGAAGAGAAATAATTAACATCAAAGAAGAAATCAACAGGATTGAAGCCAAAAAAATTTACAAAAACTCAGCCAAACGAGGAGCTGGTTTTTTGAAAAAATAAACAAAATTGACACCCCATTGGCCCAACTAACTAAAAAAAGAAAAGAAAAGACCCAAATCAATGGGATCAGAGATGATATGGGAAACGTAACAACAGACACCGCAGAAATAAAAAGAATCATCAGAAGTTACTACAAGGACTTGTATGCCAGCAAACAGGGAAATCTATCAGAAATGGACAGATTCTTGGACACATACAACCTACCTAAATTGAGCCCGGAAGACATAGAAAACCTAAACAGACACATAACTGACACAGAAATTGAAACAGTAATAAAGGCCCTCCCAACAAAGAAAAGCCCAGGACCAGATGGATTCACTGCTGAGTTCTACCAGACATTTAGAGAAGAACTAACTCCAATTCTTCTCAAACTATTCAAAACAATCGAAAAAGAGGGAATCCTCCCAAATTCTTTCTATGAAGCCACCATCACCTTAATTCCTAAGCCAGAAAGAGATGCAACATTGAAAGAGAATTACAGAGCAATATCCCTGATGAACATATATGCAAAAATACTCAATAAAATTCTGGCCAATAGAATGCAACAACACATCAGAAAGATCATCCACCCAGACCAAGTGGGATTCATCCCCGGTATGCAGGGATGGTTCATCATTCACAAAACAATCAACGTAATACACTACATTAACAGACTGCAGAAGAAAAATCATATGATTCTCTCAATAGACGCAGAGAAAGCATTTGATAAAATACAACACCCTTTCATGATGAAAACTCTAAGCAAACTGGTTATGGAAGGAACATTCCTCAATACAATCAAAGCAATATATGAAAAACCCACGGCCAACATCCTATTGAATGGGGAAAAGTTGGAAGCATTTCCACTGAAATCTGGTACCAGACAGGGATGCCCTCTCCCACCACTGCTATTCAATATAGTTCTGGAAGTTTTGGCCAGAACTATTAGGCAAGAAAAAGAAATTAAAGGGATACAAATCGGGAAGGATGAACTCAAACTATCCCTCTTTGCAGATGATATGATTCTTTATTTAGGGGACCCAAAGAACTCTACTAAGAGACTACTGGAACTCATCGAAGAGTTTGGCAAAGTAGCAGGATATAAAATCAATGCACAAAAATCAACAGCCTTTGTATACACAGGCAATGCCACGGCTGAGGAAGAACTTCTAAAATCAATCCCATTCACAATAGCTACAAAAACAATCAAATACCTTGGAATAAACTTAACCAAAGACGTTAAAGATCTCTACAATGAAAACTACAAAACCTTAGAGAAAGAAATAGAAGAGGATACCAAAAAATGGAGAAATCTTCCATGCTCATGGATTGGAAGAATCAATATCATCAAAATGTCTATTCTCCCAAAAGCAATTTATACATTCAATGCAATACCCATCAAGATCCCGAAGACCTTCTTCTCAGATCTGGAAAAAATGATGCTGAAATTCATATGGAGACACAGAAGACCTCGAATAGCCAAAGCAATCCTGTACAACAAAAACAAAGCCAGAGGCATCACAATACCTGATTTCAGGACATACTACAGGGCAGTTGTTATCAAAACAACATGGTACTGGTACTGAAATAGATGGATAGACCAATGGAACAGAATAGAAACACCAGAAAAAAATCCAAACATCTACAGCCAACTTATATTTGATCAAAGATTCAAAATTAATCCCTGGAATCAGGACAGCCTATTCAATAAATGGTGCTGGGAAAATTGGATTTCCACGTGCAGAAGCTTGAAGCAAGACCCATACTTTCACCTTATACAAAAATTCACTCAACATTGATTAAAGAGTTATATCCGATCTGAAACTATCAAATTATTAGAGAGCATTGGAGAAACCCTGCAAGATATAGGCACAGGCAAAGACTTCCTGGAAAATACTCCAACAGCACAGGCACTCAAAACCAAAATTAACATTTTGGATTGCATCAAATTGAGAAGTTTCTGTACTTCAAAAGAAACAGTCAGGAAAGTGAAGAGGCAACCCACAGAATGGGAAAAATATTCTCAAACTATACTACAGATAAAGGATTGATAACCGGAATCTACAAAGAAATCAAGAAAATCCACAACAACAAAACAAACAACCCAATTAAGAGATGGGCCAAGGACCTCAATAGACATTTTTCAAAAGAGGAAATCCAAATCGCCAACAGACACATGAAAAAATGTTCAAGATCACTAGCCATCAGATAAATGCAAATCAAAACCACAAGGAGGTTCCATCTCACCCAGGTGAGAATTGCTCACATTCAGAAATCAACCAACAACAGATACTGGAGAGGATGTGGGGAAAAAGGGACACTAACCCACTGTTGGTGGGAATGCAAACTGGTTAAGCCACTATGGAAGTCAGTCTGGAGATTCCTCAGAAACCTGAACATAACCTACCATACATCCCAGCCATCCCACTCCTTGGAATTTACCCAAAGGAAATTAATTTGGCAAATAAAAAAGCCATCTGCACATTAATGTTTATTGCAGCTCAATTCACAATAGCGAAGACCTGGAACCAACCCAAATGCCCATCAACAGTAGACTGGATAAAGAAATTATGGGACATGTACTCCATAGAATACTATACAGCAGTAAGAAACAACGAAACCCAGTCATTTGCAACAAGATGGAGGAATCTGGAAAACATCATGCTGAGTGAATTAAGCCAGTCCCAAACAGAAAAATATCATTTGTTTTCCCTGATCGGTGACAACTGAGTGCCAAAGGGGAAACCTGTTAAGTGAAAGGGACACTATAAGCAACAATGAACTGATCATCTCCTGTCCTGACTTTAGATGTACAATGTAATACCTTATCCTTTGTAGTATTTGTTGTTGTTGTTGTTGTTCTAGTACTATTGGTTGAACTCAGTAATTAACACACAATTATTCTTAGGTGTTTAAATTTTAACTGAAAAATGATCCCTGTTAAATCTAAGAGTGGAAAAAGAGAGGGAGGAGATGAACAATTTGGAACATGCTCAATCGGACTGGCCGCAAATGGTGGAGTTAGAAATGTGCCAGGGGATTCCAACACAATCCCATCAAGATGGCATGTACAAATGCCATCGCACTAGTCCAAGTGATCAATTTCAGCTCACAATTGATAGCTCTGATAGGTCTAAGAGTCAAAGAGGTCACACAAACAAGACAAGTATCTGCTAATACTAACTGATAGAAACAAAAAGGGAGAGAAAGATCCAACATGGGAAGTGGGATACACAGCAGACTCATAGAATGGCAGATGTCCTAAACAATACTCTGGCCTCAGAATCAGCCCTCAAGGCATTCAGATCTGGCGGAAGAGCCCATGAGAGTATAGCAGGCATAGAAAGCCAAGATATCATGGAAAAAAAAAGACCTAAATGAATGATCTCTGTGAGTGAGATCCCAGTGGAAAGAATGGGGCTATCAAAGAAGGAGGTACCCTTCTCCGAAGGGAGGAGAGAATTTCCACTTTGACTATGACCCTATCCGAACAAGATCAAAGTCAGCGAACTCTAAAGGCTTCCATAGCCCTGGCAACTCATGACTAGAGCCTAGGGAGATTACTGACGCCATGAACAGGAGTGTCAAATTGTTAAATCAGCAACAGGAGTCACTGTGTACTTACACCCCATGTGGGATCTGTCCCTAATGTGTCGTCTAAAGCGAAGTGATGCTATAACTAATACTGAAACAGTATTTTTACACTTTGTGTTTCTGTGTGGGCACAAACTGATGAGGTCTTTACTAATTATATACTGAAGTGATCTTCTGTATATAAAGAGAATTGGAAATGAAAAAAAAAAACCTGGTGTTAAAATGGAAATGGCATAGAAAATTAATTAATTTGAAAAAAAATATGTAGGATCTCTGTCTTTAATGTGCTGTACACTGCTATCTAATGCTTAATTAGTAATCCAATGGTAGTTTTTTCACTTTATGTTGCTATATGGGCAAACTGTTGAAATCGTTACCTAATATATACTAAACTGATCTTCTGTATACAAAGAGAATTGAAAATGAATCTTTACATGAATGGAAGGGGAAAGGGAGCGGGAAAGGGGAGGGTTGCAGGTGGGAGGGAAGTTATGGGAGGGGGGAAGCCATTGTAACCCATAAGCTAATCTTTGGAAATTTATATTCATTAAATAAAAGTTTAATAAAAAATAAATTACTTCCAAAGATCACATTAATTGTGATACTAATTTAAATATTTCAACAACTTGTAACATTATACATCAAGTAAAATGTTGTTTTTAAGTTTTTATTGACAATAATTGTACATATCTATGGAATACGTAAGAGTTTTAATCCATGTGTCCTGATCAAATCAGGATAAACAACACATTCCCTTCTCGAACATTACAATTCACAATTCTATTTGTTCATAAAATATAAGATTATGGACTATAGTTACTCCAATATGCTATGTAACACTAGGTACTTACTCCTATAATTTAACTCTGAATTGGTACCAATTATTTCATGTAGTTTTTACAAATTCATTTTTTAATTAGTGTGGAAGAAAAAGAGACATGGACAGAGACAGAGAGGAATAGAGAACACCCTCATCCATTTGTTCACTTCACAAATGCCCAATACAGCTATGGCTGTGCCAGTCTAAGCTGAAGCCAGGAACTCAACCCACATCTCTCAGGTTACTGGCAAGGATTCACTACCTCAACTATCACTGCCCCCCATGCAGGACCACACATGAGCAGGAAGCTGGAAGTGGAAGATATGACTTTAGCCCAGACACTCCAATATGAGATGTGGGCATCCTAAACAAGGTTGTAACACAATGTCATTCCTCCAGGAAAGTTTTGAAGTACCTCCACATCTCTGACTTGCAGAGAAGGGGCACAGCCCCATGAGCCCAACCCCATCACTGTACGGTCTGTTTCTCCCCAACATCACAAACTCTCCTCATGTACCTCTCCCTGAATGCTCCCCTTCTGAGGTCTCCCAATACAGCCAGGTCAGAGCAGCAGAG
Source organism: Lepus europaeus (assembly GCF_033115175.1). Classification (NCBI taxonomy): domain Eukaryota; kingdom Metazoa; phylum Chordata; class Mammalia; order Lagomorpha; family Leporidae; genus Lepus; species Lepus europaeus. Next base: position 12,821,124 of record NC_084851.1, read on the forward strand.
CACAGCAGGATGGGCCTGGGAGATGAGACAGCAAGTGAGGGGAAAACTGGACTCTGCCAGTTTCTACTTTATCACTGCCCAGCTCCAGGCACAGCATCAGGGGTGCTGGATCCAGCAGGTGAGATTGGGTTCACCAAGTGTACTCACTGGACATTTTGGGGGCCAGCATTGGAGGCAGGGGCAAATTGGCCATCCACATGCCAGAATCTGAAAGTGAATCATTAAATTACACCATGCCTGAAAATCAATCCAAATGGATTGAAGGCTTACACAGAAGATCTCAGGACTTAAAGCTCCTTAAATACTGGGAGCAAATTCATTGGCTTTAGCCTCAGCCATACTATGGATATGACACCAAATCCACAGGTGACAAAAGCAAAAATAAGGAAGTAGGATTGCAAAAAAAATAAATAAAATAAAAATGGAATACTTTCATTTTCATTTGGAAAATATAATATTTAGTGAAATAAGTCAGTCTCAGAAAGACAAATACTAAACGAACTCCCTGATCTGTGGTAACTAAAGTATGCCTCAAAGGTAATCATAGAAATGAAAGTGACACTTTGAGATGTAATGACTTTGAATAGGCCTTGTCCACACTGTTGAGGGACAGTTTTTTTTTATGCTATTTGTTTAATTATTTATTTAGTGTAGGGTTAATATTTTGTGATTAAAGTTAATAGAAAATATATCTTAGATAAATCTTAGCAAAAAATAAGTTTGGGAATAGGAGGGGGAAGAGGAAGAAGGGTAGGGGTGCAGGTGAGAGGGAGGGCTGGATGGAAAGGATCACTATGCTCCTAAATTTGTATTTACGAAATGCATTCAGCTTGTATATCTTAAATAAAAGATTTATAGGTTTAAAACAAAGCTGAAGATATCACCAGTGCTGTGGCATAGCAGATAAACATAAAAACCAGCCCCCTACAGTGCTGGCATCCCACGTGGGCACCGGTTTGAGTCCTGGCTGCTTCATTTCTGAACCAGTTCTCTACTATGGCCTGGGAAATCAGTAGAAGATGGCCCAAGTGCTTGGGAGACCCAAAAGAAACTCCTGACTTGTGGGTGCAGATCAGCTCAGCTCTGCCACAGCAGCCATCTGGGGGGAGTGAACCAGAGGATGGAAGACTTCTCTTGCTGTCTCTCTATAACTCTCCTTTCAAATAAAAAAAAAATATTTTTAAAAAACTGAAGAAAGATTCTGCGTACTAACAGAAAAAATTAAAAGAGAAATAAAGGGAAGAAAATCTTGGCAGATGATAGTAAGAGTAATGTAATAATATAAAGAACATACATATCGCAAAAGCAAATACTGTATAAAAATGGACAAAGTATTTGATCAGATTTTTCCAATCAACCAATGCAAGCAATCATGAAAAATGGCTCAGCAATGCTAATAAAGACCATAATGCCTACTACCTCACTTGGCTAAAAAGATATTATCAAAAAGTAAAATAAAATTAAAAATGTCAAATGCTGAATCAGATGTGGAGAAAAGGAAATTCTGACATTTTTTCACAATTTGGATCCAAAAGTATTGATGTGGACATTACACTATTTGGAATTTCATAGAGAATGATAAATACAATATACTCTCATGTATAAATGGAATATAATAAAGTCAAATTAAAGACAGAAGAATGTTGGTTATCAGGGGCCTGAGAGGGGAGGAAATGGAAAGATGTTATTTGAACAATACACATTTACAATTATGGGATAAATTAACTCCTTGAGCTATAATATAAAACACAATAATGAGATGAATACAGCGTTAGATACAACTATTCATATCTTAAGTACTCCTTTAAGAACTATGTAAGTTGATGGACATGTAAGTTGGATTATCCTAATAATTTCATGATATATATGCACAAGGGGACTCCAACAAAAGTTTTGTGAAAATGGGTTTAAAAATAATCTGAATTTTCCATATATTTTTGAAATTCCAGTAAAGTATTAAAATATCAGGTTGCACGCCTTCAATAAAAACAAATTTTGTCAACTGTACTCAAATAATCTTGAAAAATTACTCTGTTAAAATACAAATTAAAAATAAGTGAGGAATCTAAGCTTTACTTTATATCTTTGGGATTGGGAAGGTTATCATGGAACAGAAATCTTTTTTAAAACATTCATAAATGTGACCGAACTTTCTATTTTAGAAGTTGAAACACAGATGACAGCCTGTTAAGGGAACGTGTACATGATGAAACGACATTCCAGTTTCAAACCACAGTGTCCTCCTGCCCCACTAAAACCTGGTCAAAAGCCTTGAGCCACACAGCTTTGATTTTAACTTGCCTAGTCTATAACACTGATATCAGATTCCCAGAACCAGCTATGCTGAGAGGTCAGAGTTTGTGAAATGAGAGCCTGCATCTGACATAAACATAATAAGGTCAGCCCAGGGATGAAAAGAGGAACCGAGGACCCCATAGAGGACAGCCGCTTGCCTGCACGCACCCTCCCACCCCCAGCACGGATTCTCCCAAACGACCACTCATCCCCACTGCACAATCGAGGAAGATGGGCGACTGCTGCCACCCAGCTGCCCAGAGGTGGTTCCCGGGCTGACAAGTCTCTGTGAGGAAGGGACAGGAAGCCCGGAGTCCCAGGTGCCAGTCCAGCCCTACACCGCGGACCAGTGGGGGTGAAGGAAGTGAGGTGCTAGTAGTGACATGAGGCCCAGGGACAACCCCTGGGAGCCCTGGGAGTCCTTCCAGGCAGAACATCAACTTCTGCCAACCCTGCTTCCCCTCCCAGCACTCCCTGTCCCGCACACTCACCTCTGCCAGGTGTCCTGCTTGAAGGAAGATCAGAAAACACAACGGATGCTCCTTACATTCTCAGGTTCCCATCCGTGAAAACTCCTCCCTGGACCTCTCTCCACCGCAAAACCGGAAGACTACTATGACGTCAAGATCCCGCGTGATTATGTGTTCTTTACGCAAGCGCCCCTGATTGGACACTTTGGATAGCCAAGGGCACACACTATGTAATAAAGAACGGAGCCAATCAGTACCCTCCACAGCGCAGACGCGCATCTTCAGGGATCACAGGGGAGAAAAGTAGGTGCAGTCCTGGGTTAGTTCTGACACTGAGTCCTCACATCACCTGCCAACAGAGGAGGGGTTTTCACCTCCTGGTCCTGCCACCTGCTGGCCCCTTCTGCCTCCCTGGTCACTGTTCTTGAGAGGATCCTGTCTGGGGGTCGCAGCAGCCTCCTTCATTCAGGTCAGTTAAAACTTAGGGGCTGCTTATTGACATCCGAGCCTTTCCTTTTCATGATATATATGGGGCATGTTTTTCTTTTCATTCATTTTTAATTTAATTTTAAGAATATTTAAAGATATCGAATACTTTCATCCTTTTTTTTTTCTATTTCTCTTACAGACTTTTTTCTAGTCTGCCTATTGCCCTTTAATATCATTTCTATTCCTTGCTGTACTTACTAATCCAGTGGATTTTATATATTTTATGTATTATTTATATATTGATTTTTCCATTAATTTCATTTATCCCTTGTATGTGTTTTTAGACTTCATAGTTCATCTCTGTGTAAAAGCAACGTCCAATACAGTCACATTTTGTTACTTAGAAGTTGATCTTTGCACCTTATAGCTTCTTTTACTGTTTTATTTCCCTTACTCCTCCTGCACTAGGAAGTTGAAGAGAGATAGTACAGGTATCATGGTCTGGATTTACTCCCAGGAGGTGGAAAAAATCCAGTGATCCTGTATTAGTTGCACTGCTTTTGTAAGTTCCTTTCAATCTTGATCAGAGTAATGAACTCACTGGCTTTTATTATTTCAATATTCTGCTAGCAGTTTTTAATTTTTTTACTAGATACTGAACCTTATTAAATGCTTTACCACATGTATCTACATGATGATGTGGTTTTTCTTCCTGTAATTTTTACCTACCTGAATGACTTGTCTGAGAACTTTAACGACTGTTTCATTTTTTATTATATCTTGCTTGCTATTGATGTTTTCTTATCTGGTTTAATTTATTACATTATTACTTTGCTTTGGATACCTCTAGCTCAGTTTATGAATGGATGCTTTTAAAAAACAATTTTTATTTCATAGCCTGGTCCACTTGCTTCATCATCAAAGTAACATTGATTTTCCAAAGGAAATTTAAAAATGCTCTCTGCTTATTTTTGCTTTGGGTAGGTCTGGGAAATGTAGATCTGTTCTGTCTTCCTTAAAACTCTGGAGCATTCTGTAAATCTGGACCTGAAATTTTACTGTGTGACTTTTTTCTTGGTTGGTTGTTTGGGATTTTCAAAATGTGATTCAACTTACTGGATTTATATAGGAGCTTTCCTGTTTTATGTTTTTTTTTCAACTTTTATTTAGTGAATATAAATTTCCAAAGTACAGCTTATGCATTACAATGTTTTTTCCCCCATAACTTTCTTCCCACCCACAACCCTCCCCTCTCCTGCTCCCTATCCCCTTTCATGCACATCAAGATTCATTTTCAATTATCTTTCTCAGATATTCAAATGTAGACACTTCCGTATGTACTACTGACTACCTCTGCATTATCAGCCTATAAATCACTCTCTCATAACAAATATAATTTATTTGATTTTCAGTTTTTTGGATTTTTTTGTTTGTTTTATACTTTATGGGGCTGCCTGTTAATTGCTAACTTGTATTGAAAATGAGATTCATATATCTGAATTTTCTATAATTCATTCTACATTCTGGAGTGGGCTGAATGTCAAAAACTCTGACCTCATAGAGCATGTTTCAACAAGGTAGCGCAAAATAAAATGTTGTGTAAAAATAGTTTGTTTTTAAAGTGCTCTAGAGAAAAAAATAAAATGTTGTAATGTGTCCGGTCCTAGCATAGGGGAAAATGTTAGTTTAGCTATAATAGTTTGAAAAATCTCACTAATTAGTAATATTTAATATTAAAACATAATAATAGAGTAACTTTAAGAAACTAGGAAAAGAACATTTAAGTTCAATAGACAATAAAGTTAAAGATCTTAATTAGTGGAAGAAAAATGTGGGTATGTAATCAAAAAATAGAAGATAATTGAGCTGGATCATGAATAAAATGTGAAACATGGTGACTATGGTTAATAAAAATTTATTGTAATCTCCAAAATTGTAGAAAAAATAGATTTAAAAACTACTGCCTCTTAAAAATGTGCAAGATGATATATGTATTAATTTACTGTTTGGTCATTCTACAATGTGTACATATTGCAGAACAATGCAGACAATGATATTTCAGATAGTTCATGCAAAATGGAATAAAGAGATTATTTTTGTTGGAAAAGATTTGAATCTATGTATAGATTTTTATAATAAACATGTTCTATTAGTTTTTATAGATCACATACATACATAGATTTCAAAATTTCTTCCACTAAAATAAATTTAGCTTTGAGTTCTTTTTCCCTCAAACATTTTGAAATACCCATTGTTCATAATTAAAATATAATTTTAGCTTTTTCAAATGAATAAATAATTAATAAAATTAAAATGGGAATCTATTGGTGGATTTGAAGCACAGAGGGCTTTTTTGTCTTTGGTGTTTTTATGAGATCACATAGTTTGTTGAGACTGGACAGTAGGGTCAGGTCCCATTAGGAGACTAATCTTGTTTGGTTCACTATCTGGGGACATACCTAATCCTATGCTGATGGAGATTTGAATGTTGACCTCCATTTTTGTTCCTATTTATTTGTTGATTTATTGCTATTACAAATAAACCTGTAAGGAACATCATCTGCAGATGTCTTTGTGGATTCTGTTTCCTTAGCATAAATTCCTAGAAATGACATTATTAGGTCAAAGAGCACAAACAGTCTAATCTTCCCTCATACAAGGCATCCTATTCTTAGAGTCATGGTGCTTGAGTTGTGGCTATTTGAGAAAAGGTCAAGTTGTAGCCATTGTTATGGAAGCAGTGATCCTGCCTTCCTGTGCTTTGATTAGGAATCATAGCTTGAGCATTACTAATAGCCTCAGCTAACAAGGGAAGTTTTTCTATTCAGTAGAATGTTACTACAATAATGTAGAAGTCAATTTAACAGTTGACACTCTTAAATCAACAACAGAAATCACTGTGCACTTATTCCCCATGTAGGACCTCTGTCCTTAATTTGTTTTGCTATGAGAATTAATGGTAAACTAGTCTTTTTTTAAACTTTTATTTAGTGAATATAAATTTCCAAAGTACAGCTTATGGATTACAATGGCTTCTCACCCCATAACTTCCCTCCCACCCGCAACCTTCCCCTTTCCCACTCGCTCTCCCCTTCCATTCACATCAAGATTCATTTTCAATTCTCTTTATATACAGAAGATAAGTTTAGTATATATTAAGTAAGGATTTCAACAATATTTTTTCACTTTCTGTTGCTATGTGGGTAAACTAGTCTTAAAACAGTAGTTTATACTTTGTGTGTCTGTGTGGGTGCAAACTGCTGAAATCTTTACTTGGTATAGAGTTGATCTTCTATATATAAAGATAATTAAAAATAAATCTTAATGAGGAATGAGATGAGAGAGGGAGTGGAAATGGGATGGTTTTCAGATGGGAGGGTGATTATGGGGGAAAAAACTGCTATAATCCAAAAGTTGTACTTTTGAAATTTATGTTTATTAAATAAAACTTTTCTATTAAAATAATGTAGAAGTCAAATTAGAATTACGAGAGGCATTTTGTGAAGCCTAAAGATAGGACTAGAAAATAATCAGTGTATGGCCCGTGCCACAGCTCACTAAGCTAATCCTCCACTTGTGGCACCAGCGCCCTGGGTTGAAGTCCTGGTGGGGGTGCCAGATTCTGTCCTGGTTGCTCCTCTTCCAGTCCAGTTCTCTGCTGTGGCCCAGGAGTACAATGGAGGATGGCCCAAGTTCTTGGGCCCTGCACCCGCATGGGAAACCAGGAGAAGCACCTGTCTCCTGGCTTCTGATCAGTGCAGTGTGCTGGCCCTAGCTCACCGGCTGCAGTGGCCAATGGGGGGTGAACCAATGAAAAAGGAAGATGTTTCTCTCTGTCTCTCTCTCTCTCTCTCACTGTCTAACTCTGCCTGTTAAAAAAAAAGAGAGAGAGAGAAGAAAAGCAAATAATCTGTAATTATTGGGAAATTGTTTAAAGATTATTGGAGTCAAAATTTATATGATAGCCAAGTGACTTTATGCACTTGGTAACAAGAAGGAAATAACCACAATAAACAACATACATAGCAATTTGTCATTTTATTAGTTAATTTGGGAAGCTTTTATGTGTCTTTTGAGTAAGGCATTCAGACTTAGAAAGATGGAACATTTAATTGAATTCAAATTTCAGCCAGCGCCGTGGCTTAACAGGCTAATCCTCTGCTTAGCGGCGCCGGCACGCTGGGTTCTAGTCCTGGTCAGGGCACTGGATTCTGTCCCGGTTGCTCTCTGCTGTTATCAGGGAGTGCAGTGGAGGATGGCCCAAGTCCTTGGGCCCTGCAAACCATGGGAGACCAGGAGAAGCACCTGGCTCCTGCCATCGGATCAGTGCGGAGCCAGCAGTGGCGACCATTGGAGGGTGAACCAGCGGCAAAAGGAAGACCTTTCTCTCTGTCTCTCTCTGTCTCACTATCCACTCTGCCTGTCAAAATTAAAAAAAATAATTTGAATTTCAGTTAAATAACATAAATATTAGTATAACTGTGTTCCACACAATATTAGGGTGTCCTGGACTTTATAAAGCAGACCACCTCTGTAGCAACACAATATGTGATACACATACTGCACAAACACACTGCCTTCTACTCAAACATGTTTACTTGTAACCTATAAAGATTTAGCCTTAAAACTTTCTTCCTTTTGAAGGATATTTTGTAGATAAAATATTCCAGGATAATCTGAGAGAATCCAGACTAAAAAGTAAGACTGAGGTGGAATTGGGTATAGCTGGCCTTTGTCTCCCGCAATTCAGTGAAATAGGGGCCTTCATTTTGGCATAGTGGGTAAAGCTACAAGCAGCAATTCCTGCCCCCAATATAGGTGCCAGTTTGTGTCCTGGTGGCTTCACTTCTGATCCATGGTAATGGCCTGGAAAAGCAGCAGAAAATGGCCTGAGTGTGTGGGTCACCACCACCCATGTGGGAGACCTGGATGAAGCTCCTGGTTTTTGCATGACTCAACTTGGACATTGCAAGGAGTGAACCCACAGTTTCAGGGTCTTTCTGTATCTCTCCCTGTAACTCTGACCTTCAGCTAAATAAGTATATCTAAAACAATCAATGAAATGTTAATAGGAATATTGACTTGGTTTCTTCCCAGGACATGCCTGTTATGTGGGAAAGTTGAAGTAAGCATTGCTCATTAAATGGGATAGGACTTCATTGCTGAATAAAAATAAATACCATTAACTCATGAATTAAGGTAACTATGTTACATAAAGAATGTTTTAATATTGGAAAAAAATCACACTATATCTGCATAATGAAATCTGGGATGATATGATTAGACTTTAAAGAATTCATGGAAAATATGTATTATAGAAAAACTGCATGGCATGGTTGGCCCTGAGAAGAGGAAGAACATTCATTCTCCTCCTCCTGGTGCCCAGGCTGCAGGGGCTACAGCAATGGGGTCAAGAACTCTGACCTTTCACTGACAAAAACAATAACAGTTTCCTCCTTCCCCACAACCCTTGTGGGACCCCCAGCTATGCTCCTCATACACTTCAGGGTCTCCTCTCTCCTCTGGGACATTGACCTCTTGGGAAGTCATTTGTAAGTCATTGTGAACACCCACTAATTCCAAAATTTGTGCTGATCCCTGAATATTATGCCAAGTCTTGTGAACAGAAAGTTTTTGATTTAATTTATAACAAGTCATTGTGGCTGTCTCTGTAGAACTACCATTTGTACATAGGATATCAGCCTGGGGAACAGAGTGTCTACTCAGCATTTGAGGCATAACATGAGTCTTGCAAGTACGGAGAGTCAGATGGGTAGTGGGAGTTTATTTTTCTCAGAAAATGCTATATAGTAGCTTGCCCTATGGGATCATTTTAATGTAGATACTCTACTTGTTTATTTAAATGTAGTATGAGGGTATGGTACTCTACCCCAGCAATAGCTTAACACTGTTTTCTGCCTTCCTTATTAAGAATCATAATCATAGTTAAATAAGGTGTGATGAAGTTAGGAAGTACATGAGAGAGATGGGTATACTCTGACTGCTTCTGGATTTTGGTTCATTATTCCCAAAGGTTGTTTTTTGGTAGGGACTATAAGTAAATGTGTTTCCTTTTCTTGGATTTTATCTATGTAGTTCCATTTTATCCAAAACTTTATCAATTGAAATACTTCCTGAGACTGAAGAGTAGCCATTCTTACTGAATTAAAGTGGAATCTCCCTCCAATAATTGAAATAAAGGACTCATTTGAGCAGTAGTAATGGAAAAATATGGTCTACACCAATTAATATGCCCTAGGGCTTTTTTAGCTCATTTAACTTTAAAGTTTTCTTTAACTCCAAATGGAGTTTTATAGATCTTATGGCTGTGTCAGTAATTATTGTTCCCAAATATTGCAAAGGTTTCTACTTTTGTACTTTTTCTGGTGCTATGTACAGTCTGTTTATACAGCATACCCTGAAGGTCACAAAAGGGTTTGTCTAAGTTATCCTCATCTGGATGTCCTACCAATGTATCATCAATATAATGAATGGGGAAAACTGTGGGATATAGGCAAAGGAAAGGTTGTGCAGCAATTATTAACATAATACTGGCATATATTAGGACCATTTTTCATTTCCTTGGGGAGGACTGTCCACTGATATCAGGGTGTAGGGATACTATTATTTAACTGGTGCACTGGAAATGTGAATCACTCTTTGTCTTTAGGATGGAGAGGAATAGAACAAAAGCAATCTTTTAGGTCCAAAATAATGATATGGTAATGAGCAGGGATAGCAGAAGGAGCTGAAAGTGCAGGCTGCTCATACCCATCTTTTTCATGACATTATTAAGAGCTCTGAGGTCATGTAACAACCTAAATTTGCCCGTCTTTTTTTTTTTTTTTGTATTACAAAAATTGGTGCCAGCACCGCGGCTCACTAGGCTAATCCTCCACCTTGTGGCGCCGGCACACCGGGTTCTAGTCCTGGTCAGGGCATCGATCCTGTCCCGGTTGCCCCTCTTCCAGGCCAGCTCTCTGCTGTTACCAGGGAGCACAGTGGAGGATGGCCCAAGTTCTTGAGTCCTGCACCCCATGGGAGACCAGGAGAAGCACCTGGCTCCTGCCATTGGATCAGCGTGGTGCGCAGGCCGCAGCGTGCCTACCGTGGTGGCCATTGGAGGGTGAACCAATGGCAAAAAGGAAGACCTTTCTCTCTGTCTCTCTCTCACTGTCCACTCTGCCTGTCAAAAAAAAAATTGGTGTGTTCCACAGACTCACTATTGGCTCTATATGTCCCAGTTTTAATTGGTTCCTTAACCAAATGTTGAAGAGTCTTCAGTTCTCATTCATGGGCCAATGCTCAACACATGCAGGGGTATCTGAAGTCCACTGTAAAGGAAGAGGCTATATGTTTGGCAGTGGCCCTTAAAATTGGGGGTAAATATGAACTGATGAACTAGTGCAACCCTTTCTCTGGTGATCCATAGTATCGTCACACAGCGCCTGATAATCCATAGTGAACCAAGCTCCCTGACTTGCTAGTACATCCCTTCTTCACAGATTTGTACTAAGTCCCTTTGAAATGAGTGGTTGAAAATGCTGTTCACTTCTCATACAGCCAAATTCCCTATTGCTCCACGCAGTGTTCTGTGAAACTAGGACAGAGTTCACTGTGTCCAACCCCCTCTTCACTTCCTCAAGGGTTGATTGGCCATGTTAGACATAGAGCCTCAAACTTGTCAATACTGTGGATGTCTTGATTCCCAACACTCTCCACCATTATGGCTGCCATTATCAACCACCTGCATAACAGCATCCAGGAAGATACACTTTCTGTTTACTGGATAAAACAGGTCATGGAGCACATCTGGAAGCTGTAGGAGTTCTGTAACTGCATGACGAAGCTGGATATAGGCAGCTATGAATACGCATCCCTTAAAGTTATAGTTCTCTTTAGCCCTGAGCATCCAGGTTTGACTTTGTGTTGCTATGTGGGGGCAAACTGTTGAAATCTTTACTTAATATATACTAAACTGATCTTCTGTATATAAAGAGAATTGAAAATGAATCTTGATATGAATGGAAGGGGAGAGGGAGCGGGAAAGGGGAAGGTTGTGGGTGGGAGGGAAGTTATGGATGGGGGAAGCCATGGTAATCCATAAGCTGTACTTTGGAAATTTATATTCATTAAATAAAAGTTAAAAAAAAGAAAATTCAAGGAAAAAGCACAGATGGAGTTACAGGATTATATTCAGAAAACTTACTTGGAACAGACCTACCAATTGGCTCAGTATCCAGGTTCATGAGCTCCAACATAACAGAAGAACATTTTTTTTTGCTGATCTCATTTGCAATGTTTTGATAGACAGCATAATATCCTATATCCTCAAGATGAAGACCACAGAGTACAACAGCTAGATCCCAGGATCCTGCATATAGTGCACACCTCATGCCTACCCAGAAGCACAGGATCCTCCAGACCAACCAAGACACAAATGAGATAAAAATAATGACATTTTGTCTTGTGATGATAGTCTCGGTATGCTAGCCATTTCCTACCTGGTTTCTTCTCATCAGTTAACCCCAAACAACCACAACTAAAAGACTAGTGGATCCATTCATGCCTAAGAAATATTTTAATGCCTTTTAATGAAATATCAGATTTTGGGACATTCTTTTAAATAAATTTGTATTTAGAAATTCTCAAAGGACAAAAGCAAAAATGAAGTTTTATAATGTCAGAGATTGGTATTAAAGAAAACTAAAAAAAATAAAAACTCTGTATGAATTTAAAAGATTTTGAAAAAATACACTTAATTCTACTTTTAATAAACCTTCTTGAAGCTCCTTGTGTATGTATGTTAAGAAATCTTTGAACCCCATGCTCTTTTTTTACCACCCTATTATTTAAAATGATATTCACTTGTTTTAAGCATGCACATTATGACTAAAAATAGTATAAAGCTTCACATCTGCAGCTGGTAAATTTTGAATTTTTTAAATCATAAATTTTATCAATGGGAAGTTAAAGATGTTGGTCATCCATTCTCTCCTAGATACTGAGCCCTGTTTACCAACAAACTCATAGTGCCTAATTTTGTTCTCTAAATTGTTGTCTGCTGGAAATGTAAACATTGCAAATAGTATCTTCCTGGTGAAATTCAATTCTGATTAAAAGGAAAGCAAAAGAAATATCAGCACTATTCACATTCAATTTATTATAAGATAAATAATACATTAACCCTCACCTACACCAGTTTACAATTCTGTTTCTTACTGTTTCATATTGTAAATTATTAAAGCACTAAAAGATGGCAAAAATAAAATAAGGATCAATAAGAATCAAGGAAAAAGCTTAGCAATCCTACTAATGTCAATGATGTTACTATATTAGTTACAAAGTTCATAAGAAGATGAAATTAAAAGATATTGTGCATTTCCCATGAACTTTGAAGTCCCATATTTAGCATAATCACTGCCATAGGCTGCTGGCCACACAGTCTGAGGTCAGAGAGCAAGTGATGAGAAGACCTTGATGTGCTTGATGCCCTGCAACAAACGAATGCCTGTGTGCCTCAGAGCCCTCATACTTGGGTTGGGTTTCATGGAGTCTCCTACTGGTGCACTAGCTGCCTTCCCATGTGCAGTTAAATAACCCTCCCAGGCACCCAGAAGCTGCCTATGGTGTTAACTGAAATTTGGGATGGCATACAGGTCACCACTTCTGCCTGTGATGTGGTGGTGCCACCCTGGGATACAGTGTTCCTCAGTGCAGTAAGCGAGGGCACAGGTCCATTTCTGTGCCTTTCATGTTGGGCAGAGTGGGAAGACACAATCCTGTTTTACTTCCTCATGATCCCAGCACAAAATCCTAGATGTGAATTTAGGTCTCACCAGTTTCTGTGTAAAGGTGCTGACCTGTGGAGTACAATCTCAGTTGGTTGATGGCACTGATTTGGAAAACTCAGTACTTCGTGACTCAGCTCCAGGAGAAGTCTTCATAATGAAGTCTGCAGCCTCCTTGCCAATTGCATCTGATTCCCAGATCATGGAAACCATGGAGGTCAGCAGGAATCTTGCTTTTCAACCTTAGCGTGTCAGAGCAAGTTAGCAAGAGAGTACTAGACAAAAGAAAACAGAAAAGCTGCCATCCATTCTTCAAGAGTGCCTCCCATGCCAGTGTGGATCACAAGGCTGATGGATGTCCCTCCAAGTTTTTGTGTATACAGGAAGAGAGAATAAATGCTGACTTCCAAGAAATCAGGTTTCTGTAGTTCAGCAGGAATTGATGGCTGAAGCCTACTGGACAGAGGTTCATCAGCCATAACAGTGGAAGTGAGAAAGCTCAGTGAGCTGGCTCTAAGCCTTTCTTCACACCTCTGCCAGCAGCTAAGCAGGCCTGCTCCAAAAAGAGTAGGGAGGAAGGAAAAGAGAGCATACAGCACATTCTCAGAAAAATCAATATTGACTGCTGATTTCACAAATGGTCATTTTACTTAAAGTAAGCTTGCAGGGCTATTGTCACACTCATTTGGGGAGTGAACCAGCGGATGGAAACCATCTCTCTCTCTCTCTCTCTCTCTCTCTCTCTCTCTCTCTCTCTCTCTCTCCATTTTATTAAATAAATACTATTTTTAGAAATAATACTTTTATCAACAGACTAAGTTTTAATTTAAATCTATGTGTTTTCAACTGAGAATAATTTTACATATGAAAAGAATATTGACAACTTGGTACATTTCATTTTCTTAAAATTGACCTGATTGGTATTTTTGATCATATAACTCATGGATTTGCCTGAGAAGCTGGACCCAGTTGCATAGGACTCCCGGCCTTCTGGGAGCTCTCTCTGTCTCTGGTGGTAGATGTGACATGTCTGCAGAAGGCCTACTCACCACCTTTCTCCCTTCTTTTCCAGATGAAGAAGGTGACAGGTGTGGACAGGGCTGGCAGTACCACATGTATCTGCCTCCACTTATTACTCATTATGGAGAATGAGTGATGTTTATTAAAATAATCTCCCTTGTTTTCACTAGTGAGATGATGAGGAATATACAATTTGCATGAGTGATGTCAATATTTCATTTTAATTCTTGATATAGAAGTGTCTTCCCTCTGTCCTAGGAAAGATTTCCTAATGAAAGAATTTGGGCAACTTTGAATGAGGACAAAGCTCTGCCTTTAGATGGCTGCAATTTCAGGTGATATAACTTCCCTTTCCTGGGACTCATTTTCCTTATCTGGGAGGTGGGAGTTTTGGGTTGGCAGATGTCATGTTCCATGTTCTGAGGATATGAAGGGACTTTTAGTCATAAAGGGGCAATATGGGTCTGTAAATACCAGATATGGAGTGATGACACACAGTAGCTCTGTGTGAATGTGCAGTGCCCTGGTCCCTCATGCCTTCCTACCTCATACATCACCCACTCTAGCATAATACACAGCAGATATTCAGTGATGGCAAGTGGGAGCCATGAGTGGACATGTAGTTCCATGTTACTCTTGACTGTCTCCCCTTACATATCACCCATTCTAGCACAACTCATACAAGCCTATCATGGACAGAGGCACCATGCTGCTGCACTTTCCCCAGAAGGGGTTTGATGCTGTGGTGCAAGGCATGACCCACGTGAGTCTGGTGAGTACTCAGAATACTCAGGTAACACTGGATCATGTGTGAAGAGCCACACTGTGTATTCCAGTGGTCTCTAATGATCACTCTATGTAACTTAAAGACTTTGAAGGGAGGGCTTCTATTTTCTTCACTATTATCTATTAAGTTTGAAATCTTATAATGTGTTGTTAATAAGCAAATATTACTTTTATTTTCCCCCAGAGGACATGAATCTGAATACACACTGATTTTTTTTTTTGTATTTCAAACAGCAGTATAGCTTGCAGTCCTTTTTAATCTGAGAAAAAAGGCTTCATTAATATAATTACATTAAAGTAAATAAATCACTATAATCCAAAAGTTTACTTTTGAAATTTATTAAATAAAGGTTAAAAAAAATACAAGGTAAAATGCATCAATGCTAAAAAAAATAGAGAGACCTCTAAAAAATCTTGGTGGTGCCTCTAGTCCTTGAATTGCTGCATAAACAAACCAAAACCCAACTCAGTGTAAATAATAAAATTAAAAGCTTAGCCAATTAGAACTGCAGATTAACTTCAACTTTACTGACCAGAAACCCCCAACTAACCTCTGCCTAGAGAATTTACCAGTCAGAAACCTCCAAGTAACTTCTAACTAGGGATCCTCCACTTCAACTAAACATTTTATTTGTTTATCTTCGGTGAACTCTATTAAAGGTTCCCCTAATGCCCTCTTGGTTGAACCTGAACTACTTGTAATCTGGGGCTGCAAAACATATGAATCACTGAGTGCTCAGGTAAACTCTTAGAATTTCAATGTGCCTAGGTTTATCTCTTAATATCAATAAATTGGTATTTAAATACAAAAAATAAAGTAAACAGTACATCAAAATATGGACATGAAAACAAAGCATACCAAAAACTTACTCCTTTTTGGCCTTCATCTGAGTTCTGCTGGTACCTGAACTCCTATCACTGTTAAACATTTTGTTTCTTCCATAGCAGACAGAAGTCAAGTGGACAATCTAATAATTATTTATACCCTTTCTTTGAGATAAAATGAAAATCATGGGTGGTTGTGGACAGTGAACCCCTTAGGGACTTGTCTTATGTATTCCCAGTGTGATCCCAAATTTCAAATCAGGGCAATATGGTACACTAAAGAGCACTTAATAGAATATAACCTTACGGATAATGGGAATTGAAATTCAGTCTCATTTTTGCCAGGTCATAGCTAGTGGCCGGGGAGGAGGTTTGAGCCTTCTGGGAACTTCCCTATTTTCACAGCTGTTTTGTTGAGAGATTTGGGGGTGAAATGCCTGGAGTATAGTAGGCACTTATCAAAGAGCTCTTCCAAGTATGTTCAACCATGGTGCTACTACTGTCTGGTTGAGTTTGAGAGAAATATTACATTTGGCTCCTTGGGCATATCCCTAACACCTCTTCACTCAGATCCCCCCACCAATGCAAAATCAACAAAAGCAAGTTTTTCCATGAAGATGGCAGAATTCAAAAAAGGATTGATAGGAAAATACTCAGACTGCTTTATGAGAACTCATAGCAGAAACATGGGGAGCAAGAAAGGGCTTTCATTGTCCTGAATCAAAGTTTCCAAAGTCTGAAATGCTATGTTGGGCCAAGCATTGTGGCACAGTAGGTTAAGCTATTACCTCTTGGATGAGCATCTGAAATGAATACAATTTTGAGTTCAGTTTGGTCCACTTCTGATCCAGTTCCATGCTATTGTGATTGGGAAAGCAGTATAAAGATGGCCCCAGAACTTGGGCACCTACCACCCATGTGAGAGATAACATAGGTGTTTTGGATTGATTTTTGCCATGTTTGCTTTTCAATTTTTATGATTTTCCCTTTCACTGCTATTTTCCTGGTTTGTTATGTAGCCTCATCATTCCTTTTTCCTTCTATGTTCTTGCTGGGGAGAGGGAGTTGGGGAAGATGCCTGCACTGACAGCCTTTGTGTTCATTCTATCAGGGATGTTCTAGGGTGTCATTTCTTGTTAGCTTCTTGCTACCTTTGTGGTCAGTCATTGGCTCCTAGGCAGTGAAGCTTCTGGAGGAGGCCCTACCTGTGAGACTTTGAGTATCAGCAGATATGAATGACATGATCGTTGGTGAGTCAGTTAAATGGCACTGAACTTACAACACTTAGTGGGTAAAGCTATCATCTGCACCACCAGCATTCCATATGGGTATCAGTTTGAGGCAGAGTTGCTCTGGTTCTGATCCAGCTCCCTGCTTATGTTCCTGGAAAGTGCAAAGTATAGCCCAAGTTCTTGGGCCCCTTCACTCATGTGGGAGATCCTGAAGAAACTCCTGGATCATAACTTCAGCATGTCCCAGTCCTGGCCATTTGAGGAGTAAACCATTGGATAGAAGTTCTCTCTCTCTCTCTCTCTCTCTCTCTCTCTCTCTCTCTCACACACACACACACACACACACACACACACACACACACACTTTCACATATATAAATAAATCTTTAAAAAGTAAAAAGAAAAATAATATTTTCCCATGGAAATCAAAGGTAAGTATAACTAAAGACTTACCCTGGGCTGGCATTCTGGCACAGCAGGTTAAACTTTTGCTTGCAACACAGCATCCCATATGAGTATCAGATCAACCCTTAACTTCTCTGCTTCTGATACATCTCTCTCTCTCTCTCTCTTTTTCCCTCCCTCCTTCTCTCTCTTTTTCCCTCCTTCCCTCTCTCTATCTTTCAAAGAAATATCTCTGAAAAAATAGCACAGAAGCCCACCCATCCCTTTCCCCAAAGTTACACTTCATCCCAAAATGAACATATGTTCTCATAATTACTGCACTTGTTTAATTTGTTAAGAGTTACAGAGAGAGGTAGAGATACAGAGAGAGTTAGAGACAGAGAGGTTTTCCCTCTGCTGGTTCACTCCCCTAATGGCTGCAACAGGCTAGGACTGAGCCAATCTGAAGTTGGGATCCAGGAGCTTCTTCCAGGTCTCCCAAGTGGCTGCACCTGTTTAATTTTACAAACTGGGTATAAGTTCATTGTATTAGTTACCTATTCTTGTGTCACAGTCTTCCTCCAAACATAGCTGTTTGTCACCCTGTGCAGTTCCTGAGGATCAGGGATAGATGAATAGCTTCCTGAGGGTCAGGGATGGATGAATAGCTGAGAAGGCTGACTCTGACCCTTGGTCTACAGACATCACTGCTAGTCTCTGACTTGGTGGGTGGCAGAAACCCTCCATGACTCATCATGTGGACATCAGCACCACTGCCTGACCCAGAGTGTGCTTGCAGATCCCATAGCAAGTCATCTGAAAGGGAGTGCTACTGAGCACCCAAGACAGAAGCTACAATATTTTTATAACCAAATCTTTTTTTGGTTTTTTTCTTTGTTTTATTACCATATTTTTAACTTTTATTTAATAAATACAAATTTTGAAAGTATAACTTTTGGATTATAGCTGTTTTTCCCCCCATAACCATCCTCCCACCCATAAACCATCCCATCTCCTACTCCCTCTCCCAACCCAATCATCATTAAGATTCATTTTCAAGTATCTTCATATAAGGAAGATCAATTTAGTATATACTAAGTAAAGATTTCAACCATTAATTCACATAGTACAACACCTTAAGGACAGACTGTTGGCTTCACAAGGCAACTTTGGTGTATATAGGAAAGGAGTACAGAGGCTCAATACCAGCAAGGAGGCTTCTTTGTGAGTCACTATGTAGCTGCCTACCCTATCTTTACAGTAGAGCATTAATGTGCTGGTATACAGTTTGGATTTCTTTCTTCAAATTTTTCAGTTAATACAAATACCATGGCACTTTGTTACTCTTTTCTCAGCTTGATTTTTGTAGCTGGCACCATGGCTCAATAGGCTAATCCTCTGCCTGTGGCACCAGCACACTGGGTTCTAGTCCAGTCAGGGCACCAGATTCTGTCCTGGTAGCTCCTTTTCCAGTCCAGCTCTCTGCTGTAGCTCAGGAAGGCAGTGGAGGATGGCCCAAGTGCTTGGGCCCTGCACCTGCATGGGAGACCAGGAGAAGCGCCTGGCTCCTATCTTCAGACCAGTGCAGTGTGCCGGCTGCAGCAGCCATTGGGGCATGAACCAACAGCAAAGGAAGACCTTTCTCTCTGTCTCTCTCTGTCACTGTCCATTCTGCCTGTCAAAAAAAGTGCATTTTGCAAACTTCCGTGTTGCTATGAATATAATATTCTTTGTTTTGACTGCCATATCATATCTTATTGTATGAATAGGTCTGTATTATATACTCAATTTTTGTTGATTGACTTTGGGGTGGTTTCTAATATTTGCAGTTACAAATAGTACAAGAATAGCTTTTTGTCATGAATGGAATTTTCTGTAATTAGAATTGCTAAATGATTTGGTATGCCAGTTTTCTGCATTAGTGAAACTATCAAATTTGAATAGCCACTTCACCCAAATTATATAGCAATTTCAATCATCTCAAACTACTACCATATTTTTCCTATTCTTTGCCAATCTGTGTTTTATGGAGTGTCACGTTTCAATTGAAACTTTCAAGATCATATAACTTGGGATATGTTTATGGGATGTTGAACTTGTTTTCTGAGGGTGAGTTTCTCTGCTACTGTCTCTTGAACTTTTTCTATTTTTCCACTGATGTTTTTAATTCTTGGAGATATTAATTTGTCTAGGTTATATTTTCTAATTGTCCTGATTTTTCCTTTTACCTGTTTTGGTATTTTTACTTACTTTTTTTTAATTTAGTAAAATCAATACATCTTTTTCTCATGACTAATATTCTTTTAAAAAGATTTATTTATTTATTTGAAATTTAGAGTTACACACAGAGAGAAGAAGAGGCAGAGACAGAGAGAGAGGTCTTTCATCCTCTGTTTCACTCCTCAATTGGCCTCAATGGCTGGAGCTGTGCAGATCTGAAGCCAGGAGATGGGAGCTTCCTCTGGGTCTCTCATGAGGGTGCAGTGGCCCAAGAACTTGGGCCATCATGTGCTGATTTCAAGGGCCATAGCAGAGAGCTGGATTGGAAGTGGAGCAGCCAGGACTCAAACCACTGCCCATATGGGATGCCAGCACTGCTGGCAGTGGATTTACCTGCTATGCCACAGTGCTGGCCCCATGACTTATATTCTGTGCCTTAAGAAATTCTGTCGTGGCCGGCTCCGCGGCTCACTAGGCTAATCCTCCGCCTTGCGGCGCCAGCACACTGGGTTCTAGTCCCGGTCGGGGCACCGGATTCTGTCCCGGTTACCCCTCTTCCAGGCCAGCTCTCTGCTGTGGCCCAGGAGTGCAGTGGAGGATGGCCCAAGTGCTTGAGTCCTGCACCCCATGGGAGACCAGGAGAAGCACCTGGCTCCTGCCATTGGATCAGCGCTGTGCACCGGCCGCAGCACGCCAACTGCGGCGGCCATTGGAGGGTGAACCAATGGCAAAAGGAAGACCTTTCTCTCTGTCTCTCTCACTGTCCACTCTGCCCGTCAAAAAATTAAAAAAAATTTAAAAAAGTAAAAAAAAAAAAGAAAAAAAAAGAAATTCTGTCGTAACCTGAGAAAAGATTTTTTTCTTGTTTTCTCCTAGGATGTCAAGTAAAAATATACTTTTATAAGAAGTCAATTTTCTCAGCAATATTTGTTCAATATATACTGTTTCCCATCTGATTTTCAAATATTGTAGTATTAAAATTTTATTATACAGAAAGAAACAAAAATCATACAGTAATGTTCTTCATACCTGCCATCAAAGATTAGCAATTTCTAATATTTTGCTGTGCATATCAGTGGGTGTACAGGTGCTTATGTAGTTTTTGTTGAACTATTTGCAGGTAAGTTGCAGTTATCTTGACATTTCACTCCTCAGTATTTCATTATGCATCTAAAAATATGGACAATCTCCCAAATACATGCAATGTCATTATTACACCTAAACAACTAACAATAATTACAAAATTTGCTATTGTTACTAAACGTTTTCAAATTTTCCAGTTGTTTCAAAAATTTGTTTAAAGTGTAAAAATCAATACCTGTGTAGAATAAATTGTATTCAGTTTTGTCTGAGTATTTCCTAATGGTATCCTTTAATTTACTCATTTAATCTCTTGTTTACTGTAAGCTTGAGGTTATTTCTGAGGCTCAGATTTAAGTAAAATATATTTTGGCACAGTCCTCACTGAAACTTTAATAGCTTCTTCATCATGTATCAAGTCCCTGTATGTACCTGGGCTATTTGTGAACACATTATTCTGTCTTAGGAGAGTTCTGTCTCCCTGCAGTACACCACATGACCCGAGTTTCTGAGTGATAATGGAACAGGATTTTTAGGGCCTTGAACTTTCTCCTTATTCTCTTTGCCCTGGATAGTTTTGCACATTTATTCAGCTTCTTGGTATCTTCTTGGGATTTAGAATTACATCAAATTATAGATTAATTAATTGCTATATTGTGTCTTTCCCTCATGAATATCTTAAATTTCTTTATTTGTTTTAATCTTCTTTTATGTCCTACTACAATGGTTTGTGATACTTTTCCAAAAAGGCTTTACCATGTATTTCTTATGAGATACATTGTAGTTCTTACTGTTACTGTAAGTGTGATTATATTAAATTGAATTTTTAGTGGATTTTTCAATGTATTATTGATCTGTATATTCATTTTTTGCATATTAATCTGGAAACAATATACTTTCATAATTTCAAATTATTTTTTGTTATATGTCCTGGCATTTTTGTCTTTTTCCTTAAAGGAAAAATGGGAGGATTTTAAAGAGTTCATGTAAAGACAATGTTATGAAAATACTATGCATGAATTTCAAAACATGTTAGAACCAAATCGGTTTTTATCTTTTAATTCTGTTTTCCCACAAATGCTTTGAAGTGCCCTCATATTTCTCATGTTTGGCCACTGAGCATGATGCATAAGGTATGTTGGTGTAATTTCCCTCCTAATCCTAAATTTAGAGATCCTTGTTTATTCTTAGAATACTAGCATGGACAGAAAGATCTTTGCCAGTTTCTATTAACATTAAACATAGGCTTACTTCAAGACCCACTCTTAGGTGTGTGCAGAGAAGTAGATGTGTAAATCTACCTAAAGACCTAACTAGAAAGTTTATAGCAGCCTATTCATAAAAACAAAACTAAAGTGCTTCATCATTAAACATTATAGCACTACTTAAAACTGCCATTCTCTTTATAGCAGAAACAATCCAAAGGTCACTGAAGGAGGATGGATAAACAAATCTTTGAATCATCGGAACATGGCACAGCAATTTTCTTTGTGTTGAACAATGTATTTCAGCATTTCTTTTGTACACATGTATGAGAGGTAAATTCCATTTTCCTCATCTCTTGAATCATAACTTCCATGTGTGGAATTCTGGAGTGACCAGATTCCTTAGCATGTGAAGATGTCAGCTCATGATCCTCTGGCTATGACCCTTGTTGAGGAAAGACCCCAAGTGGTATCAACTGATGTACATAAGGATAATCTCTATGTTCTCTCCGTTTGCTGTTTACACTGCTTATATTTTAAGCTTTTGGTGTTCTGAAGGATCACCACGATGTGCCTATACATAGACTATTTTGTATCCTACTTGGGCCCCTTTCTGCTTTCTGAATGTGATAATCCTACACCCATCATCAGTCCTAGCTAGATCACTCCCATCTGTCACCTCAGTCACTGCTGCCTCGTACATGTTCTTTCTAGTGTCTGCTTCTGCATCTCCAATGAGGCTAACTTTAGATTCCTAGTAATTTATTACAGGCCCCTGAATGATTTGTTCATAGTTACTTCCCTTTATCCTTAGCATAGTCTATGTAATTCATAGATGCATGAATCTTGTACTGACCTCTTAATATAAAATTAATGCACATTTATTTTGTATAGTATTCTGCAATGATTTTATTGTGTGCTTTGTGCTTCCTTTATTTTTATATAATTAAAAAGGCAACAAAATGTCCAGAAGGTACAATAAAATACATGGTGTCCACCCACTCAGAGACAATCACATCATTACCAAAATCACTTCCTCGTATTTTGAGACTCATGGTCTCTAGTACAGAAGTTTCTTAGATATTTTACTTTTTCCTTTTTCCAAACTTTCATTTTTATACCAATACATGCTGTAATAGATATCAATGAAATATATTAACTTAGAGAGGTGAAGGTAAACCTCTAAATTAAATTACTAGAACTAGAATTGCTGAGTTAAAGAGCATAAGAACTCATAATTTTGATAAATATTGTCATTTTTCCTTTTTTAAAAAAATATTTATGTATTTGAGTGGCAGCATTACATACAAAGGGAGAGACACAGAGGAAGGACCTCCACCTTCTGGTTCACTCCCCAAATGTAGGCCATGGCCAGAGCTGGGCTGAACTCTCCCAGGCCATAAGCAGAGAGTTGGGTCAGAAGAGGATCAGCCAGGACATTAACATGTGTCCACATGGGATGCTAAAGCCACAAGTTGAGGCTTAGCCTATTATGACACAACACTGGCCCTGTCTTATTGTCTTTTATAGTGGTCATGATATTTGTATCTGGCTATTCCAGCTGTTTGGTAATAGATATGATGGTTTGTTTCTCCAGTCAGCCTGGCCAACATGGTCTTCTTAGACCTTTAGGACACTTGCTAATCTGAAAGTTGAAAATGATGCTCTCAGGATTGTTTATGTTAACTCCCAGTGAGGTTGCATTTCTGTTCATATATCTAAATTCATTTTTCCTTTTTAAAAAACAATCCATGCATATTTTTGTCTGTGTTTTTGTTTGGTTACTGAGTTTTTTTTTTTCAATTGATTTATAGAACCTCATGATGTAATGAAGAAAGTCATCCATTATCTAAAGTAAATCACCCTATGTTTCATGTCTTATACATTTTTTTAATATTTATTTATTTGAAAGGTAGAGTTAGAAACAGAGAAAGGGAGAGATAGAGAGAAAGGCCTTCCATCTGCTGGTTCAGTCCGAAATGGCTGCAATGGCTAGAGATGGGCTGATACGAAGCCTGGGTGCAAGAGCTTCTTCTGGGTCTCCTAAGTGTGTAAGAGGCCTAAGCATTTCCCAGGGGATAGCAAAGAGCTAAATTGGAAATGGAGCAGCTGGGACATGAATTGGTACTCTTATTGGATGCTGGCACACCAGGAGGAAACTTAGCCCACTATGCCTCAATACCAGCCCCTTAATCTTAGAAATTTTTAAAACATTTCTTATAATGTATTGTACATTAAAATGTTTACTTTTGTGTATACAAATATTTCAGCTCTGAATTTGAGTTGCTTGGGTTTATTGTAACATTTTAAATGGGAATGTCTCATTAAAATGAATATTTGGTGATCTATTCAAGTTCCATATTTGGTTTACCTTGCCTGTATATGTCAATTAATACCCCTCATCAATTGACTAGCCTCTTTCCTTTAACATTTATTGTAATCCATTTTCATCAATCTGAAATCCCACCAATATTTTAGGCAAAATTCTAGTAAACATCTGGGAGAATTTTATTTATTCATGTATTTCTATTCCATTTCAATTACACATCTTATAGCACTCATTCACATTCATTATTTTTTCCAAAAATATCAGCTCTACATTCTTAATTTTTATTTTCCATTATGAATGGTTATTTCAGCTTGTTTAGTCCTTTAAATATCTTCTTGTTATGTTAGTGAGTTTTTAATCACTCTACGCAGAACTATAGTATATTTTAAAAAAATATTTATTAAGAGGATTCCAAGATGGTGGAACAGGGAGGGAGCTTACTGCTCTAGTCTAGTGGAAGATAGTTTTAGAAAAGTAAAGAGAGAACAATCTCAGGGAAGATACAGTGAGAAAAATTGCAGAAGAAATTTCATGCAAATTAGAGGAACACTGTGGACCTATGTAGAGGATGTGAATGCACACAGCTCAGGGATCCAGCAGCCAAGAGCCTCAGCATGAGCTTTGGAGAGTGACATGAGACCAGACTGCAGCAGCCCAAGCCACTGTTAATAAAGGTGCGGGAAGAGTCTAGTGTGAGTCTGGGTTAGAGCCCTTCTGGGAGACAGTGTACCTGCCAACCTAGAGAAAAAAAAGTGGTCATGTTTCTCTCTCCCTGACCAGCAGACACTGGCATCCTGCAACTAGCTGAGAGAGAGCAGGCACCATATTGAACACATATAACAGCTGCACCAGCTTGTGACCATGTTCACAGAAACTATCCAAGAGGAATTACCTAAGTCTGCTGGGAGAATTCACCGGGTGCTGGTGCTCATAACTCTGTGCTGGGGTTGGGAAAACATTGTGGCTACACTGGAGGGCACAGAGTGTGGCTGGGTCTTTGGGCAGTCGCTTTGCATGGCTCCACATGCTTGTGGCTCCCTGATTCCTGGTGAGGATCATTGTAGCTGTATCCATGATCATGCCAAGGACTGTACAGATCTTTGTATGGTTCTTGTGTCAGCATGGATAAATATTGTAGCAATTGTGACTAGCACCTAAGCATTGGTCATTGGAGGAAGGAGGTGAGCATAAAACTACACTAATGGAGTTGATCAAACCTCCCCTGTGATTAAAAAAAAAGAGATTTAACACAGTCAACTTGGGTTTCAATGTGCACACTTCCCTCAACTTGGAACATTGAACAGAACTACCTGGCCACACCCAGCACATGCCTCTGATATTCACTGAAAGAACAGACACTCCACTAAGCCACAGAGGCATAGTCCAAAGATAAAATCCATAACAGGGACAAATAACCAACAATTATCAAGTATCTCCACAAATGCCTAAAAATAAATGTAGCAATTCAGGAAACAAGAAAAGGGAAGACAACATCTTGCCCACAAAAGAGCACAACAACACTTCAATACCAGAATATGAAGATGAAGAGATTGAAGAAATGCAGAAATGGAATTAAAAAAATTGAACATCGGATTATGTAGAAATAATTTTAGAAGCAAATCCATGAATTAAAGAAACCCATACATAATATGAATGAATGAATATTTTCCCATGAAATTGAGATTGTAAGAGAAATCAAAATGAAACATTAGAAATGAAAAAATCAATAGATCAAATTTAAAATGTGGTGGGAAACTTTAGCTACAGATTTGGTGAGGTAGAAGAAAGAATACACAAGTTAGAAGACATGTCAATGGAAATTTTATAGTAAGACAAAAAGGAAAAGAAATTTGAAAAATAAAAACAGTGTTGGAGTTTTATGGGATACTATCAAACGACCCAACATACAGATCTTAGGAGTTCCTGAAGGAATGGAAAAAGAGAATGGATTTAGAATGCCTTTTTAAAATATTTATTTACTTATTTGAAAGTCAGGGTTACCCAAAGAGAGAAGGAGAGGCAGAGAGAGAGAGACAGAGACAGAGACAGACAGAGAGAATAGAGAGGTCTTCCATGCACTGGTTCACTCCCTGGTTGGACACAATGGCCAGAGCTGTGCTTATGCAAATCCAGGAGCCTCTTCCAGATCTCCCATGTAGGAGCAGGGTCCCAAGTATTTGGGCCATCCTCCACTGCCTTCCCAAGCCATAACAGGGAGCCAGATCAGAAGTGGAACAGCTGGGACTCGAACTGGTGCCTATATGGGATGCTGACACTGCAGGTGGCGGTTTCACCCATTGTACCATAGCACTGGCCCAAGAAAGCCTTTTTAGTGAAATAATTACAGAAAACTTCCCTAATTTGGGGAAAGAGAGGAGCATTCAAGCACATTAAGCACATAAAGCTCCTAATAGCCATGATAAGAAAAGATCTTCATGACACATTGTACTCAAACTCTCCACAATAAAATATAAAGAAAAGATTCTAAAATGCACATGATAAAAACTCCAGATTACCTTCAGAGGATTTCAAATTAGATTCATAGCTGAATTTTGATAAGAAAAACCAAAGGCTAGGAGAGAATGGGGAGATATATGCAAAGTGTTAAGAGATAAAGCTGTCAACCAAGAATAATGTACCCAGCAAAGCTTTCTTTTATAAATGAAGGTGAAATAAAGATCTTCCATAATAAACAGAAATTTAAAGAATTTGTCACAACTTGGCTAGCTTTGCAAAAGATGATTAAAGATTTTCCATTCTCTGCTTTATTGCCCCAAATGTCCACAATGGCTGGGGCTGAAAAAGGCTAAAGCCAGGAGCCATGAATGCCATTCAAGTGTCCTGTGGGGGTTGTGGGGGCCAAAATACTTGGTCCATCCTCTGCTGCTCTCAGAGGAGTATTATAGAGAGGTGGATTAGAAGTGGGGCAGCAGGCTCCCAAACAAGCTCTCATATGGGATGCAAGCATTATAGGCGGCAGCTTAATCCACTGTACCACAATGTCAGCCCTTGAGGTGTTTTAACTGGAATCTCTTTGTATCATTTTCTTTATGGACATTCATAAAAATATCTCTGTTTTAATGAATAGAAAATATATTCTGTTAATACAAAAATTATTAGTCTTGATTTATCTCACATTCGTTGGTTTTATGATATTCTCCATTATAATCCTCATCATTAAAAGCTATAGAGAGAAAATTTTCTGACCTTTGCAGACAAAATTTTGTAACTACATTTGAAGCATTTTGTTTTGCTGACAACCTGCTACACTGTGATCAGTTGTTCTTACAGAATGAAAATTCATTATGCTATCATGCTTAGAGATTTTTTGCCTTATAAACCATTTTCCTAATAGATTATATTTTCAAAAAGTATTCATTTAGTCCATTGCTTTTACCATTATTTTTAAATGAAAACTATGATAATAGTGAGTACTGCAAGTTGAAGAAGTTGTGAATGGGAGAGGGGCTTGTGCTGGGATTTAAGCAATGGAAATGTCCTCATGGGAAACTGACAGCCTTACAATATTAATCAAGTTAAAAACATTTTCCCAGGAAAATTCTTCTTCCCCACAGATTATTCCTTTGCCACTAGGTATCTTTTAAATTGGAAGCGATCTCAGAAAAATTACATTTAAGTTAACATTAGGGGGCCTTATACTTCAACACCGTTGTGTCTAGAGTGGATTTTAGGACATTGAAATTTTAATAATGATGACACTAGGTTCTCTAATAATATGCTATATGTATTTGGATCTGGATAATTTGAAACAAAAACATATTCCATTATAAAATTTCTTATATGGAAAATACATTGAATTATACAGTTATAATATTAAAATAATTGGGTGCTTGTGCTATGGTGCACTGCATTAAAGCACTGTTTTCAATGTAGGCATCTTGATCAAAGTGCCAATTTGAGTCCTGGATCCTCTGCTTTCAGTACAGCTCCACAATAATATGCCTGTGAAGGTAGCAGTTGGTCCAACTGGTTGAGATCCTGCAATCCATGTGGGAGACCTGGATGGAGTTCCATATTCCTGATTTTTGCCTAGAGAGTGCTGGCCATTGTGGCCATTTGGGTAGCCAAACAATAGATGAATGTGCATTCTCTCTCTCTCTCTCTCTCTCTCTCTCTCTCTCTCTCTCTCTCTCTCTCTCTCTCTCTTCCTCTCCCTCTCCACCTCCACCTCTACCTCTATCTCTCTATCTCTCTATCTCTCTATCTCTATCTCTATCCCCCCCCCCTTCTCAACCTTTTTAAAAAAATTTAAAAAGTTAACCTTTGGGGCCAGTGCCATGGCATAGTGGGTAAAGCCACCGCCTGCAGTGCCAGCATACCATATGGGCACCGGTTTGAGTGCTGGCTGCTATACTTCTGACCCAGCTCTCTGCTATGTCCTAGGAAAGCAGTGGAAGTTGGCCCAAGTCCTTGGCCTCTTGATCTCACATAGGAGAACTGGAGGAGGCTCCTGGATCCTGGCTGTTTATCAACGCAGCTCCAGCGATTGCGGACAATTGGGGAATGAACCAGCAGATGAAAAACCTCTCTCTCTCTCTCCCCCCTACTCTGTGTGTAACTCTGACTTTCAAATAAATAAATCTTTTAAAAAAAGTTAACCATTTGTTGTAAGGGCATTAGTATAATTGTGTCCTTAAAACCATGTTAAAGATATGGCATTTATCTTACAGGAAAAAAAAAACTAATAAAATTTGTAAACATCTTTATCAACTGCAATTCTAAAAATGATATTCACAAAGCAAATCTGTGTAAGAAGTGTTTTATTTTCTCACATTTTTTTCATTCTGTAGTTTATGGTAATTTGAAATCCTTCAGTACCGTTCATTTTGCTCATAAGAGCCTAGATTTCTAGATACTTTATATATTTCAGTAGTTGTATAAGAACATGTCTAAGTGCTGAATGTTATAGGGTGATTTTGTTAAACACATTTATACTGTATATATATATATATATATATATATATATATATATATATATATATATTCAAATATATTCTACACTTAAAGTGTACTTTAAGTATAAATTTCCAAAATTTGTTCCATTGCTTCAGCTTTCTGTGCTATCACTATTGCTGGATTATCTTGTCTAACTGTATATCCTTTGTTTTCTCTCAAGCCTGTTTTCTTTCTATTCACTCTTGTATGACTTTCAGTTTAATTTTCTTTCTACAGTCATTTTTATTCTATAATTCTTTTTAAGTAATTTTAATTAGTTTCCCTCTGGTACTTCTATTTTTGTTTAATTATTCATACTGGAATTGTTCTGATTGTGAAAAGTTTGTTCTTTGACATGTCTAATGTGTTATTTATGTCAGATCATTTTGCAGTGCTAAATTTTTTATTTTCATATTTTTATTTTTTTAATCCTATCTTTTTGTGTCCCGTGTATTTTTTTATTCTCTGATGCTCTATGGGTGAATAACAATTGCACCTATTCTGTGTTCATGTTTGAGCACAGTATTTTATAGGGAGGCTTCCATGTAAGTTTTAGGTGACAAGCAAAAAAGAATCTTGTAGCTTCATGATTCTAAGCTTTCTTATGTTGTATACAAATTGTGCTAAAATAAAGCTCCACTCTATTTTCTGGAAACTTCCTTTCTGATACTCTTTTCATCATATATTTGAAGCTTCTCTTTTCCTTGCTTTTAGTTTTCCTAAGATTAACATTGGCTTCCCCTTCCTTTTTTTCTTCAATATGTGTCATTATTTCTCTTATTTTTAGTTATTTATTAATTGCATTTATTATTTTTATTTTTTTCTTTTCAACTTTAATTTAATAAATATAAATTTCCAAAGTACAGCTTTTGAATTATAGCATCTTTTCCCCCATAACCTCCCTTCCACCTGCAACATCCCATCTCATCTTCATCGTGATTCATTTTCAATTATCTTTATATACAAAAGATCAACATAGTGTATACTAAGTAAAGATTTCAACAAATTGTACCCACACAGACACACAAAGTATAAAGTACTATATGAATACTAGTTTTACCATTAATTTGCATAGTACAACACACTGAGGGCAGAGGTCCTACATGGGGGGCAGGTGCACAGTGACTCCTGCTGTTGATTTAACAATTGGCACTCATATTCATGATGTCAGTAATTACCTGAGGCTCTTGTCATTAGCTGCCAAGGCCATGGAAGCCTCCTGAGTTCACAAACTCCGATCTTATTTAGACAAGGCCATATTAAAAGTGGAAGTTCTCGCCGGCGCCGCGGCTCACTAGGCTAATCCTCCGCCTTGCGGCGCTGGCACACCAAGTTCTAGTCCCGGTCGGGGCACCGATCCTGTCCCGGTTGCCCCTCTTCCAGGCCAGCTCTCTGCTGTGGCCCGGGAGTGCAGTGGAGGATGGCCCAAGTCCTTGGGCCCTGCACCCCATGGGAGACCAGGAGAAGCACCTGGCTCCTGCCATCAGATCAGCGCGGTGCGCTGGCTGCAGCGCGCTACCGCGGCGGCCATTGGAGGGTGAACCAACGGCAAAAAGGAAGACCTTTCTCTCTGTCTCTCTCTCTCACTGTCCACTCTGCCTGTCAAAAAAAAAAAGTGGAAGTTCTCTCCTCCCTTCAGAGAAAGGTACCTCCTTCTTTGATGGCCCATTCTTTCCACTGGATCTCACTCAGAGAGATCTTTCATTTAGGTCATTTTTTTGCCACAATGTCTTGGCTTTCCATGCCTGTGAAACTCTCTGGATTCCCTAAGTGCTGATTCTGAGTCCAGCGTGCTGTTCAAGGCTTTTGCCATTCTATGATTCTGCTGTGTATCCTGCTTCCCATGTAGGATCATTCTCTCCTTTTTAATTCTATCAATTATTTGCAGACACTGGTCTTATTTATGCAATCCCTTTGACACTTAATCCCATTTCCAATTGGTCTTCCTCACTGTAGCTCTCTGCTCCAAAACAGAAGCACGTGCTGTTGATTTTTGTGAGCTTTGTCTTCCTAGGCCACACCAGTACCAATGAACCTTCAACTAAACTGGCAAACCTTAACCCATCCTCCTTGATTTCAGTTTTCTTAAGTCATCCCACAAAATTTCTCTACTGGATTAAGATTTCACTTTTGCTAGGGATTTTTGGTTTTCCTGTATTTCAAGTTGATCCATAATTTCAATGACTTCTGTTTTATCCCATGAAATAACTCACACCATTTTGAGGTGGCTGCAAGAGTGGGCCAGCTTTTCTTTTAAATGTTTATTTTTATTTATTTGAAAAGCAGAGTTTAGAGTGAGAGAGAGAGAGACAGAATGGATATCTTCCATCCATTGGTTCACTCCCCAAGTAGCAGAGAGCCTGTCCAAAGGTAGGAGAATTTTCTTGGTCTTCCACATGGGCAGCAGCAGGAGCCCAAGCACTTGGAACATCTTCCTCTATTTTCCCAGGCCATTAGCAAGGATCTGGATCATAAGAGGATCACCTAGGAACTGAACTGGTTCCCATATGCCTGCAGTATTTTGAGGAATATTTCCAGATGCTTCCAATTATTGGCATAGTTCTAATAATCTGAAACACTTAGAGAAACTGAAAAATTTAATTAGTATATGGCATGTAACTAAAATGATAATATATATAATAAATATTTAAAAACAATGTTCAGAATTTAACAACTGCCTATGTGATGCAATATTTCTTTTAAGTAATAATTTAAAACCTTAGAACAAGTAAGTTAAAACATACTGGGTTGTACAAAAACAACATTGGTTGATATGAGATTGCTTAGCATATATACACAAGGGCATACTGAGATGATTTTGGAAAATAGAATTAAAAGTAAGTATTTTGTGCAAAAACATTAAATCCATGCATAGTTTTTTCATAGTACATATTTTACATCAATTTTAATACTTATATAATCCCAGATCTCATCATGAAAATACAGTTTTACATTTTTCTTATATGAGAACATTCTGTGTTTTACAGTTACCTGATTTCATGAATACTTCTTTTTCTTTTTTTAAAGATTTATTTATTTTATTTGAAAGCCAGAGTTACACAAAGAGAGGAGAGGCAGAGAGAGAGAGAGAGAGAGAGAGAGAGAGAGAGAGAGAGAGAGAGAGAGAGGGAGATCTTCCACCCAATGGTTCACTCCCCAATTGGCCGCAATGACCAGAGCTGTGCCGATCCGAAGCCAGGAGCCAGGAGCTCCCTCCAAGTCTCCCATGTGGGTGCAGGGACCAAGGCCTTGGGCCATCTTCATTCCCAGGCCATAGCAGAGAGCTGGATTGGAAGTGGAGCAGCCAGGTCTTGAACCAGCACCCATTTGGGATGCCAGCACTTCAGGCCAGGGTGTTAATGTGCTGCATCACAGCACGGGCCCTGAATACTTATTTTTCATCAATGCATTTCTATCCAATTTAATTCATCCACATGTCAGACATGTCCAAGTAACAAAGCAGTGCAAATGATTGGATATGTTCTTGGCCCATTTCTTTCAGTCTTACACTTTCCCTTTAACATTTCATTGACCTAATGGAAATAAAGGCCAGTTGCCTACAACCCTACCTCCTCATCTTTTTTTCTCGCTTCTCTTAGATTGTCCTTAAATTTTCTTATTCCATGCTCTGAAAATCCTTCAGGAATACAAATTTAAAGTAAATATTTATTTGAAGTGTAACAGGTTGACTGGAAGACAATGTGTATATGCAATATGGTATTACACATTGCATTGCTATAAGAGCGAGTCTGCCAGATGAAATACAGGACACTCTAAAACTGCCTGGAATGTGATCAAACTAAATTTATTTTTAAAGATTTATTTATGTATTTGAAAGTCAGAGTTACAGAGGAGAGCCAGGGGAGGGAGGGAGGAAGGGAAGGGGAGAGGAAGAGAGAGAAAAGGAGAGGGAGAGGGAGAGAAAAAGGGATAATCTTCCATGCACTGGTTCACACTGCAGATGGTGGCATAACCTTCTCTGCCACAGTGGTGGTCTCTCAAACTAAAATTCATGCTGGTTAACTGAAACTCAAATTTAACTGAGGGTTCCCTCCTTCCTTCTAAAGCTTACCACTTTATTCAAGTGACATATAACAGCTTCTCTAATTAACCAAAGTAATGGTGACAAACAGCTGCCTATACCATATCATTATAGCTATTCCTCCCTTGTAAGCGAGTGTGTGAGGTTGCTTTGATGCTGTGCAAAGTTTCACTTCCATAAACCAATTAACTATCTGAGCAATTAATTATTCTTACTATGGTGTAGTATATATATATATATGCTTAGGCTTTAAAGGTACTTCACTTATAACTCTATCTTCACTTTCACATTATCTTCGTAACATTCTATGGAAAAGAAAATGTCCCTTGTCAGCTGTGGCTACTACTAATGCTCAGTGGTTTTAATAGAAAGGAAAGTAAGGTCAATGCTCCCAAAACAATCACTAATATAACTTTTCTCAAATCCCAGAGATGAAGATCCATGATTTTTTTTTGACAGGCCGAGTGGACAATGAGGGAGAAAGACAGAGATAAAGGTCTTCCTTTGCCTGAAATTTCGATTATGTCCCAGTTGCCACTCTTCCAGGCCAGTTCTCTGCTATGGCCTGGGAATGCAGTTGAGGATGGCCCAAGTGCTTGAGCCCTGCACCTCATGGGAGACCAGGATAAGCACCTGACTCCTGCCTTTGAATCAGTGCCATGTGCTGGCCGCAGCACGCTGGCCGTGGCGACCACTGGAGGGTGAACCAACGGCAAAGGAAGACCTTTCTCTCTATCTCTCTCTCTCACTGTCCACTCTGCCTGTCAAAAAAAAAAGAGTCAAACTAGAAAACAAATATCTGCAACAAAATAATTATTTAACATCTGTTAACATTCTTAAGATTGATATAAAAAAGTCTCAAATGACCCAACAGAGAAATGAGTCAGAAATATGAAGAAAATGAAAAGGCCCAGAAGCCAACAAACACCATTAGAGTTTAACTCATCTTAAGCAGGTTACTACAACTTTTAGGTAGGATAGGTTCAGGAAAGCCCATGGGGATGCAGGTGGCATGATCCAGTGGTGAAAGGTCCTCCCCAGCAGGGAGGGTGGAGCCCTAGGGGAGGCAGCTTGCGACCTGAACACAGGCCTTCCTGTCACTTCTCCCATCTGGAGTGGCCTGCAGTTATATAACTGATACCTAGAATACTGATTCATTGAGTCTTGTTTCAGGCATGCTGTCAGCTATGCAAGCAGGCTCAGTGGTGTAAATGCTGCATAACTACACAGGATCTTGACACCATAGTAGTCCAGTTCCTGTGGGGAGAAAGGGTCCAAGGAGGGGGCTTTGCTGCTGGGAGACTCCAGAATGTGTCCCAGTGTCCACTGATCTCTGACCCTCTTTCAGCACAGGAAAGTGCACACTTAGGACACTGGGAAATGGTAGTGTGCGGGGCCAGGGTCTAGAGTGGGGGAAGGTGGAGCTAAGGCAGGGTGCAGGGCTCCCAGAGGTGTCTGTGCAATCCTTGGCCCCATCTCACAGGTGGCACAGCACTTCCCTGGATCTCTTTTGACCCATGAGGTGGGGCCTGGACTCACACCTGGGACCCTTGGTGTCTTGCTCTTTCCCTGCTGCAGAGACTTCTGAGCCCAGAGCCATCCCTGGGCAGCTGTGTAGCACAGCCTTGTGTCTCCCCTGATTGTGCAGTTGGGACTGGGTGGCCACTACGGAGAAGCTGGGCTGTGTGTGGGGCTCAGGTGGGTGAGGAGCTATTATTTATGCATCCTCACTTCCTCCTTTCTTCTCATGTGGGACGAGGGGTCTCAGTTCCATGACCTGACCTTTCTGTCTAACTGTCTAGGAAATATCCCATTATTTTTAATATATAACAATATTAATTATAAACAGTGTAGATGATTTCTAAAATTTACAAGGAGGGGGAAACTTGGTTTAAAATTATTAAAAAGTTTTTCTGTGAGATTGTCAAGAAAGCTCGAGGGAATTTCCATTTTATTACACAAAAATAATTCATTTTTACATCTGTTTTCAAACAGACATAAATAATGACTTTCTCTGAGTCTTTTAGTAAAGGAGTTAAAACAGTGATTTTATCATTTAATCTTTCCTATTTCTTTTATTCAAATATTGTTTATAGACATTGTCTGTTTTCTAACTAAGCTAGGAATTTTTTTTTAGCTTTATACTTGTTAAGCAAGTTCCCTGAAGTATTAAGCTTTTTTTTATCATAATGTAAATTTAAAATGTTGTCTCAAATGCTAAAAAGACAATGAAGGAAAGAAGGTGGCAATGAGTAAGGGTGGGTATGCCTTATTTTCTTAGAATTGTGCCTGCAAACCTATTGAATCTGTTAAAAACTAAACACTTACCTAAAAAATTATCAATTTGACAATTTTTAAACAAAATTATGAAACACTGTAGATATCTTCAATTTTCACTATCATTCTATCAGATTTCAAAGAAATCCTATTTTCTCACCTTAAAATATATTAATGTATTAAGATCCATTATGGAATTATTCCCTTGAGGATTCTTATTTAATATATTGTTTTAAAAGAAAATATAATGATTACCAAAAAAGAAAAATCCTTATGATTTTTGATAAAATAGGAAATCTTTTAAGATCATTACTCAAAACATTAAGAGACCTAAAATACAGAATTATATCTTAAAATGCA
The DNA here is from genome assembly GCF_033115175.1 of Lepus europaeus. NCBI lineage: Eukaryota > Metazoa > Chordata > Mammalia > Lagomorpha > Leporidae > Lepus > Lepus europaeus. The sequence continues at coordinate 12,856,825 of NC_084851.1, forward strand.
AGTGACAAAGGACCCTTCAAGGTTTTCAAATATGCATTGCTATTTCATATTGCACAGTAAATCAGCAAATAATTTTAAGCATATATATGTAATAGCTTCTAAAATTCTTTTGGGAAATAGATGTAGTTACTTGTTACATATTTCAAGTAAATAGCAAACATACTCAAAAATATCTTGAAAAAAGTAATGCAATTCATGAATAAGTATACAAAGAAATTTTGCATCATAACAAAAAAGCAAGTATTTATTTTCCAACATTAATTTTCCACAAATTATAATCTTTAACTCAAGAAGGAGTACTATATTGATAGAATGATGGCCTATGTTCAGGATGCCTGATTCTTCATAGAATTTTCACTGCTACAAATTACCTGCATGATTTTGAACAACTCACATTACTTCTCCAGGCATTAGCACTTAGCATACTTTTCTGCAAAATGAGGCTTTGTGTAAGATTATTTATGCTCACACATTCAGATTTATAAATACCACTTTCAACATTTTCAACATTTGGGGATAATTAATGAATTAACTTTTGATGCTAAGTTGATTTTCGTGCAACCAACTTTTCTTAACAGGTCCAGTAATTTATACTGCTTGCAATATATACCTGATTAAAATGGTTAGGTTTGTACAAATCTGTTTTAATGCAAGTAATGCTTGTGTTTTCACATAAAATTAATAGTAGAGATATCATGTGAGCAGGTGCTATCCTAATGACTCAACTGACAAACTTGTCAAACTTAATAGTTATGATTTTGATTTGCATTTTCCTGACGGCTAGTAATCCTGAGCATTTTTTTTCATGTGTCTATTGGCCAATTGAATTTCCTCTCCTGAAAATTATTTGTGCAGGTCTGTTGCCCATTTATTGACTAAGTTGTTTGTTTTGTTTATAGATTCTGGGATTTAATCCTGTGTCAGTTTCATAGTTTGCAAATAATTTCTCCTATTATATTGGTTGCCTCTTCACATTGTTGAGTGTTTCTTTTGCAGTGCAAAAGATTCTCAGTTTGATGCAATCCCACTTGTTAATTTTGTCTTTGATTGCCTGTGCTTCTGGGCTCTTTACCAAGAAGTCTTTCCCTATGTCAGTATCTTATAACATTTCCCCAATGTCTTTTAGGAAAATGCAAATCAAAACCACAAGGATATTTTACCTCACTCCCATTAGAATGGTCCTCATACAGAAATCAATAAACAACAAATGCTAGCGAGGATGTGAGGAGGAGGATCCCACTGTTGAAGGGATTGTAAACTTGTACAGCAACTGTGGAAGACAATGTGGAAATATCTCAGAAGGTTGAATATAGATCTACCATATAACCCAGCCACCCCACTCCTTGGAATTCATCCAAAAGAAATGAAATTAGCATAAGAAATGGTGATGTGTATCCCCATGTTCATCTCAGCTCAATTTACAATAGTTAAAATTTGATCGACACAGATTTCTATCAGCTAAGGACTGGATAAAGAAATTATGGTATACATACACTATGGAATACTACACAGTGGTAAAAACTAAATCCTTTCATTTGCAATAAAATGAATATAACTGGAAACCATTATACTTTAGTGAAATAAGCCAATCACAAAAAGGCAAATGTCATAGGGTCTCTCTGATCCTTGGTAACTAATAGAGTACTAAATGTAATCTATAGGAGCAAAACTGACACACTTAAGGATGCATTGATTTTTTTTTCTGGTGCTTTTCTTTTTTTTTTAAACTTTTATTTGATGAATATAAATTTCCAAAGTACAGCTTATGGGTTACATTGATTTTGAACAGCCTTAACCTTGACATTTGAGGAACAATATGTTTTTTTTTTCTTTTCTCTTCCTACTAATCAGTGAACTCTATTTAGGGCAGGGTTAATTTTCTGACTATAAAAAGTATCTGAACAATTAATCTATGAATGGGAAAAGAAGAGGGAGGAGAAAGGATGGAGGGAGAATGGGTGGGAGGGAGGTGGGGGAGAGAACTTTCTTGTTCCCAAATCAATATAAATTAAATGCATAAATTTTAAAACCCTGATAAGCAATAGTATTGTGACATTTTCCTATATCATCTTTGAGATAGAGTTGATGCTGCTTTCAATTTGTGGTTGATTCCTCTCTGACAAACTAAATGAATTTAATGTGGCTGTAGATTAGAATTACTAAAGTAATATTAATAATGAAGTTTATTTTAGCAGAGTTTGATATGAAGAGATCAGAGTCATTTGTAAAATGGTGTTTTCCAATATCTCATCATATAAATTTGCATTTAATAGTATTCTTTTATGTGCCTGTTGGCCATTTGAATTTCCTCTTGAAAAATTCCTGATAAGTTCTTTGCCCATTTCTGAACTGGATTGTTTATTTTGTTGTTACTGAATTTATTCTTTTTTTAAGATTCATTTATTTGGTTACATTCAGAATTACAGATAGGCAGAGACAGAGAGCAAGATAGAGAGGCTTTCAATCTTTTGGTTCACTCCCCAAATGGACTCAATGGCTGGAAAGTGCCAATCTGAAGTCAGGAGACAGGAGCTTACTCTGGGTCTCCCATGTGGAGGCTCGGATCCAAGCACTTGGACCATCTTCCACTGCTTTCCCAGGAGATTTTCAGAGAGCTGGATTGGAAGTGCAGCAGCTGGGACTTGAACCAATGCCATATGATTGCTGGTACTAAATGCAGTGATTTTATTCACTATCCACAGCATTGGCTCCTGTTGTTGAATTTCTTGAGCACTTTATAGAATCTGGATATTGAAGAGCTTGTGGTTTGTGGAGAGCGGCACGATGGTGGAATAGGAAGGGCGCACACTGATAGTCTGGGAAGAGACAGTTTAATAAAAGTGGAGATACTGCAGGTTCAGGGAAGAGTAGGGGAATAAACAGCAGAGGAAACTCTTCTGGAACTAGTGATTCATGGTGGACCTGCGAGGAGAGCGTGGGAGCCCAAGTTCGGGACACCAGTGGCAGACTCATCACACCAGCGCTGGAACGCAAGGTGAGCTGACCCTCAATAGACCAAGACACCAGTGGGAAAGCGGAAACAGGAGACTAGAGGGAACAAGGCTTGAAACTCTGTGGGGAAAAGTTCACCAGGCTAACTAGAAGAGGGGGGGGGAAAGTGACCGATGGCCGGCACCATGGCTCACTAGGCTAATCCTCCGCCTTGCGGCACCGGCACACCAGATTCTAGTCCCGGTGGGGCACCGATCCTATCCCGGTTGCCTCTCTTCCAGGCCAGCTCTCTCCTATGACCAGGGAGTGCAGTGGAGGATGGCCCAAGTCCTTGGGCCCTGCACCCCATGGGAGACCAGGAGAAGCACCTGGCTCCTGCCATCGGATCAGCGCGGTGTGATTAAGAGCTATGGGTTATTTAAATGTGTGCTTATTTTCCAAGATTTGAATAATCACCTTGTAACAATGATCAAATTTGGTCTATGTTATGTCATGATTTTAAGGAATCTTATTTCAACCAGATATTTTGGATTTTGATCCTTCTTGGCATTCTTGAAAGGCATTCAACAAATCAAAGTTTCAAACAGTCTGGACTCTAAAATTTCCAGTAAATCTTGGACTTTGGTTTTTCCAGTTTGGGCCCAACTGAAAAAATTGAAGGATCTATGTCTCTCATCTTATAGAGACACCAACTAATCAGGGTATTTGGATTATATTAGAAGTACTGTCAAGATGTGACATGGTATCAAATTTTAAGTTTCTATAATGGAAAATGCTATTAATGCAAATGTTTCAGAATTAAAAAGTCTAATGATCTTGTGTTACTAGACATGATAGTTATCTTAATGAGAAAGCCCCAGAGGCCTAAAGGGTTAAAAATCCTACAGGTGCTTTCAAAATACTGTGAAGTAAGCAAGTGCCTCTTCTTGGTTGCTGAGTTTATAATTTTAAACATGGAGACTTAAAGTCTTTTGTCATCCACAGTTATATATGATTTGCTGCTCATAAAACTAAAGCTTTGTTGGTTCTATGTTTAGCTGTCCTCCTATAGGTTCCTATGGACTTTTTCCAGCCACTTCTATTGTATTCAGCACTTTGGGATGGCTCTGTAAACAGATGAAGCAATAATGTATTAACAGTACCAACTGACAGAAAGTATGTTTAACAGAGTACTAAAAACAAAAAGCAATTCAAATCAATTGATAATCTACAAAAAGAATTAAAGAATTTAAAAGCTACTGTTTAAAATGCTATATTGGTCTATTAGGTTATGTTATATATGTGTACATATTGTAAGTCCACTTAGGAAAATTTTATTAAGAGTTGTATTTTAATTGGATTATAGATAAGATTGTCCATAAATTTAAGCTGCTAAAATGATCAGATACATTTTAATTCATGTGACCTGAATCTGTGTATCATATGTTTTATACTTGTTGGTAGAAAGAAACTAAAAACATTTTATATGGTTGTGCTTAAGTTTACTGGTTAAACAAACTACACCACGTTAGATATTTAAGAGGTGTTTCCAAATACATGATTCTTAAAATTTATAGAAGGCATTGGACCTTCTGGTAAATGATTTTTAAGTTTTTATCTAATGGTTGAAACTGTTTGCTAACTATTCATGGAATATTGCTATTGCCAGCAAGCAATCTAGGACTTGCTCCCTCATTTCTCTATTCTAAACCCAACTTGCTCTTTCATTTCTCTATTCTCCTCAAGGTAGGAAACTAATTCTATTATGAAGGAATCTGTAGGATGCACAATTTAATCTTTAGACCTTATAAAAGAGATGGCTAACATTTTTCTGTAATAGCATAGCCAAAATAAGAACTTAAATAAAAATCTCATAGCTAGATTAAATTCGCCATCAGTGAAGTATACAGTAAGTAGAAAAAACCTCCCTTTCAGACCAAAGGGAAAGAAAGTTTTAAGTGAGAATATAATTTTCCTCATGGGCATTGTCTACCTTAGAAAATCTACTACAGAACATTCCTGTGACTATAGACTTGTAGTTCAGGCCACCGAAGATTAGAGATGGGACTTGGGCACTCCCTTGACTTGCATCCTCTGGTCTGCTTTAACAAGAAACAGGAGGAAAAGAAAGCTAGGCATCAGAAGTAATGGGTGGCAGGCCTATTAATGGCTGATCTGTACAGTGATCTGCCCTCAAGGAGACCCAACAGGCCAGTCCACTGCAGTGGCTTTCAATGTGGTAAGCCTGGGTTTCAGCAGAAGTCAGCTTGTGAAGAGCCCTGGCAGCTCTGCCAAGAGTTGGATCACTGGAAATGGACCTGCCCTGGAGTCGAAGGATGCCCAGGTCAGAGCCACAGATCTTATTGGCTCTAACCTAAAAAGCCCTTCACTCAGCCCAACTTCCAAAGTGACCACTGCAGCTGAGGGGATGGTCAAGTAGGGTCAGCAACATTGCATGCAGAACTGTAAATGTCTTGTTAGATATGCCACCTGCCTTTACCTGGCCAGCTCTCCTCCCAGGCCAGCCAAGTAATGAAAGTCAACAGAGTGCCTTCCCCTAGGAGGTACACACCTCCCTTAGGATGTACCCATGTGAAGAGATAGATAGGTCTGGGCCTCTTAACTTACAAGGCCTAAAGCCCAAGAGATTATTATCAAGCCCCTTCTATCAGGTTCTATTTGCCTCTCAATCAGAAAACTTAATTGTAGCTTAGACAGCACCTTTCTTAGCTCCTTTAATAATGACTCTGTCCTTTGTTCTAGACCCTGTCTAGGGCACTTGGGCCTCATTCCTTCGTAATCATAAACTCTACCTCCAATGGCTCTACTCCCAACCTGTGTGTACTGATAGTCCTCTTCCCCACTTAATGCTGTATAATTGTTCAGACCTGGTTAATGCCATTCTTAGTGTCATTGGTTACTATCCTCACTCTGTCTTTTATGACCTTGTCTAAATATGATCAGAGTTGGTGAATTTGAAAGGCTTCCATAGCCTTGGCAACTCATGACGACAGCCTAGGGTGGTTACTGGCACCATAAACTAGAGTGTCAATTTGTTGGGTCAACAACAGGAGTCACTGTGCACTTGCTCCTCATGTGGGATCTCTTTCCTTAATGTGCTGTTCATTTTGATTTAATGCTATAACTAATACTCAAACATTATGTTTCACTTTGCGTTTCTATGTGGGTGGAAACTATTCATATCTTTACTTAATGTATACTAAATTGATCTTCTGTATATAAAGAGAATTGAAAATGAATCTTGATGTGAACGGAAGGCAAGAGGGAGCAGGAGAGGGGAGGGTTGTGGATGGGAGGGAAGTTATGGGACGGGGAAGCCATTGTAATCCATAAGCTGTACACTGGCAATTTATATTCATTAAATAAAAGTTTAAAAAAAGAATCTTGATATTAACCCTTTATCACTTGCACCATTAAATATTTTCTCCATTTTCTCCATTGCCTCATCTCTTTGTTGAGTGTTTCCTTTGCAGAGAGGAAGCTTCTTAGCTTTGTGTAATACAATCTGTCTATTTTTTCATTGATTGCCTATGCTTCTAGTGTCTTACCCAAGAAGTATTCACATACCCCAATGACTTGCAGTGTTTCCTCAGTATTCTCATCAATAATTTGATGGTACCAGGTAGTAGATTTTGATCCTGGCTCCTGGCTTCAGATCAGCACAGCTCCACCTGATGTGGCTACTTGTGGAGTGAACCAGTGAATAGAGGACCTTTCTCTCTCACTCTGCCTCTGCTTCTCTGAAACTCTGCCTTTCAAAAAAATAAATATTCAGAAAGAATGAATACCTTTTTTAAAAAAATGATTTATTTATTTATTTTAAAGGCAGAGTTACAAAGATGAAGAGGCAGTGACAGAGAGAGAGAGAGAGAGAGAGAGAGAGAGAGAGAGAGAGAGCTCTTCCATGCACTGGTTTACTCCCCAATGGCTGGAACAGTTGAAGAGGAGCGTATCTGAAGCCAGGGTCAAGGAGCTTCTTTCAGGTCTCCAATGCAGATGAAGGAGCCCAAGGATTTGGACCATCTTCTACCCTTTTCCCAGACCATAGCAGATAGCTGGATTGGAAATGGAGCAGGCAGGACTAGAACTGGTGCCCATTTGGGATGCCACCACTGCAGGAGGCAGCTTTAGCTGCTGTGCCACAGCACTGGCCCTGGATGAAAACATTTTAATATATAATAAATCAGTTAACATTTTCTCATTAATTCAACATCTTTGCATGATTAAGCTCATGCTCTTTTTAAAGATTTGTTTATTTACTTGAGAAGCAGTTACAGAGAGGGAGAGACATAGGTCTTACATTCACTAGTTCACTCCCAAAATGGCCAGAAATGCTAGAGCTGGACTGATCTGAAAGTAGAATCCAGAAGCTTCTTCCAGGTCTCCCATCTGGGTGCAGGGGTCCAAGGACTTGGGCCCATCTTCTATTGATTTTTCAGGCCATAGCAGAGAGCTATGGCACATGGAGAGGAGCAGCTGGGACATGAATAGGCCCCTATATGGAATGCTTGCACTGCAGACAAAGGCTTAGCCTGCTACATTCCAGCACCAGTTCCAGGGAGGATTCTCTTTCCAACTAGAAATGTCACATCATTGTGGTGTTCGCTTTCTTAACAGTTTGCCACACCATAAACAAAAAGTGTCAAATTGTTAAATCAACAACAGGAGTCACTGTGTACTTATGTCTCATGTGGGATCTGTCCTTAATGTGTTGTCCAATGTGAAGTAATGCTATAACTAGTACTGAAACAGTATTTTTACACTTTGTGTTTCTGTGTGGGTGCAAACTGATGAAATCTTTACTTAGTATATACTGAATCGATCTTCTGTATATAAAGATAATTGAAAATGAAAAAACTTGGTTTTAAATTGGAAATTTCATAGAAAATTAATCAAGTTTTAAAAACTATCATGTAGGATCTCTGTCCTTAATGTGCTGTACATTGTGATTTAATGCTATAACTAGTAATCCAGCAGTATTTTTCACTTTGTGTTGCTATGTGGGGGCAAACTGTTGAAATCTTTACTTAATATATACTAAACTGATCTTCTGTATATAAAAAGAATTGAAAATAAATCTTGATGTGAACGGAAGGGGAGAGGGAGCAGGAGATGGGAGGGTTGTGGGTGGGAAGGAAGTAATGGGGGGTGAAAGCCATTGTAATCCATAAGCTGTACTTTGGAAATTTATATTCATTAAATAAAAATTAAAAAAAAAAGTTTTTCAAACTCTTCAACAAAGAATAATGAGGACACAACTAGGATTTCATAAAGGCTAGCAATAAAATAAAACTTGTTTTTTATTTTAAAGAAGAAAATTCTCATTTGTCCAAATGCAATATTTAATTTGTCAAACATAGAAAATTTTAAATTTGACATTTCCTAAAATATGAAAATATTGCACAGTCCTAAGTATTGTGCCATCCTTAAATTTTTCTTTGTTTCTTTTTTTTTCTATTTTTTTTTCTCAAACTCCACTAGTAACAAGCATTCATTCTAGAATTCAAATATCTGGAAAATTGAGAATCTCCTATGTGTACCTGCATTTCACTAGGAAAAAAAGAGGTTCAAACCTCAAAATAAAACTGAAATGCTGAATTTTAAATATGACCAATTCTAAATATATAATCTTCTAAGAATGTAATCACTGTAGCTAGTTAGTAATTAATCCACTAGCCTTGCATTTCATGTGTTTATCAGATGTGCATCACATTGTGAGTATCTGGCTTGCTGCTTCTCCAATGATTGACCTCCCTCTAATATATATATTTATAACATTACAGAAATTTAAAATTTTCATAGTGAAAAATTGTACATAACAAATTTATATGACTTGCTGTTATAAGGCAAGTATCCTAAACATTAACTAAAAAGTAAAATCTAATATTTTATAAATCATCTCATGCTCAGAAAAAAATCAATTCTAAGAAACATGTATGTTCACAATGTCATGTGCAGGACTGAAATATCACCTCTAATTGATGTCCAAAATAACTTTCTAATTGTTACACAGAGAAGATAGAATGTGACAAATTGATATTGGACATTTTCTGCTACTTCAAGGATGGATCTGTTCAAGAAGTTACCATCTCTTTTATACTGACAAAAGCACATTTTGTTTCAGTTAATTTTAAATCCTCATTTGTTTTATAAGTTAGACATTCTATAGAATTAATGCTCATGGCCACTTCTAATAAGAGCTACATTCTTCCATGTGCCAGTTTTTTTAGTATGTAAAGACCTATTCCTGTCTCTGAGTATATTATGATCGTTATATAGTAAAATATCAACTAAACTAATAAAAATTAGTCTGAAAAGAAAAAAATACTTTCTATAAAAGTTGAACATTTTAGAATAACAGTGAATATGAATGTCAAAACTGATAAATCAGATATGAATCATTCAATAAAATAGATTGAAAATTATTAAATTTGAAGGAGTTTGTACCCAGGTTATTTGTCAAATACCTTCAAGTGTTTTATCTTAAAAATACTTAAAAATGGAAAATTGCAAGTGATTTATAAGATAAGAGACTGCATAAGTGCAAAGATAAAAATGTGCCAGTTAGATATAAGCAATGAGCCTTTATATTTTAATATGTAAGTATATAACATAAAAAGCTACGTATAAATCAGTGATGGCCATTCTACAATCAATAATTATGATTAATTCAGTTCTGTGTACTGAAATTATAAGAAAGAAAATAAACAAGTCATACTTAACCATATATTAAATAGAACTATCTTTTTTTTTTTTTGGACAGGCAGAGTGGACAGTGAGAGAGAGACAGAGAGAAAGGTCTTCCTTTTTGCCATTGGTTTACCCTCCAATGGCCACTGCGGCCAACACATCATGCTGACCCGAAGCCAGGAGCCAGGTGCTCCTCTCAGTCTCCCATGCAGGTGCAGGGCCCAAGCACTTGGGCCACCATCCACTGCCTTCCCAGGACATAGCAAAGAGCTGGCCTGGAAGAGGGGCAACCGGGATAGAATCCGGTTCCCCAACCAGGACTAGAACCCAGTGTGCCGGCACCGCAAGACAGAGGATTAGCCTGTTAAGCCACAGCACGGGCAAATAGAACTATCTTATATTTACTGGATCTTTGCTTATAGAATACATCGAAGAACAAATATTCTGAATTTCCTCTTCTGGATTTTCCTACCTGACATTTACAGAGTACAGCATATAGGTGATACTTAAGTATTTTGTGGAACAGGAAAATTCATTAAAATTATGTTTCTTTCACAGAAATGTACATACTTAGAAGACATCTTTTTGCACTGGTAGATTGCAGATAATCCTATTTTAGTAACATGTCTAATTGGCCCCATCATATGCAGCAACCAAAGGGGGAAAAAAAGGAAAAACTGGACAAGAGGCAGTTAGACACTTTTCTCCATTAGGAACTAGGAAATAGCTTTTAAAACACAAAATGCATGTTTCAAGAACCCAATTTATTTATAGACATATTCATGAATGATTTCTTCCCCAGTTGTCTACCATTTAGTGCAATGATGTAAGCAGTTTCTCTCACCACAGTTTCTGGGTACTTCCCTTGCACTTGCTCTTTTGTACTGATACATTTTATTTTTTCTAAAAAATGACCTTAAAATTTTCAGTTTCAAAGTTTTCAAATCTATCTCCTTCTATTTATGATTTATACAATGTTGAATCTAAAATAGTTTGGTCCCTAATTTCCAAACTACCTCATTTCATACTTACCTGCTATCTTCAAATGATGATTTGTATTATGCTTAATATTTCCTGTGTAAAACAGTGTATGTGCACACACACACAGCATTGAAGGTAAAGTTAAATAAATAGAACACATTTTTCTGTCAACATCTTAGCATCTTTTTTCAGATATGTCTTATAGAATATACTCATCTATTTTAAAAGGGAAGCTTATCTGTTTGGGCATATTATACTTGTTAGGTGGAAGAATAATTCCCACCTTATGAAAAATATTCAGACCAACTATATAAACATACTCATCTTCAAATAATATAACAGTATGATGATCCTTAGCAGTTTATAATTCAGAACAATTATTACTGTTCCTAAAATGCAAATAGAATATTGTGTATTATGCTACATTCAAAATGGCAAAACTATACTCTGATTTCTCTTTAGAACATATAAATCTTTCACCTTTTTACAAAATGACAAAACTGACATATGGCTATGTCTGTTATTGGTAAATTTTAGATTTTAGCAAAGAGCAGATACGTTTAAAAGGCTATGCATTTTGGTATATAGGCAAAATACATCAGTAAGACTTTTCTATAAAATAATCCAACAAATGATATAAAAGGACTTACCAAGTGTAAATTTCAAATGAATAAAGAGAGTTTTTCACACTGTTTATTAATTTGTTGAGAAAACAAGGAAATCCAGGTTTCCCTTCAGTGAGTAATCAAACATCCTAATCACATTGTTTTAAAGTCTTCTATACCAGCTTAAATAGTAATTGTAATGTCTGGTGTCAGTGGCAGAGCCATCTCAAGCCTCTCTCTGATCCCATTGGCAGTTCCTTAAATGTGAAGATAAAGGAACATAAGTTGGGTTAAAACGACAGGTGACACATTGGAACTTGGCTCAGGGCCCTGCCTCCCCCACCCCTTCCCTATAGTGTCCTTCTCTCTGGCTCCCACTCATGTCTCCACTCTGCTTGCTTCTCCCAGGCCCTTCCCCTCCAGCTTGGCCCCTCTCCTTTCTTCATCTGCTCTCTTGGCTTCCAAGATCTCCAGCCTACCTGGCTCTGTTTTCTTTGCCATCACCCCATCCCTCCAGTGTCCTAACCCTGTCCTACTCATTTACTGGCCTCTTTCCATCCATCTGCCCACTGCTCCCACAAGTATCTCCCCAGTCAGCCTCACAGGCTGCCCCCACCTCAGGTTTTACTGAGGCTCCCAGGGCCCCACCATCTGTTGCATGTTCTGTGGCTTTGCAGGGACACTGTCCTTACCCCACTCCAATCCAGATTGCACAGATAATGTGAGTCCTGTTGGCCTCTGTTAGAGTAGCAACCACTCATGCCCTTAGAGAAACTGCAACACATCCATGTCCTGGCCCTCACAGTGTCTCTGGTGCAGGAGGTGCAAGCTCATCCTAATTGTGTCTCTCAGCCTGCTAATAGCATCATGGGAGCCTGCCTTCATCCCCCACCCCAGCCCCACATGGACACACTGCTACAGAACTCCCAGACATGCCCATGTCAGAGTTGCTGTCCTGAAGTGATAGCACAATTCAGGTCAGATATCGTGCCACCTGGAAGTCACCAACAACTTTGGAACAGAGAGAACAAGCAACTACCAAGGTGGGTCATGTTGGTGGTAGCAAGAGGTTTCTGACTGAAGAAGGTATGATTGATGGAGTGATGAAAAATGGGGCAGACAAGGCACCTCCTGGTGTCTAACTGTCCCAAAGACAATGACAGAAAAGAAAGAAAAGAAATGACAATAACAGCTCTTTTAAAAAATTCTTGAAAAAGCGAACAGCTTTGACATTGAAACCACCATGAAATCAATATCTTGTACCTCATATCAGGCCAGGAAATAGGAGACACATGGGAGTAGAGAATTTTTGTTCACTCAGATGTTATTTGAGGCCTCAAAAGCACAAAATTAGAAATTAGAACTTGTAGGTGTCTTACTTGCTTTATGAGATATTGCAATAATGGTGTTAACAATAGGTACAGTTGAAGAAATTAAGTACATGCATCAAGAACCAAGATAATATAAAGTAAAAACAGAGAATGAGGGCTTAAATCGTATCATGAGATTTTCCAATACTATTGAATGAGTAGAATCTTGCCAAAAACACTGGCAAATGGTGACCAGATTTATTTGAAGACAGGCACCTTGTGATATCAGAGAATACTTGGAAAAGTAACAATCCCAAAAGGTGGTCCTGGTTAGCTTTTTCATTTATCCAAGTGAGATTATGATATAAGCACTCAATAGATTGATGGAAGCATAACTGATTTTATTAAGATTTATTAATATGGATAACAACTTTTTAAGCATGGAAATAACTGGTTATCCTCTTAGTCTTACATGACAAAGGTGTGCAGCAATGGTAATGGTTTCTTTTCTTTATTGTGAAGGGAAAGAAATCGTTAAGTGAAGAAAAGATTTCAAGATAAAAACAGCTTAAATAAGAGGACAAATAAAGGGTTAGAGAAGTAGTTACAATTTATTTATAATTAGTGCTATGCATTCTGAGAAATATGAAGACCAAGGAACATAAACTGAAAATCTAGGTGGTTCCTGAAATTCTTTATACTTATTAATTATAGTGCATGCCTCTGTGTATTTACAAAGCACACAGGTGTGATTAGTTTAGCAGGGATATAAAGACATTTTTGTATATGATCCTCATTTTCCAATAACTTAGAATTGAGAAGTTAGGATTTACATGGCAGAAAAAAGTAAACAGTTCAGGGGCCAACACTGTGGTTCAGCAGGTTGAGCTATTGCCTTTGATGCTGGCATCCCGTAATAGTCCTGGTTTTCAGCTCCCTTCTATGCATCTGGAAGGTAGACTAAGGTGGCCCAAGTGCTTGGGTCCATAGTGCCCACATGGGGGACCAGGATGGAGTTCTGGCTTCAGCCTCAACCAGCCCTTGCAGCCTTTTGGGAACTGAACCAGTGGATGAAGATCTCTTTCCCTCTCTATCTCTCTCTCTCCCAACTCTGGCTCTGTAACACTTCTTTTTAAATAAATAAATAAATGTTAAAAATGTAAAAATTCAAAAATATCATAGGCAGTATTTGTCTAGGTATAAAATAAACAATATAGGAACATGTCACTTTAGAAGGAGGAGCTATTCCACTAGTTATTGTAGGAGACCGGACCCAAACAAATATGTTAGAAAAAAAAATCAGCCTGACCTATTTTATGAAAATTAAGATTTATTAGAGCAATAGAAAATGCCTTCATGAGAACATAATTTTATTTGTAAAGATCATAATGTCTGGGCTTTATATTATTTAAATAAAGAATAAAATTTTTTCTGAGCAGTAATTTATTCAGTTCTTAGTGCTGATCATGTTTTGTGTGTCGTTATATCCTGCAGAGTATGACACTTTTACAGCTTTATTCTTTTTTTAAAAAAAATCCATTATTTCAAAGCCTGCATTGCTCTAGTCACAGCACAATGTAAGAATAATAATAGACTTAATTACCCAAGAGCAGATTTGATGTTAAAAATATTGGCCGGTGCCTTGGCTCACTTGGCTAATCCTCTGCCTGTGGCGCCAACACCCCAGGTTCTAGTCCTGGTTGGGGTGCTGGGTACTAGTCCCAGTTGCTACTCTTCCAGTCCAGCTCTCTGCTGTGGCCTGGGAAGGCAGTGGAGGATGGCCCAAGTGCTTGGGTCCCTGCACCCACATAGAAGACCGGGAGGAATCACCTGGCTCCTGGCTTCAGATCCTTGCAGCCCCAGCCCTGCCATTAGGGGAGTGAAACAACGGAAGGAAGACCTTTCTCTGTCTCTCTCTCACTGTCTATAACTCTGTCTTTCTCTCTCACGGTCTAACTCTGTCTGTCAAAAAACTAAATAAAAAAACTTACCAATTATATATTCTAATGTTTACAGAAATATGAAGCAACCCATTACAGCTTACTTGATGAAACTTCCTAACCTGATATCAACACCAGACAATGTCAGTGCAAGAAATTATGTTATAGAACAATGCCCATCCTTAACTTAGAGGCAATAATCTTTAACAACATTTGGCAAATGAAATACAACAATATATAAAAAGAGTTATATTATGAACAAGAGTTGTTCCAAAAATATGAATTTGACATAACATTCAAAAATATTTATCAATGTAACACACCATATCAACAGACTGAAAAAGAAAAAAAAAGGCACAGTCATTTTGATAGCTACAGGTAAAGCATTTGCAAAACTCAATACTTATTCATGATAAAAACTCTCAATATACTACAAATGAGAGTGAACTCCCTCAATAGAAGTGACATCTACTAAAAATATACAAGTGTAGCTAACCTCTTAATTCATCGTGGAAGATTGAATGCTTTTCACATTGATCAATAACAAGACAAGGATATTCTCACTTGTGTTTGATTGATTTTCTTACCCATTAAACAGGCATGGAAAATATCCTAAGATGCCTGAAAAGGGGTGCAAGAAATAATAAGTAAATTTAACATCACAGGATACAAATTAATATTCAAAATCAATGATAGGAAATTAGAAATATAAATAAAATCAAATAGTTATAATAGTATAAAATATGACTTCAGGTTGTAGTTAAAATATGCAAAAACTGGATCCTTCTCTCCCTTTTTGATTCTATCAGTTAGTATTAGCAGACACTTGTCTTGTTTGTGTGATCCCTTTGACTCTTAGACCTATCAGAGCCATCAATCATGAACTGAAATTGATCAGTTGGACTAGTGAGATGGCATTGGTACATGCCACCTTGATGGGATTGTATTGCATGGGAAGCGGGATGCACAGCAGACTCATAGAATGGTAGATGTCCTAAACAACACTCTGGCCTCAGAATCAGCCCTTAAGGCATTCGGATCTGGCTGAACAGCCCATGAGAGTATTGTAGGCATGGAAAGCCATGATACCATGGAAAAGAAAAAAAAGAAGAAGACCTAAATGAAAGATCTCTGTGAGTGAGATCCCAGTGGAAAAACAGGGCCATCAAAGAAGGAGGTACCTTTCTCTGAAGGGAGGAGAGAACTTCCACTTTGACTATGACCCTGGCAGAATAAGATCAAACTCAGCGAACTCTAAAGGCTTCCATAGCCCTGGCAACTCATGACTAAAGCCTAGGGAGATTACTGACGCCATGAACAGGAGTGTCAAATTGTTAAGTCAGCAACAGGAGTCACTGTGTACTTACATCTCATGTGGGATCTGTCCTTAATGTGTTGTCTAATGTGCAGTGATGCCATAACTAGTACTGAAACAGTATTTTTACACTTTGTGTTTCTGTGTGGGTGCAAACTGATGAGATCTTTACTAATTATATACTGAAACGATCTTCTGTATATAAAGATAATTTGAAATGAAAAAAACAGGTGTTAAATTGGACATGGCATAGAAAATTTTTTTTAAAAAATATTATGTAGTATCTCTGTCTTTAATGTGCTGTACACTGTTATTTAATGCTATAACTAGTACTCCAACAATATTTTTTTTCACTTTATGTTGCTATATGGGGGCAAACTGTTGAAATCTTTACCTAATATATACCAAACTGATCCTCTGTATATAAAGAGAATTCAAAATGAATCTTGATGTGATTGGAAGGGGAGAGGGAGCGGGAAAGGGGAGGGTTGCTGGTGGGAGGGAAGTTATGGGAGGGGGGAAGCCATTGTAACCCATAAGCTGTACTTTGGAAATTTATATTCATTAAATAAAAGTTTAATAAAAAAAGAGAATAACAAAAAAATGCAAAAACTTACACAATAAAAGCTATCAACTATCCATTTGGAACACAGTTTTGCTGGTATCTTATAAGCTTGAAAAATACACCTAACTGTGCAATGCAATGATTCCAAACCTAGTTATCTGCCCAGAAGAAATAAAAACAGAAGTCCTCATTAAAATCTATATGTGAATGTTCATAGCAACTTTATTCATAATTGCCAAAGCCCAAATGTTTATCAACAGATTAAGTGGATAAACCAATTATCATATTACTGTATTGTACAATACAATTATTGTATTGAGTAGTGATGTTAAGCAATTAACAAGGTGTGAGCTATTGATATACACATAACATATATGTGACTTAAAGCTTTGCCCAAGTGAAAGAAGCAAGACAGCAAAGACAAATTGTATGATTTCATTTTTGTGAGATTCTGGGAATGTCTAAATTATTAAAACATGAAATAGTTAAGTGGGTGCTGTAGGTGGCATCCAAAGGGATGTTTTTGCATACTGGAAATGTTCCTGATTTTGACTTTGGTCACATGAATATGCATTAGTCCAAATTTATCAATCTATACATTATAGAAGAGCTAATTTCATTATATATATTGGACCACAATAAGCCAGATTTTTAAAATTGTGGGAAAAAAAAAAGAAAATCTGGGTGGTTTCTAGTCTGGAATTTTGTGCTCTCTGCTTGAGCTGGCTCTGACTCCAGGTGCTGCCTCCCCCACGTCCCTCTCTGACCCTCTCTCTCCTGCTCCAGTCTTCCCTCTGCTGGCCAGGTCCATGATCTCCAGCTCAGCCCAACTCCTTTCTTACTCTCCTTTTTCTCCACTTCCATTGCTTCCCTGCCTCCCTCCATGTGGTTCCATCTGGGTCTCCCCTTCCCTGTGTATCCTCCTACTGCCTTTCCCCATCATAATACCCTGCCCTGGTCAGCTTCCCCTGCTATCATCACTACTGCAGCTGTCCAAGAAGCCCCTTAGCTCCGGCAGGACCAGCTGCAGCTCTCAGGACTCACCCTCCTCTGTCCCACACCCTGCAGCTTTGCAAGGCCACCCTCTTCCCACCTCAGCCCTTGATCCTACACAACCACTACCCCACACCCAAGGGCATCCTGTTTGTACATCCTGTTTGCCTCCAGTCAGTAACTGCTGAGGTACCATGTCTGAGAACTGTGTAACACAGCTACAGGGGGGCTCACTGTTTCTGGAGCCAGGGTGGCCTGGTCCTGCAATAGCCATGTCCTCTAGCCTGTTTCCCATGCCACTGCAACCCTGTCAGCTGTCCTTACAGTCTTCCCCTGGCCACACTGCTCCTGGCCATCTCTACCAGAGGAGGACATATGAGAACAGGAGGCTGAGAAACTCCTGAATGTCACAGGGTCCCAGTTGCTGCCTTGTGGTGACTGAGGTGACAGAGATGATGCTCACCCAGGCATAGGAGCTTCCTTATGTGCTATGCTCACTGCCTTCTCCAAAACCACACCACCAGGATGTCCAAGGCATGGCTGATTGGGAAACAGGATGACTCGCTGTCATATCCAGCTTTGTACAACCACTGGCATATCCAGCTTTGTACAACCACTGGCAGTTAAATGGATTTGTGTGTGCTCATATTGGAATAGTCAGACCCAGGTGGAACAATAAATTTGTAGTGAGGGCATGTGTATGGGTTTACCTATACACACAAGCCCACACATGAGCCCACAGGAGAACAGAGGTCACCAAAGATGCAGCAGGAGCTGAGGCCTGGGACTGCATGAAATCCCTGGGTCCTTGATACCTTTATGGGAAACATAGATGAACAAGACTGACACTGGAGTGGAGTTGAGATTCTGATGGTAACTGTGATGCCTTCTGTTGCAGAGACTGGGGTTTCCTGTTATCATCAATCCTGGGATGTCAGGGCCTGCAGGTGCTCCTGCCTCCTGCACCCTGGCTATGGCCTAATTATTGTCAGCATCAGCCTCAGTGTTGCCTGCATGAGTATCAGGAAGTGTGCTGGAGAAGTTGTAGTCTTTTTCAATTTAACTCCTTGCCTACATTGAATGCAGTGTCTTTGTTTCTTCTCTGGGAGACAGTATGGGCTAAGCCAGCTTGGGGTCCCAGGTAGGTGGTGATTAGCTGGCCACTGACTTTCCTTTTAACCCAAGAGGACTACCTAGGTTACAGTGCCAGCAGAACCAGAGAGAAGGGAAGGAACAGAGCAGTGGCATAGTCTGGATCATCAGTAGCAGTGTGAGGCCTGACTTGTGGCAGGAAGTTGTAGCCCTAGGAATCCCCAGTTATGGTAACTGCAAGGGGTAAGAAGAGAATCCAGAAATCTTAGGAAACTGCTTCAGATATGTGGGTACATGTGATGACATTGACTCAAAGTGAAAAGGCCTTAAAAGCTGTTGTGCAACATGGTTGTGGGATAATAAAGGTAAGGAGCTAGAAACCTGTGGACCATGTGCAGCAGTTGATAGAGAACAGTGACTCACCTGGGCCTATAGCACAAGAGCCACATAAGTTTCCTCTTAATGTGCCTCTTTAAAAAAAAAACATTAATATGAAGTGAGCAGACTGCACTCCATAGCTATAGTTTCAAGAAGACAACCACACCTCCCCTTCTACCCCAATACCTCTCCTACCCTTCCCAATTTTCATTAGTTTTCACAGACATAATTTTAATTATAGTATCCAACAGGAAAAAAGTAGGTAGACCACAATTATCCAGGAGTACAAACAAGGATTAAAAATGACAATCATATCACAAAATGAGCATTTTATTTCTATATATATTTTGGTATTCTATGTTAACTACCACATACCACTTTGTTGTAAAAACAGGGCTTCATTCTTTTTTATGGATGAGTGTATTCCAAAGTGTATATATGCCATATTTGCTTTATGCAGTCATCAGTTGATAGATATCGGGGTTGATTTGAAAGACCATGGAACCCACTTCCAAGGGATTTAATTATTCAAGGGGTAGATCAGGCTGATCCTAGTTTCTGTTGATCCTTAAGGGCACCATTGTGACAGAGTTGGTAGAATCCTATGATGCCTCTATGTCCTGTGGCAATTAGAGGACACCAGTGTGTCCCAATTGATTTACTGACCTTGTGCATGTTACTAGCACTTGGCACCTTTGGCAGAGTTGATTGTTTTAGAGTTTAAGTGAGTGGAGCTTGCTCTCTTCATATTTTGATGACTTGAGTACAGTCTCTCCCAGTTGTGTGACCCAGGCCTCTCCTGGACACTGACACTGGTGATGTCAACTGATCCCTCAGGAGTGTCTGTTCTGTGATGGGTATATGCATGTTCATTTCATTCTTTCCTCATTGTGATCTTGTGGAGGGGGTGTGAGTGTGCCCTAAATGTGATCTGTATTGGGACATGGGTTTCTAGGGATGCATTGGGACTTTGCTGGTCCTTGCAGCTCCAGGAAAGTTTGGCTCTGAAATCGTGACTAGAAACAAGCAGACATTATCACTAGTATAAGTAGGTATAGGCCAGGATACTACATAGAGAAGATGGGTCACACATCACGTGCCATATCCACAGTTACAGGTTTCTGAACTTGTATGGAGGGAACCCCCTAATGACCCCAATTCTTGAGCTTCCCTGACTGTTTATTCAGGGTCCACTGTAGCTACAGGGTCACCAATGAAGGCACAGGTGGAGTATGAGAAAGAAGCAGGATGCTTTGACCAGTTGCATATCACCACACAAGCACTGGATCCTGCACTGTCATCACCCCCAACTTATCTAAAGTTTGATGCCATTTTCAGAAAAATCTTCCTTGCTTCTGAATGTACAGACCTTGTCTTCAGCTGCAGTGACACTATTTAGCCTCTTCAGACAGAGATGGTTATGACCCTGAAATCAACTGAGGCAGCTGACAGGGACAGAGCTGAATGTAGGACAGCACTGAACCTTAATAATTGAAACCTCTGCTTCTACATAAAGGGAGGATTCATGCTGAGAGACATGCCCTGTCCCTAGTGGAGCCAGCCTGGTCAGAAACATTCCACAGTGACCAAAGACTAAGGGCACCTGGCCACATGTAGTGCAGATCAAGTGGGTAACTGGGCCTCAGCAGGCTACAGCACTCTTGAAGGGCCTAAGGAATAGCTGGAGGTGCGGTCATGGAGGTAAGGAGCTAACCAGTGACTTTTCCAGAATGGATCAGAGGAGGGAATGTTTTCAACTGAAAATGACCTGTTTTTAATATGGTCTGGGAAGAGAACCAGAGCCTGATTTGGAGGATTGAGGTCTTCTGTGTTTTCCCAATGTCATCTCAGAATAGGAGACAAGTGCAAGAACAGGGAACTTGAGGTTACTGAACCATACAGGGTTATGACTCAGAGGATGTTCTGAACATGTCCCAGCAGCTCACTTTGAAACCTAGAAAAGGCAGGCATTAGGAACTAGGCAGAGGGGATGGAGTCCTGCAGGCAGGGGATGGTGGCCTGACATGATACAAAGTAAAAGAAAGGCCCGAGATTCTGGAGTGCAAGTCTCTGCGTCTAGGTTTGATAGGAATATGAGGGTGGGAACAGGTGTTACAGTTGTCCAATGAATAGGTGAGCCAGGTTCATGAGGGGGCAACTACTTAAGGGCATCACAATGATAGGTGTGTTGGCCTCTAGGGTTCATACTCCTAGCAGGGCACTGTTTTCAATCCAGAACCCCAGATTTGATCAGTTTCTGGGGATGGCTGCTGTGGGTACAAAGGTAGACCACCCAAGAACAGCCTATCCATTATTAGAATAGTAATGTCTCTGCTCATGAAGATGGTGTTTTGAACTGCCTAGGGGATGAAATCTAATGGAATGGCCAGAGACCCTATGGACACAGAGGGCCACTGCCCCGTCTGTGCTCCATGTCCTTCCTATGTTTCCCTCAAATGCCACTTCATCCTCTTCCTCCTCAATATTGGGGCTTGATGGGGCAAAGCTAGTTCTGTAGCCTTGACTGGTATGAAGATGGTGTCGATCTGGTGCAGGTCCTCACAATTCTGGCCAACTTCTGTTTCATAGAAAAGGTACTGCATGACAGCATGTGAGGATGAAGGAGAGGTCCTATCTTTGCACATGGTCAGTGCTCTGGGAGACAGACATGACTGAAATGTAGGTTTGTGTGGTGTTTTTGTGAGTGCCACAGAGTCCTCCAGGAGTAAGAAGATCCCATGGTACTTGATGGGCATTTGAACAGAACTCACCTGTCCTCCAGTGACCATAACTACTGCAGCATAAGGAGTACCCCACCCCCACCACAGCTGCAGTATTCATTTCCTAGGGGTCTTTTGCAGGCCTGACTGTACATAGCTGAAGGATCAGTGCCAATTTCCTCAAGAACCCATGACCCAACATAGTTTCACATTAAGTGTACATTCACAACTGCCCTACAGTGCCACCAAAAGGGAGAAATGAGGTGAATGTACACAGGCAAAGTGCATAAAATATAGTATTGAAATATCAGTTGGCATCTACCTCAGCAGCAGTCAGGAGAGGCCAGAGAAGATCTCTTGGCAAGCTAGCACAAAATGAAAAGAGAAAGGTCCCTTTGCCTTAATTCTGAATTTATCCACCCCCTTACACCAAAGTTGTTTCAGATTTGAAAATGAATACTAGATTAGTCTGTCACTGATGCCCTCTCCATGACATAGAACATGGAAAAAGTGACATCTAGAACCCGGATCCCCAGAGTAGAAATAAGAAAGACTCCTGGATACACAATGAAACTCCAATGCTTGCATTCACCTCAGCTTTCAATTTCTTTTTAACACTGAACATGTATAATCAGTCTTTATTGTGCTTATTCCCACACTGTGTTTGAGTTCACAGGTAGTTGTGCTTTTATTTTTTTATAATATCTGGACCCTGGAAAGTTCCTGACACATGGTAGGACTCTAATAAATAGTGACAAATTGAGAAATACACAACTCTCCAAGCATCTGATTAAACTGGAAGGAAGTTTAGGCAATAATAAGATTTGATTCAAAGTCATTTCCCTTGGATCATGGTTCAATGCTCTCAGCAGCCAAGAGGTATTAGGGTCAGAAGATGTGCTGAATTGTCTGTCTTCCATATTCAGTCCACCTGTTCAATGTATTTTAAAATATTCATGGTACCTAAAGCAATTCAATAATTCAATGCAATAGCTAAAAATATACCAATGACATTTATCTCACCACTCAAAAAAAAAAAAAAACATAACGTGCGTGGTATCACAAAAGCCTGAATAGCCAAAGCAAACCAGCTAAAACAAAACAGAGGCCTTACTCTAAGTGTGCTACAAAGCTGTATAAGTTAAACTGGTATGCCATTGTTATATAAACAGAAACATATACAACAAAGGAGCATAATGGAGTCCTACAAGTGATTCTATGCATCTAAAAAAGACACTGATCTATGACAAAGTTGCTAGGAACCCATGTTGAAAAAAATGTTTTTAAAAGAGGGTTGGAAAATTGAGTATCCACACTCATAACACTGAAGCTGTATCTTTTAAAATTTATTTATTTGAAAGACAGAGTTACAGAGAGAGAGGAAAAAGCAGAGTGGTCTTCCATCTACTCGATAACTCCCTAAATGGTCACAATGGTCAGAGAAGGTTGATCCAAGCCAGGAGCCAAGAGCTTCTTCTGGGTATCCAATGTGACTGTAGGGGTCCCAGCATTTGGGACATTTTCCACTATTCTTTCTAGGTCATCAGCGGGTGGTTGGTTCAGAAGTAGAGCAGCCTGGTCTTGAATCAGCACCCCTATGGGTGCTGCCTGCCTATCTCTATACATATAAACACTAACTCAATAAATGCTAAAACCTAAACATAAGAAAATAAGCTTGTAACTCATATAGGAAAACATAGGGGAAATGTTTCAGCACATTGGAATGGGCAAGATTTTTTTTTTTTTTTGCATCAGGAACAAAAAGCAGAGGAAACAAAAACAGCCCTAGACAAATGAGATTTCATAAAACTAAAAAGCTTCTGCACAGTAAAAGAAAGACAAATTGAGGAGAAAATCTACACAATGGCAGAAAATATTCACAAACTATTTGAGAATGGGCTAATAATAAGAATATGTAAGGACTTCAATAGAGAAAAAAATCATTCTATTATAAATTGGAGAGTTGATTGATTCAGAAATTATTCCAAGGATTACATGCAAGTGTATGCAAGTGAATGCAAAAATACTCAACTTTGCTAACCATTAGGGAATTGGAAATCAAAACTACAATGATATTACTTTGTTCTAATTATATTGGTCATTACTAGGAAGGTAAAAGGTAAGTGCTGGCAACAATATGAAGAAAATGGAATATTTGCATATTTTAATTGAAATGTAACTTAGTATATCTGTTATTGTAAAGAGTATAGGCTGGCACGATGGCTCAATTGGCTAATCCTCTGCCTTGGGGTGCCAGCACACTGGGTTCTAGTCCTGGTCGGGGCGCCGGATTCTGTCCCAGTTGCCCCTCTTCCAGGCCAGTTCTCTGCTGTGGCCAGGGAGTGCAGTGGAGGATTGCCCAAGTCCTTGGGCCCTGCACCCCATGGGAGACCAGGAGAAGCACCTGGCTCCTGGTTCGGATCAGTGCGGTGCACCGGGCGCAGTGTGCCAGCCCTGGCGGCCATTGGAGAGTGAACCAATGGCAAAGGAAAACCTTTCTCTCTGTCTCTCTCTCACTGTCCACTCTGCCTGTCAAAAGAGAGAGAGAGAGAGAGAGAGAGAGAGAATATCAGTTTCTCTAAAAATAAAGTACCATATGGTCTCGAAGTCCTACTCCTGAATATATATCTAGAGGAAATTAAATAAATATTTCTTCACAATATCCCAGAAATGGAAACAATCCTCTATCAAATGATGAATGGATGGAGCTGTTGCTGTGGCACTGCAGATAGAGCTACTTCCTGCAATGCCAGCATCCCACATGGGCAGTGGTTGGAGACTGCTGCTCCATCTCTGATTCAGCTCTCTGTTAATGCATGTGGGAAAGCATCAAAAGATGTTCCAAGTTCTTAATTATCTTTAGAGGTAATTAAGTTTCTCAAGAAATGCTTAAAAAAAATGGGGCTGGTGCTGTGACTCAGTGGGTAAAGCTGCCACCTACAGTGCCAGTGTCCCATATGGCTGCCGGTTTGTTTCTCAGCTGCTCCGTTTCCAATCCAGCTCTCTGCTATGGCCTGGGAAAGCAGTAGAGGATGGCCCAAGGCCTTGGGCCCTTGCACTCATGTTGGAAACCCAGAGGAAGCTCCTAGCTCCTGACTTCGCATTGGAGCAGCTCCAGCCATTGCGGCCAACTGGGAAGTGAATCAGCATATGGAAGACCTCTCTCTCTCTCTCTCTCTCTCTCTCTCTGTCTCTCTCTCCCTCTCTCTGCATCTCCTTCTCTGTGTAACTCTGACTGTCAAATAAATAAATCTTTAAAAAATAAATAAAAAATTAAAAATATGTAAAAAAACTCATAAAGTTTTGTTTTTATTGAATTCAAAAGTATTTTTCCTTATTGTATAATAATTCTTCTGGTATTCTATTACACAATGGTGTAACAATAGGTAACAATAACAATAGTTAACATTAATTAACTAAATAGCTAGAAGGCTTTTGAATGTTCACAGTACAAAGAAATCTTGAATATGAAGCAATGGATGCTGATTATCCTAATTTAATCATTACATGCATCAAAATATTATATTATATCATAAATATGTGCAATTATTGTATGTCAATAAAACTAATTACGTGGTAAAAAAGAAAATGGTAAATATTTGAGGACAGTGATGTTTATCTCATCTGAATATTATCCAATTTATAATCTTATGGTGCTAACATAAATATATACAGTTTTTATGTTTCAATTTACAATTTTAAAAATATTTAATTTCAATGAAATTTATGTCAATAATTTAATAGTACATAAGAAAACAAATGCATACATATGTTTATATTATTCTAAATATATGTGTATATAAACATGCATCCATAAAAATAATTATATGTGTAAGTATATGTTTCATTTTAATATCCAAAATGAGGAAATACATAATTGCAGTACACATGTCTCTGGAAAAATACCTTATATTCATATTTCCCTTATTCTGTTCAGTCTGTATTCACTTTGTCTTCAGAAAGCTTCTATACTGATCATGGCTTTTTTCATGATAAAATAACTTTTGAGAGTTGTATACTTTTTGAGAGAGGACCTCCAAATGACAACTGCAACTACAAAGACTGATAGCAGATTATCTCACAGTTGTTTTGGAGTCAATCAGAGATCAGGAAAGATGCGAGGTAGTCTGATGACCCCAATTGTATCAACATCACCACCATCCCCAATGACTAGACCAGTCATAGTGAAAGATATTTAAAATTTTCTTAAGGCTTAAAAATTGGAAATATAGAATGCTAAACTCCACGAAATACAGCAAAGGCATTCCCAAGAGGAAAGTTGATAGTAATAAACATCCACACACAAAAAAAATTAAAGATTTCATTTACTTATTTGAAAGGTAGAGTTACAGACAGCAAGAGGGAGAGATAGAAAGATATTCTTTCCATTAGTTCATTCCCCAAATGGCTGCAATGGCCAGAGCTGTGTGGATCTGAAGCAAGGAGCTAGGTGTTTCTTCCCAGTCTCCCATGTGGGTGCAGGGGCCCAAGGACCTGGGCCATCTTCTACTACTTTCCCAGGCCACAACAGAGAGCTTGATTGGAAGAGGAGCAGCTGCAATTAGAACTAGCACCCATATGGAATGCCAGTGCTGCAGGTGGAAGATTAACCCACTGCACCTCGGCCCTGGCCAAAAAGTTTTTAATATAAAGATTACAAAGAAATAGATTTATACCACTTATGATGCTTCTGAAAATATTCTTTGACTTAAAATAAAATATATGTGTCAACAGGTAAAGGGACTTATAGAAACATGATAAGAGAATGAACTTGAGAGGGCCTCATTTTACATTCAATGAATGTCAAAAATAATTCTTATGGGCCGGCGCCACGGCTCACTAGGCTAATCCTCTGCCTTGTGGCGCCAGCACACCGGGTTCTAGTCCCGGTCGGGGCACTGATCCTGTGCCAGTTGCCCCTCTTCCAGGCCAGCTCTCTGCTGTGGCCAGGGAGTGCAGTGGAGGATGGCCCAAGTCCTTGGGCCCTGCACCCCATGGGAGACCAGGAGAAGCACCTGGCTCCTGCCATCGGATCAGCGCGGTGCGCTGGCCGCAGCACGCTACCGCAGTGGCCATTGGAGGGTGAACCAATGGCAAAAGGAAGACCTTTCTCTCTGTCTCTCTCTCACTGTCCACTCTGCCTGTCAAAAAAAAAAGAAAAGAAAAAAAGAATTCTTATGGTAAAGCAAAGGAAATACAAGACATTTTTGATGAAGAGAAAGATGTTTGACAGACAACAAAAAATAAAATGATGAAAAGTATAAATGAGTTATAAATAAATACCAGTGTAAAGTAAAAAAATTAACATTTGTATTAAAATATTTCATTCTTGAGTTTGTAATTAGATAAATGTGCAAAATATGTCACTATGATATTTTATTTCTAATAACCAAGTTAATGAATATAATAATTAAAAAGAAGATTATAGTTTGGAAAAAGACTAGATAAACAAACCAAAAATACAAAGAGAAAATAAGAGAGAATTCTGTTTCATCAAATAAAAGATAGAGGACAAAAAGAATTCAAACAAGGCAATATATAGGAAGAAATAAGCTAATTTAATGAATATGGTAAGTTGTGCATTAAGAATAAGTGACCCTCAGAAGGTGGACATGATGATGCAGTGGGTTAAGCTAGTGCTTGGTACATCAACATTCTATATCAGAATGCCTGGTTTGAGCCCCAGACAAGCCATTCCTCTGATATAGTTTCCTGAAAATGAACATGAAAGGCAACAGCAAATACCTAAATTCTTGGGTTTCTCCTGCCAGTTCTAGGGACCTGAATGGAGTCTCTGGCTCCGTGCTTCAACCTGGCACAACCCTGGCTGTTGCAGGCATTTTAGCATGTATAATATATGTCTTTGCTTCTGTCTCCATCACTGAGCCTTTTAAGTAAATAAATCATTAAAGGCAAGTGATTCTCTGATATAATGAAAACCATATATAGTCACACAAATTCCAAAAGGGATGCCACAAAATATCATATTATAAATAAGTACACATACAGATTTTATGATTCATTTATTGATTATATATGATCAAAATTTATGCCATCATTCAGTAACATAAAAATTGTTACAAGAAATCTGTAACTAATTATTCTGTTATTAGACAAAAATTCTAAGTATTTTAAGACTAAATATTATAGTACTTAGATTGATACAATTTAATCTCAGTCCATACTAAGAAGAAGGAGACATAATTTTTTACTGGACTGGACTGTATATTAGATTAAAGTTTCTATGTGTGGTTATTATTAGTTTTTTTAAAAAAACTAACAAAGATGTAACTGAGTGTTCAACTGCAGTTTTAAACAACAATAAAGACAAAATTCTTGGAAATTTAATCCTTTAGATGCTTATCCAACGTTAATGAATGAATTTTTGAGAAAAGATGTATATGCAAAAGGATTACTGAGATATTCGCATTGTGAAAACATGGTACCTCACATGCTCTGAAATAGTTAATGTAGTATATTAAAATTGGAAAAGTTACCATGCTATATTCATAGTTAGAAAATGACTATACTTTTTATATCAACCTTTTATATACATAAATATCAATATTTCATGAAATAACATTAAATTTACTAAGTATCAATATTTACTTATTTCAGAAATACTTAAGATTCTAATTAAGTTTTTTTTAAAGATTTATTTATTTATCTGAAAGGCAGAGTTAGATAGAGAGACAGAAAGAAAGGTCTATAATCTGCTGGTTCAGTCACCAGATGGCTGTAATGGCTGGAGCTGCACTGATTCAAAGCCAGGAGCTTCTCCTGGGTCTCCAGTGTGGGTGCAGGTCTCTAAAGACTTGGGCTATCTGCTACTGCTTCCCCAGGCCATAGCAGAGAGATGGATCAGATGTGGAGCAGCCAGGATTCAAACTGGCAACCATATGGGATGATGACACTGCAGACTGGGACTTTAACTTGCCATGCCAGCCCCCCTACTTGACTTACTTCAGCTTGCATTCTGCCTCTAATTCAGGTTCCCTGACTCAGGGCCATGTCCACTGGGGAAAACAACCACTTCTCCTGTGTAGGATTGGAGGAGGGGACATTTTCCTGATTTACAGATGCAGTACTGTTTCACTGGATTTTGACACCACAGGAGAACAAGTGGGGATGCCACCAGGAGTCTCCTGAAGCAATGGGGATAGCTTGAGAAATCAGATGTGGCTTGTACATGTTTTATTTTTATCTGTTGACAAGGACTGAGATAAAAACCTGTCCAGGCAGGCCTGACTTGGAGAAATGAGTCCATAGGTGAGAGGAATGGAACCCAGCTGCTCTCTGCTGTCTCCAGATACCTGGAAAGTTCACTTTTCCCTGAGTTTGTTCCTGCTTCTAATGATTCCAAGACCAAGGCTGTCCTGCTTCCACAAGAGAAATGACAGTTATGGGCCTGGAGGGAGATGAGCGGATGCCATCCCTGCCCTATAAGCACATCTTGGGGATTCATCTCATAATGGATTAACATCAGAGACTTAGCTGGATGAGTATCTGTTTCATGTACAGAATGAGCTCCAGGAGCAGGTGAGTTCTATAGGAAAGTAGGCATCTTTGCAGTGCAGCATTAGGATAAGTCTCTGCTCATGTTATCAATCTTACATATTACTCCACCATTAATAGAACAGATGTTTTTAGACCTGAAATCATCAACATTGTGAATTATAGAAGGCCATAAATTAATAGGTTTGGAAAAGTATATTTGTGATTTTTGGTGTACTTGAATTGAAACTATACTAGATTTTCAGTATGATTTAGTGATGTTTATTTTGTTCTCTTAATTTTTGAACTATTTTAAGATATTTCAGAATATTTTAGGATGGTTTCATCTCATGGCCCTATGAACCGTGCAATATTCTTAATATAAAAAGTAATGAATTTAACAGGTGGCCATGAAAAAATTCCATTACAGTGATTGCTACTAACATATTCTTTTGCTTGCTTACAAGAATACTTGTAAAATCCTACAGGTGCTTTCAAAAATACTGTGAAGTAAGCAAGTGCCTCTTGTTGGTTGATGAGTTTATAATTTTAAACATGGCGACTTAAAGTCTTTTGTCATCCACAGTTATATATGATCTGCTGCTCATAAAACTAAGGCGTTGTTGGTTCTGTGTTTAGCTGTCCTCCTATAGGTTCCTATGGACTTTTTCCAGCCACTTTTATTGTATTCAGTACTTTGGGATGGCTCTGTAAACAGATGAAGCCAATAATGTATTAACAGTACCAACTGAGAGAAAGTATGGTTAACTGAGGTTACTAAAAACAAAAAGTTATTCAAATCAATTGGCAATCTACAAAAAGAGTTAGAGATTTTAAAAGCTATTATTAAAATTGCTATATTGGTCTATTATGCTATATTATATGTGTGTACATATTGTATGTCCACATGGGGAAATTTTATTAAGAGTTTTATTTTAAATGGCTTATAGATAAGATTGTCCATAAATTTAAGCTGCTAAAATCAATCAAAGATACATTTTAATTTGTGTGACCTGAATCTGTGTATCATATGTTTTAGACTTGTTGGTAGAAAGAAACTAAAAACATTTTAGATGGTTGTGCTTAAGTTTACTGGCTAAACAAACTACACCATGTTAGATATTTAAGAGGTGTTTTCAAATACATGATTCTTAAAATTTATAGAAGGCATTGGACCTTCTGGTAAATGATTTTTAAGTTGTTATCTAATGGTTGAAACGGTTTGCTAAGTATTCATGTGATATTGCTATTGTCAGCAAGCGATCTAGGACTTGCTCCCTCATTTCTCTATTCTAAGCCCAACTTGTTCTTTCATTTCTCTATTCTCCTCAAGGTAGGAAACTAATTCTATTATGAAGGAATCTGTAGGATGCACAATTTAATCTTTAGACCTTATAAAAGAGATGGCTAACATTTTTCTGCAATAGCATAGCCAAAATAAGAACTCAAATAATAATCTCATAGCTAGATTCACTTCGCCATCAGCGAAGTATACAGTAAGTAGAAAAAACCTCCCTTTCAGACCAAAGGGAAAGAAAGTTTTAAAGTGAGAATATAATTTTCCTCATGGGCATTGTCTACCTTAGAAAATCTACTACAGAACATTCCTGTGACTATAGACTTGTAGTTCAGGCCACCGAAGATTAGAGATGGGACTTGGGCACTCCCTTGACTTGCATCCTCTGGTCTGCTTTAACACAAGCCAGGAGGAAAAGAAAGCTCGGCATCAGAAGCAATGGGTGGCAGGCCTATTAATGGCTGATCTGTACAGTGATCTGCCCTCAAGGAGACCCAACAGGCCAGTCCACTGCAGTGGCTTTCAATGTGGTAAGCCTGGGCTTCAGCAGAAGTCAGCTTGTGAAGAGCCCTGGCAGCTCTTCCAGCCAAGAGTTGGATCACTGGAAATGGACCTGCCCTGGAGTCAAAGGATGCCCAGGTCAGAGCCACAGATCTTATTGGCTCTAACCTAAAAAGCCCTTCACTCAGCCCAACTTCCAAAGTGACCACTGCAGCTGAGGGGATGGTCAAGTAGGGTCAGCAACATTGCAGGCAGAACTGTAAATGTCTTGTTAGAGATGCCACCTGCCTTTACCTGGCCAGATCTCCTCCCAGGCCAGCCAAGTAATGAAAGTCAACAGAGTGCCTTCCCCTAGGAGGTACACACCTCCGTTAGGATATACCCCATGTGAAGATATAGATAGGTCTGGGCCTCTGAATTTACAAGGCCTAAAGCCCAAGAGATTATTATCAAGCCCCTTCTATCAGGTTCTATTTGCCTCTCAATCAGAAAACTTAATTGCAGCTTAGACAGCACCTTTCTTAGCTCCTCTAATAATGACTCTGTCCTTTGTTCTAGGCCCTGTCTAGTGCACTTGGGCCTCATTCCTTTGTAATCATAACCTCTACTCTACCACCAATGGCTCTACTCCCAACCTGTGTGTACTGATGGTCCTCTTCCCCACTTAATGCTGTATAATTGTTCAAACCTGGTAAATGCCACTCTTAGGATCATTGGTTACTATCCTCACTCTGTCTTTTATGACCTTGTCTAAATATGATCAGAGTCGGGGAACTTGGAAGGCTTCCATAGCCTTGGCAACTCATGACGACAGCCTAGGATGGTTACTGGAGCCATAAACTAGAGTGTCAATTTGTTGGGTCAACAACAGGAGCCACTGTGCACTTGCTCCTCATGTGGGATCTCTGTCCTTAATGTGCTGTACATTGTGATTTAATGCTATAACTAGTACTCAAACAGTATGTTTCACTTTGTGTTGCTATGTGGGTGCAAACTGTTGAAATCTTTATACTAAATTGATCTTCTGTATATAAAGAGAATTGAAAATGAATCTTGATGCAAATGGAAGGGGAGAGGGAGCGGGAGAGGGGAGGGTTGCGGGTGGGAGGGAAGTTATGGGGGGGGGGAAGCCATTGTAATCCATAAGCTGTACACTGGAAATTTATATTCATTAAATAAAAGTTTAAAAAAAAGAAGATAAGAAAGTTATCTAGAAATATTTTCCATTGTAGATTAAGTATTTTTAAAAATTGTTAGTCTGGGTGAAAAATATTTAAAAAAAACATAAGATCCAAATGTTGAAATCTTTACCTAATATATACTAAACTGATCTTCTGTGTATAAAGAGAATTGAAAATGAATCTTTACATGAATGGAAGGGGAAAGGGAGCGGGAAAGGGGAGGGTTGTGGGCGGGAGGGAAGTTATGGGAGGGGGGAAGCCATTGTAACCCATAAGCTATACTTTGGAAATTTATATTCATTAAATAAAATTTTAATAAAAAAATAAAAAAAGTTTACTTTAGTATTTAGTTTTTTTTAAAATAAACATTTTAACACTGATAAAAAATTAAAATTTTTTAAAGAAATCAGAGAAAAATAATTTTAAACACGTGAATAGTGTTTATGATAAAAAATATTCCCTACCATCAATATTTCTGATGTCCTACAAAAGATTTGGGTTACATTTTTTTTAATTTTATGTATAAAAAGTCCCTCCTGAGCAGGCTCTGTGGCTGAATAGGCTAATCTTCCACCTGTGGTGCCAGTACCCTGGATTCTAGATCCAGTCAGGGTTCCAGATTCTGTCCCGGTTGCTCCTCTTCCAGGCCAGCTCTCTGCTGTTGCCTGGGAGTGCAGTGGAGGATGGTCCAGGCCCTT
This sequence comes from Lepus europaeus, assembly GCF_033115175.1. NCBI lineage: Eukaryota > Metazoa > Chordata > Mammalia > Lagomorpha > Leporidae > Lepus > Lepus europaeus. The sequence continues at coordinate 12,889,537 of NC_084851.1, forward strand.
GGGCCCTTCACCCACATGGGAGACCAGGAGGAAGCACCTGGTTCCTGGCTTCAGTTCAGCACAGCACACCAGCCGCAACACATCAGCCCATCAGTCGTAGTGACTTTGGGGGTGAACCACCAGAAAAAGGAAGAACTTTCTCTCTGTCTCTCTCTCTCTCACTGTTTGACTCTGCCTGTCAAAAAGAAAAAAAAACAAAAACAAAAAAACTGCATTCATGCCCTAGGGAGGGTAATAGTCAAGTACCCTGGGCCCAACATGGGCCTGATCAGGGAACTTAGAGCATTTTCCATTGTTTTATAAATTTGTAATGGGGTTGCTATGGCTATGGATTCCATATCAGTGCAATGTACTGGGGGAGGGCATGTTATTAACTCTTAAAAACACAATTTTATCCTTTCCTGGTGTCTACTTGATCCTGGTGGTTTAAAAAAAGTGCAATTTCATGGACTATTTTTGTGTGTCCCCAGCTGTTACCTTGTTCTGCTATATTTTTTGTCTCCCAATTCTGTGGTGACGCTTTTATTACTTATGATTTTTCTCAGTGGAACAAGGAATTCAGTCTTTGAGATTACATATTCCTCATCAATTCTGTGCTGTATCTGCATTAAATTAAGTTTCTAAATAGATGACACATTGCATTCATTCAATGCTATTAGATACTTTTCCTGTTTATTCTTCTGGAATTTGTCCATCTTTAAAAAACTATTTTTGTGAAACTAATCATAGTGGAAAGGATTTTTTTTTCTAATTGAATATGCAAACTGACTCATTTTATCAATGAACACAATTAACCTACTCCCCATGATTGGTTTATCAAAAATTCTGCATTATTTTAATATTGTCAATGCCATAGGTCAAGTTGGTAATAAGTATGGTAAAACTTATAGTGAAGACAGCATTGTTAACATAATAAAATAGTAAATTATATCATATATACTTATATTCTTAAATCTACAGGGACTATACACATCACTGTACATTCATTAGCCAAATATTCCTAAAGTTACCACTCATAATATAACAATATTTTAGTAATTTATATTTTCATAAAGATAAGAAAAGAGGCTTTATCAAAATTATGTTTCTTGAGGAAACCATTGTGGTGCAGAGAGTTAAGCTGATGCTGGGACATTTTCATCCTTTATCAGTGTGTTGGTTCATGTCCTGTATACATGCTTCTGATCCCTTTGCCTCCTCCTTCTGGTGCAACTAGGCAGCAGCAGATAATGGCTCCAGTACCTGGGTTCCTGGCACACAAATGAGAAACTGGAATGGAGTTCCTCACTCCTATTTTTGGCCAGTTTTCTTGGGCATCTCTGGGAGTGACCAGTGAATGGGAGATGCCTGGCTCTCTCACTACTTCTGTGTGTGTGTGTCTGTATTTTTGACTTTTGAGTAAATATTTTTTAAAACATACTTTGTGTATCAAGTAGCCCTTGAGTTTATATAGATGGCAGCTTTTTGTCATACTGCTTCTGTTTTATGTACATGCCTAATCTAAGCCCAAAGATTTCATCATTAGCCTTTTGGTTCCTCGTCTATTTATCTATATAATTTGAGTTCAAATGCATATAATTTTTAGACAACCTACAAGACAATTTTTCCCTTAAAAACAATGCCTTCATTCCAAGTAAATCATGGCCAAATAAACGAAGGTCTTGAGATAACATCAGTTCCATTTCCTGTAAATCCTGGTGTTGTGTGGATAACAAGCAGCAGCGTTATGATGAGCAGTGATAGATCCAAAGTAGTTGCCAATTTGTTAACATTTTTCCATTTCTAGACCACTCTTAAAGAAAATCATAAATGGGGTCATTCCATCCTCATGGTAGTACCAGCAGAGCAACCATGCCAAGTGGATTCATGTTTTTACCCAAATAGAACTGGTAGTTTTTGAAATTAGCAAGGATGTGTTTGATTTGTTGTGCATCCTCTATCATACAAGGTTTTACCCTTTCTAGTCTCTGTTCTTCAAGCTTGCCTTTGATTCTAGGTAATCTTTAATATGCTTCTTGAAGGATTCTTTTGTGAATCTGGTTTCCTGCAGGTGATGGTTCATGGCAACATCAACACCAATGATTACTGTGCTTTCAGTACCTTTGCCCTCAGGGCCTTCAGAAGAGGCAAAGCAAAGGAATCATCATTGTTACTCTCTGCTCACTGGCCATTTTCCCCTCCACCTCCAGGCACATCTTGCAAATGTTATAGAACATCTCATCGTCACTGATGAGGTCCCAGTAGATAAGCATGATGCCACCTGGAAGAAGAGGACAGCGGTGCTAGCTTTCCAGGAGCCTGGAGCTCTGGGTGAGTGTTTTGCAGCCAGAACAGCCCTCAGGGTTAGTGGGGAGAGGGCCAAAAAGTCCAGGTTCATTTAATTGTGGTGTTTTCCTCACCATGATCCAAAATGAAGTGAATATTTTGACATATAAGATGAAAGGCAGGATAAAGAAGGTGAATGTTGCCCACACTTTCTGTCTTCTTAAAATGCTCAGAGGCTGCACTCTCAGCTCCAGTAATCTCAGATTTTTAGTTCTTCCAGTGAGAACTGAGCTGTACATTGATATGTTTAAGTATTTACTTTGTTTCAAAGGACCCAATTGTTCTTTACACCCTAACCAAACTGTAAGTGACCATCTTCAAACTCCTCTATTTCCTTTCTTACATGTTGACAATATATTATTGCACCTTCAGCGATCCTTCCATGATGCAACTGCCAGATTATTCACATAAAATACAGGATACAAAACTAGCTTTAAAATACAAACAAATAGTATGATATTTTGGAGTACACACATATGTTGTGGACAACTATCAGTTGTTAGATACAGGGAATTAATGTGCATTTTCAAAAGCAATTATCTAAATGATTATATTTTATCTATTATCACTCATCCACAGTAGCCATGTTTTTTTTTCTCACCCAGACTGTATGTTATCAAGAGCCTCATTAGAAACAAATAAGAATTGATTATCTGTTAGAGCAAGTTTGTTTCAGTGCATGGTGGGCATTTACCAAATGAAGGAAATGAGGTAGGGATAATCAGCCAAATATCACTGTGGCAAGAGAAGAAAATATTGAAATCCTTATCTACTTTCTTTCATGTAATTATGTTATCTCTTTCACCAAACATCTCATAATGTATGAATAGGACAATATAATTTATATATATATATACATTACATATACATATATTATATATATATATGTATATACTAAAATAATTTCACCAATATCATACACTGCTTAAATATATAATTGAATTGATTATGATCCTTGAAATGTGGAGATAGTTAATCTTCTAGTCAATATGGTCCTGGTAATTTTTCTGGTTCCATGGGTACAGATACACATTTATGGAAAATCAATTATTCAGTTATGATTCATAGTGCATTTGCTTTAGTAGATTAAGCCTTTGAAGCAAATTCAACAACGACTTTACCAACTCTTCCATGTGCCTTTCATTAACTCATGCATGTCCCGTGGTTGTAGAGGAATTTTTCTACTTCTTCCATTCGTTTATGAGATCGAGCCATTTCGCACCAGGCCTATGTATGTAGAGCATTTAAAAATATTTACAGAAAAATGCAATTGTTTATCTTGTTGCAAACATGTTGGAAATTCACAAATATAGGAGTCTTCAAAGGGTTCAGAATATGGATGTAGTGAAAAATTTCATTTGTTACAGACAATGCAGAAATCTTACTACCAAAATCTGTACAAAATATTTAGGGTTCCTTAAAAATAAGTGGGTAAAATAAAAATGATGTTTGTGATAACTTTCATGAAAAAGAAAGAACACTGGTAATGTAAGATCTGTTTTTGTTTTACAGGTATCTAAAATGTTTCCTGTATGCTGATAATATGAAAAAAGTTTCCACTTATGCTATCATTAAAAAATATGTATTTTTAGGCCGGTGCCACGGCTCACTAGGCTAATCCTCTGCCTTGCAGCGCCGGCACACCGGGTTCTAGTCCCGGTCCGGGCACCGGATTCTGTCCCGGTTGCCCCTCTTCCAGGGCAGCTCTCTAATGTGGCCTGAGAGTGCAGTGGAGGAAGGCCCCAGTGCTTGGGTCCTGTACCCCATGGGAGACCAGGATAAGCCCCTGGCTCCTGCCATTGGATCAGCGCAGTGCGCCGGCCGCAGCGTGCCAACCGCGGTGGCCATTGGAGGGTGAACCAATGGCAAAAGGAAGACCTTTCTCTCTGTCTCTCTCTCACTGTCCACTCTGCCTGTCAAAAAAATTTTAAAAAAATGTATTTTTTTCAAGCTGCCATTGGAATCTTAGCCAATACCTTCCTCTTTCTCTTCCACATCTTGACAATCCACCAAGATCATAGACCTAAGCCCACTGATGTGACCACGTGTCACTTGGCATTTGTCCATATAATGATGCTACTCACAACACTGGAAATTTTATCTGCAGATACGTTCAAGTCACTGAATTTTCTAAATGACTTAAATTGTAAGATTTTGCTCTATATGATCAGGGTGATGAGGGGTCTCTCCATCAGTACTATGTCCCTCTTGAGCATCATCCAGGTCATCACCATCAGCCCCAGCACCTTCTACATGTCAAGATTTAAACATGGACTCACAAATTATGTTAGTCAGGTTTTCTTCTGTTTTTGGTCCCTCGACCTTTCTTTCAATAGTAACATGATCATCTACACTGTAGCTCATCCCAACATGACCAAACTACTCCATGTCAGTAAGTATTGCTCACTTTCCTCAATGAATTCTATCATCACGGAAATATTTTTCACGCTTGCATTGTCCCAGAACATCTTCTTTGTAGGAATCATGTTGCTCTCCGGTGCATATATGATGATTTTCTTATCTAATCATCAGAGGAGGTGTGAGTACCTTCACAGCATGAGTGTTACCCCAAGAACCTCCCCAGCAAAAAGGGCCACCCATACTGTCCTGCTGCTGGTGAGTTTCTTTGTGATCATGTACTGTGTGGATATCACAATGTCATCCTTCTCAACTGTATTGTGGAAATATGATCCAATTGTACTGGATGTCCAGAGACTTGTGGGAAATGTGTATGCCATGGCCAGTCCTTTGATATTTATTAGTTCTGATAAAAGAATAATTGGTACTCTGAAAAATGTGATTGATATGACAATTTTAACAAGTTGATGAAACAAATCTGAAAAGCTGAATTCTCACTCTGTTAAATATTCAAAAAATTAAGGAATTTAAATTTTAATTTAAATGTGTAGAATTTTACTTGTGTTTGTTACTTGTAACCATTTTTCTTTTACTTTGACACTGCCAAAGATTATATGCCTCCCTTAGTTCAATGGTCTCCATGCATTGAAATTACTTCTTAAACTTTCCTAACTTAATGCAGGATTTTTTTTCCTTTAGACTTGGCATCTATAAAGCTGCTTTTGCTACCTAATCCTTAGATCTTACTTCAGAAGGTAATCTGCATATTATTGTTTGTTGAAAGCATATTAACTAAGCATCTAGTTCTGGTTTTACTGACAATTTCTCAATGATCTGCTAATAGTTATTTCTGCTTTCACACATATAAACTATGGAGATTTTTATCTTTGCAGATTATCATCCTTTTGTCATTTAAGTCTTTTCTTTGATGTTACCACTATTGTGAATTCACTGATTTGTGTCTTCTTGTCAATTTTGGAAACTTGAACAACAAATTATTCTTAGATTAGCTTCTTTGGTTTCTTTTGTATAATCCAGAGACACAATTAAATTATTTGACTCCTTTTCATTCTAACCTGTGTATATGTAGGTTTATATTTTTAACTTCTATTGATTTTCTCTTTTTATTGTACTTCTACTAACTATGCTTAACATAACATTTCAGTAGTTTTTTTCTTTGGCTCAGGCTAATGTTTAACATACATTTTATATTAAGTAGATTCAATTTAATTGCTGTTTTCCAAATATGTCTTTTTATTCATTTGGACCCTTGTTATTTTCATGTATTTTGTGATTCTCCTATCTGCATTGTATTGAATTACATGTTTTAAAGATAATCCCCCTGTCTAAACTTATGTAATGTGAAATTTTATTTTGGTAGGTTATTTCTGTGTGAAAAAGTAAATAAGATTGTTTCTCATATGAGTGAGATATCACCTTGGAATGTTTGCAGTTAGTTTTCTTTTATTGTTTTTGCCCCTCTAGTCTGAACACCACAAAAAAGATTTCTCATCCTCATGAGAAGTCCTTTATGAATGGAGAATCTGTTTCTTAGTTTTGTTCCTTCCATGGAAAATTTATTTGGTTTGCTTTGCTAGTTTGGGGGTTTTCAAATATTCCTTCCAACTTTATTAGACATTTTGGTGAATCTTGCAGCATTCTACTATTTTAATTTTCTGCACTATAGGTTGTTGGACATATAACAGTTTCCCCCAAAAGCACAATTATTTGCAGTATACAAGAAAATGTTTCACATAGATTTTCTGTAGTAGACAATCATGTTTCATGAGAAATCCCTTTTTTGGCTGGTGCTGCGGCTCATTAGGCTAATCATCTGCCTGTGGCACCGGTACCCCGGGTTCTAGTCCTGGTTGGGGTGCCAGTCCTGTCCCAGTTGCTCCTCTTCCAGTCCAGCTCTGTTGTGGCCTAGGAGGGCAGTGGAGTATGGCCCAAGTGCTTGGGCCCTGCACCCGCATGGGAGACCAGGAGGAGGCACCTGGCTCCTGGCTTCAGATCAGCTCAGCACCCCGGCTGTGGAGGCCATTTGGGAGGTGAACCAATGGAAAGAAGACCTTTCTCTCTGTCTCTCTCTCTCACTGTCTAACTCTGCCTGTCAAAAAATAAAAATAAAAAAAAATAATCAATACCCCCCTATTGAGAAGTGAAAAAGTTCTGTGAACATTCTAGATGCATCAAGGAAATAACTCAAGAGTTTCCTGGCATTATAATATATATATTAAAAAAGAGAAATCCCTTTTTCATTTCATTTGGAACATACTCTTCTTCCGCAGATCACTATAAGTTAATGAGAATGGGTAGAATATGATTAGCTTAATATTAACAATTTAATTTAAACTTAATTTAATGCTAGATAACTGACAATATTTTGACAATTTTTATGAATTATTACATTTCCTTACAAAGAATAAAACCCATACACAAGTCCACAATTACTGTTTTGCTATAGCATTAACCTAATATTGGCAAGAACTAATTATCCAAATTCAGGACTTTATCTTCAATCATCATTTTTTCTCATTAGCACTTTCACAACTCTTCAAAAATAATCCTTCTGGATAGCATATTTTAAATTGTGAGTTAACTTAAATAACCTTTTTTTCTTTTTTTTTATTTGACAGAGTTAGAGAGAGAGAAAGGTCTTTCTTCTGTTGGTTAATCCCCTAAATGGCCACTAAGGCAGGAGCTGCAGCAATCCAAAGCCAGGAGCCATGTGCTTCCTCCTGGTCTTCCATGCGGGTGCAGGGCCCAAGCACTTGGGCCATCCTCCACTGCCCTCCTAGGCCGCAGTAGAGAGCTCAACTGGAAGAGGAGCAACCGGGACTAGAACCCAGCACCCATATGGGATGTCAGCGCTGCAAGTGGAGGATTAACCAAAAGAGCCACCCACAGCACTGACCCTAACTTAAATAATCTTAATGAAATGTACATTTAGGGACAAATCACTTGTTACACTTTACTTGTTGGTTACTATTGTCATTAGAATGCCAAGAAATTATGATGTGTTGGATTTCTGTTGTGAGAGAAACAATGATAGATTTTTAAATCTAATATATTTTTTTATTTAAACACTTATATCTGAATTCTGAAAAAGAACTTTATCATTTGCTTCCTGGTCATAAAACATTATGACCATTTATTTGTATGCTTAATTAGTCAAACTTTTAAATAAATTACTTAACATTATTTATATGCATGTAGTGCATTCATTGTTGTTTATATACAGATAGATTTTAATGAATCAGAGCAAATGGCTGATTTCTGTGTTGATTTTTCTATCTTGATAAACTTGAAGATGTATTTTTTTTTTCTTTTTTAATGAATCTGTAATTAATTTGGGGCTTTGAACTATTAAACTCATAAATGTTTAGTGGCTTATAATAGTGCCTAATATATGTTCTGAGTATTAACCTCTAAGTCATCAAATTAATTTCCTTCATACTATCTTCAAACATAACTTAATTTTGTATTCATTTCTTCCTCTATATTAAAATACCAATTATTTTAACTCAAAGTACCCAGAAAACCTATTCCCATGGACTACTACAAAATAAGTGTCTTAGAGGCAGATATTATGAATGGTAACTGAAGCAATTAAGTGAATTTACTTACAAGACCATCTTTAATGTTTTTTGGAAAACACATATTATGAAAAAGTTACACATGGATTTGACATTAGTTTTCATCAAATAAATTTGCTTTTTAATTCCAGTGAATCACGAACATTTCAAATTACTCCTGTATATCAAGAAATGAATTGTGGACAGTCATTATAAGTAAAAATAAAATATTCACTAAAAATCTTCCCACATACAAAAGCCCAGGGTCCCCTTACTAAATATGTGTCCACTAATGCAGCTTTAACACCACCAGGTCATAAACATTCTGTACTCCTCAACATGGCTTTATAATTACTGTATTTTTTTTCACTTGACTTTAACTCACATAGAAAAAATAATTAAACACATAAAATAATTAAACACATAAAGAAAAAAAAGCATGTCTGTTACATTTATGTTGTTACCAATATCTATGATGTTGATTTATTCATAATGTCCTTCATTTTAACCTAAGAAACTTCTTTTCTCACTTATTGACAGCCATTCTTATGAACACTATTTCAATTATTTCTCACATTATCTTATACAAAATTCATATCTGATAGCTGTGGTTGTTTCCCTTTCAGTGATTTAAATGTGCCACCCACTAACTTCTGACTGATATTGTTTTGTACAAAAAATCAGCTGATATCCTCTTTGAAGGTCTTTGGTGAATCTAAAGTCACTTCTCCTTTGTTCCTTTTACGATTATGCATTCATACTTGTACATTAACTCTAGTAGAATGTTTCTTAGTGCAGATTTTTACGGTCCATCCTCTTAGACTTCACTGATTATCTTACATGGGCAGATAACTGTGTTTTGTCATATTTGTATATTGTTAGCCATAATTTTCTAAATATTCTGTGTCTCCTTCTCCACTCATAATGGGTATCCCATGATACATGTGTTAGTACAATTGATGGTGTACTGCAAATACCTTGTCTGTTTATTTTTTCATTTGTTATGTGTTTTACTAAATAACATAAGTAAAACATGTAACATGTTTTACTAGATAACTTCATTTGCCTTCTCTTGATGTTCATTGATTCCTGTGTCTCTTCAAAACTGTTATTTAAATTTTTTCATAATTTTTAATTCCATATTTATATTAATATCTCCTAAATGTCTTGATACCTTATTCACTATTTAATGTTTAAAAATCTTTATATTACATAATTTTCTTTTTACATTTTGATTAAGAGTTAGCACTTGTTTGGTGGGGCACAGTAAAAACATCTTTCTCCTGCTTTCATTAACCCTCTGGGCATTTGTAGGGTGTTTATCTAAATGTTTTTAAAAGTAATTATACTTTTCATAAGGAAATAAACTTTTTAAAGATAAATTTTTCATAGGGAAAGTTTATGCTTTTTTGACTGAAATATAATTTTCTTTTATAAAAGTGTTAATTTCATTTTGCTCAGAATTTGACAGTCTGGGTATGTAATTTAGGACTATTGTGGAAATCAGATTCCTTTGCACATCAGAGTTTTTGTGGCAGCTACAGTCATATATTTCTATGAATATTCTACTGAAATACTTTACAAAGTATACACTCCTTGTTGTGAGTTGTCACTGAAATTTCTGTTGTGTTCTCTCTGGAACAGACAGTGACTTGGCAGAGGTTTTCTTAAATATTAGTGTTTTGAAGATTATCTCTTCAAAAAAGATATTCATGATGGATATGATGGATGGTCAAATTAGAAACTGGCTTTCACAGAGTTGTTTTGATCGTACATTCATTCCAATTTAGCACATTTCAATGGAGTGACAGACCCATGGATCTCCTTACTGAACATTTCCTGTGCTCATTTTGAGTAAGTTCATTTTATACATTATGAAACCAAGGGCTAGGGAAAGAGAAGGCTTTACTCAGGATCATATTGGAAATACAAATTAGATTAGCGATGTCATTAAAATCAGAGTGGAATGGGAAGACAAAATTTTAATCAGGGATGTACATTTATATGGCTAAAGAAGTAAAAGGATATTTATGCTGCAATATGATAAAATTTGATCAAATAAATGATTTATTCTTAGGTAACTATTAAGTACCAATATCTAAAAAAATATTTATTTTATTTATTTGAAAGAGTTACAGAGAGAGGTAGAGACAAAGAGAGAGGTCTTCCACAGATGGCCACAACAGCTGGAGCTAAGCTGATCTGAAGCCAGGAGCCAGGAGCCAGGAGCAAGGAGCTTCTTCCAGGTCTACCATGTGGGTGCAGGGACTCAAGGACTTGGACCATCTTTTACTGCTTTCCCAGGCCATAGCAGAGAGCTGGATGGGAAGAGCAGCAGCTGGGACTAGAACATGTGCCCATATGGGATGCCGGCACTTCAGGCCAGGGCTTTAACCTGCTGCACCACAGTGCCAGCCCTTAAGTACCAATTTTTTAAGAAAATATTTTATTATTATTTATTATTTATTTGAAAGGCAATTACGGCCAGTGCCATGGCTCACTTGGCTAATCCTCTGCCTACGGCACTGGCACTCAGTTGGGGCACTGGATTCTGTCCCAGTTGCAGGGACTCAAGGACTTGGACCATCTTTTACTGCTTTCCCAGGCCATAGAAGAGAGCTGGATGGGAAGAGCAACAGCTGGGACTAGAACATGTGCCCATAAGGGATGCTGGCACTTCAGGCCAGGGCTTTAACCTGCTGCACCACAGTGCCAGCTCTTAAGTACCAATTTTTTAAGAAAATATTTTATTATTATTTATTATTTATTTGAAAGGCAATTATGGCCAGTGCCATGGCTCACTTGGCTAATCCTCTGCCTACGGCACTGGCACTCAGTTGGGGCACTGGATTCTGTCCCAGTTGCTCTTCATCCAGTCCAGCTCTCTATTGTGGTCTGGGAAAGCAGTGTAGGATGGCCCAGGTGCTTGGGCCCTGCACCTGCATGGGAGACCAGGAGGAAGCACCTGGCTCCCGGCTTTAGATTGCAGTGCGCCTGCTGCAGTGGCCATTTGGGGGGTGAACCAATGGAAAAGAAAGACCTTTCTCCCTGTCTCTCTCTCTCTCTCTCACTGTCTAACTGCCTGTCAAAAAATAAAAAAATAATAAAATTGAAAGGCAATTACAAAGAAACAGATGCAGAGAGAGAGAGAGAGCTTCCATCCACTGGATCACTTCCCCAAATGACTGCAACCACCAGTGCTGGGCTGATCTGAAGCCAGGAGCCAAGAACTTCTGGGTCTCCCATGCTGGTGCAGGTGCCCAAGCACTTGGGCCATCTTTTACTGATCTCCCAGGCCATAGCAGAGAGCTGAATTGGAAGAGGAGCAGCTAGGACTATAACCAGTGCCCATATGGGATGCTGACACTCCAGGCAGTAGCTTTATTCACTACACCACAGCACTAGCCCCAAATAAGTACCAATTTGAGAATATTGATTTTGAGCAGTCCAGGAGATGGAGTCACATAGGAATAGAATGAAAAATGCTGGTGGTAGAAGTAGATGGACTTGAGATCAGATCTTCAAAATACAGAAATAGCTATTTATTAGTTAAATATTTAGTATTGTTGGAGTTGAGAGTGGAAAGTTCATGACTATGCTCTTTTGAACTTCAGACAACGAATTGAATGAGGCTCACACAAGCAGTAAGTAAAACAAAAAATGTTTATTACAGGAAAGTAAAGTACACTCATTATGAAAATATGAGCTGGCCAACAGGCTGAGACCAAAGCCACTTGAATGTGTTTAAGGTCTGTATATTTATAGGGGTGGTTATTTGATGAGAGGCAAGCCTCAGTGTGGTTCTGAGATCATCTGACATGTAGGCCATCTGGACATTACCATATGCATATGAAGGTCAAGTTTGCAACTTTTTTCCTTAGCTTCCCCAATTATCTCTTTGTCTATTGCCTCAAGGTCAAGTATGAGGGCAAGGAGGTAGAGACTGGAAAAAGGAAAAACACACTAAGACTACTAAATAATTCAGAAATTTGTTTTTCTCAGCTTCCCCAATTAGCCCTTAGCTGACTCCTGCCTTGGTCTGAGAAGAAAATAGTAGTTTAGGGTTATTCAAATGGATAATGAAAGCAGACTTCTGTGTGTGTGTGTATGCATGTGTATGTGTGCGTATGTGTGTGTGTGAGAGAGAGAGCGCGAGAGAGTGAGGGAGAGAAAGAGAGATTAATATGGTCAGGGCAGGTGAGTTTGGAGCTGGCAATTAGACATCATGATTAGTAAGTCATGTAAATAAGTTATTATAAGACAGTATACTAAATATTGAAGAGAAGCTGAAGATGGTGTTTGGGGTGTAGGTAGATATTAAGATGTCATCAGATTTCAAATGCCCTTTAAAGATGTTAGACTGAGATTCCATGAGAACAATTGCTCCTAGAAAAATAATTAGGAAGGGGCAAGAAGTAAAATGTAGTGCATACAACATGGTAAATAATGAAGTAAAGCAGAAGAAATAAGTAAAATGAACAGACTAATAGGTTCTGGACCCTTGACCCAAGACCATCCAATAATTGATTAATCTCATGGAATTTGGAAACTTAGTATTCTAGTAGCTGTCCAGGAAAGAAATTAAAATATGCAAATGAGAGATGTTATAAATTGATGTGGGGACTGGCCGTGGGGAGTGTGAAAAGACCATGCCAAGTTGTAATTTGGAGGTAGAAGCTGCTATGAGTTAAGAGAGAAACAATTAATATGGAGAGTGTCAGAGCACTGAGACACAGAGAAAAGATGCTGAGAATGGGGACATGAGGAGAAGCATAAAGGGGAGATCTCTTTTTCATGAGAAAGCAAGTGTGGCCAAGTGTTATAATCTCCTCATTTTTGCTGTTGAATGTTCTACCCTAACCCAAGGGCTGCTATGACTAATCTGAGTGATTCTCACACTCTGCAACATGATCTCCTCTTCAAACAGAAATTGAGAAGCAGCAGGTGCCCAAGATCTGTTTGAACTCATGTAAAAGGTAATGCATTTGAGCCATCTTGGTATGTCTGTGGAACTTCAATGATTCATGTTCAAAAGCCACTGCTGATAGTTAGGTGTGGAGCCTCTAATGTTGAAGAGCTGTTAAGTGATCTCTATGACCTAGTAGGGTTTCCAAGGTCCCACAGATCCCAGCATCATCTTTCCGGAGTCTGACTGAAGTGGTATGGGAGGGAGATACAGAATAGCAGGCACTCCTGCATCCATACGACTTTAGATTTTCAGTGGATTATTTGAAATACTGCATGTCTTAACATATTTATGTCTATGTCATCTGGGTCCTTGGGATGCAGTGTGTCCTGGTTGTTCTGAGACTAGATTCTTTCTGATTGTCTATTTTACATGATTTCCGAACTCTCAGCATCACAAGACTTCAGATCTGCAAAGCTCACCTTGATCTTTCCTTAAACGGTTTAAGATACGGAAAAAGTAATGTTTTAGAATATTTCAATATGATTTCACCTCTTAGGATATGTCTTCCCTGAGCATGTACTGGTGGGATTGATACTTGTTTCTCTAAATCTGTACAGAATCTCATAAGAGCATATATCACTGCATTCATTGTCTTAGATCACAGAAAGTTATTTCCATAACATCTTCTCCCACATCACTATGAACTTTTCATGTCCAATTCTTAATACTCACTCAATGATTTCTGGTGTGTTCTTGGTACTGGAGTAAGGGAGGAGCGAGGTCTCTTCCTTACACTTATGCATGTAGGACACCCTTGAGACAGAATGTCAGATATTTTTTCTGAGAGAGAGAAGAGAGACCTGTGTGATGTGCTGTCCTGTGTTTGTGAGAGGCCTGTGTACAAGGCCTGTGTTTAGGAGATAAGGCCTCTGTGTATGTAAGTTTCACAGGCTGTCATAGCCACAGTAACACTCATCTGGAGACACTGACTTACCTCTGCGGTAGAACTGAGGCCAGAACTCAGTGCTCTTTACTGCCTGTCTAGTATCCACTTGATAAGATGACAGAATTGAATAGAAAAACTATGCTCTTGGTTGATCATTCCTTTCTTCAGTCTAGAGGTCTTCTACATTTCAGTCACTGTCTTGAGAATGAGAAGTAATCTGAAAAGACCCCTTCCTTTGTGGATACTAGAGGTGAATAGGGAGTGAGAAAACATCAATTAAATCATCACAAGGTGTAACATTCTAAATCCTAAAATCTAAGAATTATTGAGGGCTTAGGGTATGTCAGACACTAGCTGAGGAGTGTCTGTAGCTGGAACTCTTTACACTCAATAACAGTTTTGGGCATCAGGAATCATTGCCCTTATTTTATAGAGAATGCAACGCAGAGAAAAAGTCACTTGGCTGATACTACCTGGCAGGTGAGCAGTCCCTTACCAACACTCTGATCATAGTCTATTTCTTTTTTTCTTTTTCTTTTTTGACAGGCAGAGTTAGACAGTAAGAGAGAGACAGAGACCAGAGGGAAAGGTCTTCCTTTTTCCCTTGGTTCACCCCCCATGTGGCCACCATGGCTGGTGCATTGTGGCTGATGCGCTGTGCCAATCCGAAGTCAGGAGCCAGGTGCTTCCTCTTAGTCTCCCATGCGGGTGCAGGGCACAAGGGCCTGGGTCATCCTCCACTGCACTCCTGGGCCACAGCAGAGAGCTGGACAGGAAGAGGAGCAACTGAGACAGAATCTGGTGCCCTGACTGGGTCAGAACCCAGGGTACCTGCACCGCAAGTGGAGGATTAGCCTTGTGAGCCGCGGCGCTGGCCGACCGTAGTCTATTTCTAAAATCACAACATCAAATCTCACTTGTAAAATTTTGGAAATAGGACCAGGTTCACTGTCAGGGCTTAATAATAATTGTTGAATCTCAATGGATTTGGGACTCAGGAATATAAAATTTTTATTTCTGCTCCTAGCACATGCCCATGGTTATTGATTGGCATTTATGCCTGGAGGCTTCCTGTGTGAATGTGAAGAACTTGATTGAAGTCTCTTCCTTAGGATTCAGGAAAGTCTTCACAATGCAGCCTGGCAATTGTACTCAACTTTTCATGGCCCTAATTGAATTGTTTCCATGTGCTCCCTCCACTAGGAGACTGACCCAGAAAGTGATGGGAGAGTACACTGTAGACACAGGAGCCCCGTCAGACCACACATTTTAGAAAACAGAAAGCGGTGAAATTGTGGAAAGATCCCAGAGACAGATGTCCACAGAAGGCCGCACCATTCATAAAGATACAGAGTCTGGGAAGATGGGTACTGGGATACTTCAGACACAGATCAAATCCTGTAACTCCTCTTCCCCTAACCCCATGACTTGGTGATGTGATCATTAGCCATTTCCCCCCACATAACTGCTCCTGTGTGAGGACTGGCACAGGTATTGTGTGAGTGCCAAACACTGCAGAATGAATGCTAATGAGGGTGGATGTTCCCTTACATCCTCAGGTTTCAAGTCTTTCTTGGTGATGAGAAGCATCATGTGGTGACCATTGAGGCAGGGGTTTCCTGCTGTCTGCTAGAACAGGGACTACATGGCCAGAATTACTACAGGGTCCTCCAGAGTCAATCATACAGAGAATCTGACCTAAGGCTTCCTTTCTAGCTCTGGAATAAATCCTTGAACTTCAGAGTCTTGAGAAGGGCCACTGAGGAGTCACCACACCTGTCTCTGCTCCTAATGTGGATCACCATTGTGTTTTCCTGTATTTCTGCCCTCCCGCCCCCTCAACCCCTAAGACCCTTACCATTCTGTAACACTGATGACATTGTAGTAAGTGTGGCCACCATGCCCTCCTGTCCCTATTTTGTCTATCAGTGATTATTTGGAGCTTACTGTCCTTGTTATTCTGTCTCTACTCCAATAAGCTATACACTTCACACAGACAGCTCACAAGAGTCTTAGCCCTCAGTGCCTTTTTTATTCTTGCAGTGACTGAATAGGCTTGAATAAATGAATTAGGAGCACAATGTATAAGGCAATATTTCCCTCAAGTTCCTAATTTAGTGTGTTTCTTCTTCACAACCTCTCTTTGAAGTAACCTTTTATGAGTTTGCTTCTAAGATTTTTCTGGCAGAGGATTTTGGTTAAGTGTGTCACACTGAGTCCTTAAGGGTTCAATCTGATGGAGCAAAGTCACTCTGATCAGGCTGGACAGCATATAAATCACATTTCTTCATTTCCTTCTCTTGTGTAAAGTTGTCTTCTTCTTCTCACGCTGCTGAGACACAAAATGTACCTGAATAAAAATCATGATCATGAATAAAAATACATTTCTAATCTGAATGATATTAATGAATAAGAATCAAAAATGCTTAAACACTTGGTATAAGTGAAGTAAAATATACAGGAAAATATAAGATTCTGATCATATAATTTTGGAGAGCTTTATTTTAAGAAGTTAGGCAGGTTCAACATGTTAGATATGTTAGTATTGAGACACCTTGCTGAAGTCACTGTGACAGGATTCTTAGTTGTATTAGTTTAACTTAGGGACTGATCATGCTTACAGGAAATATCCAGGGACATGGAGGATCTGAGAGAGAAGGACTGTGGAATGAATCATCTAGAAAAGTAGGCAGAAACAGTCATGATAGAGTAGGAAGCCCAGGAGACAAGGAAAGACCCCCTTACCAAGAAAGGACTACAGTCATGATTGAAGATACCATCAAGTTTCTACATGGATCGGCTGTCATCTGCAGGATCAGATTTATCCGCTCATGAATACATACTTATCATCAGCATTATTTATTTCCTTATGGCACATGACTGAGAGATCAGCTTCTTTGTGTCACTTGTCATCTAGCCTCAATTCCTAGGATATATTTGCACTTCCCACTCATACTGCAGTACACAGTCCAGCAAGGGAATTTCCCTCAAGTCTTCCAACTGGTTCCTCACGTTGAAGGCCATAACAATAGGAGTATCTATATATCAGCTTTGCCATCCTTAATCATCTAGACTCAGCCCTAATCTAAGGGAGAGGGAAATGCAGGGCATAACACAGTGTACATGAATCAGAGGTCATCTGAGCATTCTGCCTACTGTGCCCACTCTCTATGAAAAACTGTTCTGATGCAAAAGTATCCCCATATCTCAAACTATTGGAAAAGTGGCTTAATAAGTGAAGAGTTTGAAAGAGGGGGAAATATAGATCCTTTCCCTGTGCCAAAATGCTCTACTTGGGCATTGTACTCATTTTGAGCTGGATAATACTTAGTTGGGGCATAGTCCAGTACTATTTTTAGGAGGATGACAGCTATCCACTGGAAGGCATAAGTCCCTTATGTGACAGCTGGAAATGTCTCCAGTTTACAGAATTCTGGGAAGTCAAACTTGCCCAGCTGAGAATCATGTTTCTACATCTTGTTAGTGCACATAGGGGAGGGCATTCTTTCCAGTAGTGAAGAGTCATGGTGCTGTTGGTAGGCATTGCTTGTTTTTTCTTATGACTTAAGACGTTGAGTGAATTCATTCTAAAGTCATTGGAATTATGATACACCTGCCTACATTCATATTGGCTGCCAGTATTTTATTATTTGCACTTTAAAAGGTTCTGAATTAGTATGGGAGTCCTATTTAATGTAAAAGAATGATGGATGGCATCAGTTCCCCTTTTGTCTCTTCACTTTTTCATAACTATAAGAAAGCTGAAAAGTTCTTGCACTAAGACACTCAGTACCCATCACCCTTATGAATGAGGGCCCTACTTTCCTGTGTATTTCTCTCCTCCTTTGATCCTTGATCTCCCTCTATTTGCCACAGAGATATTTGAGATATTTCCCTCTGTTTCCTGTTAATTATCTTGTTCAAAACAATCATGGGTGTTCAAAAACTATCTTGTACTGTAGTTAAAGGGTAAATATTTTGCAGTGCTCATAGATAAAATAGATGATTTTTTACAAGCTTCAAACTTAACCTAAAGGTAGATGTTAACCTAAAGGTAGATGGTAAAAAGATATATCCCAGTAAAAAATTAGGTTTAAGGAAAAGTTAACATCAATACTTGCTGTTAATTAGAGATAACTGACTAGTTTAATATGTAGAACACAGGAAGAGGCTCCTGAGTCTACCTGAGTCAGCTTCCTTCATCTGAAGGTACTTAGAGAATGGATTTGTACTTTGTTAACTTTCTTCTCTTTGTAGGCTCTCCATGGATTAAATGGTCAACAGTGACATGATTTCTTCTGTCTACATTGTGTATAATCTAAAGACTATAATACTGCATATACTCAATAATAGACCACCTCAGCTATCTATTCTCAGGAGGAAATTGGAAGATGTCTGACAGTGGCATGAACACACTTATTTGTCTTAGAGACAACCCCAAGTACTGGACTGTTGAACAGGTACTGTTGGCCTAGGATATTTGTTGAATAAAAAAATTGGGTTAAATTAATTTTAAAATCTAGATAAACATCTGGTGTGAAATTGCTTTGTATCATGTCAAACTTATTTAGTAATTTTGTTCTTTTACAATCCAACTGGCTATAAATAATAATGGATAATCTGAGCTCTAATCTTATAGTCTAGTTGTATTTTATAAAATTAAGAGTTTTTAATTCAAACCTATGAAAATATGGTGCTTTACTTTAAGACTGCTTGCACTCAGTACTCCCTGAGAGTAATAAATTATTCTTTGAGTTATGTCACTGATTTCTAATTATATTTAAAATTACAATTCATGAACATACAATGCAAGATAAACAACCAAAATAATTGTAAGAACATGAGTGACTATATAATGGAAAATCATCTGGAAATAAGCACAGATATTTGGCCTTATTTATTTAACATCCATCCCCAGCACTCAATGAATAATCAACTGGAAATGCTGAGGAAGAAGTTATACACACAGTTTTGGTTTTGACATTGATTTCCATATTTAAGAAAAAGCATTGAGATGTTAAAGGAAATTTCACATGCCTGTGGGTTGGCGTGGGGAGTATGGAACACTATTGAGAGATTAAAAATGTAGCCATGCATATTTTCATGAATAATTTATTTATCAAATTTTTCCTGTGTTTTAAATATACCATTTTATTGGCTCAAATTCATATCAGAAATACTTGTTCCTTTTTAACCAGAAACTCCATAGGTGTTATAGAACACAAAAGTGCACACACTTCCTATGACTTACCCTTTTGTCCCAGCATTTTGATCTCCCAGAAATCAAAGTTGGTTTAGGTTTCACATTGACCAAAATAATTCCAGGGAGTGCAGTGGAGGATGGCCCAAGTCCTTGGGCCCTGTACCCCATGGGAGACCAGGAGAAGCACCTGGCTCCTGCCATCGGATCAGTGCGATGCGCCGGCCGCAGCGCGCTACCATGGCGGCCATTGGAGGGTGAACCAATGGCAAAAGGAAGACCTTTCTCTCTGTCTCTCTCTCACTGTCCACTCTGCCTGTCAAAAATAAAAAAATAAATAAAATAATTCTGAAGATTTCAAATACCCTCCAACTTCACAACTCTGACTTAATCTGCTTCTCTGTGGAGCACTGTCTCTGCTATGAATCCACACTGGCTTCATTCTGGTAGTCTCTAAGCCAAATTCCAAATTGAGTGAGGTTTGTGGGTGATATTACAGAATCAACTCTTCTTACAACTGACTCACTCTTCTGTGGTAAGAATAACTAGAGTGACATTCCAAGATGGTGAATTTGGGAATAACACACTGTGCTAGGCTAGGGATGAACAGAAACAAAAGGATAGGGAGTACACTCTCAGGATAGAATAGGAGAGAAAAGTGTACTGGAAATCCTACAACAGGAAAAGGAATGTCATGGACCTGTGTGGAAGATGCAGATATGCAGCAAGAACACCACCACAAGCACAAATGAAGCAGCCAAGAGCTGGAGCAGGAGGCAGCTTGGAGACAGAGGTAAGGCTGGGCTGAAGCAACCCATGGTGATATAGCCAGAGGGAGACACAGTGTGAGTCTGGACTGGAGCTCTGGAGGCTAGCAGTTGTTACAGGTTGTCCACGGACCCAGTGGAAGGAGAAGGGACATATTTATTTTCCCCAACTTCCCCACGAAAGCCCTGCTGCCTGGATGAGAAGGAGTGAGCATCATTTTATATTAGGGTAGGAGCTGCAGAAGCATTTGTGTATATGCACAGCAACTGGCTGAGTAGGACTCCCTATTTGTGGCAGTACTGGCAGTAATGGTAAGGAGATAGCAACATTTGGCCAGTGTCTCTTTTTTTTTTTTTGACAGGCAGAGTGGACAGTGAGAGAGAGAGAGACAGAGAGAAAGGTCTTTGTTTTTTCCATTGCTTCACCCCCCAATGGCCACCACGGCAGGCACGCTGTGGCCAGCACACCACACTGATACGAATCCTGGAGCCAGGTACTTCTGGTCTCCCATGTGGGTGCAGGGCACAAGGACTTGGGCCATCCTGCACTGTACTCTCAGGCAACAGCAGAGAGCTGGACTGGAAGAGGAGCAACTGGGACAGAATCCAGCACCCTGACCAGGACTAGAACCTGGTGTGCTGGCACCACAGGCAGAGGATTAGCCTAGTGAGCCATGGTGCCAGCCTGTCCTATGACTCTTGTGTATGCATGTGATCCAGTGATTCTAGCAAAGAGATTACTAGGCAGTCCCCACTGACTTTGAGCCTGACAGGGAGGTGGGTGGTCAATCTCATAGGACAATGAGGCGCCCACACTCCCAGGAGCAAGACACCTAGGCAGAACTGTTTCAGTGAACATTTGCCACTCTATTGATTGGACAGGCTCGTAGGGCAGAGAAACCTGTGCACTTGGAGTCTGTTGGGGCCTTTTGTACTGAGATTGTAGAGATTTGGTGGATACATGAAAAGGTACAGGGTATAGTGGGGCCTGTGGGCAATCACTGGCTGCAGCTACACATGCTTGGATTTCCTTGGTTACTCATAACAGGTCTTTGCAGCAGAAACTGTGCTCACAGTGAAGACTGCAGAACACTTGTGGGGTTTATAGTGGTTCAGAATGCACCCAGGCATTGAGATCTACTATAATCACCTGTGTGTTACTCTGGATAATTACCCCACACCTAAGCACTGACCAGAGTTCCGTGGCTGTACCAACCATATTCCTCTGGGTATTTACTAAAAGTGGAGGTATCCCATTAAGTCACAGAGGCATAGCTCAAAGAAAAACTCCATCATGAAAAAAAAAAAAACTCCACAAATTTATTCATTGTATTTAACTAAATACAAATGAAAAAATTCAAGAAATAAAGAAGACACTGTTACCCTCCCCTAAAAGAACACAACTATCTTTCAATATTTAAATGTTTGGATGAAGATATTGAGGAAATTCTGGAAATGGAATTAAAAATTAAACATAGGTTATTCTTAACCAATCAGAAGCAAATCCACAAGCTTAAGAAAACCATACATGGTATCAATGAAAATTTTCCCATGAAACTGATATGTTAAAGAGAAATAACAATGAAATATTAAAAATGAAAAATTCAATAGACCAAATAAAATATGTGGTGGAAAGCCATATCAGCAGACTTGGCATGGAAGAAGAAGGACTATCGTCCTAGAAAACAAAACTTTGGAAATTGTTGAATCGGGTCAAAGAAGAAGAAAAAGAAGAAATTGGACAACTTAAAAACAGTGTTAGAGATTCATGAGATACTATCCAATAACACAATATACAGGTATTAGGAATTCTTGAAAGTGTAGAAAGAGAGAATGGATTAGAGGCTCCATTTAGTAAAATAATTAGAGAAAACTTGGTTAATTTGGAGAAAGAAGGGGACACTCATGTAGAGGAAGTATATATAACTCCTAACAGATATGAACATAAAAGATCTTAATCACAAGACCCTGTAGTCAAACTTTCTACAGTCAAATATAAAGACCCTAAAATGTGCATGAGAGAAATCCAGATTACTTTTAGAGGATCCAATTAGACTCACAGCGGACCTCTCCTATATATAGGAGATCCAGAAGATCCACTAAGAGACTATTAAAACTCATGAAAGAGTTTGGTAAAGTGTCAGAATATAAAATCAACACAGAAAAATCAATAGTCTTTGTATACACAGACAATGCCACAGCTAAGAAAGAACTTTCAAGATCAGTCCAATTCACATTAGCTCCAAAAACAATTAAGTATCTTGGAATAAATTTAAGAAGTCCAAGTTCTCTATGATGAAAATTACAAAAGCACTAAAGAAATAAAAAAAAGTATTTAAAAATGAAAAAAATATCTTCCATGTTCATGACTTGGGAGAACCAACATCATCAAATGTCCATACTTCTGAAAGCAAATTATAGATTCAATACAGTCTCAATCAAAATACCAATGACATTCTCCTCAGATCTAGAAAAAAAGGATGCTAAAATTCATATGGAAACATAAGAGACCCCAAATAACTAAAGCTATCATATGTAAGAAAAACAAAGCAGGAGGCATCACAATACCTGATTCCAAGACATACTACAGGGCAATTAATATCAGAACAGCCTGATGCATAAAAACAGACCGACGGAACAGAATAGAAATTCCAGAAATCAAACCATGCAATCACAACCAACTTATCTTTGACAAAGGAGGCAAAAATAAATCCCTAAAAGAATGACAGTCTCTTTAACAAAGTTGCTGGGGAAACTAGATCTTCATGTGCAGAAATATGAAATTTGACCCATACCTTACACCTTACACAAAAATCCACTCAAAAAGGATCAAATAACAATATATAAACCGATACCATCAAATTACTAGAGAACATTGGGGAAACTTTGCAAGACCTTGGTACAAGGTAAATACTTCTTGGAAAAGAAAGACCCCAGAAGCACAAGCAATAAAAGCCAAAATTGACAAATGGGATTACATCAAACCTAGAAGCTTCTTCTCTACAAAAGAAACAGCAAAGTGAAGAGGCAACAAACACAATGGGGAAAATATTTACATATTACATAGCTGATAAAGGCTTAACATTCAGCATCTATGGAGATCTCAAGACATTCCACAAGAACAAACAACTAAGAGACTATTAAAACATTCATCATCTATGGAGAGCTCAAGACATTCCACAAGAACAAAACAAACAACCCAGTTAAGAAATGGGCAAAGGGCTTGAACAGGTATTTTTGAAGAGAGGAGATTCAAATAGGTGACATCTGAGAAAATGCTCAAGATCTCTAGCCATCAAAGAGATGCAAATCAATATCAAATCAATACCACATTGAAGTTTCACCTAGCCACAGTTAGAAGGGCCCTTATACAGAAATCAAACAACAAATGCTGGTGAAGATATGGAGAGAAAGATACCCTGGTCCACTGTTGGTGGGAATGTAAACTGGTACAACCAAAGTGAAAGACAATATGAAGATACCTCAGATATCTGTATATAGACCTACCATAATAGTTCAGCCATCCCTCCACTTGGAATTTACTCAAAGAAATGAAATCAGCATATGAAATTGTTATCTACATTCATGTTCATTGAAGCACAATTCACAATAGTTAAGGAATCAAACAAGATGTCTATGAAATTTTGAGTGGATAAAGAAATTATGATATATACACACAATGCACTATAACTAAGCTGTAAAAACAAATGAGATCCTGTCTTTTCCAGTAAGATGGATGCAACTGGAAACCATTATACTTAGTGAAATAAGCCAGTCCCAAAAAGACAGATAACATGTTTCTCCTGATCTGAGGTAACAGAATGCCTGAAATGTGATATATTGGCATGAAATAGACATTTTGTGATTCAATGATTGTCACAGCATTTGTCTCTTCTATTGAAGAACAATGGTTTTTTGTTTGTTTGTTTGTTTGTTTTACTTCATGGAAACTGTTGATTCTTTTACTAAGTGTAGGGTTTACTATATGATCATTAAGTGAATTGAAAATCAACCTTTGTAAAAATTAAGGGTGGGATATGCAAGGGTGGAGGAGGAAGTGGTGGAGCATAGACTAGAGGGAGAGTAGGGTAGGAAGTATCACTTTTTTCTAAATATGTATATATGGAAGACATGAAACTTGTCTAACTTACAGAAAATTTAAAAATTTTAACAAAAAGAATAACTATCCTCTGGGATGGTGATAAGATATAAATGATGATTTTTTTTTGTTTGCCTGGAAGGTAGAAGCTCTGCAAGAGTTCTTGAGGTGTCATTACATATGATCACTCTTCCAAAAAGCTGAAGTTATATATTTTCACTTCAGTAAGTTAAAAGTCATTGGCCTGCAGAAAGTTATATTTAGAATGTTTGCAATTTATTTATAAATTTTATAGATATTCTTATGAATTCTGTAAATGTTAAATTTTACTCTTTCCTTAAAAATTAACTTCTATAAGATATTTTATTATTTTTAATTATAATACCCATAATTGAGTGTGTGTGAATGAGTGTGTGGGGAAAGGAGTAAATTAATGTTTATGAATAAATACACATGTATAGGCATAAATGAAATCAAAAAGATCATATTTAGGGGTCATGTGAAGATATTAAATGCAATGAAACTTTTAAATCATTCACTAACCCTTTTCTGCAACTTACTGTCATCACATTATTGTCTCCAAGTTAATTGGTACCTTTTTGGGATTTCCAGAACCATCATGGCAACTTCAACTTGAATAGCTAAAAGCCAACCTCAAACATTAAGAAATTCTTTGAGTATAGTAATATGAAGCAAGATAATGATTTTCTTTACTCATCAAGCCCTAGCACTTGGTTTACAGGCAACCTATGTGAGTTCTTGTCCAATTCCTCAGGTACCTTCAACTGCTCATTCTCCACAGTTGCCACAAACATAAGCATGCATATGACATTTATACACATTCTCATTACTTATTTTTTCTAAACCTTTGAGGAAAAGACTAATAAATGCAATAATTTATATATTTAGTGTATAAGAGAAAACAGTATACTTCCCAACACAAAGAAATTTGAAATAATTGTGTTCAGATTGCTTTTTGAGAGGACAAAAAAATAAAAATCAACACAGTTACTCTTGGATAACCAAAGTAGAAAGAGGAAAAGAATCACTATTAAAAAATAAAAATAAAACGGAAGCAGCACTGTGGTGTAGTGGGTAAAGCTGAGGCCTGCAATACCTGCATCCTATATGGGCTTAAGTTCAAGACCTGGATGCTTCACTTCCAATCCAGCTCTCTGCTATGGCCTGATAAAGCAGTAGAAAATGGCCCAAGTCCTTGAGCCCCTGCATCTGCATGGAAACCCAAAAATTTCTGGCTCATGGCTTCGAATCAGTGCAGTGCGCCGGCCACAGTGCACAGGCCATGACAGCCACTGAGGGGTGAACCAATGGCAAAGGGAGACCTTACTCTCTGCCTCTCTCTCACTGTCCACTCTGCCTGTCCAAAAAAATTGCAGACAATCAGGGAGTGAACAAGTGTATGAAAGACCTCTCTCTCTCTCTCTCTCTCTCTCTCTCTCTGTGTGTGTGTGTGTGCCTCTCCTTCTCTCTCTGTGTAACTCAGATTTTCAAATAATTCAATGCATCTTTACAAAAAAAAAGAAAGAAATGGGTTGTCTCCTGCTTGGCTCTACCAATATGTTGTGGGCTAGAATGGGCCTAAATTAATACCCAAACTCTTTTCTTTTACTTAGAGTATCATTCTAAGTATAGGTGTGAACAAGACATGTAGTGCAATAAGGTTATTTACAAAGTGAGAAAAATACATAGGTAAATAAGGGCTTTATTTAAGGAGAGTGGGCTAGGAAAGTTAAAAGAGAATGTTCACACCCTCCTGCTCATTCTGAGTCCACTAGGAGGAGAGCTGGAGATTCCATTCTACCTGGCTTTTTATGAGCTTAGAAAAACAAGTGTTTATATGGTACCACCCCTATGTCCCAGGTAAGAAGTGCTTCTGGAGGAGGGGTCATGTGATTGACAGGTAGATGAACATGGCAACACAGAGACAGGGAGGTGTGACTGCCTGGTCATGAACTTCAAATGACCCAAATATTCCTATGTCACCTAGACCATGGTCTCAGTAACTGCCCATGGTGCTACCACCACCACACCAATGTAATGTTTGCCTGATCATGCTGTTGATGGTAGGCAGCATGGCCATCATGGATGCAGACCTGGTGGAGCAGAATCAGAGGGTAGTAACATTACCTTGTGCATTATCTTGTTAGTGGGTGACAAGTGCTTCATGCAGGTGCTGTGCTATCCAGGTTGCATAGGGCTAAGACTGGCTACATCACCCTCTGGTTTCCATACATCTCCATGTTCGAGACCAAGTTCTACTTCATCTTCCATAACTATAAAGCAGTGCACCATCACAGGGCACAGATAACTCAAAAGGCCAGCAAGGCACTGACTGCTGCTGTCAGTGCCCAAGCCGAGTCTTCTGGTTTCTTCTGGCTTAAGTTAACAACTTGAAGAATACTAGAGAATGGGGATGGCACTCCGGTGTAGTAGCCAAACTTCTGCCTGATGTGCCAGTATCTCATATGGTCACTGATTCATGTCCCAGCTGCACCTCTTCTGATCCAGCTCTGTGCTTATGGCCTAGGAAAGCAGTGGAAGATGGCCTTAGTATTTGGATCACTGCAACTGTGTGGGAGACCTGGAAGAATCTCCTGGCCCCTGGCTTCTGATCGGCCCAGCTCTGGCCGTTGCAGCCATTTGGGGGCATGAACAAGAGGATAGAAGACCTTTGTCTCTATCTCTCCCTGTCCCTTTAAATCTGCCTCTCAAATGAACAAATAAATTTTAAAAAATTCTAGAGATGGAGACTGCTAAATCACTCTCCACATAGAGCACTAGAGAAACAAATTGTCCCCAAGTAGTTGGCAGCCTAGCTGACAGGTGAAGCTATGCTAGAAGTGAGAATGAGCCAGCTCAGCCCCAGGAAGACAGTCTCTTTCTTCCACAGCTGACTAATCAGTGAGGAATTAAAAAAGAGAAATTTTTTGACAGGCAGAGTGGATGGTGAGAAAGAGAGAGAGACAGAGAGAAAGGTCTTCCTTTTTGCCACTGGTTCACACTCCCACGGCCGCTGCAGCTGGCGCACTGTTGCCGGCGCATTGCACTGGTCTGAAGCCAGGATCCAGGTGCTTCTCCTGGTCTCCCATGTGGGTGCAGGGCCCAAGGACTTGGGCCATCCTCCACTGTACTCCTGGGCCATAGCAGAGAGCTGGCCTGGAAGAGGGGTTTCTGGGACAGAATCCAGCACCCTGACTAGGACTAGAATCCAGTGTAACAGCGCCGCAAGGCAGAGGATTAGCCTAATGAGCCACAGCACCGGCCAAAGAAAGAAAATTTGCAATTATGAAAGGTTGGGGATAGCAGGAACTATAATAGAAAACAAACTAAAATTATTCTCATTATTTATGTCATTTTGTAATCATTTATTCATTAAATATATATTCAATTTTCATATTATCAAGTGTAATGGTATATAGGTATGCTGATTATTATGAATTTTTAAGAAATCCTTGCTTAAGATGATATTCACTCCAAAGACTGAAGAACATTTAGTCAGTGTTTTATATAATGTTGCAATAAATGCAATTTAAATACTGTGTGCCCCTCATAGTCAGAAAACTCAAACTTCCAGCATAAATCCCAATATGTATATTTATATTGTGCTATTTACAGAATTACCAATTTCTCTAGTGCATATCTGCATTTAAAATAACTTTAGGAATACCTCTTTATAGGTCTTCATGTTTTAGAAAATAAAGTAAATGTCTTGGAAACTTTTGCAGTAGTTATTCCTGTGAACAATCATCAATTATAAATTATTCATATTATTATGATTAACTATTTTTTAAAATATTTATTTATTTACTTGAAAGAGTTACACAGAGGAGAAGTAGAGAAAGAAAGAGAGGTCTTCCATCCATCAGTTCACTCCCCAATTAGCCACAATGGCTGTAGTTGCGCCAATCCTAAGCCAGGATCCAGGAGACTTCTCCAGGTCTCCAACATGGGTACAGGGGCGCAAGAACATGGGCCATCCTCTGCTGCTTTCCCAGGCCTTGGCATAGAGCTGGATTGGAAGTGGAGCAGCCAAGATTCCAACCAGTGCCCATATGGGATGCTGGAACCACAGGTGGTGGCCCCATGATTAACTACTTTATTTTTTTATTTAGTAAATATAAATTTCCAAAGTACACTTTATGGATTATAATGGCTTCCCACCCCCATAACTTCCCTCCCACTTGCACCCCTCCCATCTCCCGCTCCCTCTCCCATTCCATTCACATCAATATTCATTTTTTTTGACAGGCAGAGTGGACAGTAAGAGAGAGAGACAGAGGGAAAGGTCTTCCTTTGCCATTGGTTTACCCCCCAATGGCCACTGTGGCTTGCACACTGCAGCTGGCACACCGTGCTGATCCGAAGGCAGAAGCCAGGTGCTTATCCTGGTCTCCTATGGGGATCAGGGCCCAAGCACTTGGGCCATCCTCCACTACACTTCCCTGGCCACAGCAGAGAGCTGGCCTGGAAGAGGGACAATCGGGACAGAATCTGGTGCCCCAACTTGGACTAGAACCCAGTGTGCCCGTGCCACAAGGCAGAGGATTAGCCTATTGAGCTGCGACGCCAGCCAAGATTCATTTTCAATTATCTTTATAAACAGAAGATCAATTTAGTATATATTAAATAAAGATTTCATCAGTTTGCACCCACACAGAAACATAAAGTGTAAAATGCTGTTTCAGTACTAGTTATAGCATTACTTCACATTGGACAACACATTAAGTACAGATCCCACATGGGGTGTAAGTACACAGTGACTCCTGTTGTTGAATTAACAATTTGACACTCTTGTTTATGGCGTCAGTGATTTTCCTAGGCTCTAGTCATGAGTTGCAAAGGCTATGGAAGCCTTTTGGGTTCATTGACTTCGATCTTATTCTGAGAGGGTCGTAGTCAAAGTGTAAGTTCTCTCCTCTCTTCAGATACCTCCTTCTTTGATGCCCCCGTTCTTTCCACTGGTATCTCACTTGCTGAGATCTTTCATTTAGGTCTTCTTTTTTTTTCCAGAGTGTCTTGGCTTTCTATGCCTACAAAACTCTCATGGGCTCTTCAGCCAGATCCAAATGCCTTAAGGGCTAATTCTGAGACCAGAGTGCTATTTACTGACATCTGCCATTCAAGGAGTCTGCTGTGTATCCCGCTTCCCATGTTGGATCGTTCTCTCCCTTTTTGATTCTAACAGTATTAGCAGACACTAGTCTTGTTTGTGTGATGCCTTTGACTCTTAGACCTATCAGAGCCATCAATTGTAAACCAAAATTGATCACTTGGACTAGTGAGATGGCATTGTTACATGCCACCTTGATGGGATTGTATTGGAATCCCCTGGCACATTTCTAACTCCTTTATATTTATTTTTTTTAATTTATTAGACAGATAGAGTTACAGGCAGTGTGGTGTGTGTGTGTGTGAGAGAGAGAGGGGGGGGGGGGGTGGGAGAAAGGTTTTCCTTCCATTTGTTCTCTCCCAAAATGGCCTCTACAGTTGGTGCTGCACTGATCCGAAGCCAGAAGCCAGGTGCTTCTTCCTGGTCTCCCATTCAGTTGTAGGGACCCAAGCACTTGGGTCATCCTGCACTGCTCTCCTGGGCCACAGCAGAGAGCTGGGCTGGAAGAGGAGCAACTGGGAATAGAACCCAGTGCCCATATGGTATGCCAGAGCCACAGGTGGAGGATTCACCATGTGAGCCATGGCACCAGTCCCAACTACTGTATGTTGGACCTCTCAGTTGCAGAGATCCCCACTTGCTCGGGAGGACGCCCAAAGATCCAGACTCCAGACCAGTTGATGCAAAAAGCACGAGGTTTTTATTGAACGTTTGCGCAAACGGGCCCCCACCTCAGGTAGTGAGGAGCCCTGAGCGGCAGTTTCACACAGGTTATATAGGCAACGGATTAGCATATTCCTAATGCGCATGTGTAGGATTGGTCAGTTCAGAGGGACCATTAGCATATGGGAGAATGCTGGCAAAGAATGCTGGTGGAGAGTGCTGGTGGAAAATGCAGAGGTGGCACGGGATTGGCTGGTTTGGAGGGACAATTAGCATACCGGAGAATGCTGAGGGAGAGTGCTGAGGTGTTACAGGATTGGCCGGTCACAGTGACATCATAAGTGCGCGCCTAGAGTCTCTCCAAAGGGGAGCAGCAGCTCTGCTCTGGGCGCGCCCAGAGGTTTCCCGGAGGGGAGGGGCAGTTCTGCTCTGGGCATGCCTAGAGGTTCTCTGAAGTGGATTGACTTTTCCTTCCCAGAGAATGTCCTGCCCGCTGGACTCTGGGGAACATCTAACCTCTTAAGAAGCCCCTGATATTTGCCCAGGCCTAGTTTCTTGTCCCTCTCCCCCATAAGGGTCCTTCATTTATATTTTAAAAATGTGATACCATTTATGTTATTTCAGATAATATTAGTATTTAAATGTATTTTTTGGCAGGGAGCCTTGAAGTATCCCTTTTCCTAGAATGCCACTGTTTCAAAGTACATTGAAAACATTTTAACTACATTTTTTCATGAACTCCTGTAATGGGGAGGGTTTTCTTTCTTTTTTTATTAAGAAAACTTTTATTTAATAAATATAAATTTTGAAAGTACAACTTTTGCATTATAGCAGTTTCATCCCATAACTACCCTTCTATCCAAAAACCATACCATCTCCTACTCCCTCTATCATCCCATTCTTCATTAAGATTCACTTATAGGTCAGCGCTGTGGCTCATCAGGCTAATCCTCCACCTTGCAGCGCTGGCACACCAGGTTCTAGTCCTGGTCAGGGTGCCAGATTCTGTCCCAATTGCCCCCTTTCCAGGCCAGCTCTCTGCCATGGCCCAGGAGTGCAGTGGAGGATGGCCCAAGTGCTTGGGCCCTGCATCCCATGGGAGACCAGGAGAAGCACCTGGCTCCTGGCTTTGGATCAGCGCAGTGCACCAGGCACGGTGGCCATTGGAGAGTGAACCCATGGCAAAGAAGACCTTTCCCTCTGTCTCTCACTGTCCACTCTGTCAAAAAATAAAAGATTTACTTATAATTATCTTTATATGTAGAAGATCAACTTAGTATATACTACGATATCAACAGATTGCACATGTTCAGACACACAAGGTGTAGAGTACTGTTTGAATGCTAGTTTTACCATTAATATGCATAGTACAACACATTAAGGACACAGATCCTACATTGGGAGTAAGTGCACAGTGAGTCACTCTGGTTGTTAATTTAACAATTGACACTCTTATTTATGATGTCAGTAATCACCCAAGGCTCTTGTCATGAGCTGCCAAGGCTTGGAAGTCTCTTGAGTTCAAAAACTCTGACCTTATTTAGATAAGGCCAAAATCAAAGTGGAAGTCCTCTTCTCCCTTGGGAGAAAGGTACTTCCTTCTGTGATGGCCCATTCTTTCTGCTCAGATCTCACCCAGTGAGATATTTCATTTAGGTCATTTTTTACCACAGTATCTTGGCTTTCCATGTCTGAGATACTCTCATGGGATTTATAGCCAGATCTGAATGCCTTTAGGGCTGATTCTAAGGCCAGTGTGCTGTTTAGGGCATGTGACATTCTATGAGTCTGCTATGTATCCTACTTCCCATGTTGGGTGGTTCTCTCATTTTTAATTCTATCAAGTATCATTAGCAGACACTGGTTTTATTTATGTGACCCCTTTGATACTTAATCCTAACTTTATGATCAATTATGAACTTGAACTGGTCACTTTAACTAGTAACATGGCATTGGTACATGCCAATTTAATGGGATTTGTTGTCCCATGGCATGTTTCTAGCTCTACCACGGGGTAAATCTGAATGAGAATGTGCCAAACTGTACATCACCTCCCTCTCTTATTCCTACTCTTATTTTTAACAGGGATCAATTTTCAGTTAACTTTAAACATCTAAGAATAACCGTTGTCAATTAAAGAGTTCAACCAATGGGATTAAGTAGAAAAAGAAAATACAGTCATCACAAGGGCTGATCAAGTTATTATTGCTCATAGTGTCAGTTTTACTTCTACAGCTTTCCTTTAGATGCTCAGTTACTTGTCACAGATCAGGGAGAACATATGATATTTGCCCCTTTGGGACTGGATTATTTCACTCAGCAGGATGTTTTCCAGATTCCTCCATTTTGTTGCAAGTGAACAGATTTCATGTTTTTTACTGCTGAGTAGTATTCTTTTTTTTCACTTTTTTTTCACTTTTATTTAAAAAATAAAAATTTCCAATGTACAGCTTATGGATTACAATGGCTTCCCCCTCCCATAACTTCCCTCCCACCTGCAACCCTCCCCTCTCCCGCTCCCTCTCCCCTTCCATTTGCATCAAGATTCATTTTCGATTCTCCCAATACACAGAAGATCAATTTAGTATAAAGATTTCAACAGTTTGCACCCACATAGCAACACAAAGTGAAACATACTGTTTGAGTACTAGTTATAGCATTAAATCACAATGTACAGCACATTAAGGACAGAGATCCCACATGAGGAGCAAGTGCACAGTGGCTCCTGTTGTTGACCCAACAAATTGACACTCTAGTTCATGGCGCCAGTAACCACCCTAGGCTGTCGTCATGAGTTGCCAAGGCTATGGAAGCCTTCCAAGTTTACCGACTCTGATCATATTTAGACAAGGTCATAAAAGACAGAGTGAGGATAGTAACCAATGATCCTAAGAGTGGCATTTACCAGGTTTGAACAATTATACAGCATTAAGTGGGGAAGAGGACCATCAGTACACACAGGTTGGGAGTAGAGCCGTTGGTGGTAGAGTAGAGGTTATGATTACAAAGGAATGAGGCCCAAGTGCACTAGACAGGGTCTAGAACAAAGGACAGAGTCATTATTAGAGGAGCTAAGAAAGGTGCTGTCTAAGCTACAAGTAATTTTTCTGATTGAGAGGCAAATAGAACCTGATAGAAAGGGCTTCATAATAATCTGTTGGGCTTTAGGCCTTGTAAATTCAGAGGCCCAGACCTATCTATCTCTTCACATGGGGTATATCCTAAGGGAGGTGTGAACCTCCTAGGGGAAGGCACTCTGTTGACTTTCATTACTTGGCTGGCCTGGGAGGAGAGCTGGCCAGGTAAAGGCAGGGGGCATCTCTAACAAGACATTTACAGTTCTGCCTGCAATGTTGCTGACCCTACTTGACCATCCCCTCAGCTGCAGTGGTCACTTTGGAAGTTGGGCTGAGTGAAGGGCTTTTCAGCTTAGAGCCAATAAGATCTGTGGCTCTGACCTGGGCATCCTTTGACTCCAGGGCAGGTCCATTTCCAGTGATCTAACTCTTGGCTGGCAGAGCTGCCAGGGCTCTTCATAAGATGACTTCTGCTGAAGCCCAGGCTTACCACATTGAAAGCCACTGCAGTGGACTGGCCTGTTTGGTCTCCTTGAGGGCAGATCACTGTACAGATCAGCCATTAATAGGCCTGCCGCCCATTGCTTCTGATGCCGAGCTTTCTTTTCCTCCTGTTTCTTGTTAAAGCAGACCAGAGGATGCAAGTCAAGGGAGTGCCCGTGAGTAGTATTCTATAGAGTGCATATCCCATAATTTTTTTTTATCCAGTCTTCTGTTGATGGGCATTTAGGGTTTTTCCCTGTCTTAGCTATTGTGAATTGAGTTGCAATAAACATTGAGATGCAGATAGCTTTTATTTGCCAATTTAATTTCCCTTGGGTAAATTCCAAGGACTGGGATGGCTGGGTCATGTGGTCGGGCTATATTCAGGTTTCTAAGGAATCTCCAAACTGTCATTCATAGTGGCTTTACCAGTTTACATTCCCACCAATAGTGGATTAGTGTACCTTTTTCCTCGCATCCTCTCCAGCATCTGCTGTTAGTTGATTTCTGTATATAAGCCATTCTAACTGGGGTGAAGTGAAACCTCATTATGGTTTTAATTTGAATTTCCCTGATGGTAGTGATCCTGAACATTTTTTCATGTGTCTATTGGCTGTTTGGATTTCCTCTTTTGAAAAATGTCAATTTAGGTCCTTCGCCCATCTCTTGAGTGGATTGTTTGTTTTGTTGTTGTGGAGTTTCTTGATCTCTTTGTAGATTCTAGTTATTAATCCTTTATTTTTTGCATAATTTGCAAATATTTTCACATTCTGTCAGTTTCCTCATCACTTTCCTTACTGTTTCTCTTACAGTACAGAAACTTCTCATTTTGATGTAATCCCAATTGTTAATTTTGGCTTTGATTGCCTGTGCCTCTGGGGTCTTTTACAAGAAGACTTTGCCTGTGCCTATTCCTTGCAGGGTTTCTCTAATGTTCCATAATGATTTGATGGTGTCAGGTTGTAGATTTAGATCTTTACCCATGTTGAGTAGATTTTTGTGTAAGGTGCAAGGTAGGGGTCTTGATTCATACTTCTGCATGTGGAAATCCAGTTTTCCCAGTACCACTTGTTGAATAGACTGTCCTTGCTCCAGGAATTGGTTTTAGATCCTTGATCAAATATAAGTTGGTTGTAGATGTTTGGATTGATTTCTGATGTTTCTATTCTGTTCCATTGGTCTATCCATCTGTTTCTCTACCAGTACCACACTGTTTTGATTACAATTGCCCTGTAGTATGTCCTGAAAACTGGTATTGTGATGCCTCCGTCTTTCTTTTTGTTGAACAAGATTGCTTTAGCTATTGGAGGTCTCCTGTGCCTCCATATGAATTTCAGCACCATCTTTTTTCCTATCTGAGAAGAATGTCTTTGGTATTTTGATTGGTAATGCATTGAATCTATAAATTGCTTTTGGGAGAATGGACATTTTAATGATATTGATTCTTCCAATCCATGAGCATGGAAGATTTTTCCATTTTTTTGTATCCTCTTCTATTTCTTTAAGGATTTTTAATTCTTATCACAGAGATCTTTGACATCCTTTGTTAAGTATATTGCAGGGTATTCAATATTTTTTATTGCTATTGTGAATGTGATTGATCTTGGAAGTTCTGTTTCTTCCCTGCCATTGTCTGTGTATAAAGGCTGCTGATTTTTGTTCATTGATTTTATATTCTGCTACTTTTCCAAGTTCTTCTATGAGTTTCAATAGTCTCTTAGTGGAGTTCTTTGGATCCCCTAAATAAAGAATCATATCATCTACAAAGAGGATAGTTTTACTTCTTCCTTCCCAATTTGTATCCCTTTAATTTCTTCTTCTTGTCTAATGTCTCTGGCTAAAATTTCCAGTACTGTATTGAATCACAATGGTGAGAGTGGGGATCCTTGTGTGGTACCAGGACTCTTGGTTTCAGCTCTTTCCCACTCAATATAATGCTTGATTGTGTTGAGGTATGTTCCTTCTATACCAATTTGATTAGAGTCTTCACCATAAAAGAGTGTTTTATTTCATCAAATGCTTTCTCTGCATCTATTGAGATAATCATATGGTTATTCTTCTGCAGTCTGTTAATGTGGTGCATCACATAGATTGATTTGAAATATTTAACAATCCCTGCATACCAGGGATAAATCCCACTTGGTCTGGGTGGATATCTTTATGATGTGTTGTTGCATTCTATTGGCCAGAATTCTATTGAGGATTTTTGCTTCTATGTTCATCATAGAAATTGGTCTCTATTCCTTTCCCTGCTCCAGATCTTTCTGGCTTAGTTATTAAGGAGATGCTGGCTTTGTAGAAAGAATTTCAATGGATTCCATCTCTTTCAATTTTTTTTTTAATTTTTTGAGAAGAATTGGAGTTAGTTCTTCCTTAAATATCTGGTAGAATTCAGCAGTGAATCCATCCAGTCCTGGGCTTTTTTTTTTTGTTGGGAGGGCCTTTATTACTGATTCAATTTCTGACTTGGTTATGAGTCTGTTTAGATTTTCTCTTTTTTTAACTTTTATTTAATGAATATAAATTTCCAAAGTACAGCTTATGGATTACAATGGCTCCCCCTCCATAACTTCCCTTCCACCTGCAACCCTCCCCTTTCCCACTCCCTCTCCCCTTTCATTCACATCAAGATTTATTTTCAATTCTCTTTATATACAGATCAGTTTAGTATATCTTAAGTAAAGATTTCAACAGTTTGCGCCCACATAGCAACGCAAAGTGAAAAATACTGTTGGAGTACTAGTTATAGCATTAAATAACAGTGTACAGCACATTAAAGACAGGGATCCCACATGATATTTTTTTAAAAAATTAATTAATTTTCTATGTCTTCATAGTTCAATTTATATAGGTTGTATGTGTCCAGGAATCTATCCATTTCTGATAGATTTCCCAGTTTGTTTGCATACAACTCTTTGTAGTAATTTCTGATGACTCTTTTTATTTCTGTAGTGTCTGTTGTTACATTCTCTTTTTCATTGGTAATTTTATTGACTTGGGTCTTCTCCTTTTTCTGATTAGTTGGACCAATGGTGTCAATTTTGTTTATATTTTCAAAAAAAGCAGCTCTTCTTTTTGCTGATCTTTTGTAATGGTTTTTTGGATTCAATTTTTTGTCTAGTTTTAATTATTTCTCTTTTCCTACTAGTTTTCTGTTTGATTTGCTGTAGTTTTCTTAGACCCTTGAGATGCATTGATATCTCATTTACTTGTTGCCTTTCCAATTTCTTGATGTAGGCACCTATTGCTACAAACTTTCCTCTTAACACTGCTTTTGTTGTATCTCCCAAATTTTGATTTTGTGTTGTTATCCTCATTTACTTCCAGAAAGTTTTTCATTTCTCTTTTTATTTTCTTCTATGGCCCACTGTTCATTCAGGAGCATGCTGTTCAGTCTCCATGTGTTTGCATATGCTCTGGGGATTCCTGAGTTGCTGATTTTCAGCTTCATTCCATTCTGTTTTGAGAAGATGCATGGTATGATTTGAATATTTTGAATTTGCTGAGAGTTGCTTTATGGCCTAGTATGTGATCAGTCCTAGAGAAAGTTCCATGTACTGCTGAGATGAATGTGTATTCTGCAACTGTAGGATGAAAAGCTCTGTAGATATCTGTCAGATTCTTTTGGGTTATAGTGTTGATATAAGTTTATAATAGCTACATCTTCTTGTTGAATTGATGAATAAATCATTATATGGCACTGCAGGTGGCAGCTTTACCCGCTACACCATAGCACCAGCCCCACAATTTTCCTCTTGTTTAGAAACCTGAGCTTTTGTTGGGGAAACTGTATTTACTTGCTCAGCTAGGAAATTCAAAACCTGGGTGGTATTTTCATTTGAGTCCTCATTGGAGGGGCTGTAGATGAGACTATCATCTACATATTGTAAAATTACTCTATTTTTTAGCTATAATTCCCTGAGTTCTTTTGCAAGTACATTACCAGACAAGTGCAGGCTGTCCCAGAAACCTTGGAGGAGGACAGTCTATGCGTATTGCTGAATTATATGAGAAACCAGGTCAGTCCATTCAAAGGAAATTAAAAACTGAGATTCTGAACTTAACAGGATGCAGAAAAAAAGCATCCTTTAGCTATATACCATGAGATCCTTTCAGGTATTTTTGTCAGCATTCTATTAGGATTTTGCACAAGAAAATTAATTGAAATAACTGCTTTGTTAACTGCCCTGAGCTCTTGAACCATCATATTCTCCACTTGACTTTAAAACATACAAGATAAGAGTATTATAGGGAGACATGAATCCAAGAGTTCATGGTTGAGCAACAAAATTAACTTTAAGGAAACACGTAAGGAAGATAGCACATCTCTTAGAAACATTTACACATAATTAAAACTTAAGAGACATAAGAATAATCTTTACTTAACACATTAAAGAAAGTAAATCTTTGAGAACAAGTTTTACCATTAACTCTAATACTGTAACTTTTTGAAGATAGAGGTCCTGCATAGGAAATTAGTACACAGTTAATCCTGTTGTTAATTTTAACAATTAATACTTTTTAAGTTTTATTTTTACATTTATTTTATTCATTTGAAAGTCAGTTACACAGAGAGAAGGAGAGGCAGAGAGAGAAATAAGTCTTCCATCTGCTAGTTCATTTCCTAATTGGCCACAACAGCTGGAGCTGCACTGATCCAAATTCAGGAGCCAGGAGCTTTTTCTGGGTCTCCCACACTGGTGCAGGGACCCAACGACTTTGGCCATCTTCTGTTGCATTCCCAGGCCATAGTAGAGAGTTGGATCAGAAGTGGAGTAGCTGGGACTTAACCCAGCACCCATGTGGGATGCTATTACTGCAGGCAGTGGCTATACCCACTACACCACAGTGCTGCTCCCAACAATTAACATTCTTATGTATACCGTCAGTGATCACTCAAGGCTCTTGACATGAGATGCCTAGGCTACGGAAGCCTTTTGAATCTGCAAACTCTGTTTACCAATGGCCAAGAACTTCTCAAAATAGGAGATGGTGGCAGGACACAGGGAAATTAACATTCAGACAGGGACATCTCATTGTCCATCTCCCTGTCATGTAGCCAGCCTGTCCTCAGCATACACCACAAGCCTCATTGATTTCCTAAACCATTCTTTTGGAACCTCTGAACTCTACTGGTTTACCCCAGCAACCAAGCGCCATCTGCAATGGGTTCTAGAGCTGCATGGTCTGGGAGCATTGGGTTTCCATCAAGGCACAGGCCCAGTGTGCAAAATTTAAAAGACATTAAGTAATAACCATTGGAAGAAACATTGAAAATAAAATTGAATGGATATTTAGCACAGAAGTTAAAATGCCATTGAGGATATCTATACCCATGTCATAGTGCTTGAGTTCAAGCTCCAGCTATACTTCTGAACGCAGCTTCCTGCCAATGTGTATGCTAGAAGGCAACAGTGATTTCTCAAGTGATTGGGTCCCTGCAAACCAAATGGAACATCTGTGTTGTGTTCCTGGCCCCTTAAGCCTAGCCCATCCCAAGCTATGTCGGATATTTGAGAGTGATCCAACAGATGGAAGGTTCTCTCTCTCTCTCTCTCTCTCTCTCTCTCTCTCTCTCTCTCTCTCTCTCTCTCTTTCTTCCTGCTTCTCTGAGTCCCTGACAGGTCTGGAAACCATTTCAGTGGGGTCACTTCACCCAGATGAGACCCTGAGAGTCTGGCCAAGTAGCATTCCCAGGGAGAAGGGAGCTTACAGGCTCACACACAGGAAGGGCATCAATGGTGGTGACTGGACCAAGATTTCCCAAAGGACAAGCAAAGAACAGCTTCATGTGAACACCCAGTTGTTTATAACATGCTGTGGAATGTGCAGAGCAGAGTGACATCTAAAATGATGACTTGACTTTCTAGGCTTCTCAGTTTCAATCACAACACCCAGACAACTATCTGGAACATTGTTCCAATATAGGAAGGAAAAGCCTTGCAGGGTGGTACAAGTGTGCCCCAAAAGAGAAACTCAGGAAATGAGAATGGGAACACTGGCACTGGAAAAATGTGGGACTGAACCCCTAAGCCCTTTGAAGGGACACAGACTCAGGAGGCAAAAGGCCAGGGATGACAGAACCACCCATTTCAGAGCCTTGGCTTCTTCATCCACAGGATCCCTTTAATGGCAATCAACTGGGAAGATCAAATTAGGTGAGACCTGGAAGGTGCCTTGCAAACAATAATGTTTCTACAAATTAACATATGTCCACCTCATTTCAAAGGCACTGTCTCAGAGACAACATGGGGGACAAACACAAATTCTAACACACCTAAAGCAGGGCCACAACCAGGACTCCATGCCTTTCCTTGACTCATTGGGTGCTGTTGTAATGGAGAGCGAGAGAGATCATGTTGACACAAAGATAAAAAAAAAAGAATCTGCATTAAAAGCCATGCCTGGCAATGATAGATCCCATTGGAACCTTGGAGACTGCCATGCCGCAGTGAGGAGGGCAACGGTTTTAAATTTTCAACTCATATTCTGTTTGGCTTATTTCCAGAGTCCAAGCACAGGTTCTGCTAGCCAATCATGTTGCTTCAAATCTTATTCTCCATTTTCTTATCCAATCCAGCTGTAAGCATTTTACAGAGTGAGAAGTAACAGTTATCTGAATCTTTTAAACTGTTTTATACAATTCCTTCAGTCATTATCTTAAGAAAGCAGCGAGCATGTTTACAGAAGCAGAATGCAGCAGTTAATAAAGATCCAAGTCTGAGCTGAGAAAAATATTTCCTGGAACAGACCCAGAAAAAAAAAAACAACTTTCTGGAACCTAAGCCAAAGCTAACAACATGGGGCTTTGTCCAAAAAATGGAGTAACTTTGGTCAAGCCCAGATTACCTTGAAATAATGGGGTGTCTTAATTTTTCTGAACCTTATCATAGTCCAATCCATGTGATCTTGGGCAAATCATTTTCCTTACTTGAATAGCAAGAAGAACTGGAAAATGGCCAAGGTCCCTCTGAAGAAAAAATACTTTAGGAAGCATATTCTGGGCTGCCTGAATAAGTTCTAGGGAAATCACCACAAACCAGATACAATTGCTCTACAATGTTGCCTCCAAATCTGCTCAGTGGTTTCTTTTCTAGCACTTCCTGTTCCTAGCACTTCCTGTTGGGAATTGTCTCTCATAGACCTAAAGGATGGAAATAATGAAAGAGAAGAAAATAACAGGTGCAGCTGGATCATGTGCCCCCAATACAGAGAATGCCTTTTTTCTCTAGATATTAGTGTAAGATTGCAAACACTTACCACACCTTTGCAGGTGAATATGTAACTTTTCTTAAATTCCAAAAAGCAGGAATTGCACAAGTCAGGTCTTTCTCCAAACCATAAAACCAAAAGCAAGCTAGACAAGAAATTTGCATTTCTGAACAATGACAGATAGAGGATAGATAGGTAGGTACATAGGAAGATGGATGGATAGATATAGCATAGTCAGATGGATGGGTGGATGGATAGAGAGATAGATAAAGAGCTTAGATAGAACTAGCTCATTTGAAAACCAAAATGTTCCTATTCTGGGTTCATAAAATAATACATGCAATGGCACTGTACTGCACCACTTGAAACTTACCACCTGGGAGGTCAGGTCATGATGTACAGACAGCTGCACACTGAATGAACAACTGCAGTCTCCACCTCTGGGATGACATCACTAGCAGCCCCTGGATCACGCTCCAGTGAAACAGAATATCTGGCAGTAAAAACACCTTAAAAATCAGACAGTTAAGTCTCTGCCAACTGTTCTAAAAGCATATAACACATGAAGAAACACGCTTTTAAGAAAACCTACAAAAAAGTGAACAGCGAGAGCCTGAGGCATGTGGGCTACAACTTTACCTCCTCCCAGCTCAGGCTCATCTCACGGAAGCTGCACTCTGGCTCCCTTTCCTCCACCTCCCAGACAAGTCTTGCTGTATCTCAGGTCATTCATTTATCAACCTGTCCAGTTCCAACTGAGAAAGGCTATATTCTTAGTGAGTGTTGCCAAGAGATTTGATATATCTTCCCTTGAGTCACTATCCATAAGACAGATGCTGTATATCAGGCATGACAGCCAAGACACTGGGGCCTCAACTGTGCTCACCACAGCTCACTTGCAGGACTGAATTTCCATGGGAGAGGGAAACTGAAAATGCATGAAACTAATCTAGTTCAAACAGACTCACTCCCACACTGAGAGGTGGCATAGGCTTGAAGGAACACCAGACTATCCAGTTTAAGCTGTTTAGTCTGACATTAAAAGTAATATAAATTGAACCAGATGTGAATTATCTTAAAATAGCTACCACATCCTAATAGATTAGCCAAGGACCATTAGGATTGTATCAATTTGGTTTGCTCTCTGAGTAATGGACTCCATCA
This sequence comes from Lepus europaeus, assembly GCF_033115175.1. Lineage (NCBI taxonomy): Eukaryota > Metazoa > Chordata > Mammalia > Lagomorpha > Leporidae > Lepus > Lepus europaeus. The sequence goes on from NC_084851.1 coordinate 12,931,449, forward strand.
CACTGATGCATGTGTTCTCTATGTAGCCTCAGCTTGGCTGCAGGACAGGGGTAGACACTGGAATGGTGGTTGGGGGGAAGTCTTGATAAAGCACAGGCACCCACTAGGGTTGGCAAACCCCACAGTTAGGATTCTCCTCCAAAAGACAAACCCTTGGCCACTGCTGTCCCTCTTTACTAATTGCTAATGCAAATATTTGGGTATTAAATCATAAATCCTTTTACCGAGTTTGGGCATGAGGGTTGGGGCAATTAATCCCATATCCAATCCCAGACACTGAAGCTGTTCCATTTTTCATTCCCTGCACAGACAAGCCTGGGTTAGCAGGGTTCCAGAAAATAGGCTGTTGAACTAGCAACATGCAGTTCCCAGCATGACCAGGGGAACTCAGAGGCCCTCTAAAAGTGTACCATTACTGTTACCCTGGCAAAAGCCCAAGGGCCTAGCTAGGATGTGGAAGAGGAAAAAAAGAAGCAGAAGTGTGCTGTGGTCACAGAATGAAAGGAAGAACCAATAATAAACCACACCTGCTTCCAATGGAAGGTGAACAGCTCTGCCCTGAGACCAGACCACAACATAAGACCCAAGGGAAATGCTCTCCCTGGGAACCATCCAAAATATTGAAAAAAATACAACTCTGCCAAACTATTTTTATAACATCAGTGTTACTATGATACAAAAATAAAAGAAGGTTACAACACAAATAGAAAACTACAGATTGATATTCCTGATGACCACAGGTGAAAAAATTCTCAAAAATATTAGCAAGGTAAAACCAACACTACATCAAAAGATAATACAACATATACTGGTGATATTCATTCCAGGGATGCAATGATATCTCAACATTCACAAATCAACAAATGTAATAGATCACACCAAATAGGATGAAGAACAAAAAAGCCATATGATTATCTCAATAGATGTATAAAAAGCATTAGTTAAGAATCAGAAACCTCCATGATAAAAACTTTCAATAAATAAGCTATAGAAGAAAATATACTTTATAGAACAAAGATGCTCTATTTCACCTCTCTTATTCAATATATTATTTGAAGTGTTAGCAAGAGCACTTAGAGAAGAGACAGAGATGAAAGTCATCAAAAATGGACAATAGAAGCTCAAAATATCCATGTTTTTCAGATTATATGATTTTTACATATAAAACCTAAGCACTTCCCCAAAAAAGCTCCTACAATTCCACCCTAAAAAGAATGAAATCTTATTTGCAGCAAATGAATAGAACTGTTAAGTGAAATAAGCCAGAAACAGAAAAACACATGCTTCTCTCCCTGAATGCCAAGTCATTCATGTTACTGCATTTCAGCCCTAAATGTGCCTTATCTTTACTTGCCTCAGAGAGTCCCCGTAAAGAGCGGCCTCCCACCTGAGTGTGAGAGGAAAATGGGCAAAAATTGAGCTTCTTGGAGCTATAAACTCACAAGCATCCCCTGCAATGCACTGTTCCACACCCTTGGTCCCAGGCAGCAATAAAAAGTGCAAGCATGTCATAGAGTAGGACACACTGTGACTGAACCGAAACTGAAGGGCCAGGGAAGAGCAGAGCTAGGGCTCAGGAGGATCCTCCTAAGTACTGTTACTGGGCATTCAGCCTCCAAGCCTATACTTAGCCCTAGATGACCATTTTAGCTTCCCAATTCTTGCTCCCCATCCCATATCACCCATGCCATGCCAGCTTAAGCCTTGTGTACAAATCTCCATCTCTATCTGAAGGGCTCCCTGACTCTGCATCTGACTGTAGAGTCCTCTCACCTTTTGCCCTCTCCATCCAGTATATGTCACCAATGCTGGACTGATCATTGGACAGAATGCAGCTTTCATTTCTTGAAGGTTTAGTCTGTAGACAACACATCTTGGGCTTCTAACTCTTGTGTCCCCAGGCTCATCCTCATTGGCCCTGATTTGCCCATGAAAAACCTGAGGAACAGGGAAGCCAATGATGTTCCTAAAGTCACACAATCAGAAAGAAAGTGGCAGGGTCTGTACTCAAATATCAGATGCCCCCTCCCCTGCTGCTTCATTTGTTTAGCAGGGTGCAAAGGAAAAATAGACACAGAGCTGGGTTAGATGACCACATGGGGCCACTGCCTGCAAAACCAGCATCCCATATTAGTACCAGTTTGAGTCCCAGTTACCCCAATTCCCATCCAAGCCCCTGTTAATGTGCTTGACAAAGCAGCAGAAGATGTCACAAGTGGTTGGGCCCATGCACCAACATAGGAGACACAGAAGAAGCTCCTGGATCCTGGCTTCGGCTTGGCCCAGCCCTAGACATTGCAGCTACTTTGGGAGTGAGACAGTGGATGGAAGAATTCTCTCTCTATCTCTCCCTTTTTCTCTTGGGTAACTTTGCCACTCAAATAAATAAATCAGTGCTATGCATTGTTACAGTAAATCAACAAAACCCTAATAAGCAAGTTCTGCTATTATGTCCATTTTGAAGATGAGAAATCTTAGATGGATAAAGCAAGTTGTGCAAGGACTGTGCTTTTGGACAGTCAGCTTATAAACATAATTCCTAGGCTATGGGTTATTCTTGTGCCCATTGGACTAGGCCAACTGATGCAGAGGAAACTCCTGATTGTTGGATAACCCTCTGTTAGGCAGTGGTCATGTTGGACTCAAGACATGTGTTCCCTGTGCGATGTATTGGAAGAGTGAGGAGTACATGAGCAAAACAACTCAGACCTGGTCAAGAACACACACCTCATTTGTAAGCTCTCAGCATGTCACTGTCTAGGAAGCCAGCACTGCCAAAAGCCCAGAGTCAACTCTTCTTGAACACACTTTAACTTAGCATAAGTGGTGGAAATTTGTAGGAGCAAGGTCCAGTCACCAAAGAGCCTTACTGCAGGGAAGTAGAAGATGTTAATGGCTGCTGGGATCCTTCCTGGTGCCATCTCATCAGTGCAAGAGGGGAAATGAGTACACAGTATGTCACACTGCTAGCTAGGACACTATGTGCTCATGCCCTAGAGGAAGATGGCTGGGCTAGCTGCTGGGGTGCATGGGCTTGTTTGAATGTCTGAGGTGCCTGGTCACTGATCAACATGGGAACAACCATGGGGCATTTCTCTTGGGTTAAAGTGGAAATTTCTGCAGATTTCAGCCTTAGCAAGTTCCTTTCCCTTTAAGTCTAAAAGGTTGTTGGCTGTTGACCAAATTGATATCAATCAATTTCAGGCTCCCACTCCCAGATCTGTCCTCCTCACCCAGTTCGCACTTCCCTGTCATCATGCAGAGAAAATGTTTATGAATTACCAGAAAGATGCCACTGGCTCAAGAAAGTAGGAAATGGCAAAAAAACAATAAAAAATTACTTAACTTCCACATAGAATTCCATCCTTTCCAGCTAGTGGATTTGATCATTTTTCATTCAAGCCCTAATGCAAAAATATGAACTGTTTAGGAAAATGAAACATCATTTTAAGAAATTCATACATATTATATCACACTTCAAAAAACCCATGGATTAATAAAGTTTCACTTGGAGAAAATTACAAAAAAAAAAAAAAAAGAAAGTGTTAAGACCAGCTGGGCCAAATGAGAGGAGTAGGTGGCTTGCAGAAACAAATTTTATTGTCTCCTGGACAATGTGCTCTGATTTCTCCTCCTAAGAATGCCATCAATGATACACAGGGCAACAGTTACTAAAAATGAAAACACAATGTTTTTGTGAATTCCCGTGGAAAATGGCTAGAATCCTTCCCATGCCATCCCATGGATGGATGTGGAACTGAGGGTTAAGGCAATTTACAGAGATTTTTGGTGAGTTTACTCTGAACAAAACCTTCAGCCTTTTGAAGTTCCACATAACAATCTTTCTTTCACAAAACAGTTTCCAACAGTCAGCCAGAAACCACCCACATTTGAAAACCAAACAATGCAACAGAGGCTGATGGCCCTGCAAATCAGTGCTAATAATTCTTGGACTGGAATTCCATGCGCATGCGCAGCGCCTGGCTCCTAGAGGCAGGGGTTGGGCATGTGTTTACTGGCATTGCTTGGCAACAGTCATTGTGAGCCAAGATTGAGGAAGCGCTGAGCTTTTCTGTTGAGGTCGAGGCGAGACAGGTGGCTCATCTACAGGGCTAACCTTAGGTTTCTCTGGCTGAGAAAAATAGCAGTAGTCTAGGACCTGAAAGTCTTACCTTCCCGTGTAAGAAGGGCGAGTCTCTATGGATGTTGATGTCCTCCATCGGCTGTTGAGAATAGCAAATGAGATTAAATCAGGTTCTTGGTGCTGCTTCTCACCAAAGGCCCTTGGCAAGCTGCGCAAAGTTGCCAATGAGGGTGAAGATGCTTGAGAGCAGCCGCTCCTGATGCTCAGAAGTGGCGGGAACTATAGAGAGCAGAACCCCTTGCAAACCTTGGTGGATGGGGAGAAGTGTGAGCTCAGTAGCAACTGTGGCCAGCCCGTCCTGTAACCCGGAACCCTGGGCTCCCAACCCCATAGGCTTCTCAGCACCTGAGGTGGATAACAGCGCCTAGGCTGCCTCTCTGAGCAGCTGAAACAAAAACAAAACCTCAGCTGGTTTCTGAGCTACCTGTGATCCCCTTACAGAACACCTTCCTGACAAGGGTAAGTGATTTAACTAACACAATTACATCTGTGGAGTGGCTTATTTTAATGTACACATTCTACTGCATATACTGTACACACTACAGAAAAATGCATCCCGAGATAAATAATTTCTATCATATATCAACTTCTCGCCAATAATTCTTTTGGTAAAATCTAGCATCTATTTCATATCAGTGAACATTTATGTATACACATTCTCTAATGAGAGGCCTTAGATGGGAGTGTGGACAGCGAAGGTGGTTCTGTGTTAATAAGCAATTATCTATTCTCACAATGTGAGCTCTGTATATGTCTATTCATTTTACATAAGTAAAATAATGATGGCAAGGCTTAAAAATTTTTGAGTTACCATGCTTTCATTTACTCTTTGATAATACTTGTTGGGAATGCTTTAAAGACTTGCTTTGAAGATATGAAAGTGTGATGCTAATTTTCACAAAATAATCATCACTGACAGTTGAAAAGACATGTGAATGGGACCTGATAGGAAATCCAGAAATACCAAAGAATATGTAAGAATTTAGAGCTGATACCAGTTATATTTCACAATATAAACTTGATGAATGATTACAAAATAATAATAATGAGCATAGTTTTATTTTGTTTTCCATTATAGTCCCCAGTATTTTCTCATTTCATCTATGTCAATTCATTATAAAGGGACATGCTATTTCCCTGGTGCTCTAAGAAGAGTGTGGTTTAGCAGTCAGTTTCCCTCCCTTTAAACTGGTACCTCACACTGCAAGCAGCAGAAAGAGGCTGAGGATGCACACCGGCAGCAGCAGCATCATTGCACACCAATGAGTGAACTTCACCGCCCTGCTCCATGCTATCTTGTAATTATGGCAGATGAAGCAGATCATCATTTCCAATATTAAGATGTACAGGACCCAGAGAATCGTGGTGTAGGTGCTTGGCAGTACATACCTCAGAACCCACCCACGCAGTCATATAGTGCAGCACTAGAGGGTAGCCCAAGTCACCCACCAGCATTAGCAGCACTCTCCAATCTTAAAGATCCCTGGTTCTGCTCTACTAAGTGCACCTCCACAATGGCCACGCTGCCCATGATCACCAGTGAGGTCAGACACCTGGTGTGCCTGTCAGAGATCAGCAACATGTGATTGGCACCAGGACCTGCATGGCCCCCATGCTAAAGGGGAGAAGGCTCTGTGTGGGAGGGAGAGCAATGGCATGTGGAGCACTAAGCCCATGGGGATGGCATGGGAAGGATAAGTGCTGAGCACATCTAGTTGCCTGGAAGGCACCATTCTGGGTTGGTGAGCTTGGAACTTAGGGAAGACCAGAAGAGACCCAGTCAGCCTGTGGGTCGGGCAGCCCAACTCCCATCCACAGGTTTCTCCTCCATGTTTCCATGTCTGGTGCCTGAGGATCATCGCACATTTGAACCAGTACAAGAGCAGAGCAAGTTCCACTGGAGCAAAACCCCCAGGGGGTGACATAGGACCACTTGAGGCACCTAGATCTCTTTATCACCACCAGCTAGAAGGAAATGTAAAGGAGGTGCTTCCACTAAGCTGCATGAACCCCTAAACCTGAGTTTGAACCTGCTGAATTCTCACCAATACCCCTCTCTAGGTAGCAAGTGAATGTCAAATCCACTGGTCTGAGGGTGCCATCTTTCTGTTGGGAGACAGGTCTGCCCAATCCATGGAGGCGGGAAGCCCAGGAGACTCCACCCACCATCCCAGACTGGAATCAGGCTCTAAGATTGAGTCCTCCTTTGCTTCCCCAACTCTGTTTTGCCGGCCCTGCTACCCCAACATTCTGTCCAAATGGCACAGGCTTTTCCAAGTCCTGCTGCTTACATGCAATGCTCCCATCTCCATTCCTGCACAAGCTCTCCTTGTCCTAACCCTCACTCACCTGTTTCCAGGGCCTGCTCACACTTCCCAGTCAATTCCCTTCCCACCCCTGCAAAATGCCCCAGCTCTGGGGGCTCAGTTGACTGACCTGTCTAGACAAAATCATAACTCTTAATGTTAGCCATAACAGTCAAGTGCCCAATCATGGCACCTCCACTCAGCTCTGCGTCCCAGGGGTACCCATGGCCAAGCAGAGGGTTCCCTGCCACTCAGAGCCCCCAGATTATGGAGTCCCTTGGGGTCCCTGGACTCCTGCTTGCAGCAACAGGCCATCTTAGTGCCCACTGGCTCTACAGTCTGGCTTGGAAACCCTCAAGGGCCCCTTCTTGCCCATCTGGGCCTCCTTTGGCTCCAATCACAGTTGGAAATTTCTTATTTCCTTCTGCTGTCCATACCACAACTGCATCCTCCCTTTTTCCCTGATTCACTCAGAAAATCCAGGGCTGAGGTGCCCTGCTGATGGGAAAGATCCCATCCTCAGAAATTAAGGGACTGTTGACACCCTCAGCCTCAGCCCAGACTTCTTACTAGGCTTCTTCTGGGCCCAGATCCTGGCTACTAGAAACTTACTTGAGGATGCTGGCTTCTGGTGGTTGCCCCAACCCCACACCTCCTGTGGCTCCCATGGAAACCTTCCAGTGAGCTCAAAGGAGTGGACAACTTGGTGTTCAGCTGGCAGGTAGGGATCCTGGTGTCCCCAGCTGTGCTAGATGGCACTGGGACAGCACTGAGCAGTGGGAAGCAGATGGTGCAGGGACTGAACACAGCAAGGCTCACTTGCAGCTCTGATACTGTGCAGCAGCCCTCTGGGATCTGGCACTTCACCCACCCAGGGAATCCTGCTTACCTGCACAGGCAGCTCGCTGGGCCTGGTATCTTTCTGGTAGCCTACAACAAGGTACAGGGCTAGCTGTCCAGCTTGATTCTGTTGGTCCCATGGATAGGTACAAGGCAGGTCCTGAGTCACAGTCCAAACTGGAGCAAGGGTCCTCTGGGCCTGTAGGAAGCAGTTCAGCATTCCTGGATTTCCTGGAAGGCACTACAAAGTGAAGATGAATGGCTTTCCATAGGAGTCGTGGGTTGAGGTTTCAGGTGCCACTCTCCACACTGTCCTCACTGAGCTCCCACCTCCTGTTGTCCCATCCATTCTTAGGGCAAGGTTTGTCCTTTGTGAGCCAGAAGAGGAGACTGAAGATTAGAGAGGTGTCATGGATGATTGCGATGTCATGATGGGTTGAGCCAGCACCCTTCTATGCCTACCTATGCAGAGGTCCTTCAAAGGACACTGGGTCACTGCTGATGGTGGAGTCTCCACAAGTTGCCCCAGCTGCATCCCTGCTAGGTTCCTGATAGCCAGGCAATCATGGCCATGAAGGACAAGGTGAACTGGCCACCGTGGTGTTGCCTCACACACTGAAAGGCCACTCATACTTGCTCTTCCTGAGGAAGAGCCCACAGGATCCCAAAGCTGCCTTTGCCCAGGAAGGAAGCTCCTCTCTTTTGGGGTGGAGTGGAGGAGAAAGACCACCACTCCCTCCAGTCTCAGAGAGAGTTCATAGGTAGACCCCTCTACCCTCAGTCAAGTATGTGCTCAATGCCCACACAGCAGTCATGACCCACAGCTGATTGCCTCATGAAAAGGGGCTCTTCAGCCAGAGTGGGGCAGAGTTTTTTGATGGGGTGTTTCCTAGGATTACTTGTAAGACCACCAGTCAGGAATGGGAAGACATTGGAGCAGGCAACATACACACACACACACACACACACAATCTTCCATTTGCTGTTTCATTCCTTTGTTGGCCCCAATGGCCTGAGCCGAACCCAGAATCCAAGAACTGCATTTGGTCTCCCACATGGATGGCAGAGGCCCAAGCACTTGGACCATCTTCTGCTCCTTTCCTAGATGGATTAGCAGAGAGCTGGATCAAAAGTGGAGCAGCCAGGATTCAAACCAGAGCTCATAGGGAATGTCAGCATCTCAATCAGTAGCTTAATCTGCTGCAACTTCAACTTTAGGGGATTGAATTTTTATTTTGAGAAATGAAACTTCAGAATACTTTAGTTAGAGGTCCTTGTTGACATAAAAATGTCATTTATGACTTGGTTTTCTTTTCAGACTTTTGGGTTTTATATATTTAAAATTAAGAATTTTCGGCCCATGCCCTGGCTCAATAGGCCAATCCTCCACCTGCAGTGCCGGCACCCTGGGTTCTAGTCCCAATCGGTTCACCAGATTCTGTCCCGGTAGCTCCTCTTCCAGTCTGGCTCTCTGTTGTGGCCTGAGAGTGCAGTGGAGGATGGCCCAAGTTCTTGGGCCCAGCACCCACATGGAAGACCAGGAGGAAGCACCTGGCTCCTGGCTTTGGATCAGTGTGGTGCACTGGCTGCAGTGCACCAGCTGTAGCAGCCATTGGAGGGTGAACCAATGGTAAAGAAAGACCTTTCTCTCTCTCTCTCTCTCTTTCTCACTGTCCACTCTGTCAAAAAAAAAAGAATTTTTATTCCATCAAAAGTTTACTTTTGTTTTTTCTTTATTATTAACTCAATATTTCATTATGTTTTGAGGTAATATTGTAATTTACATTATTGTCCAAGGTTTAATTATGTTAATAATTAAAGAGATCAACAGATAAAATGTTAAAAGACTACAGTCCAGTAGGATGTAAAAACAATAATCAAATGAAAAGATGTTTAACTTCTTTCAAATAATGCAAATTTTAAAATAGTCACAAAATCACAAAAGTTATAGGGTCATAAAACCTAAAGCTAATTTCTCCAAGTTAACAGGGCAACAACATGGAACTATTGGAAACTATATGAAACTATTTGGAAAATTAAATTTTTAAAGATTTATTTATTTATTTGAAGGTCAGAGTTATACAGAGAAGGAGAGGCATATATACATAGAGAAAGAGGTCTTCCATCTGCTGGTTCACTCCCCAGTTGGCCACCAACAGCCAAGCTGCACCAATCTGAACACAGGAGCCAAGCACTTCTTTTGGGTCTCCCATGGGGTACAATGGCCCAAGAACCGGCCTATCCACATGGGATGCCAGCACTGCAGGTGACAGGCTTACCCATTGTGCCACAGTGCCAGCCCCTGGAAAATTAAATTCTAAATTCTTACCTATATTTGATTGTTTCTGGGTTTCTGTTCTTTCATTCATTTCTTTCCAATTTTGAATAAATGATTAATTTGTGAAAATCAATACTTTTCATATTTAGAAAGATAAGACATTTTTTAAAGATTTATTTATTTATTTGAAAGTCAGAATTACACAGAGAGAGGAGAGGCAAAGAGAGAGGTGTTCCATCTGCTGGTTCACCCCCCAGATGTCCGCAACAGCTGGAACTGTGCCAATCCAAAGCCAGGAGCCAGGAGCCAGGAGCCAGGAGCTTCTTCCTGGTCTCCTACACAGGTGCAGGGGCCCAAGGACTTGAGCCATTTGCTACTGCTTTCCCAAGCCATAGCAGAGAGCTGTATCAGAAGTGGAACAGCCAGGACTTGAACCAGCACCCATGTGGGATGCCGGTGCTTCAGGCCAGAGCATTAACCTGCTGCACCACAGCGCTGGCCCCAAGACAAGACTTTTTAAAAATAAATTACAAACATCATCACAACAGTAGAAGAGCATATGTAACTCTGAAATTTGAAAACCTTGTGGTTTTGGTAAAGCCAATAAACATAATGTACTAATATTTTGATAAAAATAAACCTCCACATCCATGAACACAGGGCCATCTTCTCACTGCAGTCCCCCTCTTCAAAAATGCACAAATCAAGTGAGCTGTGCACTGATATAACATGGATATTGGATTTACTGAAAGAATGTTTTTAAAGATTTACTATTTTTTATTTGATGAGTTCAGAGTTACAGAGAGAGGGAGGGAGGGAGGGGTAGAGAGAGAAAGAAAGAGAGAGAGAGAGACCTTCCATCTGCTGGTTCCATCCTCAGATGGCTGCAACATCTTGAGCTGTGCCAATCTGAAGCCAGGAGCCAGGAGCTTCTTACAGGTCTCCTACAAGTGCGCAGGGGCTGAAGGACTTGGACCATCTTTTTTTTTTTTTTTTTTTTTTTTTTTTGACAGGCAGAGTGGATAGTGAGAGAGAGAGACAGAGAGAAAAGTCTTCCTTTTTGCCATTGGTTCACCCTCCAATGGCCACTGTGGCTGGCGCATCTCGCTGATCTGAAGCCAGGAACCAGGTGCTTTTGCCGGTCTTCCATGCGGGTACAGGGCCCAAGCACTTGGGCCATCCTCCACTGCCTTCCTGGGCAATAGCTGAGAGCTGGCCTGGAAGAGGGGCAACCAGGATAGAATCCGACGCCCCAACCGGGACTAGAACCTGGTGTGCTGGTGCCACAAAGCAGAGGATTAGCCTGTTAAGCAAAGGTGCCGGCCGGACCATCTTCTATTGCTTTCCCAGGCCACAGCAGAGAGCTGGATCAGGAATTGAGCAGCTGGGGCTGGCACTGCAACTCAATAGGCTAATCCTCCACCTGTAGTGCTGGCACACCGGGTCCTAGTCCCGGTTGGTTGGGGCGCTGGATTCTGTCCCGGTTGCCCCTCTTCCAGGCCAGCTCTCTGCTGTGGCCTGGGAGTGCAGTGGAGGATGGCCTAAGTGCTTGGGCCCTGCACCCCATGGGAGACCAGGATAAGCACCTGGCTCCTGCCTTCAGATCAGTGCGGCACGGTGCACCAGCTGCAGCACGCCAGCAGTGGCGGCCATTGGAGGGTGAACCAATGGCAAAAGGAAGACCTTTCTCTCTGTCTCTCACTGTCCACTCTGCCTGTCAAAAAAAAATAAGTAAATAAAATGAAATTGAGCAGCTGGGACTCAAAACCGGTGCCCAGATGGGATGCTGATTCTGCAGGCGGCAGCTTTACCTGTTATGCCACAGCACTGCCCCCCCCCCCAAATTTCTAATAGTTAAAAATCAGTTATGAAAACCTTTAAAGTAACTGTTTAATATGAAATATAAGAGGTAGAAAGTTGCATTTCATTTAAAAATTTAATATTGGAGGATGACAAAGATGAAAAATGTAGTTTGAAAATGTTGTCACAATTAAGAAAGTAGCAAGTCTGTTGAGAATAAAAACAAAGGAAAAGGAATTTCTTTTAAAATCAGTAAAGTTTAAATGGAGCAGCTGTGTGTAGGTTTGTTTAAAACATTCTCTCATGTTCAAGAAAATCCTCAGCTTTATAGATGTCCACAAAGAAGAGGAAGTAAATTATTTACAAGGGATTTTTGAACAGAAGTATTCTAGGTAAAAGTGCAATTCAAAGTTTTTCTGCCAAAAATACATCATTTTCAAGGTCTTACACATGTGGATTTGGAGATTATGTTTAGCTCCAAAGAAAAGCCTGCTATCAGTGAGATTTCTGTTACTAAGAGAACTGCATTCAGTGACACAGTGCAGACAGCTGGGAAAGAGACTGGTTGTACTGACTCTGTAAGTCACTGTGCCAAGCAGCTGTCAGCCCACAATGTGCAGTGGGTTTCCACAAACACAGTGAAAGGTCTGTGGTCACACTGTGAAGGAAACCCCCTCCTGTAAGTGTATGTAGGACTTTATCAATATCCACATTAATGTTGAGATTCTGTCATGGAAATGGTACTAGGTCCACTCAGATCATTTTCACTGTGGGTGTCCAAAATTGTGCCTGATGTAGAACAACTTTTTAAAGACTTATTTGTTTATTTTAAAAGCAGAGTTACAGAGAGGCAGGCAGAGAGAGAGAGAGAGAGAGAGAGAGAGAGAGAGAGAGAGAGAGAGAGAATCATCCATCCACTGGTTCACTCCCCAGATGGCTGCAACAGCTGGAGGTCTGCTGATCAGATGCCAGGAGCCAGGAGCTTCTTCAAAAGGTCTTCCATGTGGGTACAAGGGCCCAGGGACTTGGGGCATCTTCCACTGCTTCCCCAGACCATAGGAGAGATCTGGATCAGAAGTAGAGCAGGTAGGCCTCAAACCGGTGCCCACATGGGATGCTGGCACTGCAGGCAACTGCTTTACACACTATGTCACAGTGCTGGGCCTGGAGCAACTTGTTTTAAAGTAAAAATCTGGTTCCATTTTGATCTGAATTCCATGAGAAACTTTTTAGAAGTGTTTCTAGATGTACTAGGAATATACTGGGGGCCATTTTCCTCCTTAATATTATTTCAAAATTTTACTCAGGAACTTCAGGTGGGCCTGTTATTCATACACTTGAGAGAACACCCCATGCTGAGCATGTGTTAATGTGGATATGAATAGACAGATGGATATGTGACCACAGAAAATGCTGGTGCCAATATGGCATTATGCACTCTGCAGCCTCCATTACCCTGGAGTTGAATCATATAGTTTCAAATCCTACTTGTGCTACCTTTAAGCTGAGTGATGTCAGGCAGATATGTTGTGTCTCACTCTGAGGTTTCTAAGTACTTACTACTGGTAAATGCTATTCCTACCACACCACATCTCACAGGAGGAATTGCAGCTGAGAGAGAGGCTGAGACTCTCTGCATAGCCTCACAGAGGCACATGCAGAGCCATTGGTTCTTCCCTGAAAACTCCATGTCCTTGAGTTATCCAATAAGAACCCAGCAATGTAGCCCAACTAAAACAGTGCTGGCCTGCTGAAAGACAAGGTCATTGAATCCCCCAGGAATTTTTCTCAGCCTCTAGCCTTCAGCCTTGCAGCCTTTTTTGTCAACTTCAAGCATGCAGCAACAGCAATTGTGACCAGTCTTCTATTTCTATACTCGCTATGCAAGCCATCCCTGAGGCACTGGAGGACATGGAGAACAGGCAAAGTGTGCACCAAGTCAGCATTGCGATGTCACATAGAACTACCTAGAGCCAGGGGACAGTGTTAAGTACTTCACATGCACACAGATGCCTGCCCACTGTCCAGCTGATTCTCCTAGAAATGGAAAGCTGCACCTAACCTTTTATTCATCCCCCTCACAGTGTGAGGATCCCTTTATTCCAGTTCTGCCTTCTAAGGATACAATGAGATCCTCCTGGGGGTAGGAGGAGTAGGGGAGACAACTGTGCCATGACTGTCAGCCACCACCCAAGCCTCAGTGTCCTCTCCACTTGCACACACAGCCCAGAAGACCTGCACTCTATCCTGGGCACCAGCTTGGGGCTGCTGCCAACAGATCCTCAGAGCTCCTCTGCCCACAGCCGAGCTCCCAGCCTCTGACCACCACATGATTGATAATTACCCCACTCCTGTCATGGTGCCCAGGCTGCCCAGGAATGCAACAGAGAGGAGCCAGCAACACACAAGTGACATCACCTGTGGACACAATCCAAGGCACCTGGAGAGGACAAAGGTAGGGTGGAGACATAAGGGGCAGAGAGCAAAAGTTCATGCAGCTCAGGGCTTGGACATGCCTGTTCCACACTGCTGCCTTCAGGGAACCTGATCTTATGGGCATGGGAACCTAAGACCCCAGCTTTCCTTCCTGGAGCTGCTATATTGCTGGAGCCTGGGTTCTGGAGGTGGCACTGAGCCTGCACTCAGGGTCAGTGTGGCAGATACCCTCTTTACAGTCCCAGGCCACTCCTGGAAACTCCCTTGAAGTGCCTGGGGTACAGAGCACAGATATGGGGACTGCCTGTCACTGACCCCACAGCCCAACAGGTGCTTCCACCATAAAAGCAGAGGTCTGTGTCTGCCAGTCCACGCCTGTAGCTCCTAGGGTTGGTCAGTGCAGTGGGGCCAGATTCCATTTCTACAGGCTGTTGTTGGGGACAACCAGACTATGTGTGTCTGTGGATGCATGCCTCAACAATCTCCAGCCTCCCTCAGGGCCTCCGCACTGCCCAGAGTCTGCTGTCCCTAAGTCCCTGCAGCATTCCCCAGTGCTTGGGAGGGGGCCTCTGAGGTCCAGCACCACTGCTAGGCAACTGTTCCAGCAGGGCCCCTACACATGCTGGGTTCCCAAGTGTGGCCAGGACAAGCTGCTGGAGACACTGCCACTGGGGCTGGGGGAAGCCCTGTAGAGGCCATGCCCAGGGATCAGCCTGGATCACTGTTGATTCTGTGACTTAAGTACAGTGGGGATGAGGCTACAATCTGCCTCTTTTGCTCTGGGCTCCTAAGACACTGCTCAGCCTGATCCTGCTCATTCTGAACCAGAGGTGCCCTGCAATAAAAGCCCAAAAACAAACCCAATCACCCACTTCTTTTTGCTCCCACCTGGCATGTGGCACTCAATGCCTATGTGGGAAGACCAAAAGAAGGCCACAAAACTCTGCAGCATTGAATGCCCAGAGCGTGTCCAGCTCTGTGCCTGGACCCAACTTCTAGGCATTGTCAACCTTTTTTCCCTAGAAAACACAGGCTGGAAACTTTGGGGAGAAGTGTGCATATGACAGTTGGAGAGTCTAGGCTGGATCCTTCCCCAGCCTATGTCCCACAGCCAGACATAGGCCCCAGTCTGGGATGCAAGGTGCCCAGTCCCCTTCCAAGAAAACCTGACTGGTGATGTGTGATAATTGCAAACAGGCAATCCACAAACCCTCAAGCCTGGCAGTGACCCTCTGCCAGAGACCTTTGAAGGAACTTACTGGTCTGCAGCATGCCTATGCATTGGACCTCATGACCATGGCCCTGTTAGCTTAGGGGCACCCACTGGTGGATTTTTCTTTCTGCCAAATTGTGCCAGTCTCCTTGGCCTAGCATGTATGCTCCTGTTGGATCCCAAGCACCTTTTCCTGTCCCCATGACCAGCAAGTTGTTGCACAAGCCAAGGGCAGAGAAGCAGCCAGTGGCCCAATACCTAGGACTCTAGGGTAAATTCATCAACAGTTAAAGACAAGATATCTCCAGTTCTGCAGGGCACTCTCAGGGCTCACTTGGAGTTCCAAGCCTGGCCTTTCAGGAAATTGAGGTCCAAAGGACAAGTAAAGAATATAGAATAGTTTTCACAGGTTCTCATAGCCAGACTCCCAGAGCCTCTTCCACAACCAGGAGTGGAGCTGGAATTGATTCTGAAACTGTAGAGTGCACAGGCAAGTGTGGAAGCTGATTCCTGATTCTGCTTCCCCTCCTTTTCCCATAATCTCTTGAGGCTTCTTCTATCCCTAGCAGCTTTAAGGCCTTAATGTCCTGAGGGCCTAAAAGCTCAACATGGATGGAAACTAGCTAAGAGATCCAATCAGAAAAAGGCCTACAACAGGCAGGAGATGGGGTCGGGCAGAAGAGGGGAGTTCTATAAAATCTGGTTTTGTTCTACTGCTAAAAATGCCTCTGACAGAAAATCTGCAAGGAAAGATCAATGCAGCACTGAGAAGAGTCTTAGATTTTACATGAGATTGCTTTTTCCAAATAGATTTCACTTACTGGTTAATTTTTTAAACAAAAAAAAATTTTTCCTGCAAATACAATCTGATTTTTGCAGAGTTCACAATTCCTAATAGACCGTAATATCACTTTTTATACAAATTGTAGCTTTGGGGACTTTATCTCCCAAGTAAAGCTTGTTTTTGATAAGATTTCTATTATTCCATAACTGCATGGGAAGACACAATGCAAACATACCTGATAATGAGGTTGAGATATAGTTGATTCTGCAAAGAAGACCCTGAGCCAGACAGCTGCCAGGCCAGAGTATGCAATAGTTGTCAACAAACACAGGAAAGGGTCCGTGAAACACTGAGAAGGAAACCCCTCCTGTCAGATTTTGGGGGCCATTCTGTGGCCACACATACTGTCCTTTTCCTCTCCTCCATTCCAGAAAGCACATGACTCTTGTTTTTAAAGAGTTATTTATTTGAAAATCATAGCTACAGAGAGGAGGAGAAAGAGAGAGAGGGAGAGAGGGAGGAAGAAAGAGAGAGAGAGAGAGAGGAAGGTTTTCCATCCACTGGTTCATGCCCCAAATGGCTGCAATGGCAGCAGCTGTGCTGATCTGAAGCAGGAGCCAGGAGCTTCTTCAAGGTCCTCTCACTGATGCAGGGACCCAAGGACTTGGGCCATCTTCTTCTGCTTTCCCAGGCCATAGTAGAGAGCTGGATTGGAAGTGGAGCAGCTAGGACTAGAACCAGCACACATATAGGATGCCAGCACTGCAGATGGCAACTTCACTCACTACCCCACAGCACCAGGCCCCACATAACTGTTTGGGGATATTCTATTATCCCCCAACTCAGATCACTTTCCTTTTCTGTTTTTTTTTTTTTGAATACTTCTTTATTATTTAAAAGTCAATTTTGGGGGCTGATGCCTTGGCTTACTTGGTTAATCCTTTACCTGCTGTGCTGGTATCCCATATGGGAGCTGGGTTCTAGTCCCGGTTGCTCTTTTTCCAGTCCAGCTCTCTGCTGTGGCCCAGGAGGGCAGTGGAGGATGGCCCAAGTGGTTGGGCCCTGCACCCGTATGGGAGACCAGGAGAAATCACCTGGCTCCTGGCTTTGGATCAGCACAGCAGCAGCCGTAGCTGCCATTTGAGGAGTGAACCAATAGAAAGAAGACCTTTCTCTCTGTCTCTATCTGTAACTCTACATGTCAAATTAAAAAAAATCAATTTTAAACACACACACAAACACACAAAGAGAGAGAGAGAGAGAGAGAGAGAGAGAGAGAGAGAGAGAGAGAGAGAGGTGTCTTCCATTTGCTGGTTCACTCCCCAGTAGGTCACAATGGGCAGAGCTGGGTCTGGCCAAAGCCAAGGCCAACAGCTTCATCTGAGCTTCCCACTTGGGTACAGAGGCCCAAGAGGCCCAAGAACTTGAACCATGCTTGTCTACTTTACCAGGCACTAGCATGGAGCTGGATTGGAAATTGAGCAACCAGGACATGAACTAGTGTGCATATGCAGGTTGCAGTTCATTCCGGTACACCACAGCACTGGCCTCTGCAAGGGGATGTTCTGAAGGTCTTTCTACATATGCCTGAGATTATCTGTATGATCATTTCCCCTGTACCATAAGTTAAAAACATCCAGGAGTTATTGCTGGTTCTATTATTTAGGAGAGTGCAAAACACCTCAACACTGGGCAGACATGAACAGCCATATGGATGGATGAATGCATGAGTGATCACCAAGGAAATTGGTACCAAGAGTGCATTGTCAACTCGGGGGTTGGGGATGGATTTACTTCATCTGGGAAAACAAACAGTTCTTCCTTGTGTGTGCACTCTTATTGCATACTTTAAAAAAAAAACATATATTTAAGTGAAAGAGTTACAGAGATATGTTTTCACCCACTGGTTCACTCCCCCAGAAGCCTGCAATAGCCAGGGATGAGCCAGCCTAAGTCAGGAACAAGGAGCTTTATCTGGTCCCTCAGGTGCGTGGCAGAAACACAAATATTTTGGCCTTATATTGCTCTTTTCCGCAGACCATTAGCAGGGAGCTGGATAAAAAGTGGAATGGCTGGGGCCAGTGCTGTGGCGCAGAGGGTTAATGCCCTGGCCTGAAGGGCCAGCATCCCATATGGGTGCCACTTCTAGACCTGGCTGCTCCACTTCCTATCCAGCTCTCTGCTGTGGCCTAGGGAAGCAGTAGAAGATAGCCAAAGTCCTTGGGCCCCTGAATCTGCATGGGAGACCTGAAGGAAGCTCCTGTCTCCTGGTTTCAGACCAGCACAGCTCTGAAAGTTGCGGCTAGTTGGGGAGTAAACCATCGGATGGAAGACCTCTCTCTCGCTCTGCCTCTTCTCTCTCTGTGCAACTCTGACTTTCAAGTAAAATAAATAAACCTTTAAAAAAAAAAGTGGAATGACCAAGACATTAACCATGCCCATATAGAACCCCACTGTAACAGGCTGTGACTTTACCTATTATGCCACAATACTGTCCCTTTACTATGCATTCAATATAAAAAATAACTTATGAAAAAATTTAAATTATTTTCAGACACTGTAGTAATTTATTTCTAAATTTTCTTCTTGAAGCAAAATTTTCCAAATAGTAATTTCTCATCTTATAAACCCATTATATGATAAAGAAGTAATATTGAACTATTTGATTAAGCAGTTAAAATTTTGTACAGTATAAAAATTTTAGCAAACATGATGAATTTGAGTTAAAGAATCAATCATTTCCAGTGGTTCAAATTTTGCCATTTCATCTTTCAGAAAATGTCCTAACTCCATTCATTTTGATCAGGAAACCTATACATTTAAATGTTTTATCCATCATTATTAGCATATGATAACATATATTAGAACTGTACTTGGAGAAAATGTCTATACAGACATACATAGCTTTCATAGTATATAATGTGAATAAAAGTGTGAATTTGGAGTCACTCTGCACTTACTCCTCATGTAGGATCTCTGTCCTTAATGTGCTGTACATTGTGATTTAATGCTATAACTAGTACTCCAACAGTATCTTTTCACTTTGTGTTTATATGTGGGGGCAAACTGTTGAAATCGCTACTTAATATATACTAAACTGATTTTCTGTATATAAAGAGAATTGAAAATGAATCTTGTTGTGAATGGAAGGGGAGAGAGAGCGGGAAAGGGGAGGGTTGTGAGTGGAAGGGAAGTTATGAGGGGGGAGAAAGCCATTGTAATCCATAAGCTGTACTTTGGAAATTTATATACATTAAATAAAAATTTTAAAAAATTCACATTTCTTTGACTAGGGTTGATTGTTTTTGGAACCTTTTGATTTAAATTTGCCTACCAAACTATATAACATTTAGAAAAATATTCATATGCACTATGATTTTCATTCAAGGCACAGTGAGGCAAAATTCTTTAAATTGAAGAAACTTCGAATACAATAACCTCTTAATTCATTATTATAAAGTTTTAGACATAATTTTAGCTTAAGAATTCACAGTTTTTGTTTATTATTTATTTATTTTAATTTTTTTTATTTGAGAGTAGGTTCACTCACTGTGAGACATTGCCAGCCACATTTAATTGTAGTTTTTAGCTCTTGTTTATACTCCTGTGGAATTGAGGTCTTTCTACTTTTACTTTTTGAATATTATGGTTAATGGTGCATTAAGCCTCTGATTATAGAATTGAGTGAAATTATATTTTATCACAAAAATAGAAAAAGAAAGGTAGGAAAGAGTTGGATTTAGGGAAGAAGTGAAGGAGGGAGGGCAATGTGGTTATTTTCTCAAAATTTTACCTATGAATTACAGAAACCTGTTCTCTTTACGTTGATAAAACCTTTTTAAAAGAATATTTTGTCACAAAAACCAATACAATATTATTTGCAAATTATTTAATCAACTTGTTTAATATTTGTCTTCTATGCACTATGAGGACATACAGGGGCATGTCTTTCCTGTTCACTGCTTTAACTCCAAGTACTTTCATGGTACCATGTAAATAGAGGGCAGTCAATAAATACTTGTGGATAGGAAAAAAGTTACTTTTAAAACATGCACAAGACTATTGTACACAGGGGAGACATGAGCTGCCATATCAAAGATAATATGCTGAGTGGCCAAATTAGACTTCGAAAGAGAATATTGAATCATATGAATACCTTAATGTCAATTTGTCAACTGAGTATTGGTAGTACTTGCTTGTTTTAAGGTTGTTGTTCTAGTCACTCTTGAAATACACCTAATCCTAGAAGTTAAAAAAGCAAAGTTTTAAGCAAAAGTTTGAAGGACCATTGTGTTAGGACACATGGGATCCCTGCAGCACTGTTGAATCACATGAAGCTCTCACAGTAGTTAAATTCTGAGTCACTGTGATAACTGCTTCTCCTTTGGAACTTCTACAACCAGCTTTGGCTCTAGATCCTTACCTAGAGATGACTCTGAGATGTGTTCTTACAGAAAGTAAGATTCAGGGAATGAGATATAATATGAAGACGTCCCTGTACTTTTTGGGGGAACATAACCCTACTACTCATGATGATTTGTGAAATTTGGAGAAGATATGTAAGGACTGTCCAGAACAATGTTCCACGGACATCAAGGCACAGTAGCGAATACACAGTAAAACAGCCAATGGAAAATGACCTCAGCAAAATTAATCAAAATTGTAGAGTCATTCTTCTGTTGTACAAGTGCATACTTGCTGCCTTTCTCTAGAAAGGGCAGCAGTTGAGAACCTTGTATCAGATAGCAAACCTGGAGCAAATTTCAGGATTACCTAAGAGATCTGGATTAACATCTAGCCTGATGTGAGTGCCTTAGCTATTCCTTCCACCCTGTCAGCAATGACATGGGCTGTAAACATGACACAGCCACCAGTTTACAACCTGCTCATTCCCATGACTCTTCTCCTTATGTACCCATTCTCCTCACACACAATGGGAGAGAGTGGCACTGCCCAGCTCGGTTCACAGGGGTGGCCTGCTCCTGGTATGCTTATCTTGAATCATTCTTTATTCTGGATGATTTTTAAGGCACATGAGAGGTGGCCTAAAGTAAAAACTGAACTATGTGTTGGGAGTCACTCACTCCATGGCCTTGTGAAGCCATAAACAGGGGAAGTAGAAGACTTTCAGTAGCACAAGACTATCTTGTCCCAACTGTTTCTGGCCAAGTAAGCTGGGTGGTGACTATCTGTTGAATTGTAGGTGTCTAGTCACTAGGTTTCTAAGTTCTGGTGTGTTCTATCACTGATTAAGTGATGTCAACCTGGATTCCTCTTACTTAGCCACTCTCCTTTGGCTGGATGGGGATACTGCACAGGTCTGGTTTCTTGTGGGCAGGATCTTTCCCACTGTCAGCACACCTCAAACCTGGGTGTAACCAGTGGCTGAAAGAATGAGGGAAGGAGGACACAGTGGCAGAGCACTGAAGGAAGACATTTCAGGCTGTGGTTGCAATCAAAATAGTCCCAGCTGGGCATGAAGGGACACTAGAGGATTTCCTGTCTAGACTGTAGATCCAGATGGTATGAAAATGGGATGAGTCATTGGCAGCAGGAACTCAGGGAACCTTGAAGAAGGGACTTAGGCTCAGGGACACATAATGTGCTCTACTAGACATGGGGGAGCTATGAGGAGTCAGGAACCTGCATGTGTCTGTGGGGACCCATAGGAGGGAGAGCTGGATGATGATGTAGAGTTCCAGACCTCCCCCATATGTTGGGTCCTTGGATGGGGCTCCAAGGTAGGGCTAGGGAGGTGCAGAGTAATTATTGATCCTAGATGGGAACCCTGTTCTGAGCCAGATCCCATTCCTTATTGCTACATTGGGCCTTCTGGGCTTTTTGGGCCTCCCATTTGTCAGAGGGTGCAGATCTTTCTCTGTGAGGATAGACAGTGTCCCAACAACTATGGATCCAGCTTCTGCTGGCAACCCATGGATGACCAATGGTGTTCAACAGAGACAAATGCCAGAGCTTGGAGGATGTGGGAAGTGGTGAGAAGCCACTTCATTAGCCCTTTCTTTCTGGAGGTGATGGAAAGGGTGTCTGACCCTCAGGTGGACCTCCATGCAGCTCCTGGAAGCTCTGCACCCTGGCTCCAGTTCCCCACTTAGCACTGGCATGTCCAAGGGATGGATGGTTCAGGCACCTGATGTGGATACAGCATCTACTTCAGGAAATTCCCTTTGGGACTGGGGGCTGGATGTCTGGCCAATAGTGTAAACTTGTCTCTTCCACTCTTCCCCAGGCTCTGATTTTGCCTGGTGGGAGTTCTGGAGGCCTAAGAACAGCTGGTCTGGCCCTATGCCCAGCTTGGAAGTTCCATGAACTCTAGCTGAGCTGTTGCTGTGCACTGGGCACCCAGAACCTCCTTCTGCCTTACATGAACCAGGTAGGACTAGACTGCTGTCCTGAGTGCCAACCATGGTGTTGACACACATGTACCAGCTCCAAATTTACCTGACCATACTGTTGATCATGGGAAGCATGACCATGTTGGATGTGGACCTGCTGGAGCAGTACCAGCAAGATTGCCCTGTGCATCCTGTGCTGGTGGGCAATGAATGCTTCCTGCTGGTGCTGCCCTGCTTGGCAGTATGGGTGAGTACTGAGGTGCTTACCACCAAGAGCAGCTACACCATGATCCTCTGGTTCTTGTACATCTTTGCACTGGAGGTCAATCTCTACTTAATCTTCCATGAGTTTAAGGTGGCACAGCACTACTGACTCAGTGGCTTGCAAGGCACTGATCCTGCTGCTGTCCATGTGCCTGCACAGCCTCTTCTCACCACTTGTGGCTTAAATGATCAGCTTAAAAAATATTAGCCTTGAGGGCTGGTGCTGTGATGCAGCAGATTAACACCCTGACCTGAAACACTAGCATCCCATATGGGTGCTGGTTCGAGACCCGGCTGCTCCACTCCAGATCCAGCTCTCTCCTATGGCTTGGGAAAGCAGTAGAAGATGGTCTGAGTTCTTGGGTCCCTGCACCCATGTGGGAGACCTGGAAAAGCTCTTGGGTCTTGGCTTCAGATCCATGCAGCTATGGCCGTTTCGGCCAATTGAGGAGTGAAGCATTGATAGAAGACCTTTCTCTCTCTGCCTCTCCTCTCTCTGTGTAACTCTGACTTTCAAATAAATAAATAAATATTTTTAAAAATAATATTAGGCTTGGAAGCTGATTGCTAAATCATCATCCACTTGGAGCACCAGGGAAAGAGCTTGGTCCCCTTGTAGTGGTGGCATAGCTGACAATTTAGGCACTGCGCTATAGGTGAGAATGAGCCAGCTCCTAGTCAGGAGTATAGAGTCACATTCTCCTGCAGCTGAGTGATCACAGGAGAAATAAATTTCATAATTATGAAAGAGGAGGGAGGAATCCTGAGACCTATCATGGAAAACAAGCTAGAACGAACTATGCTGATTATTTTTTGTTATTTTGCAATCATTCATTTATTAAATTTATATCCAATTCTGATAATTTTAACATGTGTAATGGTATTGTGAGAGGTTGGTTATTATGAATTTTTAAAAAAAATCATTTCTCATGATGATATTTGCTCCAAATTCACTGCAGACTATTTAGTAGGTATCTTACATAATATTTCTCTCTTTTCAAATAATTTATTTATTTACTTGGAAAGTACTCATTTAAAGAGACAGTGAGAGAGAAATAGATATCTTACATTAGCTGATTCATTCCACAAATGACTTCAAAGGCTGGAGCTAGGCTGGTCAGAAGCCAGGGGCCAGGGGTTTCTTTCAGGTTTCTCACATGGGTACAAGGGCCCAAGCATGTGGGCCATCCTCCTCTCAGCAGGAACTTGAAACATTATGCTTATGGGATGTCATCATCACAGGCAATAGTTTAAGCTGCTGAGTTTCAATGATGACTCCTATATGTTATTTCAATAAAGACAATCTTAACTTCCGCATGCCCATCAAAGTCATAAAACCTCAATCTTCAAGCTTAATTCCAAACATAGGTATTTATACTACAGACTCCTTATTCAAGATGTGGTTAACTCCAAATATAATGCATAATTTTCAATTGGCATCTTATGTAATGTTTCGATAGCTTAAATATTATGTGCCTTTTAAAGTCATAAAACTTTAAACTTCTAGCATAAATCAAACTTATTTTTCATATTACGGGCTCTTTACAAAATTGCCAATTTCTCTAGTGCATATTTGGATTAAAATCGTGTTTTAGGGATAACTCTTTTATTTCACATGTTTTAGTGTATAAAATTGATAATTCACTCAGATAAATTTGTAGTAATAAAATTTTATTATTATGATTACCTAGTTTACATTTTGAAGCTTGGCATATTTTCTGTTCTTTCAGATAATTCTAATTAATTATAAAGGTATATAAGGCTTTAAAATTTGTATTTTGGGCAGAAAACCTTGAAATATCTCTTTTTCATAGAAAGTCTCTTTTCCAAAGTGCTTTGAAAACATTTTAACTCCACTTCTTTATGAACATTTATAAAGCTGAGGGTTTTCTTGAATTTGAAGGAATGTAATACAGGAATTTGCATTCTGTTGCTTCATCTTAACTTGCTACTCTTCTAAGAAATCTTATTCTATTTGTGTTTATTCTCAACCTGCTTGCTGTTTTTTTCTTGGCAACAAGAAAGATTATAAAACTGCAATTGCCACATTTTAAGCCTTCAATATTATTTTTTTAAAAATTATTTATTTAAATGAAAGAGTTACACACAGAGAGAAGGAAAGGCAGAGAAAGAGGTCTCCCATCCACTGGTTCATTCCCCAGTTGGCCTCAGTGGCTGGAGCTGTGCAGATCCAAAGCCAGGAGCCTGGAACTTCCTCTGGGTCTTTCCATGTGGGCTCCATTTCGAGTCCCAGCTGCCTCGCTTCTGATCCAAGTTCCTGATATTGTACCTGAGACAGCAACAGAGGATGCCTCATGACCTTGGGCTACTGAACCCATATGGGAGAACCAGAAGAAGCTCCTGACTCCTGCTTTTGGATAGGCTCAAATACCATCTTTCAAATAAATAAAATAAATCTCTAAAAGAATTTTAAAAAAGCAATTTTGGCAGATTACAAAGCAAATTTCTCACCAGAAGTTTCTCTAGACTTTAAGATTAGTTGAAGCCCAATGTTTTATACATCAAGTTTCCTAGACCAACAATCCTACTCAATGTCAGCCACTTGGGGTTGGCTATGAGACAGGTAAGTTTTCAAGCAGTTTGCAGACAGCTCCCTAGAGTAACTGTGTGCTAGGAATGGAATCTGGTAGTATAATGGTGATGGAGGAACCTTAGCCCCAGCTTCCTAAAGGGAGACAGTTAGCTGAGGTGGTCTCCTACTAAGTAAAGACAGTTTTATTGTTTTCAGGTACTTCCCAAAAGGGAGGCAGAAGAGATCAAGATGTTGCTCATTTGGAAAGCCTATAATGCAAAAAAAGAAAGAAAGAAAGAAAGAAAGAAAGAAAGAAAGAAAGAAAGAAAGAAAGAAAGAGAGAGAGAAAGAGAGAAAGAGAGAAAGGAAGGAAGGAAGGAAGGAAGGAAGGAAGGAAGGAAGGAAGGAAGGAAGGAAGGAAGGAAAGAAGGAAAGAAGAAAGAAAGAAAGAAAGAAAGAAAGAAAGAAAGAAAGAAAGAAAGAAAGAAAGAAAGAAAGAAAGAAAGAAAGAAAAAGAAAACGCAGTACAAATTCTTCTCTGAATAACTTCAGGTGAATGAAGCTGACTCAGATTGCCTGAGGAACATCCATTTTTGGTGTACATTATTATCCTAATCAGATGCCTCTGATCAACAGTAACTGTTGGCTGTTAGCTTTTCTTTAGACCTCATTTTTCGCTAGGCTATGCTTTTTTACTGTCTACCTTAGGGTTCACTCCTGCAGAAATTTTAAATGACCCTTGTAAGTGATACATGAGCAGAGCAAAGCATTTGCACTTTAGCTTCAGTCAGGGATACTTTTTTGAACAGCCATGGTTGTTTTGAATGTGATTGTTAACTGGAAGCGGAGGGACACTCTCAACTTTTGTGTAAAATATAGTGGTACCCAGGATCAAAGGAGGATCGAAAGACACAGAAAAGTAGGGTCCTGGTACCTAAGGGTGATAGGCACTAGGGCTCTGAATGCAAGAACAGTCCAGTTCCCTCAGAGAGTTAAGAGTAAAGAGACAAAAGGAAAAGAGATGGCATCAACATTTTTCATTAAGTAAGACTCTGCCATTAATTCACAAACTTGAAAGTGCAAATGATAAAATATCAGCAGTCAATCCAAATTTAGATAGGTGTATCACAATTTAAATGAGATCAGGAAGAATTTGTTTCATGATAAATGTTATAACAAAAAAGAGACAATGCATACCAATCATCATCACAGTTCTTCACTATTGGGAAAGCATCCACTAATTGCAGTAACATGAGTAAAGACATGGTCTCAACTGGGTAAGTTTGACTTCTTGGAAATTTGTGAATTATCTGGAGACATTTCGAACTGTCACATAAGGGACTGCACTGTCTTTTAATTGGTAGATGTCATCCTTCCTAATACAGTACTTTCCTGTGCTTCAACTAAGTTTATCCTGTTAAAGATGTGTAGGGTGTTCAGGTGGGAATTTAGACATAGGAAAAGAATATATATTTCCCCCACTTTAGAGTCTTTACCTCTTAAAACACTTCTGAAATAGTATGAGATGTTTTTGCATCATGAACAAAGTTTTCAGAGAAGAGTGGGCTTGGAAAGCAGAATTCTAAGAAAGCACCTGATATCTTTACCTTGTGTTATGGCCTGTGTTTTCCTTTCCCTTGGATTGTGGCTAGCTCTAGCTGATTGAGCATGCAAAAGCTGATAAATTGGCACTAAAATTGTTATGGTCTTCTATATCAGGAGCCACTTGGAAAACTTCAGGGAAATTCCTTTGCTGTACTATGCACTGTGGCACAAGTAGGGAAGTACTGGTGGCCACTAGGGCCTGAGGTTAGATTACAACTGACCCTGAGGAGCTGCAGACATCAGTCATGTGCCATAAAGAAATAAATGGTACTGATGACAAGAAAGAATTTATGAGCAGATTCTTCCCTGGTTGAGCCCATGGATTACAGCACAATCCATGTAGAAATTTGATGGTGCTTTTCAATCATGACTTTCATCCATTCCTGGTATGTGGGTCCTTCTTTGTCTCAGGACTTCCTTATCTATCTTAACTGTTTCTTCATGCTTTTCTAGAGGATGCTTCCACAGTCCTCTTTGCATAACCTCAGATCCACCCTGTCTCTGGACATTTCCTATAATCATGGTCAATCTCCAAGTTAAATTAATACAAATAAAAATCCTCTCCAGAGACTTCAGCATGGTGTCTTAACACTAATTGCCTAACATATTGAACCAGCTGAACCTCATGAAATAAAGCTTCCCAACACAAAAATTGACAGATTTTTATATTTTCCTGTGTATTCAATTGCCTTACACCAATTGATGTTTTCTTGTCATTTATTTTTTATATATTAATCCCATTCTTTTGGAAGTATATTTTCATTCACACTCATGATTATTAACCAGGTACATGCCTGGGCTCCACACTGTGAGAAGAGGCAGAAACATTGCCATTTTGCACAAGAGAGGGTAATGTAGTACTATGATATATATGCTGCCCCGCTTGTTTGACCATTGTGATTTCTGACCACTTGAATTGAATCCATGAGGACTCAGTGTGATGCAATCATTGTTCTTGCCAGGGAAAACCTTAGAAGCAAACTCAGAAAAGCTTTTTTCAAAGAGAGGTTATGAAGAAAAAGCACACTAAAATCGGAACTTAGATAGATGTTGCCTTACACAATTCATTCATTCAAGCTTCTCTTCATTCATTCAAGCACATTTTGTCATTTCAAGAATTAAAAAAAGGTACTGAGGAATTATTCCCCTCATGATCTGCCTGTGGGAAGCTCATAGTTTATTGGAGCAAAGACATGTGGACAAATACATGTGGACAAATAGGTTCCAGGAAGTACAAATAATTTCAGATTAAAAAAAAAAATCTTGGACAGAATGGGTAGGGTGGTCAAGTTGACTATAAACAAGGCAATGGATTCAAAGTTAGCAGTGTGGCAAGATGGTGGAGGTCTTATGGATAAAGGTGAGTGGAGGACATGGCCCTGTACCCAGAGAAGGCATGGATGCAGGAAAGGGCACAGTGGTGAGGCATGTTAGGGACAGAGACAGGTGTGGTGACTTTGCAGTGGAACTTCTCAGAAACTTGAATTTCTGGATATTTATTCCAGAGGTAGCAGAGAAACCAGGGGTCAGTTTCTCTGTGAGGTGCACTCTGGAGGACATTGGAGTTATTCTGGTCATGTAGTTACTTGTGCAGCCAACAGTGGGCAGTCCCTGCCACACAGACACCTCGTGATGTTCTCATTACCCAGAAAGATTTAAACCTGAGGAGCTAAAGAAATAACCACCCTCGGGGGCGGAGCCAAGATGGCGGATAGTGAGGACCTGCGCCTTAGTTTGGGAAAATAAAGTTTCATAAAAGTGGAATTACTGTAGCCTCAGGAAAAGACTCAAGAAAAAAACTGCAGAGGAAACGCTTCCAGTTCTTGTGGGTGTGACACAGAGGACTTACAGGGAGCCCACCGCATGGAAAACCAACCGAGATGAGCCGAGCGGTGGGAGAGGAGCCAGAGCCACAGAATCTCGCCAGCGCAGGAACCAAGGAGGGTTAGACAAAGACCTCAGAAACCAGAGACACTGGGGTGGGGGGGAACAGAGGCCTCTCCCTTCACTCACCAAGCAAAACAAAGAGCACCGCGATTTTACATATGTAAAGTGCAGCCAAACTCAGTAACTTTAGTGAAAATGGAGAACACATTGAGGGCTGCATAAACTCTGTGTGTGGTCCCAGGGGTAGATCAAACGAATACTCACAGAGGCCAGATTTCAACTACCCTCAACTCCACTCCCAACTGAGTCAAAAAAAAAAAAAAGAGAGAAAGCGAGCCAGCAAGGAGCAAGGGAGTGAGCAATCTGGGATGCTCTTAGCACAGCCTTAAACCTGAAGAGTTTACCTGAAGCATAGCTCTCTGGCCACACCCATCACAGCCCCTAGGGTTCCAACAAAGCAGACAGCTCACTTAGAGGAATAGTATAATGAGAAAAAAAACACCACAGCAAAAAAAAAAAAAAAAAAAAAAACCCACCATAAATTATCTCCAACATGCCAAACAACAAACATAGAAGCCGAGGCAACAAGAGCAAGGAAGACACTATGATGCACCCTAGTGAACAAGGCACGCCAATGCAAGATTAAGAAGAAGAAGAGATAGAGGGAATGCAAGAAGCAGATCTCAAAAAATTGATAAGAACATTAAGAAGTTCTCAAAATCAAATTCTTGAACTACAGAAATCCTTAATGGACAAGATAGAAAATCTCCCCCGTGAAAATGAAATATAAAGGAGGAATCAGAATGAAATGAAACAACTAGTAGAAGAGGAAACTGATATAATGACAAAAAACCACAATGAAATGAAGAACTCAATAGATCAAATGGCAAACATATTAGAGAGCCTTAAAATCAGAATGGGTGAAGCAGAAGAGAGAATATCGGAATTAGAAGACAGAGAACAGGACAGGAAACAGTTAAATCAAAGAAAAGAAGAAGAAATCAGAAATTTAAAAAATATTGTCAGGAATCTACAGGATACTATTAAAAAAACCAACATTCGGGTTCTAGGAGTTCCTGAAGGCATGGAAAGGGAGAAAGGATTAGAAGGCCTTTTTAGTGAGATACTAGCATAAAATTTCCCAGGTTTGGAGAAGGACAGAGACATCCTAGTACAGGAAGCTCATAGAACCCCTAATAAACATGATCAAAAGAGGTCCTCACCACGACAAGTTGTAATCAAACTCACCACAGTGAAACACAAAGAAAAGATCATAAAATGTGCAAGAGAGAAACACCAGATTACTCTCAGAAGATCTCCAATTAGACTTACAGCTGACTTCTCATCAGAAACCCTACAAGCCAGGAGAGAATGGCGAGACATAGCCCAAGTACTAAGAGAGAAAAACTGCCAGCCCAGAATATTATATCCTGCAAAGCTCTCATTTGTGAATGAAGGCGAAATAAAAACCTTTCACAGCAAACAGAAATTGAAAGAATTTGCCGCCACTCATCCAGCCCTGCAAAAGATGCTTAAAGATGTATTACATACAGAAACACAGAAACATGGTCATCAATATGAAAGAAGGTAAAGGAAGGAAACCTCACAGCAAAAGATCACAGGAATCTCAAACCAGATATTAGAAAATATCTTTGGCAAATGGCAGGGCAAAGTTACTCCTTCTCAATAGTCACATTGAATGTTAATGGCTTGAACTGTACAGTTAAAAGTCGCTGATTGGCTGATTGGGTTAAGGAAGAAAACCCATCTTTTTGCAGCTTACAAGAAACCCATCTATCCAACAATGATCCATACAGACTGAAAGTGAAAGGCTGGAATAAGATATACCATGCCAACAGAAATGAAAAGAGAGCGGGCGTAGCCATCTTAATATCGGACAACATAAACTTTACCACAAAAACTGTCAGGAGAGACAAAGAGGGGCACTATATAATGATTAAGGGATCCATTCAACAGGAAGATATAACGATTATCAATGTGTATGCACCTAATCACAGGGCACCAGCTTATTTAAAAGACTTGTTAAGGGACTTAAAGGGAGACTTAGACCCCAATACAATAATACTGGGGGACTTCAATACTCCATTCTCAGAGATTGACAGATCAACAGGACAGAAGATCAACAAGGAGACAGCAGATTTAAATGACACTATAGCCCAAATGGATCTAACATATATCTACAGAACATTTCATCCTACATCTAAGGACTTTACATTCTTCTCAGCAGTACATGGAACCTTCTCTAGGATTGACCACATACTAGGCCATAAAGCAACTCTCAGCAAATTCAAAAGAATTAGAATCATACCATGCAGCTTCTCAGACCACAAAGGAATGAAATTGTAAATTAGCAACTCGGGAATCCCCAGAGCACATTCAAACACATGGAGATTGAACAACATGCTCCTGAATGAACAATGGGTCATAGAAGAAATTAAAAGAGAAATCAAAAATTTTCTGGAAGTAAATGAGGATAACAGCACAACATACCAAAACCTATGGGATACAACAAAAGCAGTGTTAAGGGGAAAGTTTATATCAATAGGTGCCTACATCAAGAAATTGGAGAGGCACCAAATAGATGAGCTTTCAAGTCATCTCAAGGATCTAGAAAATCGGCAGCAAACCAAACCCAAACCCAGTAGAAGAAGGGAAATAATTAACATCAAAGAAGAAATCAACAGGATTGAATCCAAAAAAAAATTACAAAAATCAGTGAAATAAGCAGCTGGTTTTTTGAAAAAATAAACAAAATTGACACCCCATTAGCCCAACTAACTAAAAAAAAGAAGAGAAAAGACCCAAATCAATAGGATCAGAGATGAAAAAGGAAACATAACAACAGACACCACAGAAATAAAAAGAATCATCAGAAATTACTACAAGGACTTGTATGCCAGCAAACAGGGAAATCTATCAGAAATGGACAGATTCTTGAACACATACAACCTACCTAAATTGAGCCAGGAAGACATAGAAAACCTAAACAGACCCATAACTGAGACAGAAATTGAAACAGTAATTAAGGCCCTCCCAACAAAGAAAAGCCCAGGACCAGATGGATTCATTGCTGAGTTCTACCAGACATTTAGAGAAGAACTAACTCCAATTCTTCTCAAACTATTCAAAACAATCGAAAAAGAGGGAATCCTCCCAAATTCTTTCTATAAAGCCAGCATCACCTTAATTCCTAAGCCAGACAAAGATGCACCATTGAAAGAGAATTAAAGACCAATATCCCTGATGAACATAGACGAAAAAATCCTCAATAAAATTCTGGCCAATAGAATGCAACAACACATCAGAAAGATATCCACCCAGACCAAATGGGATTTATCCCTGGTATGCAAGGATGGTTCAACGTCTGCAAAACAATCAACGTAATACACTACATTAACAGACGGCAGAAGAAAAATCATATGATTCTCTCAATAGACTCAGAGAAAGCATTTGATAAAATACAACACCCTTTCATGATGAAAACTCTAAGCAAACTGGGTATGGAAGAAACACTCCTCAATACAATCAAAGCAATATATGAAAAACCCACGGCCAACATCCTATTGAATGGGGAAAAGTTGGAAGCATTTCCACTGAGATCTGGTACCAGACAGGGATGCCCACTCTCACCACTGCTCTTCAATATAGTTCTGGAAGTCTTAGCCAGAGCTATTAGGCAAGAAAAAGAAATTAAAGGGATACAAATCGGGAAGGACGAACTCAAACTATCCCTCTTTGCAGATGATATGATTCTTTATTTAGGGGACCCAAAGAACTCTAGTAAGAGACTACTGGAACTCATCGAAGATTTTGGCAAAGTAGCAGGATATAAAATCAATGCACAAAAATCAACAGCCTTTGTATACACAGGCAATGCCACAGCTGAGGAAGAACTTCTAAGATCAATCCCATTCACAATAGCTACAAATACAATCAAATACCTTGGAATAAACTTAACCAAGGGCGTTAAAGATCTCTACGATGAAAACTACAAAACCTTAGAGAAAGAAATAGAAGAGGATACCAAAAAATGGAGATATCTTCCATGCTCATGGATTGGAAGAATCAATACCATTAAAATGTCTATTCTCCCAAAAGCAATTTATACATTCAATGCAGTACCAATCAAGATACCGAAGACCTTCTTCTCAGATCTGGAAAAAATAATGCTGAAATTCATATGGAGACACAGAAGACCTCGAATAGCCAAAGCAATCTTATACAACAAAAACAAAGATGGAGGCATCACAATCCCAGATTTCAGGGCATACTACAGGGCAGTTGTCATCAAAACAGCATGGTACTGGTACAGAAACAGATGGATAGACCAATGGAACAGAATAGAAACACCAGAAATCAATCCAAACACCTACAGCCAATTTATATTTGCTCAAAGATCCAAAACTAATCCCTGGAATAAGGACAGCCTATTCAATAAATGGTGCTGGGAAAATTGGATTTCCATGTGCAGAAGCTTGAAGCAAGACCCATACCTTTCACCTTACACAAAAATCCACTCAACGTGGATTAAAGACTTAAATCTATGACCTGAAACCATCAAATTATTAGAGAGCATTGGAGAAACCCTGCAAGATATAGATACAGGCAAATACTTCTCGGAAAAGACCCCAGGAGCACAGGCAGTCAAAACCAAAATTAACATTTGGGATTGCATCAAATTGAGAAGTTTCTGTACTTCAAAAGAAATAGTCAGGAAAGTGAAGAGGCAACCGACAGAATGGGAAAAAATATTTGCAAGCTATACTACAGATAAAGGGTTGATAACCAGAATCTACAAAGAAATCAAGAAAATCCACAACAACAGAACAAACAACCCACTGAAGAGATGGGCCAAGGACCTCAATAGACATTTTTCAAAAGAGGAAATGCAAATGGCCAACAGACACATGAAAAAATGTTCAAGATATCTAGCAATCAGAGAAATGCAAATCAAAACCACAATGAGGTTTCACCTCACCCCGGTAAGAATGGCTCACATCCAGAAATCTACCAACAATAGATGCTGGAGAGGATGTGGGGGAAAAGGGACACTAACCCACTGTTGGTGGGAATGCAAACTGGTTAGGCCACTATGGAAGTCAGTCTGGAGATTCCTCAGAAACCTGAACATAACCGTACCATACAACCCAGCCATCCCACTCCTTGGAATTTACCCAAAGGAAATTAATTTGGCTAATAAAAAAGCCATCTGCACATGAATGTTTATTGCAGCTCAATTCACAATAGCTAAGACCTGGAACCAACTCAAATGCCCATCAACAGTAGACTGGATAAAGAAATTGTGGGATATGTACACCATAGAATACTATACAGCAGTAAGCAACAATGAAACCCAGTCATTTGCAACAAGATGGAGGGATCTGGAAAGCATCATGCTGAGTGAATTAAGCCAGTCCCAAAGAGAAAAATATCATTTGTTTTCCCTGATCGGTGACAACTGAGCACCAAAGGGGAAACCTGTTGAAGTGAAATGGACACTATAAGAAACAATGACTTGATCAACTTTTGTCCTGACTCTAGATGTACAGTGTAATACTTTATCATTTTTAGTATTTTTTGTTGTTGTTGTTGTTCTAGTACTAATGGTTGAACTCTGTAATTAACACACAATTATGCTTAGGTGTTTAAATTTTAACTGAAAAGTGATCCCTGTTAAATTTCAGAGTGGAAAAAGAGAGGGAGGAGATGCACATTTTGGGACATGCACAATCAGTCTTGCCCCAAATGATGCATTTAGTAATGTGCCAGGGGATTCCAATACAATCCCATCAAGGTGGCATGTACCAATGCCATCTCACTAGTCCAAGTGATCAATTTCAGTTCACATTCGATGGCTTGGATAGGTCTAAGAAGCAAAGGGATCACACAAACAAGACAAATGTCTGCTAATACTAACTGATAGAATCAAAAAGAGAGACAAAGATCCAGCATGGGAAGTGGGATATACAGCAGACTCATAGAATGGCAGGTGTCCTGAACAACACTCTGGCCTCAGAATCAGCCCTTAAGGCATTCAGATCTGGCTGAAGAGCCCATGAGAGCATTGTAGGCATGAAAAGCCAAGATACCATGGAAAAGTTAAAAAGAAGAAGACCTAAATGAAAGATCTCTGTTAGTGAGATCCCAGTGGAAAGGACGGGGCCATTAAAGAAGGAGGTACCTTTCTCTGAAGGGAGGAGAGAACTTCCACTTTGACTATGACCCTATTGGAATAAGATCAAAGTCAGCGAACCCTAAAGGCTTCCATAGCCCTGGAAACTCATGACTAAAGCCTAGGGAGATTACTGACGCCATCAACAGGAGTGTCAAATTGTTAAGTCAGCAACAGGAGTCACTGTGTACTTACATCCCATGTGGGATCTGTCCTTAATGTGTTGTCTAATGTGCAGTGATGCTATAAATAGTACTGAAACAGTATTTTTACACTTTGTGTTTCTGCGTGGGTACAAACTGATGAGATCTTTGCTAATTATATACTGAATCGATCTCCTGTATATAAAGATAATTGGAAATGAAAAAAAAAACATGGTATTAAATTGGAAATGGCATAGAAAATTAATTAATTTTTAAAAATTATTATGTAGGATCTCTGCCTTTAATGTGCTGTACACTCTTATTTTAATGCTATAACTAGTACTCCAACAGGATTTTTTTTTCAGTTTGTGTTGCTATATGGGGGCAAACTGTTGAAATCTTTACCTAATTTATACTAAACTGATCTTTTGTATATAAAGAGAATTGAAAATGAATCATGATGTGATTGGAAGGGGAGAGGGAGCGAGAAAGGAGAGGGTTGTGGGTGGGAGGGAAGTTTTGGGAGGGGAAAGCCATTGTAACCCATGAGCTGTACTTTGGAAATTTATATTCATTAAATAAAAGTTTAATAAAAAAATAACCACCCTCACTAAATTTCGTTCTTCAGTGCTTGGCACCCTCAAACAAGAGCTGCATAAATTCTCACTCAAGAACAGTATTGTGGGGGAAATTGTTATGGATCACAGTGGTAAGTCAGAGTTAGGGGAATTAGGACAATGCTCCATCTTCTACTGCATTCCCAGGAGCATAAGCATGGCACTGGATTGGAAAAGGAGCAGCTTGGACTCAACCTTTGATGCACAAATATTAATCAAAGAGATTAACAGCTGATTTTTTTGTGACAAAACAATGGCAGTCAGAGAAGATAGCATGATGATACGATTAAAGGAAAACAACCACAACTGTCAGATATGATGTCTGTATAAAATTAAGATATTGAGAGAAAATTTACATATGTTTGTAGTAGAACAGCTATAAGATAAGTTATAAAGTATTTTAGGCTGAAATGAAGGACTATATAAATTTAATAACAATGAATACAAAATGAAAGTAACATTTTCAGATGGTGTGAACCAAAGTAATTTGATGGAATAGAGTGGTAAACAGAATATACAAACTAGGCATTATTATAAGCCATTAAACATTTATGAACTTAATAGGTGATAGCTTCAAATTAATAACAAAAAGATTTATTAACAAGAAAAATATCAGGGCTGGCTCTATGGCATGGCAGGTAGAGCTGCCACCTGCAGTGCTGGCATCCCATATGGGCACCAGTTTGAGTCCCTGATGCTCCAATTCTCTTGCTATGCCCTGGAAAGGCAGTAGAGGATGGTCCAAGTCCTAGGGCCCCTGCACCATATGAGAGACCTGGAGGAAACTCCTGGCACTTGGCTTTGGATCAGCATAGCTCTGGCCTCTGAGAAAAATTGGAGAGTGAACCAGCAGCTGGAAGATCTCTTTCTCCCTCTTTCTTTGCCTTCCCTTCTCTTTGTAACACTGACTTTCAAATAAATAAATAAATAAATAAATAAATAAATAAATAAATATTTTAAAAAAGAAAAGTATCATACAGTTTCAAATGTATCAAGAGAGAAAAATCACAACAGAAATTAACCATTTCCATTGATTCATTAAAAGTCAATCATTATGTAAACAACAAAGAAAGAACTATATGAACATAAATCATTTTCAGTAATTTATTTAAAAATTTAACTAAGCAAGCAGAGAAATAAATGAGCAACATATTACCCAGGGGACAAAGGATGAATTTCCATTTTAGAAACCAGATATCAGTATTTAAATAGAAACATTACATTTAAAAGATTAGAATGAGAAGTAATTAAACAATGTAATTGTTTCTCTGAATGATGGAAACAAAATAAAAGGCAGTATTCTAATTATTTATATTGTGTAAGTTTGGAAACTTGATCACAAGACACAAGTCCACGAATTCAGAAATTTATTGTCAAAAAGTGAAAATTTAATAAAAATACTTAACTAATATTCATACTTTGTAACATCAAAGAGGAAAACAAGAGTGACAGAAGTGAAAAAAGGAGGATGACAATCTATAAAGAGCAAAATTCCCATAGTTGTATAGTGTGAAAATAGAAAGAAATATTGATGGATCACAGAGAAAGTGTCATTACTGTAGAATCTGATACTGAGTTAATATGCTTTCAACAAAGAAAAGTAAATTCAGACTACTTTCTGTAGTAAGAAGATCATTTCTTTACTTATTAAAAGAAAAGAAGATCTTGGGATTAGATACCAAAAGGAAATTCATAGGTGCATACACCAAAAAGAGAAAGAAGATTTTTTTTTTGAAGTTGTAAG
This sequence comes from Lepus europaeus, assembly GCF_033115175.1. Lineage (NCBI taxonomy): Eukaryota > Metazoa > Chordata > Mammalia > Lagomorpha > Leporidae > Lepus > Lepus europaeus. The sequence continues at coordinate 12,968,589 of NC_084851.1, forward strand.
ACCCCTGCTAAAAGTAAATATTAAAATAATTTTAGCAAGGGTTAAAAAGTTTGGCTGCTGACAGTAGCCATTTCTTAAGATAACTGTGTCTCCACCTGCCTACAGAATAACCTTGGGAAACTGCCTTGTGAAACTGCTCTGTGTAACTGTCTCATGCGATAACACTTGCAGGAGTCCGGAAAAGAGTTGCAATAAGGTTCTGTGACCATTGTATAAACTTACCCCTTCCCTCACTAAAATCGCAACAAGAGTTTGCCCTTCAAAATAGCCAATCACCAAATGCCCCGCATACATATGTTAATCAGGTGGCTATTGTCTTTAAAAACTGCTGTAACCCCTGCTCGGGGCTCTCTCGCTCTCTGACTGCCTGAGGTGCTGGGGAGCCCGTTTGCGCAAACGTATTAATAAATATCCTCTTGCTTTTTGCATCTACTGGGCTGGAGTTTTGGGTCTTTGGGCGACCACCCGAGCGCGTTGGATTCCCAGATTTGGGGTCCTTCATTGGGGGCCCGTCCGGGATTTGGACGCCCCCAGACCCAATTCTGTGACCAGTTGGAGGTAAGCTACTTGTTTTATTGGTTGCGTCCTTCTCGTCATCTGGTCAGTGTTTAAGTCTGCACTTGGTGCCCATACGGGACTTGAATTCGTATCGGACCAGTGTGGGAGGCAGACGTGCCCTGAGACCCCTGGTCCCACTGTGGGGGATGCCCCAGCAGTGGTTTGGGGGAAAGGAGAGAGAAAGTGCCTCTCTCCTTCCCAGGGAGAGCCTGGCCGTCCGGCCGCTCCCATTTGAACTTGTACTTTCGGTTTGCTACCGATTTGGTGCCGCGGCTCGTCTTGTGTGTTGTATGCGTCTGTCTGTTTTCTTGTTCCCCTCCTCGTTCGTTTTACTCTCTCCGTACCCATGGGGCAACAACTAACCACCCCTTTAAGCCTTACTTTAGGCCACTAAAAAGAAGTTCAAAACTGCACGCACAATCAGTTGATCGACGTCAAAAGTAAAAAGTGGGTGACTTTCTGTTCCTTGGAATGGTCGACCTTTGAGGTCGGCTGGCCTGGCCGAGGGACAGGACCTTTAATGCTGATATTATCCCACAGGTCAAGGCATAAGTCTTTCAACCAGGACCCCATGGACACCCTGACCAGGTTCCCTATATTACCGTGTGGGAAGACCTGACCCAAGACCCTCCCCTAATAAAGGCTGGAAAAACTTTACTGCAGATGTAGAGGATAGGGTTAAAGAAACAAACCGTAGAGCAATTTATCAGCGCTGTTAAAAAAAGTTTGTCCTTGGTTTACTGAAAAGGGTGTTGTAAATAAAAAACACTGGGAGTAAAAAAAATATAAATCAGTGTACACTGGACAGCCCTCACCCTGTATTTAAATATTTTACTTAAAGTAAATGTTACCTGTTGTAAAATTAATATTACTATGTAAAATAAAAAATTGTGGTAACAAAGTGTCCGGACTACCCATTCTATTTTTGTATTATGTGTTAACTCTACCCTATTATTAATAGGAATGCTTGAACAGATTATGCTTGGTTTGCTTTACAAAAAATTGTAAATCAAAATATGCTGCAAATAGTTAAGATTGCACAAACCTATAAGAATGTAACAATTACAGATAGTAAGAGGCTACTATCATTATGGCTAAATGGTTACCCAGCGTGTTCCATCCGCTGAAAAATTTGTTTTCTTATCAAAAAGAGATGTTACAAATATTTAATAAAACCCGAATCACTAATTTTAGAGTAATGCAAAACATTAGCGCATTTGTTAATTGGACTGTGTGCGCCTCAACATGTCTGTTTAACAAGTAACAATGCCTCAGATCTCCATGCCATGGGATTGTCTAGCCAGTTCTTAGGCTGTCTGCAGCAGCCTGAGTTGTTGTATTGAAATGGTACTGTTTTTTATGTCCCTGACATGGGTGCCCAAGAAGCTAATTCTCCCTCAGTTATGTTTCAATTTACCCTTAAAACACATTGAGTATTATTGTGTTTAATTGCTGGATATATACTTGTATGAGAAATTTGTATTGTATTCTTATAATGTGTTAATTATGTCTACCTCTCAATGCAGCCCTAGGGCCAAATGTAAGGACAAATTTTTGGAATAAAGAGGCTTGTATCTAGGTTCAGCTCTGGTGGACAAGTAACTTTGTTGCCGGATGACCTTCTCCTGCTCCTTGGGAGCCTGGCCAGTTCCTGGGGAGGAGGATAAAGGAATGTTTCTGATAAACAGGTGGGCATGCTTCGTGTCTCGGCTCTTTGGCCAAGATCCGAGACGGGACGCACTGCTTGCCTAAAATCTTAGCAATGAGCCACCCTTGTCCTTGGGGCTTTGAGAGGGAGCCAGAGCAAGAACCTTAATCCATTAACCCTTTCCAACCTGATGGGTTTTTCTCTTTGCAGTTAATGGAAGCCTAAGCAATGGTTCATATGCTGATGTCTAGTTCTTTTCTGTGCTGCTGTCCCTGACTTATCTGATGAGAGTGTTCCTTCATGTGCCTTAAAGGTTTCGCGTTTTTCTATTGCCATTATGAGTCTTGATTGGGAAAACTGCAACGCAAAGTTGTTTATGTTGTTTATCTGTTTTCAGTGTTTGAGTGATTACCCAACTGATCAGAAGTGTACTAATTGTTGGCTAAACTGCTGGACTCTGACAGCTTAAATTCTAAACCGAGTCTTCCAACTTTGGGCTTCCAGTCGGATCCCTGGAACTCTCAAAGGATGAGACTCTAAAATTTAAATTGCTTGAGTCAATTCAGATTATGTAAAATGTATTAAAATGTTGTAAATGGTGTCAGACCCATGCTGTGTTCATGTTTTTGCTTTCCAGCTAGAGTGGTCTTATAAAAATAAGAGTAAATTCTGTGTATACAAGCCTTTATGTTGTTAACATTGGTTCAGAGAATTAAGTTAATGCCAAAGCCCTTTGGTTTGCTTGGTAGCTCACTTGCTCGGTTTTACATGTCTTTGATATGCTTTAAACATGTTTCTCTTAACGATGAAGATCTTTTCAAAGTTGTGTCCATGTTTGCTGTCCAGGAGAAGTTATTCTTATGTTACTTAAAAGCATGAAAATGTAATTTTGACTTTTAATTCAGATAATGGTGTGGTATTCATTAATAACTCAGTGTCTTAAGCCATCTAGGCATCAATGCTAAGCAAAATGTGGAAAAATGTATTGTACTTTTCACATCTTAAATTCGATAAGAGAGACTGTTTAAGTTTGTTAGCATGTATTCTCATAAATTGTCCATACATGACAATTCAAGACTATGTAAAAGTAACTACAGGTATAAAGTTTCAGAAGGTGTGAGCAAGTCATAAAAAATTTTAAAAGGTTTACAACTTTAAAATTGTTTACAGAGTTTTCTTTGAGTGCTAATGCCAAAATTACATTGACCTAAAGTTAAAGTCTAATCTTCTGTTACAACAATGAGGTTTTTTTAAAAAAAAAAAAAATGTGCACTAATGTTAGTAAATATCTAAAAATGGTCTAAGTCGTAAATCTTGAAATCTGTTTTTGCAAAAACTGTAATGTCTATTTTAACAGTGTCTGCTTAATCGGTTGCTCTACCATTTCTAAAGTTAGGTCCTGTAAGCTCTTTTTGACTCTGTTAAATAGTTCTAAATTATGTAAACCCTTATGTTCAAGGTTTTTATTTCTGGTTTATTCGACAAACAAGAGATATAAAATTCATGTTCTGCCAAAATAATCTATTGTTTACGCGGTAAATGGGCAGAACTCCCCTTTTAAACCAAACTGAGGGATAGATAGAAAATTGCACTAATGACCTCAAAGTATGCAAGCAGGTCACCACAGTTAATTTTGCCTAAAAGGTCATAGTGTCATAGTTCTCATGGGCACAGTCTTAACTCGCAGAAAAATAACTAAGTGTCAAAATTTGCCCATGACCATAGTTTTTTTGCTCACCCTGATATTGAAGAAATCAGGGTTGGGTTGAGCACCCCCTTGACTGACATCATAGAGGCTGCCTCCTTGGTCCACTTTATTAGAGACCAGGAGAACGAGGAGCAAGCTAGCAGCAGGAGCAATATAAGGATAGGCAACAGGCCAATCAATGGCTTTCTGCACGGTAATCTGCCATCAAGGAGACCCAGCAAGGCCAGTGCACCCCAAACAGCATCTGTTGCTGATATAAGGAGCCGGGACATTGGGCAAGTAGCTGTTGTGACAGAAACTGCCTTCTGTCAGCTCTGCCAAGAGCATGGCCACTTTACACGGAACTGCCCTGGGTGTTGAAGGACTCCTGGTTCAGAACCGCAGACCTTGTGGCCCCGAGCTAAAATGCCTTTAGCTCTGCCCAGCTTCTAGCTCCAGCCACTGCTATTGAGGGGATGGCCTAGGGTCAGTAAAACGCAAGTTGCCTATTTCTACCAGCCTCCTATTAAAGCTCTCCTCCTAGTCCAGCCAGGTAATGCAAGTCAACAGGGTGCCTCCCTTAAAGGAGATTCACATCTCTTGCAATTCTCTTCCAGCACCCCCTGGATAGGTCTGGGCCTCACACACCCAGCCAGGCCTTAAACGTCTATCCAATAGTATTAAGCTTAGAGAAAGTCCTCCCTGCCTGTTCCTAAAAACAGGACTTTCAGTAACAGCTAACTCAGATAGTCCTGCACCTATTCGGACAGGTCCTCACTGAGGACTTAAAGGGACTATCTCTTAAGGGGGGTACACAATAATCCATAATGTAAATGATTTGTTAGTCTGTCTCCTTTCCCAGCCTGAGACTCTAGTCTTGTACATTGGCTTAACTTCCTAGCAAAACTAGCTATTAGGTATCTGGAGGAAGACAAAGCATTGCTAGTCCATTAGAGTGTTAATTATTTAACCCTTATCCTCTCCCCTGGGGAGAGAAAGCCAGCCCCAGAGAGGATATGGGCCATACAGCAAATTCCTACTTCTGCAAACTTCAGGCAGTCCCAGCTTTTCTCTATCAGGTTACAGGTTCCTAGATACAGGGAAATAGCACAGTTCCTAAACCAGGCTCTTAACAGGCAGCCAAAGCATCTGGGACCTGTTAAGCAACCTGTGGGCTACTTTTCTAAAACTTTAGACATGGTTACACAAGGATGGCCTCAGTGCCTAAAGACAATGGCAGCAGCTGCCTTGCTGACAGGAGGTATCTAGAATTACACTGGGGCAAGATATCGCCCTGTATACCTCACATCAAATAAATTCTCTATTAGAGCAAAAGGGCTCTCACTGGCTCACAGATAGTAAAATACTAAAATATCAGGTCCTCCTTCTAAAAACCCTCAGGTAAAAATAAGGCATAAACCCAGTTACTTTAATGCCAGTTCCAGGGAAAAGTGGTCCCCTCCACTCCTGTACTGAGGCCATAGACTTGATCTGTGCCAGCAGAAGGGACCTAAAAGACAGCCCCCTGACTAATGCAAATAAAGTTTGGTTAATAAATGGAAGCAGCTTTGTCAGACAGGACCTGCTTCTCAGGGTATGCAACAGTTACAGCATGGCACGTTATTGAAGCGTGCTCTGCCCCCAGAAACTTTTGCTCAGCTAGCAGAACTAATTGCCTTAACCAGAGCTCTAGATCACACAAGGAATTTTTAAGGCATCTTCACTCTGCATGGAGACCTTAGTCTTCTGGTAAGGTAAGAAGAGCCAACCAGGCTCTATAAAAAACATCAAGTATAAAAATGTATGCTTGGTAAAAAAGGTTCAAAAAAAAAGTGTTATTAGTAAAAAGGGCTAAAAAAAAAGAGCTTTTTAAATAAAAAAAAACATGGTTTGTAAAAATGACTTTATCCTAATGGCTAGTTTACTCTAGACTAAAATAAAAATAATAAAATGTTTAAAGTAAGTTAAAAAGGGTGTGTAAAAGTCACAAAAGGTTATAAAAAAAAAAAGTATTAAACATGCTGACTGCTGCTCCAGGGGGTATCTGTGCCATGCTCCAGGAAAAATGTTGTCTCTGAGTCAATCAGACTGGACAGGTACAAACCCAAATTTGTACTTTTCCTGGACAATTCCAAACAGCTCCAGGGCCAGGCCAAGCAGGGCTGGGAGTTCTGGCCTAAAATCTGGTCATAAAAATCCTGACTATTTCCTCTCCTTGGCCCAATAACGTCTGTAATCTTGCTGCTTCTCTTTGTACTGTGTTTTTAATGCCCTTGTTCCTTTTGTCTCTAACAGACTAAAGGCTGTCAAACTCCAAATGGTCGTCAGACAAGGCTTCCAGCCCATTCCATTGGATGACCTGAGCAGCCCTCTGGACTGAGCAGGACAGTCTTTCCAAGGCCACTGTCACACACCATAAGACAAATAGCAAGAGGAAATACCCAAATCTCCCTCGACGCCCACATGCCAGCATTAAAGAAGTTACAGAAGACGGAACTCCATCCATAATCCCAAAAAAAATTTTGGGTATTCCTCTTGAGAAAAAATGTTAGGTAAAAAGTCAGTTATGAGCTTAAGTGTGTGTGACAGGCCTAAAGAGAAGACATCTATATGCATCTGCATCTCAAACACCCTGCTCCCTTCCTTTGTTTCAGACCTTCAAAAAAAGTTTTAGCTCAACAATATCAGAGTCTAAGAACAGAGAATATAACAGAGACAGGGGTTAAGGGTGATCCCTAAAATTTTAAGATTAAAATCAGTACAAAAAGAAGAGGAGGGAATGTAAGACCCCTGCTAAAAGTAAATATTAAAATAATTTTAGCAAGGGTTAAAAAGTTTGGCTGCTGACAGTAGCCATTCCTTAAGATAACTGTGTCTCCACCTGCCTACAGAATAACCTTGGGAAACTGCCTTGTGAAACTGCTCTGTGTAACTGTCTCACGCGATAACACTTGCAGGAGTCCGGAAAAGAGTTGCAATAAGGTTCTGTGACCATTGTATAAACTTACCCCTTCCCTCACTAAAATCGCAACAAGAGTTTGCCCTTCAAAATAGCCAATCACCAAACACCCCGCATACATATGTTAATCAGGTGGCTATTGTCTTTAAAAACTGCTGTAACCCCTGCTCGGGGCTCTCTCGCTCTCTGGACTGCCTGAGGTGCTGGGGAGCCCGTTTGCGCAAACGTATTAATAAATATCCTCTTGCTTTTTGCATCTACTGGGCTGGAGTTTTGGGTCTTTGGGCGACCACCCGAGCGCGTTGGATTCCCAGATTTGGGGTCCTTCAAAGTAAGTTAAGAAAGTGCAAGAGGAAAAAGCCTCAACTCATGAAGACCATTAAAATAAGAAATGCACATGGTCTTTGGCAGTTTCATAGTAAAAAAAAAAAAATAGATGCAAAGTTAAAAACACAAGTAAAAATCTACATGTATAAATTATACTTTAAAATAAAATATTTAATGGATGTTATGATCTGTGTTTTCATATTTGTTTCACCAACTTGTTCAAATGGATGTCATATCAATCATGTTTTGTAGAATACTAATTATTCTTTTATCAGCACTAATAAACACAAAAGGACTAACAGTGGCATAGACATTTCCCACAAGTCTCTGGACACCCAGGACAGTTGTATCATATTTCCACAATACGGTTGAGAAGGATGAGATGATGATATCCACACAGTACATGATCACAAAGAAACTAACAGCAGGACAGTATGGGTAGCCCTTTTTGCTGGAGAGGTTCTTGGGAAAATGCTCAAGCTGTGAAGGTACTCCAATCTTCTCTGGTGGTTAGCAAAGAAAATTGCCATGTATGCACTGCAGAGAAGCATGATTCCTACAAAGAAGACATCCAGTGACAATGTGATTTAGATGATTCTCTCTAACTTGTATCCTTCATCCTGTAATTGCCCACCATTCCCTGAAACAAACTTGATCTCATAGATCTTCAGTTGTTGTCTTTTTAAAGTGAGGCTCTTGGTTAACATGCAGCCAGAATGAGGGAAAAACATGGTTGATGTGGAAGATCATTAACAGATGAAGTACAATCACTTACATAATTTCTTTTGAAGAGTTGCCTAAATTCCCCAGATTTGGTGGTCTATACCATATGTAAGAACACCAAAATATCATTTATTGTATATTTACATTTTAAACTGAATTTCACATCATATATTTTTCTGTAATCTGGCAGTCTGATCATTTCATGATCACCGAATTTATAATAAAATTCTACTGATGTGTGAGAAATGGAATAGACCAAAGTTTGAGCATGGTCGCCTATAATTCTGTTAGAGTGTAAAGAATAAGCACATCCTTTATTGAACAAGGTAAATATTTAAAATCTGGATGTACAGCTCAGTTCTCACTCTAAAAAGTGACAACCTGTGGATACTTAGTCTGAAGGTGAAGCCCATGAACAGTCTCAGGAGACAGAAAATGTGGCTGGCATTCATTTCTTTTATTCTGGCTTTCACCTTACTTTCCAATGCACATATGTAATCCTGGATCATGGTGAGGAAAATACCACAATTAAATGAACCAGAAATCAAAAGATTGATAAAATCTCTGGGCTTAGGTTAGACATGCACATAAAACAGAACGACTATAATGACAGACAGAAGCCACCTGCACAAACTCAAATGCTATTTTTAAATGCACAAACATACACACACGAAGTGTGTGTGTATGTAAGAGAGAGAGAGAGAGAGGGTTATCTTCCACCACTGGTTCACCCCTCTAGATGCCCACAAAACCTGAGGCTGTGCCTGGCAAAACAGGACCTGGGAGCTCAATTCAAGTCTCCCATATGTACATCAGGGAGCCATCATGTGTTACTTCCCAGGTGCATGAGCAGCAGGATGAAGATGGTCAGAAGCATGCAGTAACTAGGACTTGAACTGAAATTCTGATCTAGTATTCAGGTGTCCTAAGTGATAGCTTAAGCCACTGTACCACAATGGTTTCCTCAAGAAAGATAGTTTTGGTAAAGCTTATTTTCTCATGTTTATAACAATATCAATGATTAAAGTATGGTTATATTATACATGGTAAATTATAATTTTATAAAAAATTACAGTGCTATTTGCATTCTGTATAGATTTACAAATATGAATATACATGGTAAAATGTGCCACTTTATTATTATGTTAACAGAAGTGTTATGCTCATTCTAGTTTTACCATATTTATTGAGTAGCATTTTAAGACCTTAGACATCACTGACAACATTAAAATGATGGTGAGAGTTTCATAGGAAGAGATGTTGGGTGGAAGGTGGACAGAGTTCACGGATAGCGGGGGGCTCGGACACTAGCGTCGTGCGAGGCTGCGGCGGGACCTCTTTAAAGAAGGCGCACGAGGTGGACAGCTTCCGTTGCAGCACAGCGAGCAGCGACAGCACCAGGAGTCGTGAGCGACAGCGAGGAGCAGCACTACTGCGAGCGGGTATGCTGAGGTGGTGTAGGGGTGGCCGTGTGGTCCCAGCCTCTTCTGAGTCTTTTTCTAGGCCCATCGGCCTCTGGCCGGGAGGCTCCGCTGTCTGAATCCGGGAGGGAAAGGAGCCCGGGTTGTCAGAGCGCGGGTGGATGATGCCGTGAGGCGTGAGTCAGGCCCGCGGCGGGGCTGCGCGCCTTCGTCCCCAGACAGCCCTTTTCTCCATTACGGGGAGAGGGGGACTACAAATGGCCGCTGCGTCCCCGCGGTGTTGGCGGAGGGGAGCAGCCTCGGATTTCGCCGGGACTCGCCTGCGAAGCCTCGCCGCAGCCATCTTGGGCAGGCGGGCCGGGCGCGCGGCCAGCGGCACAACATGGCGGAGTGGCCACGCGTCCACGCGCACGGGGCCGCGCCTCGGAGCCCCGTGGTGCGGTGCTGGGAGGACAGCGCTCTTGGGGTCGGGTTGGGGGCTCTCACCGGGTGTTCAGAAGGGGAGGTGGGCTCGGCGTCGGTATGTGCCGGGGGCGGTTTCGAGGCTCCTGAAAGATGGGGACTGGCCTGAGCTAGGCCCTGGTTCTGAGCCCGCTAGCTGGAGGGGACTGCGCGCGGACTTCGTTTCTGGCCTAATCGGAGTGCTTTTTCGGATACAACAGGGTTTCTTTTTTTTAAGGGTAAAACGCATAACCAGTGTTCCGTTAGAGTAGATCCCAAGGTCGCTAGGGCGCGTTTCTGGAGCGGAGTTTTCCACGGGTTTTGAAGGGGAAATTGGCGGGCAACGCACGATGGCGCCGTCATCATTTCCTTTGTTTTGAGGCCGAGGCGTGGGGTGGCATCGGCCCAGTTCTGTCCCGGGGGGTTGTTTCCGCAGCTGCTGGAAGTTGGTGACATGGCGAGGGGTAACTGTGCAGCGGAGGGGGCTCCGTGTGTGAGGCTGGAGGAGAGGGAGGGTTGGTTAAAGGGGTACGCCAGAAAAGGATTTCTGAGGCTGTCACAGGACTCAGTGGTTGCGTGTACGCGCGACATTTGTTGCCTGTTTAGCTTCCCCCTTGTAGAGGCACCTTAAGATGGAAAATTTGTCAGATATTCTCTGTCTTCGCAAACGATGTAGGTGGTTCCTCAGAAAGGCTGTTTTCGAAGGAAGTAGCATTTTCTTAGCTCTTGGCACCTTATTGAACTTGGCAACCAAAGCGGGCTTGAACGTGCTCAGATGATTATTGGGAGTTTAGATTTTGTTTTTTCCTTAAGATCCCTGATGCCACTTTGGTGGCATCAGGAGGTATGGGATTTTCTTCGGCTCTTGCTTTCCTAGGGTAAGAAAGCGTGGGATGTATTTAGGAGTTGTTAAAAGTGAGTTCTGGTGGCTGCCAGTAAGTTAGACTTAATACTAGTCATTGATGTTTGGGTTGGAAGGCAAGTGATTCTAAGTTTTCCTTATTAGACAATAGTTACTGGGTACCTTTATAACTGCTCCTGAAATGCAAAACGGTTTTTGAATAGCTCTCTGTTGAAAACAGAGAGGTTACATAGCTGGAAGTTTGCCCAAAGAATTTAGGATATTTTACATTTAGATGGGGAAATACTTCAAGTTGGAGATAACACCTGAAAAAGAAAAGTCACTGGTCTGAAATTTTTAAATTAGTCCTACATAATTTTCTACTAGTAGAAGATAAGATTCCAGTGTTAATCGCATACCTGAATAAAGTGTTCTCTAAATTGGGGAAGGAAAGTAAAAGTTGAGTGTCAAAAATAATTTCTTTTACCTTGTCAGACTTTTGTAAGAAATTTCTAAAGTTGTAGAATACTTCCCCATTGTTTAGTTTGGTGTTTGTGTGTTGGCTGGCCAATTGGAACCTTTAAGTGGTTGGAATACACCTAAAACAAACATGTGTCTGGACTTCCAAAGAATGTTTGCAAAACCATAAAGCTCAAGGAAACAAAGTATTGCAAGGTGAAACAGGTAAGTATGATGGGCATGAAAGCAGGGAAAAACATGTTCAAAGTAATAATCTTGGACATGCCTGGTATAAGTAGGTTTTCTAAGATCTCTAGACTCAAACATTCTGAACTGTTGCAGTTAATTTGAGTAACTAGTACAAATCTTCAAGCTCCAGAAATCTCGCCCTCTTACCTGTCTTGTGATTCAGACACTCGCACACCATCTCCAGTCCCCTCCCACCTTCAGACTAAGTTGTTAACTTTCCTGAACAGAATCAGCGTGTGGAATAAATTATCCTCTGTTTGGTCACCTAATGCAGAAGTATATTGAATGAATACAGTGACAACTGTGGTTCAGTGTACCCCTCATTCTCCATTTGTGTAGTGTTATTCCCCTCATCTCAAGTTGACTTCCTGACTGACCAAATCACAGGCAAAGATGAAATCTTATCTCCAGGCTTAAAATCTCTTCAAGTGCTTCCCAAAATTACTCGCATTTTGTAAAGGCATTGACTAGCACCTTTTTTCTGGGGGAGTGTGGGGGGGAAGGGCAGTAAGTAATTACATCACATCACAGTCAGGAGTGGAAGAACATGAGCTGGTAGTGAGTTTGGGGGTAGCCTTGGTGGACACAATGTATAGAGCCTGTGAAGTTTGTTATCTGGTGCTGCACTCAATGTTCTCCCCGCCCCCCCCACCTTTGTGATTGTAATTGGTTTCTGCAAATGGGTGTTTACATAAAGAATTCAGAAACTGTGGAACAGATGTTTTAAATTTGTCAAGCTATCAAGAATTACGATAGTTGTTTTAAGCAAGTATGTTTTGACCCAGCAAATAGTCTGATAGAATATTGGCTGTTTTGCAACATAGGCACATTATATCTTTATTCTTACTCTTCACAGAAATGAACAGTGTCTGGATATACCATCGCATCAAACTACCTTTCAGATTCTGCAGTTTTTCTTCTTCTTCTGCTTAATCTTGGGATGTCTTTTTGTAGTCTTATTTTTAGCTCTAACTTTATAAATTCTAATTTTCAAAACTGAAACCTCTCTGAATCTGTTTCTTTCTGAAGAATTGTAGGCATCACACCAAATTCCTTAACAAAGGATGAATTCATGTCAACAAGGAGAGGGAGGGAGGAGTAAATACTTTATAGTTTTTGCATTGTTTTTCACCAGCAGTCTAGTTATGTATGAATCTCTTGAAACCAGATTGAAATATTTTTCCTTGGTTTTTTAAATAATGCTTTAATATGTGGATATTATCTGGAACTAGAAGGTGGCATTCTCCAGCTGAAATTGCAAGTGATTTTACAAAGTAAGTACTACCAATTTTATTGACAGATTGAAGAGGAATTCAGATGAAATGTTGATGGAATTCACCTTTTATAGCCTTTCCCCCCAATTCCAATAACACATTAAACCTATGTAATAAACAGTGCTTCCATAGTTCACACTGTGCCCAAGGCGGGGACCACTACAATTTTGTATATGAGCTTCAGCATGGTTTTGTATTTATACATAATTGTATTATTTTCTATCAAGTTATTATGATTATTTAGGAATTTTAAGTGTTTTTTACCCAGATTAGTATTTTGAAGTGTGAGTCACATTAGGTATTATCTTGGTGTTGTAAAGTCACAAGTCAAAAAGTTACTATAGCAGATTACAGTCTTCAGATTCCAAAGATATTTGCTTTAAATTGGGTTATAGATGTTATTTTCAGATGTTGGTTTTGTCATAGATTGTCACATGGCAGTTTGGATAAGGCCCTCTTTCTTGCATTAATTTTTGTGCTTAAATTTCAGATTAAAAGGTAATCTAAGAGAAAGCATACTTGTTTTTACTGGAGAGTACTGAGAGAATTTGAGACTTAAGCTGATACAGGCAGTTTTGTTTCTCTCCAGAGAATTGTCAGTCTGAGAATTTTTCTGTCCTTCCAACCTTCTATTAGGCTGGTAGCAGAAAAAATACATAATTTACTGATAATCAGCTTTGACCATTCCATGGCAAGATGTATTTTTCTTTGGCCTTGTGGCCCTCACCCCCAAAAAATTACCTTGTTAATCAACCTCATGAGTTTTTGGGTGTTTAATGTTTTAAGCTGATTTCAGTTGTAGCCCCTAGAAACATTTTTTAACAAAATTTGTATTGATGAGACAAGTTGTTTATCTCATAAGTAGGATCTCTTAACAATATGTGTATGACATTAGCCCACTAGTTGGTGTTCTGGTTTTATGAAGTGGTCACTTGAATTTAGCAGCTCAGTTGAAATAAAGCCTAATATTTATGTTATCTAGTAGTGGGTTTGTTCTTAGAATATAAAATGATGATTACAGAATGGGTAATAAAATAACAGCAGGTGTAAGACCCCTGCTAAAAGTAAATATTAAAATAATTTTATCAAGGGTTTAAAAGTTTGGCTGCTGACAGTAGCCATTCCTTAAGATAACTGTGTCTCCACCTGCCTACAGAATAACCTTGGGAAACTGCCTTGTGAAACTGCTCTGTGTAACTGTCTCATGCGATAACACTTGCAGGAGTCTGGAAAAGAGTTGCAATAAAGTTCTGTGACCATTGTATAAACTTACCCCTTCCCTCACTAAAATCGCAACAAGAGTTTGCCCTTCAAAATAACCAATCACCAAATGCCCCGCATACATATGTTAATCAGGTGGCTATTGTCTTTAAAAACTGCTGTAACCCCTGCTCTGGGCTCTCTAGCTCTCTGGACTGCCTGAGGTGCTGGGGAGCCCGTTTGCACAAACGTATTAATAAATATCCTCTTGCTTTTGCATCTACTGGGCTGGAGTTTTGGGTCTTTGGGCGACCACCCAAGCGCGTTGGATTCCCAGATTTGGGGTCCTTCACAGGAAGGCATCAGTTTTGAAAGCAGTTGTGACAACTAGGGCTTTGGTCTTTATTTTCCAGTATCTTCTGCATCTAAGCCCTGTTATCTTTGCCATTAGAAAGCCCTAAGGAAACCTGCTTGGGCATTCAATTTTATGATTACATGTGTGTTGCCAGAAAACCTTTCCCATTACATTTTAGTGATGGATATTAAAAGCCAATTAATAGGGCTCCCTTAAATAAAAAGCTATTTAAACTATTTTCCAGAGTAAATAGTATTTTATTTTAAAACTAACCAGGAAATTAGGCTTTTAACAATACCTATAGTTGTCTTTTAAGAAAGCTTTAATGTTTTTCAGAAGGAAAATAAAACTAGGAAATGATAGTAAAGTGAGATGCAGGATAAGGAAAACTAGATGCTTTTAAGGCAGTATTTGCTTAGATTGTACTAGACTCTGTTATACTTTACTGATTTATGATATTAAGGCTTGAATTAATTATTTGAGGAGGTGAGCCATAATTTTCTCCTAATATTGCCACCTTTTAAATAGAATTTTCTTTCAGATATCCAGAAGACTTTAATATTTTGTTCATTGATTTTACAACAAAGTTCTTGAGCATATCACTGTTGGATTCAAGCTTGTTTTTATTTCCTTCGTAGCTTCTGGCATATAGTAGCTGTTTGACCTGATTGTCTTTTTATATTAACTCTAAATTTAGTAACTGGACCAGACATACTAATCTCACTTCAGCACCTTTCTTTCCCAGGGGAATGCAACAATTCCAGAGTTCATTGATAGAAATAAGTCAACTGGCAGGTTCAAGTAGAGAAATATCTTTTGCACCATGATTAGATCCACAAAAGAATATTTTTTTTGACAGGCAGAGTGGATAGTGAGAGAGAGAGACAAAGAGAAAGGTCTTCCATTTTGCCGCTGGTTCACAGTGGCCTCTGTGGCCAGCACATCTCGCTGATCCGAAGACAGGATCCAGGTGCTTCTCCTGGTCTCCCATGCGGGTGCAGGGCACAAAAGAATTTTTTTTATAAAATGGATGAATTTCAAATGAATAAATAGGATAAGCATCCGATAGCATTGACTGACTGGATAGTGTAACCTATTCTTTGGAAACTGAACTGAATGCAGATGCAGCTAAAATCAAAGAGTTAGTGAGGAGGATGTTCATAATGCCACACATTGAATTATCAGTCCCCCTGAGAAAAAGCATGGGTAATGAAAGTGTCACCAAAGAGGTAGGAGACAAAGCTGTAGTGACAAGACAACAAGAAACCAGATCCTGTGGTTTTGGAGATGCCAAAAGTGCTCCCTGAAAAGGCATTTTTAAAACCGCTAGAATAAAGTAGACATCAGGGAAGGATAAAACTGTGTTTTAAGAGCTAGTAACTTGCCCTGCTGTGAATCACTCTGATAAGGAGGTGACTGCCAAAGCAACCTTGTCAAATGCTGAGTTTGCATTACAATGAAAACGTATCCTGTGCACCAAGTTTGCTGATAAGGTCCCTGTTGCCCATGGTAACTGAATAACATCTTCCTTAACACAAAGTTTTAAAATGAAAATATTAAGATATGACACTGCGATATTTGGACAGATCAATAGAGCTTCTCTGTCAGATTTGTTGAAGAGTTGATCCCTTTGTAGCCACCAATGGGCAATCCCTGTCATTTTGCTCCACTTTTCTCACAACATCATTTCTGTATTCTCCCTTTCTTCCATTTTAAATACTCAAAGGTACAAGCGAACAGCATTCTTATTCAAGTTAGGAAATATGAATTGGAAAGTTGTGATAATTCAGCAACTATATTGAAATTGAAAAGGAACCTCTTATATATACAAAAGTTTTAAACAAACCTGAAAGTTTTGAAGGAAATTAGAATTAACGATGGTGGCAATTATTTTCCTAACATGTAAAATATTCCAGTTATGTATCCAGCTCTTCTCACCTATGGACTTATGTCTCCAAGGTAGGCCTGTCTGGGCATGTTGTCTACTCTCTCCTTGTCAACAGACAGAAGTAAAACAGCAATCTTTGCTTCAGAATAAGTACAAGACACATCTGATTTCTCATGCTATCCCCACTGCTCAGAGACTCCTGGGCATCCACAGTTTTTCTCCTGTGTTGTCAGAGACTCAAAAAAAAAAATACAGAACTTGTTAATTAGGAAACTGTCCCCTGCTCCAATTATACTGGGGAAAAATGATCTTTTTCCCAAGGGGACACATTCTTGAGCCAGGGCTTCTGCTTTGGTAGCAGAATATGAGCTGCATTTTCTCTACTTCTTTCTGCTCTATGGTTAGTGCATTTCAACAGCACAGAGATCCAGATTCTGCACTGTCCTCCTCAAGATAATTTATTCAGACATAGACCCCCTCATCTCAAGTTTTGTATGTTCTGCCAGTTTCACTCACAGGGATTTTTATTTCACATATTTAGAAGTAGAGGAACTACAGCTTACTAGCTGACATATTTTATCTTCCTCTGATACTTACTGACCACTCTTTTGCTATGACTTAATGAAAGGTGAACCTTTAACATGATTAGAACTGCTATTCTTTTGGTCCCTTTATGAATACAACACTCTGTTATTTTTTTAAGGCTTTATTTATTTTATTTGAAAGGCAGAGAGAGAGAGAGAGAGGTTTTCCATTCAGTGGTTTACTCCCCAAATGGCTGGAGTGGGGCCTATATAGAGCCAGAAGCCAGGAGCTTCCTCTGGGTCTGCCACATGGCTGCAGGGGCCCAAGCACTTGGGCCATTTTCCTCTGCTTTCCCAGGCAACAGCACCAAGCTGGGTCAGGAATGGAGCAGCCAGGACTTGAACCAGTGCACATATGGGATGCTGGCACTGCAGTCAGTGGCTTTACCTGCTATGAGATGGTGCCACCTCCTCTCAGATTGCATAGTAATGGCATTTGTCTTCTAAACATGTGGTGCCTCTCATGGAAAAAAACTCTCCTCCCTCTTATTCCCACTCTTCTTTCTTACTGAGATTCATCCTCATTTGACTTTATACATATATGAAGAACTCTGTTAAGTAATGAGTGCAACAAATAGTATAAGGAGAAAAAAAAGAAAAATGAAATAAAGCTGTTCATGAAAATCAAGACAAAGGCAGCTCAGGGCATCCCATCTCAAAGTGTCAACATCACTTCTGCAGATGTTGTTTTAGGTGATCTATTCTAGCAGATCAAGAAGAACATATGGTATTTGTCCCTTTGGGACAGGCTTATTTCACTAAGTATAATGTTTTTCACAGTCATCCATTTTTGTTGCAAATGACCGGATTTCAATTTTTTTTACTGCTGTGTAGTGTTCCATAATATACATATCCCATAATTTCCTTATCCAGTCTTCGGTTGAAGGGCATTTAAGTGAGTTCCGTGTCTTAGCTACTGTGAATTGAGCTCTAAAAAACATGGGAGTGAAGATGAAACTTTTATTCACTGATTTCACTTCCCTTGGTAAAATTCCAAAAGAGGAATGACTGGGTAATATGGTAGGTCTATATTCAGATTGCTGAGGTATATCCAAACTTGTTGCTGTGGATTCATTCTGAGAGGAGGAGCATGGTAGGAGCAAGAGGCACGGAGTCACCACACAGACCCCGGGAGTCAGGTGAAAGCAGGCCAGAGGTGAGCATCCTGCAGACTCGTTTATTTCAGTTGGTACAGCACCTTAAATAGCCGAGGCAGCCAATCCAGTCAAGGGGTGGTTTATGCCCTAACCAATCTCAGCCCATTGCCAGGCAGGCTCTGTTGCCAGGTGGGTTCCAAAGCCATTCCTGAGAAACTGATGCTCACTTGCCAGCAGCCATCTTGGCATGGCCTTCTTCCACCACACAAACTGTCTTCCATAGTGGCTTTGCCAGTTTACATTACTTCCAAAAGTGGATTAGGGTAACTTTTCGCCCATATCCTCACCACCATTTTCTGTTTGTTGAATTCTTTATGAAAGCCATTGTAACTGGGCTGAGGTGCAGCCTTTTTGTGGTTTTGATATTAATATCCATGACAGCTAGTGATCCTGAACATTTTTTCATGTGCCTCTTGGCTATTTGGATATCTTGTTTTAAGAAATGTCTGTTTAAGCCCTTTGCCAATCTCTTAACTGGTTTGTTTGGTGTTGGGGAGTTTCTTGATCTCTTTATAATTAGGCTTATTAATCCTTTATTATTTGCATAGCTTGTAAATAATTTTTCCCATTCTATTGGTTGCCACTTTATATTCCTGAATGTTTCTTTTATAGTGAACAAACTTCTTAATTTGCTGTAATCTCATTTGTTAATTTAGGCTTAGACTGTCTATACCTCTGGGGTCTTTTCCAAGATATCTTTGAATATGCAAATGTCTTCCAAGTTTTCCCCAATGTTTTCTAATAATTTGATGACTTTGTGTCATAGACTTAGATCTTTAACCCATTTTTGAGTGGATTTTTGTGTAAGATGTAAGGTAGTGGGAGCCTCTTGAGTTCACACACTCTGACATTATTTAGACAAGGCCATAATCAAAGTGGAAGTTCTCTCCACTTTCAGAGACAGGCATCTCCTTGTTTGATGGCCCCTTCTATCCACCAAGATATAATTCACAGAGATCTTAAATTTAGGTCATTTTTGCTGCAATGTGGGATTTAAACACCTAAGAATAATTCTTTTTTTTATTTTTTATTTTTGACAGGCAGAGTGGATAGTGAGAGAGAGAGACCGAGAGAAAGGTCTTCCTTTTGCCATTGGTTCACCCTCCAATGGCTGCCGCGGTAGGCGCACTGTGCCTGGTGCACTGTGCTGATCCGATGGCAGGAGCCAGGTGCTTCTCCTGGTCTCCCATGGGGTGCAGGGCCCAAGGACTTTGGCCATCCTCCACTGCACTCCCTGGCCACAGCAGAGAGCTGGCCTGGAAGAGGGGCAACCGAGACAGAATCCACTACCCCAACCAGGACTAGAACCCAGTGTGCCAGTGCCGCAAGGCAGAGGATTAGCTTGTGAGCCGCGGCACCAGCTAGAATAATTCTTTGTTAATTGAAGAGTTCAACCAATGGTATTAAGAAGAAAAAGAAAATACTAAAAATAATAAAATAATAAGCTGTTCCACGACAGTCAGGACAAGGGCTTATCAAATCATTGCTTCTCATAGTTTCAATTATACTTCTATAGGTTTCCTTTTAGGTGCTCAGTTAGTTGTCACAGATCAGCGAGGACATATGATATTTCTCCATTTTGGACTGACTTATTTCACTCAGCCTGATGCTCTCCAGATTCCTCCATTTTGTTGCAAATGATTGGATTTATTTATTTTTTTTATCACTGTGTAGTACCTCAGAGAGTATATATAGTATAATTTATTTATCCAGTCTTTTGTTGATGGGCATTTAGGTTAATTCCTTGTTTTAACTATTGTGAACTGAGCAGCAATAAACATGGAGGTACAGATGGCTCTTTTGCTTGCCAATTTAATTTCCCTTGTGTAAATTCTGAGGAGTGGGATGGCTGGGTCATATGGTAGGGCTATATTCATATTTCTCATGTATCTCCAAACTGCCTTCCATAGTGGCATTACCAGTTTGCATTCCCACCAACAATGGATTAGTGAGCCTTTTTCTCCACATCCTCACCAACATCTATTAGTTGTTTTCTGTATGAGGGTCTTTCTAACTGGGGTGAGGTGAAACTTCATTGTGGTTTTGATTTGCATTTCCCTGATGGTTAGTGATCCTGAACATTTTTTCATGTTTCTTTTGGCTGTTTGGATTGCTTCTTTTGAAAAATGTCTGTTCAAGTCCTTGGACCATCTCTTAAGTGTGCTTTTTTATTTATTTATTTATTTTATTTTATTTTTTTGTGTGTGATAGGGGTTCTTGATCTCTTTGTAGATTCTAGTTATTAATCTTATCAGTTGAATAATTGCAAATAATTTCTCCCAATCTGTTGGTGGCATCTTCAGTTTCCTGTTTTTTTTTTTTTTAATTTTTCTAGAGAGAGACAGAGAGCTATAAACAGAGAGAGAGAGAGAGAGAGAGAGAGAGAGAGAGAGAGAGAGAGAGAGGGAGAGAGAGAGAGAGAGAGAGAGAGATCTTCCTTCCATTTGTTCATCCCCCAAATGGCCACTATAGCCAGTGCTCTGCACCGATCCAAATCCAGGAGCCAGGTGCTTCCTCCCTGTCCCCCATGCAGGTGCAGGGCCCAAGCACTTTGGTCCACCCTCCACTGCCTTTCCAGGCCACAGCAGAGAGCTGGACTGGAAGAGGAGCAACCGAGACAGAGTCTGGTGCTCCATCCAGGAATAGAACCCGGGGTGCCAGCACCACAGAAGGAGGATCAGCCTAGTGAGCTGTGGTGCCAGCCCACTTTCCTGTTTCTTATGCATTACAGAAACCTGTCAATTTGATCTAATACCAGTTGTTAACTTTGGCTTTGGCTTCCTGTGCCTCTGGGCTCTTTTCCAAGAAGTCTTTTCCTGTGCCAACATCTTGCAGGATTTCTCTGATGTTCTCTAAAAATTTGATGATTTCAAGTCATAGATTTAGATCTTTAATCCATGTTGAGTGGATTTTTGTGTGAAGTGTAAGGTAGGAATCTTGCTTCATATTTCTGCATGTTGAAATCCACAAAGCTAAATAATAGCTAAAACAATTTTATGGAACCAAAACAAAACTGGAGGCATCACAATACCGAATTTCAAGACATGCTACAGGGCAGTTATAATTGAAACAAGCTGGTACTCATAAAAACAGATAGACCAATGGAACAGAATAGAAATACCAGGAATCAATCCAAACAACTACAACCAACCTGCATTTGATCAAGGAGCTAAAACCAATTCCTGGAGCGAGGACAGTCTATTCAACAAATGCTGCTGATAAAACTGCATTTCCAAATGCAGAAGTGTGAAGCAAGACCCCTATCTTACACCTTACACAACAATCCACTCAACATGGGTTAAAGGTCTAAATTTATGACCCAACACCATCAAATTATTAGAAAACATCAGGGAAACTGTGCAAGATAGTGGCACAAGCAAAGACTTTTTGGAAAAGACCCCAGGCAGCCAAAGGCAAAATTAACAACTGGGATTACATCAAATTCAGAAGTTTCTGTACTGCAAAAGAAATAGTCAGGAAAGTGAAGAGGCAACCAACAGAATGGGAGAAAATATTTGCAGATTATGCAACTGATAAAGGATTAATACCCAGAATCTACAAAGAGATCAAGAAACTCCACAAAACAAAACAAACAGCCCACTTGAGATGATCCAAGGACTTGAACAGACAATTTTCAAAAGAGGAAATTCAAACAGCCAATAGGCACATGAAAAAGTGTTCAGGATCATTAGTCTTCAGGGAAATGCAAATCAACACCACAGTGAAGTTTCATCTCACCCCAGTTCTAATGTATTTCATACAGAAATCAACAACAGATGCTGGCCAGGATGTGGGGAAAAGGCACACTAATCCACTGTTGGTGGGAATGCAAACTGGTAAAGCCATTATGAAAGACAGTTGGAGATATATCAGAAATCTGAATATAGCCCTAGCAAGTGACCCAGCCAATCTACTCCTCAGAATTTACCAAAGGGAAATTAAATAAGAGCCATCTGCACCTTAATGTTTATTGCAACTCAATTCACAATAGCTAAGACCTAGAATCAGCCCAAATGCCTATCAACAGAAGACTGGATAAAGAAATTATGGGATGTGTACCCTAAGGAAAAGTACACAGTGATAAAAATAATAAAATCTGATCATTTGCAACAAAATTAGAAATCTGTAAAACATCATGTTGAGTAAAATAAGCCTGTCCCAAAGGGACAAATGTAATATGTTCTCCCTAATCTATAACAACTAACTGAGCACCTAGAGGGAAACATGTATAAGTGAAACTAACACTATAGGAAGCAATGACTTGATCATCCCGTGTCCTGACTGTCAAAGAACAGCTTACTATTTTATTCTTTTTAGTATTTTTTCTACTTAGTACCATTGGTTGAAAATTTTACTTAACACAGAACTATTCTTAGATGTTTAAATCCAATTTAAAATTGACCCCAGTAAAAATAAGAGTGGGAATAAGTGAGAGAAGAGATATACAGTTCAGCACAGGTTCCTTCAGACTTACCCCTAAGGGTAAAGCTAAATCTTGCTATGAGACTCAAAATCCCATAAGTTGGCATGTACCAATGCCATCTCACTAGTGAAAGTGATCAGTTTAAGTTCATAATTAATCATAAAGATGTGAATAAGTGTCTGCTAATAATAATAGATATAATTAAAAAGGATATAACCATTCAATATGTGGAAGCAGGTCACACAGCAGACTAATAGAATGACAAATGCCCTAAACAACACTTTGGCCTCAGAATCAGCCCTAATGGCATTTGGATCTGGCTAAAAAGCCCATGAGAGTATTTCAGGCATGGAAAACTAAGACACTGTTGCAAAAAATGACCTACATGAAACATCTCTGAGTGATATTTCAGTGGAAAGAAGGTGCCATCAGAGAAGGAGATGCCTTTCTCAGAAGGGAGGAGATAACTTCCACTTTGATTATGGCCTTATTTAAATAAAGTCTGAGTTTGGGAAGTCAAGAGGCTTTGATAGCCTTGGCAGCTCATGACAAGAGCCTCATGTGACTATTGACATCATAAATAAGAGTGTCAATTGTTAAATCAACAACAGGAGTCATTGTGCACTTACTCCCCATGTAGGATCTCTGTGCTTAATGTGTTGTACTATGGGAATTAATGGTAAAACTAGTCTTTGAACAGTACTTTGTACTTTGTGTGTCTCAGTGGGTGCAAACTGTTTAAACCTTTACTTAGTCTAGACTTGATCTAAATATAAAGATAATTTAAAACTAAATCTTAATGAAGGATGGGATGGGGGAACAAGTAGGAGATGGGGTGATTTGTGGCTGGGAGGGTGGTTATGGGGGAAAAACAACTTTATTCCAGAAGTTATACTTCTGAAATTTGTATTTATTAATAAAAGTTTTCTATAAAAAAAGAAACATCAAATTCTGTCCATATTTAGACAAGTCTGTAAGCAAAATGGAAGTTCTCTCTTCTCTTCAGAGAAAAGTACATACTTCTTTGATGGCCCCTTCTTTCTTTTGGGTTCTCACAGAGATCTTTCAAGTAGAACATTTTTACCACAATGTCCTGACTTTCCATGCATGAAATGCTTTCAGGTTGTTTTCTTTCAGGCCAGGATGCCTTAAGGGCTGATTCTGAGGTCATAATTCCACTTAAATAGATTGTAATTTATGAATCCATTGTGTGGACTGCTTGCATTTTGGAACATTCTCCTCTTAATTCTATTTTATTATTATGAGAACTTGGTCCTATTTAGGTGAGCAGTTTAACACTTAATCCTATCTATATGTTCACTTTAACAATTTATGTAACACTTGACATGGTATTTTTACTTCCAAGCTTAATGGGATTTGCAGTTCCATGCAGGTTTTGAAACTGTATCCTTAGAATTTAATCCTTAGGGATTTATACAATACTATACAATTTTGCAGTTATAAACTCCCTACTCCCTCCCTTACTCCCACTCTTATTTTTATAGACATCCATCCTCAATTTTATACATGTATGATTTTATACATGTATGATTAAGTCTATGTTTAAAAAAAGAGTTCAAGTGTTGTAAAGAAAAACAAAATAAAACTCTTTTTTTTAATTTTTGACAGGCAGAGTGGACAGTGAGAGAGAGAGACAGAGAGAAAGGTCTTCCTTTTGCCGTTGGTTCACCCTCCAGTGGCCGCCGTGGTAGCGCACTGCGGCCGGCGCACCGCGCTGTTCCGATGGCAGGAGCCAGGTGCTTATCCTGGTCTCCCATGGGGTGCAGAGCCCAAACACTTGGGCTATCCTCCACTGCACTCCCTGGCCACAGCAGAGAGCTGGCCTGGAAGAGGGGCAACCGGGACAGGATCGGTGCCCCGACCGGGACTAGAACCCGGTGTGCCGGTGCTGCAAGGCGGAGGATTAGCCTGTTGAGCCACGGCGCCGGGGGCTGTTCAAATGATCCCTTCTTAAAATGTCAATTTCACTTCTACAGATTTAGTTTTAGGTACTGTGTAGATTCTCACAGATCAGTGAAATCATATGATATTTATACTTTTGGGACTGGCTTATTTCTGTAAGTGTAATGTTTTCCAGTTTCATACACTTTGTTGCAAATGACAGGATAGAATTTTTTAAAAATGTGTAGTATTCTATGGTGTATATATCCCATAATATCTTCAGGTTTAGAAATTTAGGTGATGCTGGCTTCATGGAAAGAATTTGGGTGAATTCCCTGCCTTTCAATTGTTTTGAATAACTGGAGACGAATTGGAGGTAGTTCTTTAAGTGTGTAATATAATGAAGCATTGAATCCATCTGGTCCTGGGCTTCTTTGTTGGGAGGGCCTTTATTACTGATTCAATTTTAACTTGGTTATGGGTCTGCTTAGGTTTTCCATGTCTTCAGGTTCAATTCAGGTAAGTTGTGTGTGTCCAGGAATCTATCCATTTCTGATAGATTTCCCAATTTTTTGGTAAACAACTCTTTGTAGTAATTTCTGATGACTTTTTAACTGTGGTGTCTGTTGTTACTTTTCCTTTTTCATTTCTAATTTTATTGATTTTTGTCTGCTCTTTCCTTTTTTGTTCAGTTGGTGTAATGGTGTGTCAATTGTGTTTGTTTTTTCACAAAGCCAGATCTCCATTTTGCTGATTTTTATATTTTTTGGTTTCAATTTTGTTGATTTCTTCTCTATTTTGGTTTGGTTTGCTGTCATTTTTCTAGATCCTTGAGATTCATTTATGTGATGCCTTTCCAATTTTCCTGAGCTGCAATCACTAATGGAATACCTAAAAGGTAATCCATAGGAATGAAATCAGTGTTTTGAGATTTGGTGATTGCTTACAGATCTCATCTCTACTATTAAGGAACAGTGGTTCTTTTCATAGTATATTTTAAACTCTTTACTTAGTGTAGGGCTAATCTTACAAGTGTAAAGTATTCTGAAAATAGATATTTCTAAAAATTAAGAGAGGAATAGGAGGGAGAAGGGTAGGAACATGAGGGAGAGGGAGTATTAGGGTATGTTCTTAAATTTGTTTATATGAAATAAATGACATTTACATCCCTTAAATAAAAATTTTAAAAAATAAAATCTTAAAAAGAAAAAGCATCAAATTATGTTTTCTTTTACTTGTATATTTAATAAACTTGAATTCTACAGCATGTCCATAATCATTTATTATTCCAAGAGCTTTTTGGTCCATTCTTTGAAGTTTTCTAAATAGAAATTTGTGTCTTCTGTGAACATACTCTTATTTCTGTGCAGAAGCTCCAGTAGTGATCACAGTGCTGTCTTGTGGTTCATGGATTTCTGATGTTATTAGATAGTTTAGGATATCTTGGTCAGGATCTTGGATGAGGATGGATGAGTATAATACCTCATTAGGAGATTGGAGGGAGTCCTTATGTTGTTATTCCAGATTGCAAGTCATGTCAAAAAATAAATGAGAAGAAACTCAGGACAAGGAAACCCAAGGATAAGCCTGGTATGATGATGGGAGTGCACTGAGCAGTTATGGGGCAATGGGAGCTGTGAGATATAGGGACACAGTAGGGCCAAGATAAGTTATGTGTGCTGTTAATGGACTCTGTCTTGGACGCTTGCATGCACTCATCCAAGTTTTTTTTCTCTTAACAATCAATCTAGCGTCACCTTTACCTGCTTTAGAAAATGTCTAAGTATGCCAACTACCACGATTTTAGACTTACCAGGCATAGTTTCTCATGCCTTAATTGGCATCATCTTTTTCTTTTTGGGCTGTTAATGACATTTGTGAAGAATCAGATAGTTCTAACCTTCACTGGGTAAATGACCTGGCCCTGCCGTGTTAAAGTGGGAATCTTTATCCCCAAGCTGTGGGGAGATGGCAGCTCCCAGTAACCTCTTCAATTCAGCCCATTTCCAGCCCCCTCATCGCTGATCTGGAGGATCTGATGTTGCCCACGAGCATGTGTTTTGTCTTGTGAGCAGTGAACTTGCAAAAACAATATGACAACAAGCCATATTTCTGTTTTTCATACAATTTTGTGTTTTGCCTGGAGTCAATAACTGTGTTAGCATAATTTTCTGTGTACTTATCAGGTAACTGTGCACATACCACAGCTACTATGCTGTATGATACACTCAGTTTATGAGGTCTCTGTAAGTATTGCTGATGTTTTCCACATCCCCTGTGGTGGGTATCCTTTTTCTTGCATCTCATACTTTCTTGAGGACCTTTTTTTTTTTTGAATAGGAGACTCACTCTCCCAAGGCATTACCTCATTTCCTTCCAGGACCTCGGGGGGGGGGGCTGCAGGGCACTGTATGGAGCAGTTCATAGCTGTGTACCACAGAACTAATTTTCTTTCTGGGATGCTATGGTTCCATAATGGTTGTGCTGGTGTCAAGGTGCAGTGACAACAGCCTCTGTCCTGCACTGGAAGGTATCTGATTTCTTCCAGTACTGTGCCCTGCCTTCAAAAGCCTTCCTCTTGCCTGGCTTTTTGTATAGATGTGGTGACCTATTCAAGCCTCATCTTTCCCTGTAGCATGGGATTTTCTGTTCTCACAATGAGGAGCTTCCATTGTGGTTCAAGGAGCATGTGGATCATCTAACTGGGAAAGCACCTGTGAAATGGGACATCTATGTGCTTGTACCAACATTCACCGTTCTGTCTCTTGTGAGGGCCACATGGGCTGATACTCAGGAAATAATTCTATTCGTAGTCATGTTTTGGGTTGTGATTTGAGTTCATCAATGACTTGATTATTCTGGAAGTTGTGCAAGCAACCTTCCAACATGATTTTTCAGCAGCCACTAGGCCCTAGTGTTATAATGCTAATAAATATAACATTTGCACACTATATTATTTATTGTTTATGTGATAAACATTGTAGATAATGATGATAGAATAGCAAATGTGTTTTCTGGTCATCCTTGTGTCTTAACGAAATTGTTTGAAGTTCATTAAGATACACTTGCAACTTCCATGTACATGATTTCTCAGTACTGTGCTGAGATATTGGACAATTTCATATCAAGGTCATATGTTCCATCTCTAATTTCTTGTTTTTTTATGAGACTTTAGCCTCTAATTTTTAAAAATTTTATAAACAATAAATTCAGACACCTTTATGTTAGATTCATGAGTATTGTATTAAGCAGTATGATGTCTTCCTGATTTAAGGTCCTCCTTTCTTCTGGATTTTACAAAATATAAATTTGGGGATATTTTTTCTATGTCCCATAAATATGCTTTAGATTTTATTTTATTGCCAGTAAATTGCTCATTTGAATACCCAGGAATCAAAATATAATGTACATAATAAGCTGTACAGATCAATAGGTGTTACTCTGTGAATTTATCTATCAAATTTATTTTTGAGTTTTATTAATACCATCTTATATATCAATCTTAGCACAAGTTACATGCAAGTAACCTGATGTGCTTTCTATTTCTAATGTTATCAACTTTCCCTAAATGCTGCAAGTTTTCTTACAATATTCATGATCAAAATTGCATGGAATCATCTAGCATCAGTGTCATAATACTCCTTTGCAAGTCATATGTTTTGTTATGTATTGTGGATTCTTTTGGAACTCTACACTAGTCTTTGATTTTGGAAATTTTCCAAAGTCAGTTCCTCATATTGATGTTACATTTCCAATACATTGTTATGGTATTTGAAATTTTCTTGATTTAAATTCTGTGAAGCGTATTTTTCTTTTGCAACCATACAAGCAAGGTCTCTTTTCCATGAAATTTCTGAATAGTGTTTTTTTACTAACACTCCTTCTACAAAAGTATTCACTTCTACACAATATCAAAATGCATGTCAATCATTTACTCATCTTAGTTGACATTCTTTTTGAAATCATGAAGCTCCTCCTATTCCTCTAAATTGTATAATTGCTTCCAAGTATGTGGTTTTGCAAAATTGTGAACTATAGTGGACCTTTTAAAAATATTAGTACACTAGGCAGCATAGAATGTTATTGCTTCAAAATCTCCAAATTTTCATTATCAATATGATTGCAACTTTAAGAATTTCATATCTCTATCCTTTATATAATATTGTTACTCCATTACTGATTTTACCAAGTTACTACATCCTATAATAAAAATCAAACATCTTCTATAAATGAGACATTTTCTCATTTTTATCTTAGAATTTATTATTCCTACCTGAATAGTGAGTTAAGAAAGCCCTACTTTATGACAGTTCTAACATAGGAAAACTACAGATACCATGAGTTGCTTTATCATGGTATGATCTTGCTCTAAGTGCTGCAGGTTGTCCTAACTCAGGTTAATGGGATTTAAGCATTGAAAGGCCAGCAGAATCGTTATCACTAATGGATATATCATTCAGTTTTTTGGATATTCTTGGATCTGTTAACTAACTTCTGTTTTTGAAAATTTTCCAAAATGTATCATACCCCATTTTTGCATTTCAGCAAATATGCATGCATATGTTTGTCTTTTAATTATGGTTCACCATAAAATATTCATTATTGGTAAGGGGGATCAAAGCAGAAAATTACTTTGTCATGTCCATTGGATTTCTTCTTTTTTATTTTTTTCTTTCATTTTGTTATTTCCATCCCATATTATCAATATTAATAAGCACACCAATCTTGTCACTACAAATATATGACTGTTCTTTTGGGCATTTACATTTTAATATAAATTCACTGAAAATTGTTCAAGTTATCCTAGTAACTTCCATTTTCATGCTCTATCAAAACATTTTTAGGAAGGTACACTCTTTTACACACTTGATGAAATACATTTTTCACGTTTATTTTTTACTTCTCCATTCACTTTAAAATGCCCATGCATTAGATTGAGACACTATTTCCACAGTTTCAAGATTATATGTGGGAATATGAGGGGAAGGAGGAAAAAGAGATGGAGGGTGGGAGGGAGGAAAAGGTCATATCACCATGTTACTAAATCGGTATGTATGAAACACATGAAGCTTCTATACCTTAAATAAAATTTCAAAAAGAAAAAAGATTATTGAAATAAGCTGGGGCTGGAACTATTGCATAGCAGGTAAAGCTGCCACCTGCAGTGTTAGCATCCCTTATGGGTACCAGCTCTTGTCTTGGCTGCTCCACTTTTTTTTTTTTTTGACAGGAAGAGTGAGAGTAAGAGAAAGATGGAGAGAAAGGTCTTCCTTTTTCCGGTGATTCACCCCCCCCCCAAGTGGACACTACGGCCAGCAGCTGCAGCTGGCGCACCACGCTGATCCAAAGCCAGGAGCCAGGTGCTTCTCCTGGTCTCCCATGTGTGTGCAGGGCCCAAGGACCTGAGCCATCCTCCACTGCACTCCTGGGCCACACAGAGTGCTGGTATGGAAGAGGGGTAACCAGGACAGAATCTGGTGCCCGAACTGGGACTAGAACCCAGGGTGCCGGTGCCACAGGAGGAGGAGTTGCCTAGTGAGTCCTGGCACCAGCCCTGCTCTACTTGTGATCCAGCTCTTTGCTATAGCCTGGGAAAGCAGTAGAAGTTGGCCCAAGTCCTTGATCCCCAGCACCTGTGTGGGATACCTAGAAAAAACCCTGGCTCCTGGCTTCAGATAGGTGCAGCTCCAGGCATTGTGGCCAACTGGAAAGTGAACTAGTGGATGGAAAACCTCTGTCTTTATCTCCTTCTTTCTCTGTGTAACTCAAATAAATAAATCTTTAAATAAAAAAGAAATAAACTGCTTATGATTCCCCTGATTTAATTGCCTGCAACATTTCTGTATTTTTAAAGTAATTTTTACTATTTTATCTATATCCATTATATCTACTTGTGAACCTATTTTGTTCCTACAAAATTTCCCCTGGTATACCCAGTAGTCAAAATATAATGAACATAGAAATATGCACATTTATCTGTTGTATGAATTATACCTACTGCCTAACTAAATACTCAATAACCTAATTTATGTCAAATCTAGCACAAGAAATTTCAGGGTACATTATTTTGCTTTGTCTCTGGTAAGGCATTATCTGTCTAAATTCTAGAAGTTGCCTGAGCAAATTCCATGTTCATACTATCTGAGAACATTCTAGTGCCAGTTCCATCACTCTTATTAGCAGTCTTTTTAAGCCTTTATGTATTACCATGAAACTGTAACATTTCATTAAGGGCATTTAGGCTATTTACTTGTTTGGTCTTCACATTCATGGAGCTCACTTTTTTTCAAAAATATTCTAGTCTAGGCCAATCTCACTGTTTTGCATTTGTGGCCATAATGATTTAAATTTATTTTTTAAATAATTTTTTTAGTGTAATCATTTTGTTTTTATTTAGTAAATATAAATTTCCAAAGTACAGTTTATGGATTACATTTCCCCCCCATAATTTCCCTCCCACTCGCACCCCTCACATCCCCCACTCTCTATCCCATTCCATTCACATTGATTCATTTTCAATTATCTTTATGTGCAGAAGATCGATTCAGTATATATTAAGTAAAGATTTCATCAGTTTGCAACCACACAGAAACACCACAAGTGTAAAAATGCTGTTTCAGTACTAATTATAGCATTTCTTCACATTGGACAACACATTAAGGACATATCCCACATGAGAAGTAAGTACACAGTGACCCCTGTTGTTGACTTAACAAATTGACACTCTTGTTTATGGCATCAGTAATCTCCCTAGGCTCTAGTCATGAGTTGTCAAGGCTATGGAAGCCTTTTGAGTTCATCGACTTCGATCTTATTCCAACAGGGTGATAGTCAAAGTGGAAGTTCTCTCCACCCTTCAGAGAAAGGCACCTCCTTCTCTGATGGCCCCGTTCTTTCCACTGGGATCCTACTCGCAGAGATCTTTGGTTTAGGTCTTCTTCTTCTTCTTCTTTTTTTTTTTTTCCCAGAGTGTCTTAGCTTTCCATACCTAAAATACTCTCATGGGCTGTTCAGCCAGATCCGAATGCCTTAAGGGCTGATTCTGAGGCCAGAGTGTTGTTTAGGACATCTGCTATTCTATGAGTCTACTGTGTGTCCTGCTTCCCATGATGGATCCTTCTCTCCCTTTTTGATTCTATCAGTTAGTATTCGCATACGCTAGTCTTGTTTGTGTGATCCTTTTGACTCTTAGACCTATCAGTGTGATCAACTGTGAACTGAGATTGATCACTTGGACTAGTGAGATGGCATTGGTACATGCCACCTTGATGGGATTGTATTCGAATGCCTTGGCATGTTTCTAACTCCACCATTTGGGCAAGTCCGATTGAGCATGTCCCAAATTCTACACCTCCTCCCTCTCTTATTCCCACTCTTATATTTAACAGGGATCATTTTCAGTTAAATTTAAACACCTAAGAATAATTGTGTGTTAATTACAGAGTTCAACCACTAGTACTAGAACAAAACAAAAATACTAAAATGGATAAAGTATTACATTGTACATCAACAGTCAGGACAAGAGCTGATCAAGTCACTGCTTATCATAGGGCCCATTTCACTTCAACAGGTTTCTCCTTAGGTGCTCAGTTAGTTGTTGCTGATCAGGAAGAACATATGATATTTGTCACTTTGGGACTGGCTTAATTCACTCAGCATGATGTTTTCCAGATTCCTCCATCTTGCTGAAAACAACTAGGTTTCATTGTTTTTGACTGCTGTATAGTATTCTATGCAGTACATGTCCCACAATTTCTTCATCCAGTCTACTGTTGGTGGGCATTTGTGTTGGTTCCAGAACTTAGCTATTGTGAATTGAGCTGCAATAAACATTGAGGTGCAGACAGCTTTTTTGTTTGCCAATTTAATTTCCTTTTGGTAAATTCTAAGTAGTGCTATGGCTGGGTTGTATGGTAGGGTTATGTTCAGGTTTCTGAGAAATCTCGACTGACTTCCATAGTGACTTAACCAGTTTGCATCCCCACCAACAGTGGGTTAGTGTCCCTTTTTCCCCACATCCTCTCCAGCATCTATTGTTGGTAGATTTCTGAAAGCCATTCTAACTGGGGTGAGGTGAGACCTCATTGTGGTTTTGATTTGCATTTCCCTGATTGCTAGTGATCTTGAACATTTTCTCATATGTCTGTTGGCCCTTTGGGTTTCCTCTTTTGAGTAATATCTATTGAGTTATTTGGGCTATATCTTAGCTCTAGCTAAAACTTCCAGAGCTATATTGAATAGCAGTGTTCAGAGTGGGCATCCCTGTCTGGTACCAGATCTCAGTGAAAATGCTTCCAACTTTTTCCCATTCAATGGGATGTTGGCCATGGGTTTTTCATAAATTGTTTTGATTGTAATGAGGAATGTTCCTTCCATACCCAGTTTGCTTAGAGTTTTCATCATGAATTGGTGTTGTATTTTATCAAATGCTTTCTCTGCATCTACTGAAATAATTATATGGGTTTTCTTCTGCAGTCTGTTAATGCGGTATATCACATTGATTGTTTTGTGAATATTGAACCATCCCTGCATATCAGGGATAAATACCACTTAGTCTGGGTGGATGATCTTTCTGCTGTGTGTTGCATTATATTGGCCAGAATTTTAATGAGGATTTTTGCACCTATGTTCATCAGGGATATTGGTCTGTAATTCTCTTCCAATGCTGCATCTTTTTCTGGCTTAGGAATTAAGGTGATGCTGGCTTCATAGAAAGAATTTTGGAGAATTCCCTCTTTTTAAATTGTTTTGAATAGTTTGAGAAGAATTGGAGTTAGTTTTTCTTAAAATGTCTGGGAGAATTCAGCAGTGAATCCATCTGGTCCTGGCCTTTTCTTTGTTGGGAGGGCCTTAATTACTGTTTCAATTTCTGATTCAGTTATGGGTCTGTTTAGGTTTTCTATGTCTTCCTGGCTCAATTTAGGTAGGTTGCATGTGTCCAGGAATCTATGCATTTCTGATAGATTTCCCTGTTTATTGGCATACAAGTCCTTGTAGTAATTTCGGATGATTCTTTTTATTTCTGTGGTGTCTGTTATTACGTTTCCTTTTTCACCCCTTTTTTATTGATTTGAGTCTTTTCTTTTTTTAGTTAGTTGGGCCAATGGAGTGTCAACTTTGTTTATCTTTTCAAAAAACCAGCTGCTCATTTCACTGATTTTCTGTAATTTTTTTTATTCAATTCTGTTGATTTCTCCTCTGATTTTAATTATTTCTCTTCTCCTACTAGATTTGGGTCTGATTTGCTGCAAGTTTTCTAGATGCTTGAGATGACTTGAAAGCTCATCTATTTGGTGCCTTTCCAATTTCTTGAGGCACCTATTGATATAAACTTTCCTCTTAATATTGCTTTTGCTCTATCCCATAAGTTTTGGTATGTTGTGCTGTTATCCTCATTTACTTCCAGAAAATTTTTGATTTCTCTTTTAATTTCTTCTATGACCCATTGTTCATTCAGGAGCATGTTGTTCAATCTCCATGTGTTTGCATGTGCTCTAGGGATTCCTGAGTTGCTAATTTCCTATTTCATTCCTTTATGGTCTGAGAAGCTGCATGGTATGATTCTAATTCTTTTAAATTTGCTGAGACTTGCTTTATGGCCTAGTATGTGGTCAATCCTAGAGAAGGTTCCATGTACTGCTGAGAAGAATGTAAATGCTCTTGTGTAGGATGAAATGTTCTGTAGATATCTGTTAGATCATTTAGGGCTATAGTGTTGTTTAAATCTACTGTCTCCTTGTTGATCTTCAGTCCTGTTGATCTGTCTATTTCTGAGAGTGGAGTATTGATGTCCCCCAGTACTATTGTATTGGGGTCTAAGTCTCCCTTTAAGTCCCTTAACAAGTCTTTTAAATAAACTGGTGCCCTGTAATTAGGTACATATATATTGATAATTGTTATATCTTCCTGTTGAATGGATCCCTTAATCATTAAATAGTGCCCCTCTTTGTCTCTAAACAGTTTTTGTGTTAAAGTTTATGTTGTCCAAAATTAAGATGGCTACACCCGCTCTTTTTTCATTTCTGTTGGCATGGTATATCTTTTTCCAGCCTTTCACTTTCGATCTGTATGTATCTTTGTTGGAAAGATGTGTTTCCTGTAAGCAGCTGTAGATGGGTTTTGTTCTTTAACCCAATCAGCCAATCGGTGTCTTTTAACTGGACAGTTCAAGCCACTAACATTCAATGTGACTATTGAGAAGGAGTAATTTGCCCTGTCATTTGCCGAAGATATTTTCTAATATATGTTTTGAACTTCCTGTGATCTTTTGCTGTGAGGTTTCCTTCCTTTACCTTCTTTCATATTGATGACCATGTTTCTGTGTTTCTGTGTGTAACACATCTTTAAGCATCTTTTGCAGGGCAGGACAAGTGGCAACAAATTCTTTCAATTTCTGTTTGCTGTGAAAGGTTTTTATTTCACCTTCATTCACAAATGAGAGCTTTGCAGGATATAATATTCTGGGCTGGCAGTTTTTCTCTCTTAGTACCTGGGCTATGTCTCGCCATTCTCTCCTAGCTTGTAGGGTTTCTGATGAGAAGTCAGCTGTGAGTCTAATTGGAGATCCTCTGAGAGTAATTTGATGTTTCTCTCTTGCACTTTTTAGGATCTTTTCTTTATGTTTCACTGTGGTGAGTTTAGTTACAACGTGTCATGGTGAAGATCTCTTTTGGTCATGTTTATTAGGGGTTCTATGAGCTTCCTGTACTTGGATGTTATGTCCTTCTCCATGCCTGGGATATTTTCTGCTAATTTCTCACTAAGAAGGACTACTAATCCTTTCTCCCTCTCCATGCCTTCAGGAACTCCTAGAACCTGAATGCTGGGTTTTTTTAATAGTATCCTGTAGATTCCCGACAGTATTTTTTAGATTTCTAATTTCTTTTTTTTTTTTTTTTTTGCTTTGTATTTCTTTTTTTTTTTTTAACTTTTATTTAATGAATATAAATTTCCAGTATACAGCTTATGGATTACAATGGCTTCCCCTTCCCATAATTTCCCTCCCACCCGCAACCCTCCCCTCTCCCACTCCCTCTCCCCTTCCATTCACATTAAAATTAATTTTCAATTCTCTTTATATAAAGAAGATCAATTTAGTATACATTAAGTAAAGATTTCAACAGTTTGCACCCACATAGAAACACAAAGTGAAACATACTGTTTGAGTACTAGTTATAGCATTAAATCAAAATGTACAGTACATTAAGGACAGAGATCCCACATCAGGAGCAAGCGCACAGTGGCTCCTATTGTTGACCCAACAAATTGACACTCTAGTTTATGGCACCAGTAACCACCCTAGGCTGTCGTCATGAGTTGCCAAGGCTATGGAAGCCTTCCAAGTTCCCCGACTCTGATCATATTTAGACAAGGTCATAAAAGACAGGGTGAGGATAGTAACCAATGATCCTAAGAGTGGCATTTACCAGGTCTGAACAATTATACAGCATTAAGTGGGGAAGAGGACCATCAGTACACATAGGTTGGGAGTAGAGCCATTGGTGGTAGAGTAGAGGTTATGATTACAAAGGAATGAGGCCCAAGTGTACTAGACAGGGTCTAGAACAAAGGACAGAGTCATTATTAGAGGAGCTAAGAAAGGTGTTGTCTAAGCTACAATTAAGTTTTCTGATTGAGAGGCAAATAGAACCTGATAGAAGGGGCTTGATAATAATCTGGTGGGCTTTAGGCCTTGTAAGTGAAGAGGCCCAGACCTATCTATCTCTTCACATGGGGTATATCCTAAGGGAGGTGTGAACCTCCTAGGGGAAGGCACTCTGTTGACTTTCATTAGTTGGCTGGCCTGGGAGGAGAGCTGGCCAGGTAAAGGCAGGGGGCATCTCTAACAAGAAATTTACAGTTCTGCCTGCAATGTTGCTGACCCTACTTGACCACACACTCAGCTGCAGTGGTCACTTTGGAAGTTGGGCTGAGTGAAGGGCTTTTCAGCTTGGAGCCAATAAGATCTGTGGCTCTGACCTGGGCATCCTTCGAGTCCAGGGCAGGTCCATTTCCAGTGACCCAACTCTTGGCAGAGCTGCCAGGGCTCTTCACAAGCTGACTTCTGCTGAAGCCCAGACTTACCACATTGAAAGCCACTGCAGTGGACTGGCCTGTTGGGTCTCCTTGAGGGCAGATCACCGTACAGATCAGCCATTAATAGGCCTGCCACCCATTGCTTCTGATGCCTAGCTTTCTTTTCCTCCTGGTTTGTGTTAAAGCAGACCAGAGGATGCAAGTCAAGGGAGTGCCCATGTCCCATCTCTAATCTTTGGTGGCCTGAACTACAAGTCTATAGTCACAGGCATGTTCTGTAGTAGTTTTTCTAAGGTAGACAATGCCCATGAGGAAAATTATAGTCTCACTTTAAAACTTTCTTTCCCTTTGGTCTGAAAGGGAGGTTTTTTTTTTTTTTTCTACTTACTGTATACTTCGCTGATGGCGATGTGAATCTAGCTATGAGATTATTATTTAAGTTCTTATTTTGGCTATGCTATTACAGAAAAATGTTAGCCATCTCTTATAAGGTCTAAAGATTAAATTGTGCGTCCTACAGATTCCTTCATAATAGAATTAGTTCCCTACCTTGAAGAGAATAGAGAAATGAAAGAACAAGTTGGGCTTAGAATAGAGAAATGAGGGAGCAAGTCCTAGATCACTTGCTGAAAATAGCAATATTACATG
This sequence comes from Lepus europaeus, assembly GCF_033115175.1. Taxonomy (NCBI): domain Eukaryota; kingdom Metazoa; phylum Chordata; class Mammalia; order Lagomorpha; family Leporidae; genus Lepus; species Lepus europaeus. The sequence goes on from NC_084851.1 coordinate 13,005,369, forward strand.
AATACTTAGCAAACCGTTTCAACCCTTAGATAAGCACTTAATAAAACATTTACCAGAAGGTCCAATGCCTTCTATAAATTTTAAGAATCATGTATTTGAAAACACCTCTTAAATATCTAAGATGGTGTAGTTTGTTTAACCAGTAAATTTAAGCACAACCATTAAAATGTTTTTAGTTTCTTTCTACCAACACGTTTAAAACATATGATACACAGATTCAGGTCACACAAATTAAAATGTATCTTTGATTGATTTTAGCAGCTTAAATTTATGGACAATCTTATCTAAAAGCCATTTAAAATAAAACTTAATAAAATTTCCCCATGTGGACATACAATATTTACGCACATATAACATAGCATAATAGACCAATATCAAAATCCAAAATATCTGGTTGAACTAAGATTCCTGTTTCTTTTCCTGTTCTCTGTCTTCTAACTCTTATATTCTCTCTTCTGTTTCACTGACTCTGTTTTTAAGGCTCTCTAATGTGCTTTTCATTTGATCTATTGAGTTCTTCATTTCATTATGGTTTCTCATCACTATCACAGTTTCCTTTTCTACTAATTGTTTCATTTCATTTTGATTCCTCCTTAATATTTCATTTTCACGGGAGAGATTTTCTATCTTGTTCATTAAGTATTTCTGTAGTTCAAGAATTTGTTTTTGAGAACTTCTCAATGTTCTTATCAATTTTTTTGAGATCTGCCTCTTGCATTTCTTCTATCTCATCATCTTCATAATCTTGAATTGGGGTGTCTTTTTCATTTTGGGCATTATAGTGTCTTCCTTGTTCTTGTTACCTTCGTTTCTGCGTTTGTTTGACATTGTGGAGATATTGTTTGGTTTCTTCGACATGGTGCTTTTTCTCATAATACTATGACTCTAGATTGAGTGGACTGTCTGCTTTTGATGGATCCTTAGAGGCTATGATGGGTGTGGCCAGAGAGTTCTCTTTGGTTCTTCAGGGTTAAGCGTTTGCCAAAGGTGACTCACCCAGATTTTTCTCTTGCTGGCTCTCTCTCTCCCTCTCTCTCTCTCTCTCTCTCTCTCTCTCTCTGACTCAGTTGGGAAGTAATTCTGCACAGCAGAGTGGATTTGAGGGTAGTTGATGTATGAAATCTGGCCCATGTGGGTATATGTCTGCTCTACACCTCCCCTTCCAGCACTGGCATGCAGACTCTTCTGCTGGGCTTCCACGTGGTGGATGACATTGCTCTCCCCATTACGTCCTTCATGTTACATCTACTAGATCCAGAATTGTGTGCTCTGCAATTTTTTCCTGAGCCTTTTCCTGAGACTGCAGTAACTCCACTTTTATTAAACTATCTTTTCCCAGACTATCAGTGTGTGCCCTCACTATTCTGCCTTCTTGCAATGGAACTGATGATTTAAATTTAAATTTAAATTATGACCCACCAGCTTTGTGGAATAGAGGGTAAAGCCAGCACCTGTGATGCCAGCAGCCCACATGGGCAATAATTTGTATCCTGGCTGCTCTAATTCTATCTAGCTCCTTGACAATGGCCTGGGAAAGCAGCAGATGATCCATGTGTTTGGGACCATGTGCATATGTGGGATATTGATTGAAACTCCTATCACCTGGCTTCAGACTGGCATGGCTCTGTACATGCAGCCATCTGGATAAGGACACTGTAGATTTAAGAACTCTGTCTCTCTTCCTCTGTAGCTCTGATTTTCAATAAATAAATCTTTTAAAAATCATTTATTTTATTTTATTTTATTTCTTCACAGGCAGAGTGGACAGTGAGAGAGAGACAGAGAGAAAGGTCTTTCTTTTGCCATTGGTTCACCCTCCAATGGCCGCCATGTTAGGCGCTCTCTGGCTGGTGCACCGTGCTGATCCGATGGCAGGAGCCAGGTGCTTCTCCTGGTCTCCCATGGGGTGCAGGGCCCAAGGACTTGGGCCATCCTCCACTGCACTCCCTGGCCACAGCAGAGAGCTGGCCTGGAAGAGGGGTAACTGGGACAGGATCGGTGCCCTGACCGGGACTAGAACCCAGTGTGCCGGTGCCGCAAGGTGGAGGATTAGCCTACTGAGCCTTGGTGCCGGCCCTAAAAATAAATTTTTATTATGAGATCATCATAATACCTGACATTCTATAGGTGTCCTTGAAATCCTCAGGTATACAGAGTTTCTGAGACACCTTAGCCAAGGAGATCAATTCTGCCTTCTCAAGGAAAAATATATATACACATTATATATATAAAAAATGTATACACATTATATATATGAAAAATATATACACATTATATATATGATATATATATATAAATAATATATCTAATATGATGTGGATACTGAGTTTATAGTACTTTGAATTTAAGAGTACTCTGGTGGCCAACACTGTGGCATAGTAAGTAAAGATGCTGCTTGCAGTGCCAGCATCCCATATGGACACTGGTTCGAGTCCTGGCTTTTCCACTTCAGATCCAGCTCTCTGCTATGGCCTGCAAAATCAGTGGAAGTGGCTCAAATAACTACAGTCCTGCTTCCACATGGGTGGCCCAAAGAAAGCTGCTGATTCTGGCTTCAGATTGGTGCAGCTCGCTCCTTTCATCATGTCCATCTGGGAAGTGAATAAGCTGATAGAAGACCTCTCTCTCCCTTTATTTTCAACTCTCACTCTAACTCTGAAATAAAGAAAACTATAAAAAAAAAGAGGACATCAAGGAGACCCAACTGCCCAGTTCACTGCATTGGTTTTCAATGTGGAAATCCTGGGCTTCAGGAGAAGTCAGCTTATGAAGAGCCCTGCCAGCTCTGCCAGCCAAGATTTGGATTACTGGAAATGGAACTGCCCTGGAGTTGAAGGACACCCAGGTCAGAGCCACAGATACTACTGGCTCTAAGCTGAAAAACCCTTCACTTGGCCCAGTTACCAAAGTGACCACTGCTGCTGAGGGGATGGCCAAGTAAGGTCAGTAACATTGCAGGCAGAACAGCAAATTTACTATTAGTGTTGCTACTTGTCTTTACCTGGCCAGCTCTCCTCTCAGGCCAGCTAGGTAATGGAAGTCAACAGGGTGCCTTCCCCAAGGAGGTTCACACTTCCATAGGATGTACCCCATGTGAAGAAATAGATAAGTCTGGGCTTCCTGACAAGGCCTATAAGCACACCAGATTATTATCAGGCCCCTCTGTCAGTTTCTATTTGGCTTAAATAGCACCTTTCTTAGGTCCTCTAGTAACGAATCTGTCCTTTGTATGTAGCCCAATTGAGCGTTATTCTTTTGTAATCATAGTCTCTTCTCTTACATAAATGGCTCTACTTCTGACCTGTGTGTATTGATAGTCTTCTCCCCCACTTGATGTTGTATGATTGTTCAGGATTTCCTCCATAGACAAACCCCTCTACCCAAAAATGATGACTGGCTTTTCTCTCAGTCTTGGTTGGGATCAGCTTTAAACCATGCCCATCAGTCTTCACAAGGACCTAGAGACCCCCCCCTCATTTATTCTCCTCTATCAAATCCTCTCACTACCTGGTTAATGCTACTCTTAGGATCATTGATTACAATTCTCACTTAGTCTTTTATACTTCTGTATGTTTTTAGGTGTTTACAGGAGTTGATAATGGAACAAACCAAGGCCTTCAGCAACCAGGCTGTCAAACAAATGCTGCTACAAGGATACACTTGGATGTCCACCCAAGAGACAGTGGCTTGAGACATTGCCCTATGCCAGCAAAGAGTACCTCATCACCCCGTATCAGCAGGAAATAGCTTTAAAGACAAATCATCATCCCTCTACCCGCCCCCCAGACATTTGGGACTAATGCAACCCCATACAACTCCTGCCTTATTAAAAAAAAAGGAGAACATTACTAAAATGGTGTAATCTATATCCTGAAACCATCCTAGGCTCTAGTCACCATTGCTGTTGCTGGAAGCCAGGTAGCCACATGGCTGAACCACTGGTGTCAGCCCCATACCCATTCTAATGGGATTTGCTGCTCTTACATCCTTGCCTGCCCCCTGGAGTAGTTTTAAAAAGACCTATTCCTCAACACGTGTCTCTCTCATTCTCTTCACCTCCTGATCTCTCTCTCTGCCTTTCTCTCTTAAGCTCTCCTTCTTCCTTTTTTTTCTTTCTTGCCCCTTCCTCCAGTCTGTTTTGTTTCATTCAATAAGCTCTCTGCCTTAAATTTTTTTTTTAAAATGAGGACATCACTACCAGATGGCAGCTAGTAGGTGTTGAAATCCTCAAGTACACCCTGTCTCTGTGACATCTTAGGCAAGGGTCCAATATAATATTTTGTCTTAAAATTTTTGCAATTAAATTAATATTTCTATGCTCATATCATATTTACTAAGCTAGTATTTTCCCTGATTAAACAACATGGGAAAATGGACAAATGGGTTTGATAAACAATAAAATTGTAGTCAGAATAATGTAAAATTTTTGTCTTGATTCCTCATTGTATTCATTTGATTTACTTTTCCTTTATTTATATAAACTGAAAATATTCCTATTTGACATATATACAGGGTTAAGGGCATAATTCTTACTCTCCCACTATTCTTCCTCCCACCCACTTTCAAATTTCCTTTCTATTTTTCTTGTAATTTTTTCAATGACATATTTTCAGTTTACTTTATAAGCACAATGTTAACCCTCTTCTAAAGGACTAGATAAGCAGCAGAAAACCACTGTTGTTCAAGTGTATAGATAAGAGCTATAAATAATAATCTAGTTTCAATACATCAGCTTTGCTCCCATGAATTACATATTTATACTGTTTTACAATAATCAGGGAAATATTTATGATTCTGGGACTGGATTGCTTCACTAAGCATAACGGGTTCCAATTTTATCCATTTTTTGCTGTAAAAGAGGATTTCATTCTTTTAATGCCTGGGAAGTAGACCATAATGTATATATTCAATTTTTAAAATCCAGTTATCATTTGATGAGTTGATTTCACATCTTAGCTATTGTGAGTTCAGGTACTATAAACATGCAGGTACAAATAATGCTTTCCTATGCTGATATCATTTAATTTGGATAAATTCCCAGGAGTGGAATGTCTTGGCCATATGGAAGATCTAGTTTTGGGCTTCTGATGAATCTCCATACTGTCTTCCGTAATGTCATAAGAGTTCACATTCCCCCACAGCCCTGCCAGGATTCATTAATTTTTTATTTTTGCATGATAGTCTAACTGAAGTGAAGTAAACCTGATTGTGGTTATTTGCATTTTCATAATCTCTGACAGCTAGGGATCCTGAACATCTTTCATGTGTATTTTGGCAATTTATACTTCATTCTTTGAAAAAGGCGGCCATTGGAGGGTGAACCAATGGCAAAAGGAGGACCTTTCTCTCTGTCTCTCTCTCACTGTCCACTCTGCCTGTCAAAAATAAAAAAAAGAAAAAAAAAAGAAAAATGCTTTTTCATAATCTTACCTGTATTGTTTGTTTTGTTTTGTTGTTGAGTTTATTGAGTGCCCTATATGTCCTGGATATTAATCCTTTATCAAATGTATAGTTTGCAAATATTTTCTCCCATTCTATCTGTTGCTTTTTCATTTTGTTGAGTGCTTCCATTTCAGTGTAGAAGCTTCTTAGCTTAGCTTTACATAATCCCATTTGCTTAATTTTTTATTTAATTCCCTGTATTTCTAAGGTCTTATTGAGGAAGTATTTGTCTTTTGTAATGTTTTAGAGTTTTTATTATATGTTTTCCTCTAGTACTTTGATGGTTTCAGGACTGAGGTTTAGGTCCTTGATCCATTGTGAGTTGATTTTTATAAAAGGTTAAGGGGTGGCCAAATACTTTTTCATAAAGGTACTCAATTTTTTTCTACACCATTTGTTGAAGAGATTGTCCTTTCTCCAAGGATTGATTTTAGCTCATTTTTCAATGCTTACCTGATTGCAGCAACATGGATTAATTTCTGGGATTCTGTTCTATTCCATTGGCCTATGTTTCTATTTCTGTGCCAGTATCAGTCTGTCTTTTTTTATTTTCACTGCCCTGTAGTATGTCTTGAAATCTGGTATTACGATACCTATGGCTTTGTCTTAGTTCTTTAAGATGGCTTTAGCTATTCAAGCTTTCATGTTTCCATGTGAATTTTAGCATTTTTATAGGTCCAAAAAGAATGTCCATGGTATTTGGTTGGGATCACATTGCATCTGTGAGTTGCTTTTGGTAATATGGACATTTTGATGACATTTATTCTTTCAATCTGTTAACATGGTAGATATTTTTCCATTTTTTGTCTTGCTATGTTTTATCTTTAAGACTTTGCAATTTTCATCATGGATATATGTCATATCCATGGTTACACTTATTTCAAATTTTTAAACTTTTCTGTATGTATTGTGAATGAGACTGACATTCTGATTCTTTCTCATCCACAAAATTGTTTCTGCATACAAATGCTGTGGAGTTTTCTATGTTGATTTTAAACTTAATCAAACTCTTTTGAATTCCTGTAGTCTCTTAGAGGAGTAATTTGATTCCCTATAATTGATCATCTTATCTGTAAACCAGTATAATTTGATTTCCTCCCTTCAACTTGTATCATTTTGATTTCTTTTTCTTGTCTAAATGGCTCTGGATAAAACTCCCAGAAGTGTATTAATTAGTAGTGGTCAAACCAATCATCCTTGTCTGGTTCTGGATATTGGTGGAAATGTTTCCAGTATTTTCCCATTCAATATGATTTTTCTGTTTGTGTATCATATAATGCTTTGATTGTGTTGAGGCATATTTCTTCGATATCCAATTTCCTTAAGGTTCTAATCATAAAAGCATCCTCTATTTTATCACATATTTCTCTGCATCTTTTGATGTAATCAATTTTTTAATGTAATATATCACATTTATTGATTTTAGAATATTGAAACAACCCAGCATAACAGGGATAAATCTCATTTTGTCCAGGTGGATGATCTTTCTGATGCATTTTGGAGTTGATTAGCTAGTATCTTCTTGAAGGGTTTTGCATCTATGTTCAGTCTTGTTTTATTTTTTTCAAGTTTAATTATTTCTTTCATCTTACTAATTTGGGGTTTAGATTTTTAATTTTTTCTAGGTCCTTGTGATGCATTTATGTGCATCATAATGTGATGCATTTATTAGACCATTTGTTTAATGCCTTTCTAACTTCTTGATGTAGGTCCTAATTGCTGTAACATTTCCTTTTAACATTCCTTTTGCTGCATCCCATAAATTTGGGTATATTGTGCTGTTATCTTAAGTTATTCCTCAGATTTTATTATTTTCATTTTTTTATCCAGTTCAAAATGGACACGTTGTTCAATCTCCTTGTGTTTGTAAATTCCACAGCTGTGGGGTGAACTGTACTATATGTGTCAATTAGGTTCCTTTTATCTGTTAGGAGATTATATTTCTTCATTCAATTTTGAATATCTCATATGTACATTGATGAAACGTAGGTGTTCAAGTCCCCAATTATTTTAAGATTTATTTATTTATTTTAAAGGCAGCATTATAGAGAGGCAGAGGTAGAGAGAGAGAGAGAGAAGTCATCCATCTGATGGTTCACTAACCCAGATGGCCACAACAGCAGGAGCTATACTGATCCAAAGTCAGGAACCAGGAGTTTCCTCCAGGTCTCCCATATATAAATGGCAGTGGCCAAAAGTTACAGAATGAGGTCACTTCTTGATAATTAACCAGATAACCAAGCCATTAAAGTAACTGGAGACCTTTGAAAGAGAACAGATGAACACATACGAGATGTTTAGAATGCAGTCGTTGGGCATACAGACACAGGGAAAAACCCTGGGATGTGGTAATAATGGTTCCAGAAACATAAGGAGGGCAATGGCTATAGGTAAATGTCATTGAGACATTTGATAAAGACAATTGCTTCAAGCATTGGCATAGAGATATCTAAAGTCTTACATGATATGGAAACTCAGGAAAGCAAGCCACTCCATGGTAGGCTCAAAAGCATTCTGAACAAGGGATGTAGATAACTGAGGGAAGATCAAGGCTACAGGCAGAGGGGCTGGAGGACTTGAAGATCATCACTGGATTCTAACAGAGTGGAGAAAACCAAAGAAAATCCTGCTATAGACACAGGGATGGAAACTCATATGACTGGCACATGGTGTAGGCACAAGGGATGGTAAGAACTTTTGAGAGCTGACATAGATGTTAGATTTTAAAAATAACACAATAGCAGCTCTTTCTCTTGGGCATACCTGTGTTGCTTTTCAGTGTGCCTTATGCTTTAAATAAGTCTTGCCTCTATTAATTTTCTTTAAATCTCTTCCTTAAGTCCTTCTGGCTAAGGCTCAGTGTCAGTACAAAACCTAAGAGACCGTAGATTTTGAAATTGATGATGAATGGTGACTAATATTCTGATAAGGTAAATCCCAAGTAGGAATAAACCATGCAGTTATCTGAGAAAAGAGCCTTCCAGGAAGGAAGGAAGACCACTTGCTGCTGGAAAGAAGGGGGTAAAAGGTCTCAGGAGGATGGGGGCGATGGATGAGGGTAGTGTTGAGGTCTGGGAAGTTGCTGAAGGTCATGTAGGGCTTTCAGGTCCCAGAAATGCTTCAGATTTTTACTCCCAAGTAAAGACATGGAAGGAATTTGACCTCACTTCAATTTTTATAGAGATGTATCTGGCAACCTTCTCTGGGTTTCAGGAGGGAGGCAACTGTGTCCAATCATAACCTGAAGGATTAGTCCAGATGAATGGTGCAGAGGCTTGAGAGCAGTTGTGGAAAGAGAGAGGAACTCCTGCGTGTCCACCATGATGCCTCCTTTCCTCAGACTTCCATCAGTAGCCCCAATTCACTGCAGTATTGACATCTCTGATGTCCTCCTCCTTTCCCTTCCAAAACCTTCTTCATGTGTTATTTCCCATCCTCTTCATACAAGCACTTGCTACTTAAATCCAACACCTCATCTGTGAAGCCTTCTAAGAGGCAGTTGTAGCTTGTGCTTCTCTAAAGAAACTTCTAACTTATGCTTGGGGAGAATGTTCAGCCCAAATCCAGACTTTTCCAGGGCTCTAAAAATAAAAAAAATAATTAAAATAGGACAATAGACAAACTTAGTCATAGTTAAATAGAACTGTAGGCTTATGACATCAAAATTGATTGGGATGGTAACTATGACAGCACAATAGTTTCTATGTTGTCACAATTTATGTTGCCATCAAAAATGTTTTATGACATCACGATGATATGTTTATGTTTTTGCTAATTGTGACATCACATTTTATGGCATACACTTGATTAGGACATCACATTCATGACATAGAAGTTGTTTATAACACCCAAACAGTGTTTTATTACATCACAATTATTACAAAACAATGGCAGACTTATGACATCATGATGGTAGTTTTAACCATAAGATATTGGTTTGTGATATCACAATCAATTATATTTTTAATGTTTCAACTGGTAAGGACATTATAATGATGGATTTGTACATCACAATAGATTTGGACCTTACAATGTTTTTAGGAGTTGATTATCCATCTCTGGTGATTTAAAACATAACAATTGCATAGGAAAACACTGTTGGTTTATGATATCACCATTGAGTTTGACATAAAAATTCTTTATTACAGAATGATGGCTTATAGCATCACAATTGATTATGCCATCAAAAAGGTCATTTTATTATGTCACAGTGGTTTTATCTCTTCAAAATTGATTATGATTTCATATTATTGGCTTATGGTATAACAATAGTGGTTTATCATATCCAAATTGATTATAAATCAGAAACATTATTATGAAATTATTTATGAAATAACAGTGATTGCTTTATAACACCACAATATTTATATGATGTCACATTTGATTTTGATAGCCCAATTATTTTTAAATTTTCACAGTGTTAGATGTATGGATATAAAATTGTTTAGGACTGCAGAATGTTTTTTATGACATCAAAATTTAATTATATATCCTATTGAAGTTTATAACATCACAATTGATTATGAAAAGATATTGGTTGATTCACAAAACCACCACGATGGACTTATGGTTTATGGTATCACAATTTATTTTTACATGACAACCATGACTTATGGCATTAGGATTGCATTTATTGCATCACAAAATTTGGAATTTAACCTCCCAAAGGCAGGGTTACTGTATGACAAGATTGGTTTATGACCTCACATTGATTTCCTGACATCATAATTGATTTCTCACACAATTGTTTTATTACATCAGAATTTTGGATTTGTGATTTCACAATTGTTGCATCAGAACAGATTGTGATATCCCAATGACTTTTAGAACATCACAATTATTACATAATTCTGGTGGCTTATGACATCAGAAAGATTACATTGCAATGGTATTGTAATATCACACTAACGGTCAACATCACATTATATTCATGAAATCACAATGGCAATTTTATGACTTCAAAGGTCTATTATAGTACAATGTTTTTATGGCATCACAGTTTTGGTAGTACAGTATTAGTTTATGAAATCACCTTATATTTTGATACCATCATTGTTTATGACATGATATTGTGTTTTATGACCTTCCAATTGCCTATATCACAATGGTAATTCTTAAATTTGAGAATTTATTTGTGCTTGTAGTATAAAAATGTGTTTAGTATCTGTCCCCAATTTCTGGTGCCAACATATTAAGGGTTCAAACAAATTATATCCTAATACTGTGACTTTAATTTACTGAGAAGACAGAACATGCCTTTCTGTTCCAGTGAATTTTATTTAATTTTGTCAAGAACTTTGCTTGACATTGATGGTATTACTCTGTATATCTAATTTTGGCTTTTTGTTTCCTCCTATAAATTTTAATTTCCATGGTTATATGATCTGAAATTTTGTCATGAGTTTTTTTTTTTTTTGACATGCAGAGTGGATAGTGAGAGCTAGAGAGAGAGACAGAGAGAAAGGTCTTTCTTTTTGCCATTGGTTCACCCTCCAATGACAGCTGCTGCTGGTGCATTGTGCTGATCCAAAGCCAGGAGCCAGGTGCTTCTCCTGGTCTCCCATGTGGGTGCAGGGCCCAAGGACTTGGGCCATCCTCCACTGCCTTCCCGGGCCATAGCAGAGAGCTGGCCTGGAAGAGGGGCAACCGGGATAGAATCCGGTGCCCCAACTGGGACTAGAACCTGGTGTGCCAGTGCTGCAAGGCAGAGGATTAGCCTGTTAAGCCATGGTGCCGGCTGTCATGAGTTATTTTTTATGGACACAAAATGCCAGATGATATGCAAATAGCTTACTGAGTGTCCATATTCCAAGGTCCACCAGGGTGACAGCTATTATGAAAAGAGCTATAAATATAGAAAATATGCTGTGAATTTCAAATGACTGTTGTGCATCAACAAGAGGATGTTCACAAGAATTTATTAATGAATTTGGGTTTATTTCACATGTAATGATTATTACTCCAAGCAATAAGATGCTTCTCTGTATTGTATGTATTGAAGAAGTTTTCTCTGCCTGCTAATCCTAATAGTTCTTACCAGGAAGGTAGCTAGAATAGAATGGGGTTACAGATAATTTGGAGTGAGCACCAGTCAGTGGTAGTAACAAGAGGGAAACAATCGGCATTTCCATAATTTTAAATGTGTCATATTCCATTTTTGAAACTTGTTTACACAATTCCCTTTTATGTTTTAATCCAAGGAAATCATGGGGAAGTAGTTTCTGATGCTGACAGTGTGTGACATACTCATGAATCTCTTCAACAACATAAGGCTTATTTTTGTTGAGATGAAACCAGTCCTGCTCTTCATGACCTAATTTATTTTTGCCTCTGTAATTCAATAGCTAAACTTGGAAAAATTTCCTACATTGTATAGGACACTGTTTCCTATTAGGTACTCCACTTAAAATAAATTTTCATACTCCTTGGAAAACTATGTAACATTTTATTTAAACCAACTTTTTTCATTCAAATGAGACCAAATTGAGTAAGTTGACATAATGCAAATCTACAAAAAAGATGAGACATTATAAAAATTTCAGTCAGGCTTTTTTTGCTGTTTAGAAAATGTGTTTTTGATGCTAATTTTTCAACATACAGTTAGATACCAAAATATTGTACTTGAGTTGTAAAGAAATCATCGCAAATAATCTGGAAACCAAAGGCATTGGATATTATTACACAAAATAAAATCTTCAAATTCAGTGCATTTATTTTTGGAAAAAAATGGTAGACAATAAATCATAACCATTTTTAATAAAGTTCAATAAAATACACTTTAATGAAGTAAGTGATGGCACCTAAGCTTTTCAGGATCCCTGGGTGTGTGTATATAATCCCTAAGTGGAAAGGGATGCCAGAGATGATGTCATCATTAGCCATGTATTTCTAATTCTAATACATATTCAGCACAGTTTTTTTTTTAACTTTTATTTAATGAATATAAATTTCCAGTGTACAGCTTATGGATTACAATGGCTTCCCCCTCCCATAACTTCCCTCCCACCCGCAACCCTCCCCTCTCCCGCTCCCTCTCCCCTTCCATTTGAATCAAGATTCATTTTCAATTCTCTTTATATACAGAAGATCAATTTAGTATAAAGATTTCAACAGTTTGCACCCACATAGCAACACAAAGTTAAACATACTGTTTGAGTACTAGTTATAGCATTAAATCACAATGTACAGCACATTAAGGACAGAGATCCCACATGAGGAGCAAGTGCACAGTGGCTCCTGTTGTTGACCCAACAAATTGACACTCTAGTTCATGGCGCCAGTAACCACCCTAGGCTGTCGTCATGAGTTGCCAAGGCTATGGAAGCCTTCCAAGTTTACCGACTCTGATCATATTTAAACAAGGTCATAAAAGACAGAGTGAGGATAGTAACCAATGATCCTAAGAGTGGCATTTACCAGGTTTGAACAATTATACAGCATTAAGTGGGGAAGAGGACCATCAGTACACACAGGTTGGGAGTAGAGCCATTGGTGGTAGAGTAGAGGTTATGATTACAAAGGAATGAGGCCCAAGTGCACTAGACAGGGCCTAGAACAAAGGACAGAGTCATTATTAGAGGAGATAAAAAAGGTGCTGTCTAAGCTACAAGTAATTTTTCTGATTGAGAGGCAAATAGAACCTGATAGAAGGGGCTTGATAATAATCTGGTGGGCTTTAGGCCTTGTAAATTCAGAGGCCCAGACCTATCTATCTCTTCACATGGGGTATATCCTAAGGGAGGTGTGAACCTCCTAGGGGAAGGCACTCTGTTGACTTTCATTACTTGGCTGGCCTGGGAGGAGAGCTGGCCAGGTAAAGGCAGGTGGCATCTCTAACAAGAAATTTACAGTTCTGCCTGCAATGTTGCTGACCCTACTTGACCATCCCCTCAGCTGCAGTGGTCACTTTGGAAGTTGGGCTGAGTGAAGGGCTTTTCAGCTTAGAGCCAAGAAGATCTGTGGCTCTGACCTGGGCATCCTTCGACTCCAGGGCAGGTCCATTTCCAGTGATCCAACTCTTGGCTGGAAGAGCTGCCAGGGCTCTTCATAAGCTGACTTCTGCTGAAGCCCAGGCTTACCACATTGAAAGCCACTGCAGTGGACTGGCCTGTTGGGTCTCCTTGAGGGCAGATCACTGTACAGATCAGCCATTAATAGGCCTGCCACCCATTGCTTCTGATGCCGAGCTTTCTTTTCCTCCTGGCTTGTGTTAAAGCAGACCAGAGGATGCAAGTCAAGGGAGCGCCCAAGTCCCATCTCTAATCTTCGGTGGCCTGAACTACAAGTCTATAGTCACAGGCATGTTCTGTAGTAGTTTTTCTAAGGTAGACAATGCCCATGAGGAAAATTATATTCTCCCTTAACAACTTTCTTTCCCTTTGGTCTGAAAGGGAGGTTTTTTCTACTTACTGTATACTTCACTGATGGCGAAGTGAATCTAGCTATGAGATTATTATTTAAGTTCTTATTTTGGCTATGCTATTATAGAAAAATGTTAGCCATCTAATGTTAGCGAAGCAGAAGAGAGAATATCAGACTTAGAAGACAGAGAACCGGAAAGGAAACAGGCAAACCAAAGAAAAGAAGAAGAAATTAGAAATCTAAAAAATATTGTCGGAAATCTACAGGATACTATTAAAAAACCGAACATTCGAGTTTTAGGAGTTCCTGAAGGCATGGAGAGGGAGAAAGGATTAGAAGGCATTTGCAGTGACATACTAGCAGAAAATTTCTCAGGTTTGGAGAAGGACAGAGGCATCTTAGTACAGGAAACTTATAGAACCCCTAATAAACATGACCAAAAGAGATCCTCACCACGACATGTTGTAATCAAACTCACCACAGTGAAACAGAAAGAAAAGATCCTAAAATGTGCAAGAGAGAAACGTCAGATTACTCTTAGAGGATCTCCAATTAGACTCACAGCAGACTTCTCATCAGAATCCCTACAAGCTAGAAGGGAATGGCGAGACATAGCCCAGGTACTAAGAGAGAAAAACTGCCAGCCCAGAATATTATATCCTGCAAAGCTCTCATTTGTGAATGAAGGTGAAATAAAGACTTTTCATAGCAAACAGAAACTGAAAGAATTTGTTGCCACTCATCCTGCCCTGCAAAAGATGCTTAAAGATGTGTTACACACAGAAACACAGAAACATGGTCACCAATATGAAAGAAGGTAAAGGAAGGAAACCTCACAGCAAAAGATCACAGGAAGCTCAATTTCTCTTTGACATAGAATTAAACTCTGATGCTCTGTTAAAGCAATGTGTTAAAGTAATCTATTATGTTCTCTTGATGTCTGTTAAATTCTAATTGTTCAAAAACAGCTGAATTTTTATTAAGAGCTATGGGTTATTTAAATATGTGCTTATTTTCAAAAATTTGAATAATCACTTTGTAACAATGATCATATTTGGTCTATCTTATGTCATGATTTTAAGGAATCTTATTTCAACCAGATATTTTGGATTTTGATCCTTCTTGGCATTCTTGAAAGGCATTCAAAAAATCAAAGTTTCAAACAATCTGGTCTCTAAAATTTCCAGTAAATCCTGGACTTTGGTTTTTCCAGTTTGGGCCCAACTGAAAAAATCGAAGGACCTATGTATCTCATCTTATAGAGACACCAACTAATCAGGCTATTTGGATTATATTAGAAGGACTGTCAAGATGTGATGTGGTATCAGCACAGTTTTAAAAATGTTTCAGGCATGGATTGTATATGCTTGAATAATAGTCTTTCCTTCTTGATTCTCCATGATAAAAAGATATATTCATATTTCATATTCTTATTTACAAGCATTAAGTATACCAATACTACTTGATCTTTTTTTTTCTTTCTTTCTTTTTTTTTTTTTTACAGGCAGAGTGGACAGTGAGAGAGAGAGAGACAGAAAGGTCTTCCTTTTGCCGTTGCTTCACCCTCCAATGGCTGCCGCGGTAGGCGTGCTGCGGCCAGTGCACCGTGATGATCCAATGGCAGGAGCCAGGTGCTTCTCCTGGTCTCCCATGGGGTGCAGGGCCCAAGCACTTGGGCCATCCTCCACTGCACTCCCTGGCCACAGCAGTGAGCTGGCCTGGAAGAGGGGCAACCGGGACAGGATCGGAGCCCCGACCGGGACTAGAACCCGGTGTGCCGGCACTGCAAGGCGGAGGATTAGCCTAGTGAGCCGCGGCGCCGGCCCCTTTGTTCTTAATTTATTTGATTAATTTCTGCTTCTCTTTAATGTCACTTGAAAGATTTAAAAAGTGCCTTTTATTTCTGGTATTAGCATTTGCCCCTGTACACAATGAATGATACAATTAGTTAAGCTACGTAAATCCTTCAAGATTAAGAAACCATTCTGGCCTGCTCAGCGCTTTTCCATGACAGGTTTTTCCTGTGACTAGAATGATACCAATGTCAAATCATTGTGATTACCTCATTGGAAGAGTAAAGGAAGCTTTTGATGTTTTGAATTCAGTTATCCCAAGAATTATTGAGGTTAATGGCCACAGGTTTTCTGACCTTGAGTATGTTTCTAATTTAGTGGAGGCAAAGGTATAGTTGAGATTCTAAACATGGGTAATTTAAATGCCTTGCTTTAAGAGGAGAAGGGTGACTGGAATATTTGTGCTTTGCCTAGTTGTAGAATGGCCATAGTTATTTTGTTTCCCAAGCACATTTTACACAAGGTTAGTCATCTAGTCCAGGCTGTGGCAGAGGGGGATACAGTAACAACTTTTTGGAGCCAGCATTGTGCAACAAACATCGAAATTGCCTATGATGCTGCATTGGAAATGGTTGCTAGTTCAAGTCCCAGCTTCCTCATTTATGATCAAGTTTCTTGCTAATGTGCCTTGGAATGCACCAGAAGATGGTTCAAATCATTGGGTCCATGCACCCTAGTGGAAGAACCAGATCATGTTCCAGATTTTTGGCTTCAGGCTACCCTGGATTGGCCATGGTTACCATTTGGGGAGTGAACAAGTTTAATAAATATTTACTTAATAAATATCTCTTTCTTATCTCTGTAACTATGCATTTCAAATATAAACAAATCATTCAGAAATAAATAACAGCTTTTTTATGTTAGAATGAAAAAAATGGTAAGTTTATGGCATTACAGTGTTAAATTATATCAAACTTGATTATCACATTCAATGGTTTAAGATAATTCATTTCTGATATCACAGTAGAGTAACCACAAATATTTAGGGTATCACAACATTCAGTTTAGGACATATCAAATGATGGGAATATACATAAAATTATGAATGGCATCATAATATTCCATGACATCACAATGACTGCATTATGGCATGTCAATGATTAACATCACATCACACAATAATAATAACACCTTAGTTTATTATGTCAATGTGCTTTTTATGACTTCACAATTGATTGTATCAGTGCTAAGTATATTAAAACAAAGTGGAGGTGTATAACATCCCAATTGATTGATGCACTGTAATTGTAGCTTTAGAATTCACAATTATTTTTATGAAATTCCAATGGTTAGTTTATGACATCAAGATGGGCTTATATTACATTAAGTTTATGATATCACAGTGAATTTTATGACACACATTTGATTATGATGTTACCACATTTTTGATGCCACTATTGATTAAAACATCATAGATGCAGTTTGAGACATCACAATTATCTGGTTGTAACATCACAGTGCCTTCACAGCACCTCAATGGTGGTTTATAACATCAAAATTTATTATAATATCACAATGGATTTTTTATGACAACACAACTCATTATGGCTCAGCAATGCTAAGTTTATTACAACAAAATTAGTTTATTGAATATGGCATTGCAGTGGTTTTTGTGGCATCATAATTGTAGATAACATCAAAACACTCATTTTACAATATAAAAGTTGTTCTTTAATGCATCACAATTCAATACAACAGTATTTCATTGATGATATCACAACAGGTTTTATACAATCACAATTTCTAAATGGTTTTTATGACTTCACAATTACAATGTAACAATCATAGCATCATGATATCACAGTAGTAGTTTATCACATCCCAACTGATTATGTCATAACAAATGATTATTTTGTCACTATGTTAGCTCTATGATATCACTATGATTTTTCAACTTCACTGTAAATTTTTGCATTACAAATACTTTTCATGAAATCACAATACCATTCTCATGACATTGCAAATATTTCTAGCAAAATAATGGTGTTTGTCTTCATAGTTGATTATGACATTACAATTGTAACTTTATGACTATATAATGTTTTTATTTAATCACAATTGATAATGACATCACAATGCATTTTACAACATATTTTTATGACATCATAATTGGTTCTGATATTTCTAAGATATTTTATGGCATCATAATGGCTTACAACATCAGAAATTGGTTTATGACACCAAATTGTGGCTTATGACATCATAGGTGGTTATGACATAACAATCATTTTGATATCACAATGGTAGTTGTACAGAATAACAATGTTAGTTTCTAACATCACAGTTGTATTTATGACATCAGATTTGATTAGAACAATAATGTTTTATGATTTCATGACAAGTTTTTGTGACTTCATGGTTTATTATAAAATCACATTGTTAGCTTTATAAGATCACAGTATTTTATGACATTGCAGCAGATTTTGACATCACTGCTTTTGATGACTTCAGAATGCTGTTTAGGGCATTGTGATAGAATATGACATTGCATATGTGGTTTATAAGATCACAATTGTGGGGAGGCCAGCTCCATGGTTCACTTGGTTAATCCTCCACCTACATCCCATATGGGTGCTGGGTTCTAATCCCGGTTGCACCTCTTCCAGTCCAGCCCTCTGCTGTGGCCTGAGAAGGCAGTGGAGGATGGCCCAAGGGCTTGGGCCCCTGCACCCTTATGGGAGACCAGGAAGAAGCACCTGGCTACTGGCTTTGGATTAGTGTAGCTCTGGCTGTATCAGCCATTTGAGTGGTGAACCAATGGAAGGAAGACTTTTCCCTCTGTCTCGCTCTCTCTCACTGTCTAACTATGTGTCAAATAAAAGAAATCACAATTGCCGTTTGTGACATCACAACAGTGACTCAGGACATCCTAATTTTAATATCACCATGGTAGTTTTTGACATCACATTGATTATGATTTCAAAGTTTTGGATTATGACACCATAATTGATTATGATATTGCAATAGTATGTTTATACTATATATATATACATATATATGTATATATATATACATATATATGTGTGTGTACTATGTTTACATATAGTTATGTTTATGCTTTCACAAAAGTTTTATCACATTGAAATCCATTACAACACCACAATGGTTCATTAAGACATCACAATGTTAGGTTTTATGACCAAAATTTATTGTGAAATCACAATGTAGTATATTATGTAGTTAGAGATTATGATTTGACATTTGACTTTGATATCATCGGTCACTTTATAGGACCATAATCATGGCCTAATCATGGTATTTTTATAACATCACAATTTATTATGACTGTGCAATGATTGGTTTATAACATCACAATTGAATGTTTAGTACATCACATCAGTTGTTTATAACATTGTAATTTTATTGCATAATTATGTTGTCACACTATATTTCATGGCAACAAAATCACTTATAATCACAAAGTTAGTTTATGACATCACAATTGATTACAACATATCAATTATTTTATAACATCCAAATTGTTTATAACAACAATACATTACTTAACATTACATTACTTAAACCACAGGTTTAAGTAAATTAAATTGCAATTGATTATGATATCACAATTATGGGTTTAAAATCAGTATTGATTATGATGTCACGATGGCAAGTTTCTGACATCACATCATACTTGTATCATGAATATTTTATAACATCATAATTGATTATGAAGTCATGCTAATTTTTTTATAACTTTACAATGGTAGTTTAATGGCAATCTAATGTTAGTTTATCACATCACAATGATTTTATGACATCAAAATTGATCATGACATTACAAAGAAGATCATATCTAATTGATAATGACAAGTGTTCTGTGATGTAAAAATTGATTATGTAAAACAATGGTAGGTTTTTTTACATGAAGGTGTATTATCACATTGAAATTATGAAAATAATGGTTGCTTTATGAGATCACAATGGTCTGTTTTATAATCACAATGTAGATCTATAATATCAAAATGCTTTTGTGACATTAAAATTGATAGACTCACAAAGGTGGCTTATGACAATACAAATGATTTATGACATGACAATGGTAGGTTGATGGCATACCTATGCTGGTTAATTAACAGTAGTTTTTTAGACTCGTACATGTCATTACAGTGATTATGACATCACAATAGTGCTGTATGATAAAATTCATTAAGAATAAATATTGGTTGACCTATGACATCACAATGAATTTTATAACATCACGATTGACATCAAATGCTTTTAATAACACTGAAATTATGATTTCACAAAGGTGGTTTATGATATCACACAGTTTTTTATGAGCCCAGCATATTGTTTTATCACATAAAATTATCAAGAGTGAAGGTTTTTATGGTATAAAATTATTATAGCATCGCAAGGGCTGAATTATGATAAAAATGGAGTAGTTAATCATATCTAATGATTATGACATTACAGTGCTTATATGACAACAATTATTACATCACAAGGGTGGTTTATGTTTCCACAGGTTTACGTCATAAAATATTATAAAAAATTGCTGGTTTATCACATAACAATGATAGCTTTATCACATCTATAAGATGTTGTTAATGACATCAAAATATTTCATGACATAAGGTTTATTATGATAACGAAAACTATTAACACCATGAAAGAAGTGACAAAACTTGGTGGTTTATGATATCTCAGTTTTTTATGACATTACATGGTAAGTTTTTGATATTATAATTTTGGCTTATCTCATCAACATAGATTATGAATTTCTTTTACATCACAATTATAATTTCACAAGGTAGGTTTATGGCTTCACAATGGGTTTTAAGGCATCAAAATTATTTTTATAACAATTCATTTTTATATATCAATGGAATATATGACATACCAATCAATTATGAAATCATAAATTTTATGATACCAACTAATGAATACACATTGGTGGTTTATAAAATTATGATTGATTACTGCATCACATTCTTTGGTTTATGACATCACAATGATTTTATGACACTAAAATTAATTATGATACCACAATCATTTCATGTCACCACACATTATAATATACAATGCTGGTTTATGACATCACAATGGTTTGTAAAATGGATTACAATGGATTTTATAAAACCACAATGGTATTTTATAACATCCCAATGGTGATATCACCAATGATTATGGTTTACATGCTACAGTTATGACATCTAGTTTTTATTATTTTGCAAATGATTATGACATATCCATAATTTTATGACATCGTAATTGATTATGTGGGAGTCTGTTACCTGTGCTCAAGGTCAACCTACTCACTCAGGCCATACCAGCATGCCACATCTCCACTCCTTCCCTACCTACCAGAGCACCTGACTCTCTTTCACAATGATAACTTTATTTGATTCATCTCATCAATAGACAGAGAAACACAATTTGATCAATTCAATAGATCAAATGATGAATTCAGTAGATCAACAAACACTGGACAAAATTCAATACCAATATGAAATAAATAGTTGGATAAAAATGAAAACATCAAGCAAACTAGAATGGAGGGTGAATTTTCTCAATCTGATTAAAGGAAAGCTCTACATCAACAGTTCAACTAGCATCAAAGACAATGGTTGAAAACTGTAAATTTTTCTAAGATCAGTAACAGGGCAAGCAAATTCCTTCTTACCATTGCTTGTAAACATCTTCCTGGCAATCCTAGCTAATGCAATAAGATGAAAAATGGAAACGTAAGGCCTATATATTGAGATGGAAAACAGTAATGAGACATAATTATTGATTTGAAAAATTATAAATGATCAAGTCAGTTATTCTTTGAACCAATGATCAATCATACCAAGATTATACATAATTTTGTTCAGTTTCTTTCCTACATACCAGCAATAATCTAATTGAATTTAAGGAAAAACACACATTTACATTAACCCCCCAAAGATATATCTTGGTATAATTCTAACAAATTATATAAATGTAGGTAGAGTATAATAAAATTTGCAAAAGTTCTATATGAGGGAACTCATAAGCCTTTGCTGAATGTTGTTGCAAAGAATTCAATATTTGGAGATATATTCTATGATCTGCCCAATATAACCAAGATTATTAGTCCTTCTCCATGTGATACACAGATGAAATGTAAGCCCAACTAAAATATTAGCTATTGATGTTGTGTTTATAAATGAAAGCTGACTCTAAAGTTAATGTAGAAAATTCAATGATACAGAATAGCCAACTCAACTCATTAAAGAACCAGAAGAATATACTTGGAGAATCAGCAATATTCAACTTCAGTGCTTACTAGAATGTTAGCCAAGACAGTGCAATATTGGTGAAAGAACTTGCAAACAGATAAATAACAGAATAGACACCCAGAATTGACATTTCCAAGTATAGGTAGTAGATAAATAACAAAGGAGTAAATGCAAAATAATGGATCAGAGATAACCTTGCTACAAACGTTGAACACATAATACAATGAAAATCTATGCATATATTTTACAAAAATTAACTTAAATATTATAGTGGGTTATACATCCAACCACAAGGAAACAAAATTATTAGTCGCACAGAAAATAATTTTGCAGAAAAATTAAGGTAATATTGGGTGTGATGCTGAGTTTTTGATACAACACTGAAAGCATAATCCATGAAATAAATGATTACTAATTGGACATCATGAAAATGAGAAACATCTCTTCTGACAAACAATGTCAAGAAAAAAGGGTAAAAATGAGAGAAAATATTCACAAAAGTCATTTATGATAGAGAATATATGCATTATCCAAAATTTAAAAAAGCAACTTTACAATCAGTGAAATGAAAATGAAAGCAGATTTAAGATGGGCTCCCAAAAAGGAATTATGTGCACACTGAGTAGACACAAGGTGAATAGGGGTACCCTGGAGCTTTGTAGCTGAGGACTGGTCAGGAGATGCATGAAAGATGACCACTGGATCTATGGAATCATAGCAAACAATATCAGTGCTAACACAGATGAACATAGAGCCTCTTTCTAACCAGTGTAGAATCATCCATTCCAGAGGCATGTGCTAGAATTCTAATATATTTGCCTTGATAATGGGAAAAATTTATGCAGAATTTAATGCTGATCCATAACCACCCACAAAAGAATAAAATTAAAACTTGAAAGGATGCAACTAGTTTTAAATGACTTAAGTGATTACCACATCAAACCTAAAGAACATAAAAATATCCACCTAAAATATTTGCAAAAAAAAATGCAAAAAAATCATAGATACAGACTTTAAACAATTTAAATCAAAATGAATAATATGCTTAAATTATAAATGTGAAAGAACAAAATTCCTACAACAAAAAGGATGACCCTGTGCTTGATAATTAGATTTCAGTATCATACCCATAACATAGTTCCTAAATAAAGAAAAAATAGGAACTGTGTGAAAGTTAAACATATTTTTTGAAAGAAATTTTTAGTGAGATCCCAGTGGAAAGAACGGAGCCATCAAAGAATGAGGTACCTTTCTCTGAAGGGAGGAGAGAACTTCCACTTTGACTATGACCCTATTGGAATAAGATCAAAGTCAGCGAACCCTAAAGGCTTCCATAGCCCTGGTAACTCATGACTAGAGCCTAGGGAGATTATGAACAGGAGTGTCAAATTGTTAAGTCAGCAACAGGAGTCACTGTGTACTTACATCCCATGTGGGATCTGTCCCTAATGTGTTGTCTAATGTGCAGTGATGCTATAACTAGTATGAAACAGTATTTTTACACTTTGTGTTTCTGTGTGGGTACAAACTGATGAGATCTTTACTAATTATATACTGAATTGATCTTCTGTATATAAAGACAATTGGAAATGAAAAAAAAAACCTGGTGTTAAATTGGAAATGGCATAGAAAATTAACTAATTTAAAAAATATTATGTAGGATTTCTGTCTTTAATGTGCTGTACACTGTTATTTAATGCTATAACTAGTACTCCAACAGGATTTTTTTTTTCACTTTGTGTTGCTATATGGGGGCAAACTGTTGAAATCTTTACCTAATATATACTAAACTGATCTTCTGTATATAAAGAGAATTCAAAATGATTCTTGATGTGAATGGAAGGGGAGAGGGAGGGGGAAAGGGGAGGGTTGTAGGTGGGAGGGAATTTGTGGGAGGGGGGAAGCCATTGTAATTCATAAGCTGTACTTTGGAAATTTATATTCATTAAATAAAAGTTTAATAAATGGAAAAAAAAGAAAGAAATTTTTAAAAAAATGATCAGAGAGATTACAACTAGAAAATACATCTGTGTCAGAACTGAGATTAAAATATTCGTGGAAACATGGCAAGACATTGGCATAGGGAAAACTTCTTGGAAAATACACCAAAAGCACAGCCAAATAAACAAGAGAAATGGGATTACAACAATTAAAGTATATTCTGCACAACAAAGGAAACACTCAAGAAAGTGGATTGGCAACCAGCAGAAAAAGTGAAAATATTTGCAAACTATGGAAATGATAAATTATTAATATTCAGAATCTGGAAAAAAGCTGAAGAAACTCAACAAAAATGCAGTTTGGAAATAGGCAAATGACATGAATAGGCATTTTTCGAAGGGTGAATTACAAATGGCCAACACACACACAAAAAAATGTTCAAGATCACTGGCCATCAAGAAAATGCAAATCAAAACCACAATGGGGTTTCACCTAAACCCAGTTGGAATGGCTAACATTAAAAAAAAAAAAAAAACAGGGCAGACACTGTGATATAGGGGTAAGACCACCACCTGCAGTGCAGTGCTGGTATGTCATGGGGGGCTGGTTTGGGTTCTGATCCAGCTGGGTTCTGATCCAATTCTGATCCAGCTCTTTGCTGTGTCCTGGGAAAGCAATAGAGGATGGCCCAAGTTCTTTCACCCCAGCTTCCATGTGGGAGACCCAGAAGAAGCTCCTGGCTCCTACCTTCAAATTGGTGTAGCCCCAGACATTGCGGCTAACTGGGGAGTGAACCAATGGATGGAAGGCCTCAATCTCTCTCTCATTCTTGCCTCTTCTCTCTCTGTGTAACTCTTACTTTCAAATAAATAAATAAATCTTTAAAGATTAAAAAATAATGCTGGTAAGGTTGTAGCAGTAAATTATCCCAATCCACTACAGATGGAATTGTAAACTAGTACAACCATTATAGAAGCCAATATGAATGTACCTCAGAAATTTGAATATAGATCTACCATAAAACATTGTCATCCTATCCCTGGTAATTTACTAGAAATGAAAAGAGCACGTGAAACAGTTATTTTACCCTATGTTTATTGGAGGTCAATTTACAAAGAAAGAAGTCATGGAATCAATCCAGTTACCCTTCAAATGATGACAGGATAAATAAAGCATGGTGCACACATGCACACACACACACAAACATACTATGAAGTACTTCATAGTCATAAAAATGAGTAAAATCTTCTTTCACAGTGAAATGGGTGTAACTGGAAACTACTACGCTTACTGAAATAATCTATTCCCCAAAAGACATATGTTTCTCCTGATATGTGGCAGTTATTCTAGGATAAAAAAAGGTACAGGGATGAAATGAACACATTCTTATTTGATTGTTATTTTTAGCTCTTGTTTATACTCCTGTGGAACTGTGGTCATTACTACTTTTTATTTGTTGAGTGTTATGGTTAGTGGTGCGTTAAGCCTGTGATTATTGAGCAGATTGAAATAATGTTTTTTGCAAAAATTATGAAGACAAAAAACAAAGGAAGGGCATTGAGGGAGGGAAATATGGTTATATTTTTGGAATTGTTAATTATGAAATGCATGAAATCTGTTCTTATATTGATATGATTTTCTTAACATATTGTTATAAAAATATATCCCTTAAAACAAGGCTATAAAAATATACATCCTAACTGAAACTGAGTAAATATCCAAGAAGGAAACATTATATATTACATCAATAGATTCCAATAAAAACATGGAAAGATGTTTACCATCATATTTCCCTAGGAAATTGCAAATGAAAACCACACAAGGACATCAGTACATATACATTACAAATAAATACAAATATTTGACAAAACAAACAATTGGTAACAAATAGCAATCATGTGTCACTGCTGACAGAAGTGCAACATGGTAAAGCAACTCACATTTTAGTCTGGAAGTTTCTAATATTTTTCATTTTTAATATCTTTTGAAATGCAGTGTTACAGGAAGAAAGGAAGACACTATGAGATCTTCCATCTGTTACTTCACTCCCCCAGTGTCCACAGCAGCCAGAGCTGGGCAAGACTGAACCCAGGAGCTAGGTGCTTCATCCAGGTTTCTCACATGGGTGCAGGTACTGAAGTACTTAGGCTATCTCCTACTGATTTCCTAGGCTCATTATCAGGGAGCTGGGTAGGAAGTGGAACATCTGGGACTAAAAATGGTGTCCATATGGGATGTCAACTTTACAGATGGCAGCATAGTTCATTATGCCACAGTTCCAGCCTCTATTTTTAATATATTTACTTACTTAGAATACCTATTTGAAATATAGACACACAGAGGCACAGAGAGTAATATACCCCAATTGCTAGTTCACACCCAATATGCACAGCATCCAAGGCTGGGCCAGAGAAAAGAATGGAGTAGGAAATTCAATTAGAATCTGCCACTTGGGTCAAGGACTCAACTACTTCAGTCCTCACCTACTGCCAACAATGGTCTGTACTAAAATGAAGGAGGAATCAGAAGTGGAGCCAGACTTTAACCCAGGAGCTCTGTCTAAAGTGGTGTCTCCACCAGTATGCCAAATGAATACCGCACAGTTGACCTGCTTCCTATGTAGATTTTAAAATGGCTTGAATGCAGATCATGCAATTGTATAGTTAGGGAGTTACCTCAGGGATCCAAAAACTTGAGTCAACACTAGATCTTGCATGTATGCAAATGCTGATGCCACGTTATAACCATCAAGAATCAAAAATCAGGGTCTGTGCTGTGGCTTAATGGGTTAAGCCATGGCCTACAGTGCAGGCATCATATCTGGTCACAAGTTTGAGTTCTGGCTACTCCACTTCTAATCGAGCTCCCTTCTGTTGCACCCAGAAAAGCATTAGAAAATGGAACAAATCCCTTGACCCCTGCAAACATGTGGGAGGTGCAGGGGATCTTCCTGACTTCTGATTTATCCTTGGCACAGCCCTGGCCTTTATATGGTCATTTGGGGGAAAGAACCAGTGGATGGAAGTTCTCTCTCTCTCTCTCTCTGTATGTGTGTGTATATGAGTGTGCATGTGTGTGTGTGCATGTGCATATGTCTAGGTCTCCTCTCACTGTGAAAATACACCTTTAAAATAAATAAATGACACTTAAAAAAGAATTATAAGGCATTGGTGTATTTTGATAGGTGCATAAAAAATCAACAGAAGTCACTGCAGTTTCTCTTTATGTAGGATCTCTGTCCTTAATGAAACTACTATGAAAATTAATGGAAACAATAGTCTTCAAACAACCACACAATGTCTGTGTGGTTGCAAACTGTTGAAATCTTTACTTAGTATATACTAAGTTGATCTTCTGTACATAAAGATAATTAAAAATGATTTTTTTTTGAAATTAGAGTTAGTGAGATAGAGAGGCAGAGAGAAAGGTCTTCCTTCCATTGGTTCACCCCTCAAATGGCCACTATGGCTGGTGCTGCACTGATCCAAAGCCAGGAGCTAGGTGCTTCCTCCTGGTTTCCCATGTGGGTGCAGGGCCCAAGCATTTGGGCCAATCTCCACTGCTTTCCTTGGCCACAGCAGAGAGCTGGACTGGAAGAGGAGCAACCAGGACAGAACCGGTGCCCCACCCGGGACTAGAACCCAGAGTACTGGAGCCGCAGAGGAAGGATTAGCCTAGTTAGCCACAGTGCCAGCTAATAATGAAGAATGAGATGGGAGAGGGAGTAGGATATGAGATGGTTTGCAGGTGGGAGGGAGGTTATTGGGGGGGGGACCACTATTATCCAAAACTTGTACTTTTGAAATTTATTTTTCAAATATACTTTTTCTAAAAAATAAATAAACCACAGGATACCCATACAAGTTATTTCTATTCAGCAATATAAAGGAAATGGCTATCATGTCACAGATCCAGATCTATCTGAAAGGGTAAAACCAAAATGATGGGAAAAATTAGTGTTGTGACATGGGTTAGAAAACATGTGTATGTGGAGTAGAGGGGAGTGTTAAAGAATGTTGAAATTTCCATGGAGGTTGATATTACACTATGGGTTAGACCAAATCTATAGATTTGTAGTCTATTAATTAAAGGTAAAAAATGTCAGGAAATTCAGGAACTGAACACAGAATGTGAAGAAATAAGGAATAATATATTCTAAATGTAAGGAACAACATCATTGAAGGATACGGGATTAGTACTAAATTAAGTAACTGTAAAAGTGTGTGGAAGGGCAGACATTGTGGAAAAGCAGGTAAAGCTGCTGTCTGTGATACTGGCACCCAAACTTGGTGGTGGCTCATGTGTTGGCTGTTCCAATTACTATCCAGCTTTCTGATAATGACCTTGGGAAAAAATATAAGTATGTCCATTGCTTGGGCCCCTACCCTCTATTTGGAAACCCTACTAAAGATCCTGGTTCCTGGCGTTGGCCTGGTCAGCCCTTGCCATTGCAATCACCTGGGAGAGTCAATCAGCAAGTGAAAGAATCACTTTCTCCCTCTCCCTCTCCCTCTCTCTCTCTCAGGGTGTGTGGGTGTTTATTCCTCTGTCTGTATTTTCCTCTCCCTATAATTCTGACTTTTAATAAATCAATAAATCTGAAAAAAAATTTTGATTGGAGTTTGGCAAACTAAGGCTAAATGCTGTTCTTTGGCTCAGCAAGTAACTAACTACCAGAGCTGTGGCTACACAATTTTGAGATGGTTAAGTGGCATGTACTAAGGTGGAACAAGTAAGTTGAAAAAGACAAACTTTTCATTAATGGAGTGGGACTTCATAGGTAAGCAAGAGAAGCATCCAGAAAGATAGATGTGTTGGATCATCAACATTAACCCATACTCCATTGAATACAGATGCAGCATATTACATAGAAACAATTTGTAGATCCATGACATTCATGGGTTATTAACATATTTAGTTCCTTGTTGCCAAAGAGTTTAAAAGTGCAGCAGTACCCCCCCCATATGAAGAAGAATGCCCAGCTGAATGATCTTTCTGGTGAGTTGACTCCCATGTGGATTCACCTCATGTCCTTGCATCAAACCAAGTGAGACACAATAATTGGCAGAAATGATGTTGCTCAGAAAATTCTAAGAGTAAAGAATCTGAGGAGCAGGGACAAAAGCTGGAGATATATATTATATCCAGAAGATGCAGAGAAGAGTACTGATGAAAAATTTGCAACATTTTCTAGTCACACATTCCAATTTTATATAGAAGTAAACACAGGGAAAATATGCCGAAAGATCTAAGACCAATTTTAAGATGTAAAATTAAAATGTCTGAAAAGAGTAATTTCTGAAATCGAAGTTGTGCAGATGAGACATTTAAGAAAAAATGAATAATGAACATGAAAACACAGCAATATAATCATCAAAGCAAAATTTAAGGAGAAGAAAAGATTTAAAAGGCTGAACAGACCTTCATTACAATAATATATTTAAATAGGATCTCAAAAATGGTTAGGTGAATATTTGCGGAAATTATTGCCAAATTTTTCAAACTTCTCAAAAATATAAGCCATAGTGTTTATTGCACTCTAAGCACAAAATTAAAAAAAAATCACTGTGCCAAGTCAGATCATAATTACATTGCATAAAACCAAAAATAAAGTTAAATTCTAAAAGCTCAAATTCCAACATGATTGAATAGGGAAAAGATTTTGATCACAAGAAAATAATAGAAAAACAGGAGAGGTTCTGTATTCCTAGGAGATAACTGGAATGGAGCTTTTAATGAAAAGCCTGTAGAAACAAGGCCTATGTGAAGCAGAAATGATTGCACAGACATGCAGCAGCTTGCAATTCCCATCAGCAACTTCCAAGGACAGTGTCTGGAAGGGAGGCTATCTTGCAAGAACAAGGTGAGAGAAATCTGCAGAAGCTCTATGGCACTGGTGATCTTGTCTGAGAAAGTGATTCATGGCCCCTACTGAATCCAGGAAGAGGAGTTGGCAGGGGGAGAGTGCTCACTTAATTCTTTGAACGGGAGCAAGTTTATTTTCTCTCCACCCATCAACCATGCTGTGCCTCAGCTAGAGAGGACAGCACCATTTTACCAGAATAAGGCTGCAGCAGCCTAAGCATATCTGGTGGTTTTTGTCAGAGAGAGAAGTCCATAATCCACACTGATTTTGAGTGCAGGAACACTAGCTGGCAGAGGGCAATGTGCTCACTTAACTCTGGGAACAGAGACCATGTTGCTTCACTCCCCTATCTTCCAAGGGCCCGTGCTCAGGAATGGAGTGGCTCTCTGGATAGGGAGGCTTGCAGGGTAGAGTGGATTCCATGAAGCCTGTGACTGCAGGAATAATGTACCCTGTGACTGTGGGAATGCTGTGACTGTGCAATAGGTGGGGGAATCAATAAGATAATAGGATGTGGCTGGGTCTCTGGGCAATTACCAAGTCCAATTTCAGAAGTTCAGAATTCACACAGTGCTGGGGAATGGACAATGAAGATGGCTCAATGTTCACGCCACAGAATACACAGATTATATAGTTCATGTGCCTTAATGACAAGGGGGTGCAGGCACTAAGGGATTCACCTTGGCACAGAGAAAGGTGGTGGCAGAGATCACATAAGCCAGGATGATGATACCTTCAACCTCACTGGCTACAGAGAACTATCACAATTTGGAGCTTACCCTGGAATTCTGTCCCACACACAAATGTTGGCCAGAGCTCCTGCTCCACCTAGTACACACTTCTGGATATCTCCCAGAGTTGCTGGCATCCCACTATGCCTAGAGGCACATTTCCAAAACCAAAGACTTCACAGGAAATATCAACAACTGCTTATCCAGATGCATAAAAATTAGAATAGAAATACAAGAAACATGAATAAGGAATATAATCTGGTTCCAGAAAGGAACATCATAAGACTTTAATATTAGACTGTGAACATGAGGAGATTGATGAAATGCATGGAAAGGAAGTCAAAAGATTGAAAGAAAATTCAAAAACAGAGAAGAAATTAATATGAGTTAAATCTGTGAATTATATGGATGAGGAATGCTGCTAATAAGACATGTTAAAAATGTAACTGAAATATTAGAAATGAAGAATTCAGGGGCCAGTGCTGTGTCACAGTAGGTTAA
Organism: Lepus europaeus; assembly: GCF_033115175.1. Taxonomy (NCBI): domain Eukaryota; kingdom Metazoa; phylum Chordata; class Mammalia; order Lagomorpha; family Leporidae; genus Lepus; species Lepus europaeus. The sequence continues at coordinate 13,036,273 of NC_084851.1, forward strand.
TCCTCTGTGGTTTCATCATCCCATATGGGCACCAGTTCTAGTCCCGGGTGCTCCTCTTCCAATCCAGCTCTCTGCTATAGTCTGAGAAAGAAGTAGAAATGGCCCAAGTCACTGGGACCCTGCACTCATGTGGAAAACCCAAAAGAAGCACTTGGCTCCTGGCTTTGGATCAGTACATCTTGGGCCATTGCAACCATTTGGGGAGTGAACCAATGGAAAGAAGACCTTTCTCTCTGTCTCTCCTTCTCACTGTCTGTAACTCTAACTTTCAAATAAATAAATAAATCCTTTAAAAAATAAAGAAATGAATTCAACATGTCAAAGAGAAAACACAGTGGGAAGCCTGAACAACAGACTCAGTGAGGCTGCATATTATGCAAACTGTAAGAGATTGGATGGTGAAAACTTGCAAGTGGAAGGAAAGTTTTCCTTCTTTCTGCACAGACATTGCTGAATACTGAGCCATCTGGGAGAAGGCACTCTCCTAACGGTACAAGTATATGGTATTTCAAGACTGTACTCCACAAAGTAATTATTGAACCTAAATATTACCTCAAGTCCCTCAAAAGTATTCTTGGTACTGGAAATGTTATTTTTATAATGTTTATTTGCATTTTCCCATTGAAGATTTTACCTACATACTCACCTTTAATCCAGGAAAATAAGAAATAATTTAGGATAGTTTTCTGCCTTATCTCTTTAATTATAGTCCAGCTGACCTCACAGAAGATATGAGGAGTCTTGAATGAATTAATGTAGGAGAAAATAAGTGACAAATACAAAGAACCCTTGAAAACAAATGAAAACAAATCTGGCCAGATTGATTTCTTAATAACAATATTTAAAAGTAGCTTCTAGGCCAGTGCCATGACTCACTAGGCTAATCCTCCACCTGCAGCACCAATACTCCAGGTTCTAGTCCAGTTGGGGCACCGAATTCTGTCCTGGTTGCCCCTCTTCCAGTCTAGCTTTCTGCTGTGGCCTGGGAGTGCAGTGGAGGATGGCCTAAGTGCTTGGGCCCTGCATCCGCATGGGAGACCAGGAGGAAGCACCTGGCTCCTGGCTTCGGATCAGCATGGTGCACCAGCTGTAGCGGCCATTTGGAGGTGAACCAATGGAAGGAAGACCTTTCTCTCTGTCTCCCTCTATCTCACTGCCTAACTCTGCCTGTCAAAAAAAAAAAAAAGACATGATAACTTTTTGAGAACAAGGTTTCTGACTCTAGCAGTTATTAACTGTTAACTCCTAACTCTTACCAGTATGCATTGACACAGAAATTATAAAGTGATGGATACTTAGATTTTTCAACCAACCACATAATTTTAAAGAAAAAAATTGTCACTTATCACCAGCTATCAGTCTGAAAATGTTCTTGGAAAAAAAAGCAAATAATATTTATTTAATTATTTATTAAAAACCTCTATATGGGGCCAGTGCTGTGACATCATAGGTAAAGCCACATCCTACAGTGCCCACATCCTATATGGATACAGATTCAAGTCCTGGCTGCTTCACTCCCAATCCAGCTCTCTGCTATGACCTAGGAAAGTAGTAGAAGAAGGCCCAAGTCCTTGGGTCCCTGAATCTGCATGGAAGACCTGGAAGAAGCTCCTGGCACCTGGCTTTGGGTCCATGCAGCTCTGGCCATTTCAGCCAATTAAGGAGTGAACCAGTGGGTGAAAGACCCCTCTTTCTCTCTTCCTCTCCTTCCATCTCTGTATAACTGACTTTCAAATAAATAAATAAATCTTGAAAAAAAACCCTCTATGATACTCCTTATTTAAACCAGTTGCTTGCATGTAAATATGCAGATTGACTTTTGCTAACATATGGAGATTAATGTGCTTCCCTGGCATGGAGCTCTCTGAAGAGTTTAAATGCTGATCTGTGTGCTTTCATTTTATTTGCTTATCATCCAGACTGCATTTATTAAATATCTGTATCAACTGTCTTGATATTTAATAGTACTTACATATTTATAACCTGAGCTAATCCTCATAACTTCCCTCTCTTGAATAGCTATGCCTTTCACATTGTGCTTTTTTCACACAAATGCAAATGCAAAATCAACTCTTACATGCTACTTTAGAATTTATAAAAGGCCTTTTGTATAAGATTTGCAGAAAATGTAAAAACTTAGCTTCTAGTACTTGAACTTACTTCCATGTGAAGCTGCCAAAAAGGACATAGTTTTCTCATTACAGATGAGAAAGAGGTATGAAGAGACTGTTCCAACAGTTAGATTCTATTGATCAGGCATAGACTCTAATTAGGTCTCAGGTAGACACACATCTAGATTTTTCTCCTTATGGTCTCTGTGTCAGAATTCCAGCCTGTGAGTGACTTTCACAGTCTATCCAAGGTTCTCAGTCAAAAATGTATTGAGGTTTGTATTGGTGAGATGAAGCATGTACCTATATATTACACACATTTAATAAATAAGTATTGAATCATATGAAGTAAACTTAGATATAAGAATACCATGCAAAGACTAGAGATGAAGACCATATGTTTAAACAGTTATGGTCTTAGAGTTTGTAAACAAGTTTTTTGTTTTGTTTTTTATTTTATTTTTTTATTTAGTGAATATAAATTTCCAAAGTACAGCTCATGGATTACAAAGGCTTCCCCCCCCGACAACTTTCCCCCCACCCACAACCCTCCCCCCTCCCACTTGCTCTCCCCCTCCATGCCCATCAAGATTCATTTTCAATTCTCTTTATATATAGAAAATCAGTTTAGTATATATATAGATTTCAACAGTTTGTCCTCCCATAGCAACACAAAGTGAAAAAATACTGTTGGAGTACTAGTTATAGCATTAAATAACAGTGTACATCACATTAATGACAGAGATTCTGCAAGATATTTAAAAAAAAGATTGATTATTTTTCTATGTAATTTCCAATTTAAAACCAAGTTTTTTTTTATTTTCAATTATCTTTATATACAGAAGATCGCTTCAGTATATACTAAGCAAAGCTTTCATCAGTTTGCACCCACACATAACCACAAAGTGTAAAAATACTGTTTCAGTACTAGCTATATCATTACTTCACCTTTGACAACCTATTAAGGACAGGTCTCACATGGGACACAAGTACACAGTGACTCCTGATGTTGATTTAACAATTTAACACTCTTGTTTATGGCATCAGTAATCTCCCTAGGCTCTAGCCATGAGTTGCCAAGGCTATGGAAGCCTTTAGGGTTCTCCAACTTCGATCCTATTCTGACAAGGCCATAGTCAAATTGTAAGTTCTTTCCTCCCTTCAGAGAAAGTTACCTCCTACTTTGATGGCCCCGTTCTTTCCACTGGGATCACACTCGCTGAGATCCTTCATTTAGGTCTTCTTCTTCTTCATCTTTTTTTTTTCCCCAGCGTATCTTGGCTTTCCATGCCTAAAATACGCTCATAGGCTCTTCAGCCTTAGGGGCTGATTCTGAGGCCAGAGTTCTATTTAGGACATCTGTCATTCTATGAGTCTGCTGTGTATTCTGCTTTCCATGTTGGATCCTTCTCTCCCCCTTTTTTTTTATCAGTTAGTATTAGTAGACATTAATCTTGTTTGTGTGATTCCTTTGACTCTTAGGCCTATCAGTGTGATCAGTTGTGAACTGAAATTGATCACCAGGGCTGGTGAGATGGCATTGGTACATGCCACCTTGATGGGATTGTGTCGGAATCCCCTGGAACTTTTCTAACTTCATCATTTGGGGCAAATCCAATTGAGCATATCCCCTATTATACATCTCCTCCATCTCCTTTTCTCATTCTTATATTTAACCAGGATCAGTTTTCAGTTAAGATTTAGACACCTCAGAATAATTGTGTGTTAATGACAAAGTTTACAAAAAAATACTAAAATAGATAAAGTGTTACATTGTACATCAACAGTCAGCACCATACCTGATCAAGTCACTATTTCTCATAGTGTCCATTACACTTCCACAGGTTACCCTTTGGTGCTCAGTTAGTTGTCGCCGATCAGGGAAAACAAATGATATTTGTTTCTTTTGGACTGGCTTAATTCACTTAGCATGATGCTTTCCAGATTGCTCAATTTTGTTGCAAATGACTGGGATTCATTGTTTTTGACTGCTGTATAGTATTCCATAGAGTACATGTCCCATAGTTTCATTATCCAGTATACTGATGATGGGCATTTGGGTTGGTTCCAGGTCTTAGCTATTGTGAATTGAGCTGCAATAAACATTAATGTGCAGATGGCTTTATGATTTGCCAAATTAATTTCCTTTGGGTAAATTCCAAGGAGTGGGATGGCTGGGTTGAATGGTAGGGTTATGTTCAGGTTTCTGAGGAATCTCCAGACTGACTTCCACAGTGGCTTAACCAGTTTGCAGTCCCACCAACAGTGGGTTAATGTCCATTTTTCCCCACATCCTCTCCTGCATATATTGTTGGTTGATTTCTGAATGTGGGCCATTCTCACCGGGGTGAGGTGAAATCTCATTATGGTTTTGATTTGCGTTTCCCTGATGGCTAGTGATCCTGAACATTTTTTATGTGTCTGTTGGCCATTTGGATTTCCTCTTTCGAAAAATGTCTGTTGAGGTCTTTGGCCCATCTCTTAAGTGGGTTGTTTGTTTTGATGTTGTGGATTTTCTTGATTACTTTGTAGATTCTGGTTATCAACCCTTTATCTGTAGTATAATTTTGAAATATTTTTCCCATTCTGTCGGTTTCCTATTCACTTTCCTGACTGTTTCTTTTGCAATACAGAAACTTCTCAGTTTGATGCAATCCCAAATGGTAATTTTGGCTTTGACTGCCTGTGCTCCTGGGGTCTTTTCCAAGAAGTCTTTGCCTGTGCCTATATCTTGCAAGGTTTCTCCAATGCTCTCTAATAATTTGATGGTGTCTGGTTGTAGATTTAAGTTTTTGATCCACGTTGAGTGAATTTTTGTGTAAGGTGAAAGGTATGGGTCTTGCTTCGGGCTTCTGCACGTGGAAATCCAATTTTCCCAGCACCATTTATTGAATAGGCTGTCCTTATTCCAGGGATTAGTTTTGGATCTTTGAGCAAATATAAATTGGCTGTAGGTGTTTGGATTGATTTCTGGTGTTTCTATTCTGTTCCATTGGTCTATCCATCTGTTTCTGTACCAGTACCATGCTGTTTTGATGACAACTGCCCTGTAGTATGCCCTGAAATCTGGGATTGTGATGCCTCCATCTTTGTTTTTGTTGTATAAGATCGCTTTGGCTATTCGAGGTCTTCTGTGTCTCCATATGAATTTCAGCATTATTTTTTCCAGATCTGAGAAGAAGGTCTTCGGTATCTTGATTGGTACTGCATTGAATGTATAAATTGCTTTTGGGAGAATAGACATTTTAATGGTATTGATTCTTCCAATCCATGAGCATGGAAGATATCTCCATTTTTTGGTATCCTCTTCTATTTCTTTCTCTAAGGTTTTGTAGTTTTCATCGTAGAGATCTTTAACGCCCTTGGTTAAGTTTATTCCAAGGTATTTGATTGTATTTGTAGCTATTGTGAATGGGATTGATCTTAGAAGTTCTTCCTCAGCTGTGGCATTGCCTGTGTATACAAAGGCTGTTGATTTTTGTGCATTGATTTTATATCCTGCTACTTTGCCAAACTCTTCGATGAGTTCCAGTAGTCTCTTACTAGAGTTCTTTGGGTCCTCTAAATAAAGAATCATATCATCTGCAAAGAGGGATAGTTTGACTTCTTCCTTCCCAATTTGTATCCCTTTCATTTCTTTTTCTTGCCTAATAGCTCTGGCTAAGACTTCCAGAACTATATTGAAGAGCAGTGGTGAGAGTGGGCATCCCTGTCTGGTACCAGATCTCAGTGGAAATGCTTCCAACTTTTCCCCATTCAATAGGATACTGGCCGTAGGTTTTTCATATATTGCTTTGATTGTATTGAGGAATGTTCCTTCCATACCCAGTTTGCTTAGAATTTTCATCATGAAAGGGTGTTGCATTTTATCAAATGCTTTCTCTGCATCTATTGAGAGAATCATATGTTTTTTCTTCTGCAGTCTGTTAATGTGATGTATCATGTTGATTGTTTTGCGAACATTGAACCATCCCTGCATACCAGGGATAAATCCCACTTGGTCTGGGTGGATGATCTTTCTGATGTGTTGTTGCATTCTATTGGCCAGAATTTTATTGAGTATTTTTGCATCCATGTTCATCAGGGATATTGGTCTTTAATTCTCTTTCAATGGTGCATCTTTGTCTGGCTTAGGAATTAAGGTGATGCTGGCTTCATAGAAATAGTTTGGAAGGATTCCTTCTTTTTCGATTGCCCTGAATAGTTTGAGGAGAATTGGGGTTAGTTTTTCTTTAAATGTCTGGTAGAATTCAGCAGTGAATGCATCTAGAACTGGGCTTTTCTTTGTTGGGAGGGCCTTTATTACTATTTCAATTTCTGTCTCAGTTATGGGTCTGTTGCCGTTGATTTCTCAACAATGTTGCAGTGGGTTCGTTTCTGAGAGGAGCAGCATGGTGGGGGCAAGAGGCGCGGAGTCAATACACAGACCCCAGGAGTCAGGTGAGAGCAGGCATGAGGCGAGCAGCCGGCAGACTCGTTTATTACAGTTGGTATATAAACAACAGTTTATATAGCCAAGACCAGCCAATCTGGTCAAGGGGCGGTCTATACCCCAACCAATCACAGCCTGTTGCCAGGCAGTTTCCAGAGCCATCCAATCACAGCCTGTCCCCAGGCAGTTTCCAGAGCCATCCAATCACAGCCTGTCACCAGGCAGTTTCCAAAGCCAGGTGGGTTTCAAAGCCATTCCTGACTGACGCTCGCTTGCCAGTGGCCACCTTGGCATGGCCTTCTCATTCCACTACATGGGTGTGTTTAGGTTTTCTATGTCTCCCTGGTTCAATTTAGGTAGGTTGTATGTGTCCAGGAATCTATCCATTTCTGATAGATTTCCCTGTTTGCTGGCATACAGGTCCTTGTAGTAATTTCTAATGATTCTGCTTATTTCTGTGGTGTCTGTTGTTATGTTTACTTTTTCATCTCTAATTGTATTGATTTGGGTCTTTTCTTTTTTTAGTTAGTTGGGCCAGTGGGATGTCAATTTTGTTTATTTTTTCAAAAAACCCGCTCCTCGTTTGGCTGATTTTTTGTAATTTTTTTTGGATTCAATCCTGTTGATTTCTTCTCTGATTTTAATTATTTCTCTTCTCCTACTAGCTTTGGGTCTGGTTTGCTGCTGATTTACTAGATCCTTGAGATGACTTGAAATCTCATCTATTTGGTGCTTTTCCAATTTCTTGATGTAGGCACCTATTGATATAAATTTTCCTCTTAACTCTGCTTTTGTTGTATCCCATAGGTTTTGGTATGTTGTGCTTTTATCCTCATTTACTTCCAGAAAATTATTGATTTCTCTTTTAATTTCTTCTATGACCCATTGTTCATTCAGGAGCATGTTGTTCAGTCTCCATGTGCTCTGGGGATTCCCGAGTTGCTAATTTCCAACTTCATTCCTTTATGGTCTGAGAAGCTGCATGGTATGATTCTAATTCTTTTGAATTTGCTGAGACTTGCTTTATGGCCTAGTATGTGGTCAATCCTAGAGAAGGTTCCATGTACTGCTGAGAAGAATGTAAAGTCTTTCTGTGTAGGATGAAATGTTCTGCAGATATCTGTTAGGTCCATTTGGGCTATAGTGTCATTTAAATCTACCATCTCCTTGTTGGTCTTTTGTCCTCATGATCTGTCTATCTCTGAGAGTGGAGTATTGAAGTCCCCTGTACTATAGTGTTGGGGTCTTGGTCTCCATTTAATTCCCTTAACAAGTCTTTTAAATAAACTGGTGCCCTGTAATTAGGTGCATATACATGGATAATCATTATATCTTCCTGTTGAATGGATCCCTTAATCATTATATAGTGCCCCTCTTTGTCTCTCCTAATAGTTTTTGTGGTAAAATTTATGTTATCTGATATTAAGATGGCTACACCCGCTCTTTTTTCATTTCTGTTGGCATGGTATATCTTTTTCCAGCCTTTCATGTTCAGCCTGTATGCATCTTTGTTAGAAAGATGTGTTTCTTATAAGCAGCAGATAGATGGGTTTTGTTCTTTAACCCAATCAGCCAATTGGTGTCTTTTAACTGGATTGTTCAGGCCTTTAATGTTTAATGTGACTATCGATAAGTAGTAACTTTGCCCTATCATTTTTGGGTTTCCTGTGTTCTTTTACTATGAGGTTTCCTTCCTTTACCTTCTTTCATATTGGTGACCATGTTTCTGTGTTTCTGTATGTAACACATCTTTAAGCATTTTTTCCAGGGCTGGACAAGTGGCGACGAATTCTTTCAATTTCTGTTTGCTTTGAAAGGTCTTTATTTCACCTTCATTCTCAAATGAGAGCTTTGCAGGATATAATATTCTGGACTGGCAGTTTTTCTCTCTTAGTACCTGGGCTATATCTCGCCATTCCCTCCTGGCTTGTAAGGTTTCTGATGAGAAGTCTTCTATGAGTCTAATTGGGGATCCTCTGAGAGTGGTCTGATGTTTCTCTCTTGCACATTTTAAGATCTTTTCTTTATATTTCACTGTGGTAAGTTTAATTACAATATGTCGTGGTGAGGATCTCTTTTGGTCATGTTTATTAGGGGTTCTATGAGCTTCCTGTACTAAGATATCTCTGTCCTTCTCCAAATCTGGGAAGTTTTCTGCTAGTATATCACTAAAAAGGCCTTCTAATCCTTTCTCCCTCTTCATGCCTTCAGGAACTCCTAGAACCCGAATGTTGGTTTTTTAATAGTATCCTGTAGATTCCCGACAATATTTTTTAGATTTCTAATTTCCTCTTCTTTTCTTTGGTTTGCCTGTTTCCTTTCCTGTTCTCTGTCTTCTAATTCCGTTATTCTCTCTTCTGCTTCACCCATTCTGTTTTTAAGGCTCTCTAAGTGTTTTTCATTTGATCTATTGAATTCTTCATTTCATTATGGTTTCTCATCACTATCACTGTTTCTTGTTCTACTAGTTGTTTCATTTCATTTTGATTCCTCCTTAATATTTCATTTTCATGAGAGAGATTTTCTATCTTGTCCATTAAGGATTTCTGTAGTTCAAGAATTTGTTTTTGAGAACTTCTTAATGATGTTACCAATTTTTTGAGATCTGCTTCTTGCATTTCTTCTATCTCATCATCTCCATAATCTTGCATTGGGTGTCTTGTTCATTTGGGGGTGTCATAGTGTCTTCCTTGCTCTTGTTGCCTTGGTTTCTACATTTGTTTGGCATCTTGGAGGTGTTGGCAAAGAGCTCTGATTCTTCAGTGTTGTCTAGGCTAAGGAGTTTGTTTTACTGATGTAAAGTAAGTGGTCCCTGCTCTTTGTCTTTCTGGGGTTTTTTAAGGAGAGTGCAGAGAGAGGCTAGTGTCCCAGCTGGTTCCCTTTTTATTTTCTTCCAGTCAGTCTGGTGTAGCTCCCCCTCCCCACCGCATGAGCTCTGACCACGGTCTAACCTTCATGACCAATGTCTCCCGGTTACCTTTTCTTCCAGCGCCGGGGCTCAAATTCTGTGGGTGGGCTGTTTCCGTGGCGCACCTCTGTGTGGGTCAGGTCGGGTCGGGTCGGGTCAGTGCGGCATGGTGCGGCTGGGTGCTGCTAGGTGTGGCTCAGTGTGGCTGGGTGCGGCTCGGCAGGGCTTGGTGCGGCTTGGCAAGACTCGGTTTGGCAGTGGGCCACCTTACTCTCCCAGTAGGTCCTCCATGTCGCATCCACTAAATCCCGAAGTGTTTCCTCTGCAGTTTTTTCCTCTGAGACTCTTCTTCAGGGTACAGTAACTCCACCCTTGTTTAAATTTCTTTTCCCAAACTGTTGTGTGTGCCCTCACTCTTCCACAATCTTGGCTCCCCACTGTAAACAAGTTTTAAAATGTGTTACTGGAGTACTTGATTGGCACAGTGATTAAACCTTCCACATCCTATTCAGAATGCTTGGGTTCAAGTCCCAGCTCTGCTTCTGATTCTAGCTTCCTGCTAATAGAACCCTGGGGGGAGGGCAGCAGGTGATGGCTCAAGTATTGGAGTCCCTGCCACCTACATGGGAGCCCTAGATTGAGTTCTTGGCTTCTGTCTGCTCCAGCTCTGGTTGTTGCAGACATTTGGAGAATGAACAACGAATGTAAGAGCTCTCTGCATTTCAAATTACTGAAAACAAATACAAAAAAACTTTTCTTTTTGGAAAGGCAGAGTTACAGAGAGAGAGGGAGAGACAGAGATGTCTTCCATCCACTGGTTCACTCCCCAGATGGATGCAACAGCCATTTCAGGAGCAAGCCGAAGCCAGGAGCCAGGAGTCAGGAGCTTCCTCTGGGTCTCCCATGTGGATGCAGGAGCCAAAGCACTTGGGCCATCTTAGGCCAATTCCCCAGGTGCATTAGCTTAGCTGGGACCTGGATCAGAAGTGGAGCCACCTGGACTGAAACCAGTGCCCATATGGGATGCCAATGGAATTCTAACTTCCTATGCAACAGTGCCAGCCCCACAAAACTTTTTTAAAGTCTCTTGCTGCTTTCTGAATGATTTTCATTACCCCCTAACTGTTCTCCCTAGTAACAAGGCAGATTTTGCTCTCCCAGTCAGACCTGGAGTTCCTAGTACTGGCAGCTCACCCTGAGAACATGCTGACTGTATTCAGTTTGCAGACACAGGGTTCATGTCTTCCTCTGACAGGTCTAATGCAAAGAAAGGAGAGTGTCTAGAGTAATCAGTGCCTTGCTGTTTACCTAGCTGTCCACTCACAGGCCTGAGAGAACCACTGGAATATGCACTATCAAATCCTGGACATAGTATCCAAATTTGTCATGTCATAGGTGAGGTACTCTGTCCTTACCAATCATTTTAAGTCTGCAGGGGTAGTGAGGAGTGGTTTCTGAAAAATTCACAAAGGCAGCTCATTCAAGAAAGTTGCTCCCACCCCCACCGCACCCCTATATACATTGTGTTCACTAATTAAAAGTTCTGGTGAGTTCTAAGTTGACCAGCAGTGACTCAAGTAGAAAGCCGACTCCTCTCACTGTCAGACTCAAAGACCCTGGTACATCCCAGCAATGAGCTCATTGTGCCTCGCACTCCTTCCCTTGCAAACAGGATGCCTGCCGGGCTCCCTGGGCCACTAGGAAGCCAGGAGCAGTTCCACAGGCCAAGGAGCACAGATGCCCACCCAGAGCCCACCCAAAAGCAAGCCCACCTCAGGTGTCACCTTCTGACAATCACTGTCTCCTGCTGCCTGAGACTACCGGGCCTGCTTTGCAGAATTCCTGGTTCACCCGCCCGCTAAGGAGGGGAGCAGAGGCACAGCTGTGCTTTCTGGAAATCTGCACAGCTATGGGGCAGAGATTCTGCAGGCTGAGGGAAAGGGAGGCCTGAGCCAGCCTGCGCCACAGCTCAGAGGCCTGGAAAAATTCCTGTACCTCTGGGGCCTGCAGGTCGCGGTGTCTTGCCAGATGGCGCTCTAAGCGGTAGTCTCCTATGTCAACAGCTCCCTGGCTTCCAGCCAGTCAGCGGGCTTCAGTGCCCAGCGCCGGCTCAGGCTCAGGTCCTGCCATAGGCCTTCAGCTAATCATCACTCTAGAAGGGCGGGGCTGGCCTCCAGAGACCCCGCCCCACGCCTGCGGGCTATAAAGGCTGTGGCCTGCTGCAGGCTTTGGGTTGGTCTGTGTGCGGAGACTGGTGAATGTCGCGTGGTATCAAGAATGTGGAAAAGCAGAAGACAAAATGGTCCTGGTGAGTACATGTGGCTTGTTGCACACGGCGGCACTTTGGGATATTCTGTAACCTGAACATCTGCAGAAAAGTCAAGCGCACAATGCAAATTTACTCGGGGAAATTGTATCTACCAGAGCTGTGCTTGCTTTGTGAGTGTGGACACTTGGGGAGGGCTTGGGAGGAGGCAGGTGGAGGGCGCTGGGGCCCGGTGGAGCGGCCTTGTGTGCAGCTGAGAACCATTTCGTCCCCAGGAACCCTGGCCACGCTGTGCTCTTGATCATCATGTGCTGCTGCTGGGGAGAGGGTGGTGGGCAGAAAATCGTTTACCTTTATTTTAAAATTAAGATTGATATATCGAGGGTTCTTGTCTATTTAGATAGGAATTCTAAATATCAAGTTTCTGTAAATGAGAAAACATGGTACAGTCTAGCGTTTAGAGTGTGAGAGAAATGCACAGGAAGGTGAGGGTTTTACTAAGAGAAAGTGGGTCAGAAATTGAAAGCGGCTGTTGCACACCAGGCTTTTCCAGGGAGTAGACCCGAAGCTGCAAGGGAGAAAGAGCACGTGGGCAGGAGAGCAGTGGCAGTGCAAGCCAGCAGGCTCCAGAGGCAGCCAGAAGGCCCCACACCATGTGCAGGCCTTCACAGGCCAGAGCCATGGGGAGAGGAAAAACTGTGCAGGCGGGAATGACCACAGAATCACATGGTGCAGGCAGACAGCTGAGGGGCTGCCAAAAGGCTGTGTGCTGGGAGGCTTGGGAGGGCAAGGGCAGGCCCAGAGGGCTCCATGATTTTTATGCACTCCCCAAAGGGGCGTGATTAGTTGTCTGATTGGCAAATTGGGAATACAAGTGGGATACGTAGGGGTTGGGGCATGGTTTTCCAGCTCATGAATCTGATTAATTTAGTACTATATGCCTGCTCATATCAGAGGACGTGCTTTTGCTGGCTGAAGACCTCATTTTGAATTCTTTCTCACTTTTTCATGATAAAGCCGTTCTCACACAGTCATGACTGTGGAACAAATCATAGTTCTGCAGTGTCTTCCTCAAAGGAGTGTTGTGGGTCAGAGGGGTGCGAGGCTTCGAGGCTGTGGGCCAGTTGTCACTTGTCACTCCCTATGCATGGTCTCTGGTGCATCCAGGACTGAAGGTGGAAGGCAATTAACCTTGCAAAGAAACTGCCACCCTTTGTGGGCCAGAAATAGCATCTTTTATTTTTAAGGTTTATTTGAAAGAGTTACAGAAAGGGAGAGGAAGAACAAGGGAAGTCTTCCAACCTCTGGTTCACTCCCCTAAATGGCCACAAGCAGGGGCTGGGTGAGGCTGGAGCCAGGAGCTTCTTCTGGGTCTTGGACTAGGGCATAGGGGTCCAAGGACTTGAGACATCCACCACTGCTTTCTCAGGTGCATTAGCAGGGAACTGAATTGAAAGTGGAGCAGCCTGGATTCAAACCATTGCCAATATGGGGTGAGTGGCTTAATTCATAGTGCAAGGCCCAATCATCTGCTGTTTGGACTGTGCAGTATATTAAGATATCTTTGTGATGGGGCCAGTGCTGTGGTGTAACAGGTAAAGCCACTGTCTGCAGTGCTGGCATCCCATATGGGCCCAGGTTCAAGTCCCAGCTGCTCCTCTTCTGATCCAGCTCTCTGCTATGGCCTGGGAAAGAAGTAGAAGATGGCCCAAGTCCTTGGGTCCCTGTACCCATGTAGGAAACCTGGAAGAAGCTCCTGGCTTCAGATCAGTGCTGCTCTGGTCACTGCAGCCAATTGGGGAGTGAACCAGCGGATGGAAGATGTCTCTCTCTACATCTCCTCCCTCTGGGTACTTCTGACTTTCATATAAACAAATAAATCTTTAAAATATGATATCTTTGTGATTTTAAGGTAGTTTCTACCTTTACTCTTAACATTAGTAGTTACAGGCTGAGGAATTGAGGAAACTTCCATAATTTGGTGCTAAGTTTAAATATTAGGTCAATAAGAGTGCTACTTGTAGGCCAGCGCCGTGGCTCACTAAGCTAATCCTCCGCCTTGCAGTGCCGGCACACTGGGTTCTAGTCCCGGTCAGGGCACCGATCCTGTCCTGGTTACCCCTCTTCCAGGCCAGCTCTCTGCTGTGGCCAGGGAGTGCAGTGGAGGATGGCCCAAGTCCTTGGGCCCTGCACCCCATGGGAGACCAGGAGAAGCACATGGCTCCTGCCATCGGATCAGCACGGTGCGCTGGCCGCAGCGCACCAACCGTGGCAGCCATTGGAGGGTGAACCAATGGCAAAACAGAAGACCTTTCTCTCTGTCTCTCTCTCACTGTCCACTCTGCCTGTCAAAAAAAAAAAAAAGAGTGCTACTTGTTTTTGTCTCATTTGGTTTGCCTGTAGCTACTGGACAGCTCTATTGGATAAAAATATATTCAGCTCTAGTTGTGTTTTCAAACATGTCTGCTTAGTGAATTTGTTTTTTTAAGTTTAAAAGCTTGGAATATATGATTGAGTTACTTCTGCAAAAATTCTTCCACTCCTGGGAAGCCCAAAACCAGCAAGAAAAGCAAACAACAAACTTTCAGTAATTAAATTGAGACTCCTGTGCTCACAAACATGAACAGCTGAGCTGGAAAGGGGACCTGCTATGTGCCCTCTTAACTGCAGAACTTCTCTTGCAGGCCTCCCCCAGAGGAAGCACTGCTGTGGTCAGAAGGATTCGAGGAGCTGCTGGCCAGCAAATCTGAGTTAACCTTGAATTAGATCTCCTGCAAGTATTGTAAGAGTCTAGAAAGGTTGTGTCCCCACAACAAATGAGCAGCTCACAAGAGGAGGAATGGACTCAACAGTCACAAGAGCCTAGACATCTTTTTCTCCCCTTATTTCTGAGCATATTGACTCTGAGTGAGGAAGACACTTTAGCCTTAAGCAGCACAGTGGCTGTGTTCTTGGTTGAGCTTGAGTCTGCTTTTCCATTGCATATAATGTTTACAAGACACTTAGTTCTGAGAGAATTTGTGGTTCCCCTGTGGACATTTTTTTGTATTACCAACAAACATAAGTATTTGTCTTTGTACTTAAATATTTTGTCTGCTGGCATCTTTGTCTTTGTTTAAAATTTGTTAAAATTTTATATAAGTTATATAACTTTCATGTACTTCATATGTATAGGTTTTGGAACATAATGATAATTCCCAATCTACCCTCCGTCCCACCAATGCTCCAATTCTTCTTCCTTCTCCCTTTGCCATTCCCACTCTTAATTTTTTACAAAGAGCTTCTTTCAGTTTACTTAATGATCATACAGGTAATCCTACACTAAGTAAAGGAGCTCAACAAATATTATGAAGAAAAAACACTGTTCCTCAATGAAAGAGACAGGCTATAAGCAATTATTAAATGTCAAAATGTTCACTTCACTCTAATGCATTACATTTCAGGTACTCTATAAGTTACCTCAGATCAGGGAAAACATAGTATATGTGTTTTTATGAATAACTTATTTGACTAAGTATAATGGTTTCCAGTTGCATCCATTTTGTTGCGAAAGACATGATTTCATTTTTTACAGGTGATTAGTAATCCATAGTGTTTACATGCCATGATTTCTTTATCCAGTCAACAGTTGATGGAGGGCTTGATAGATTCCATATCTTAGCTCTTGTGAATTGTGCTGCAGTGAACATGGTGGTACGGATAAGTTTTTCATAGGCTGATTTCTTTTTGTCTTGGTAAATTCTAGAAGTGGGATGGTGTATCATGTGATAGGTCTATATTCAGATTTCTGAGGTATCTCCATATTGTCTTCCATAGTGGTTGCACCAGTTTACATTCCCACCAGCTGTGGATTAGGGCACCTTTTTCACCACATCCTTCCCAGCATTTGTTGTTTGATTTCTGTGTGAGAGCACATTGAGGTGAAATATCATTTTTTTTTGACAGGCAGAGTGGATAGTGAGAGAGACAGAAAGGTCTTCCTTTTTGCTGTTGGTTCACCCTCCAATGGCCACTGTAGCTGGCACATCGTGCTGATCCGAAGCTAGGAGCCAGGTGCTTCTCCTGGTCTCCTGTGGGGTGCAGGGCCCAAGCACTTGGGCCATCCTCCACTGCCTTCCTGGGCCACAACAGAGAGCTGGCCTAGAAGAGGGGCAACCGGCATAGAATCCAGCACCCCAACCGGGACTAGAACCCAGTGTGCCTGTGCCACAAGGTGGAGGATTAGCCTGTTAAGCCACGGTGCTGGCCTCATTGTGGTTTTAATTTTCATTTCCCTGATGGTTAGTGATCCTGAGCATGTTTTCAAATATCTGTTGGCCATTTGAATTTCCTCTCTTGACAAATGCCTGAAAAGTCGTTTGCTCATTTCTTAACTGGATTTTTTGTTATTGAATTTCTTGAGCACTTTATAGATTCTGGATATTAACCCTTTATTAGTTGCATAGTTTGCAAATATTTCCTCCCATTCTGTCAGATGCCCCCTTCACTTTGCTGAGTGTTTCTTTTGAGTGCAAAAGCTTTTCCAATTAACATAACCTCACTTGTCAATATTTACTTTGATTGCCCGTATTTCTGGGGTCTTTCCAAGAATCTTTACCTATGACAATGTCAAGCAGAGTTTCCCCAATTCTCTAGGAATTTGATGATATTGGGTCATAGATTCAGGTCTTTGACCCATTTTGAGTGGATTTTTGTATAAGGTGTAAGGTAGGGGTCTAGCTTCATACTTTTGCATGTGGAGATCCAGTTTTTCCAGCACATTTGTTGAAGAGACTGTCTTTGTTCCAGGTTTTCATTGTAGCTCCTTTGTCAATGATAAGTTGGTTGTAGGTGTGTGGATTGACATCTGGAGTTTCTGTTTTGTTCCATTGGTCTGCATGTCTGTTTTTGTGCCAATATCAGGCTGTTTTGATTATAACTGATCTGTAGCATGGCTTGAAATCAGGTATTGTGATGCCTCCAGCTTTATTTTTGTTGTATAAGATCTCTTTAGCTATTCAAGGTTTCCTTTGTTTCCATTTTAATTGTGGAATCATTTATTCTAGAGCTGAGAAGAATGTTACTGTAATTTGATTGGCATGGCATTGAATCTGTGAATTGCTTTTGGTAGAATGGGTGTTTGATATTGATTCTTCTAATTCATGAAAATAGAAGACTTTTCCATTTTATTTCTTCTACTTCTTTGATGTTTTGTATTTTTCATGTTAGTGTCTTTCACTCCCTTGGTTATATTTATTCCAAGGTATTTTATTTTTTTGTAAATATTGTAAATGGTATTGATCTTAAAAGTTACTCCTCAGCCATGACACTGCCCACTGACCTTTAGGGCCTTTCATATGCTAGCTCCTCTGCATGCAGTGCAGTTTTAGTTCTTTCTCACCACTCACAAGTCACTGCAGTAGCCTCTCCCTTAGGGACAGCCTCCTTGATCTATTGAGATGGATTCCCTTTCAGATGTTCTCATAGCACCATGTTCTCTGGAGTCACATGTTCCCATTAACTTCCAGAATCATTTGATAATTTGATGTCTGTCCCCACTAGACTGTGGTTGCCATGACTTGTATTTTTTCTGCCCACTGCTGTATCACAGCACTGAGCATGGTACCTGCTACAATGGAAGCAGTGCAAATCATTGTTGAATGTATGAGTGTTTAATGATCTTATAGACAGGCTTTGTTGAAGCAAGCAATATCTACTAATGCACAGGGAAATAAGGACAAGATTTTAAGAGCCCCATGGACTCAAATGTCTGAGAATATCTGCAAGACATCTTCCTTTGGTTAAAAAAAACTCATGCTTGTCACATTATTTATGACTTCTGGGCTTTCATGGAAGGAGAAGTTAGATGATAAAAACAGAAACAAGAGTTTGGACTTTCAGGGCTGCTAAAAGCACATTTTCTCAGGTAGTATTTCCCAGTGTTCTCTAGTATGGAACAAGCTGAAATAGATTCAATATGAGAAACCACATAACCCTGCAAGTAAACACCATGTTAATGTTCCTGTCAATTTCTTCATTTCATAATATTTTGTCACTCTGTTTGAAACAGATATGTTTTAAAATAGAGTAATTTCATACAGGCACTCTGAAAAAACAAATAGAAAATTTTATGTTACCTGTCATGACATCACTTGAAACAATCCCCAAAATTTTCACTGGAGCACATGTCTTTTAGAGGTGCTGTTATTCAACCACAATATTTTACCATTTATTGTTCAAATTTATATCATTGTGTTGGAGAGAAGAGAAACAGTAGTGAATTTCTGAGACATGACAAGTATCACAGATGGAAGTACACATTGTATGTTTGGATGGTGTGGGACAGGGAGGTGCCTACCCTGTGCCAGGTGTCACAGTATTTCTGACTTTGTTTTCCTATGTCAGCCCAAAAATCACAGCTAAAGGAGTTAGCCTGATGTTATAGAACATCCCCACCATTGAATCAGCAAGCTTTTACATGTACAGATTCCTCAATTCTGGCTTAAGTGCTTTTTGATGGCATAAGAAGTCATTTACTACATGGTGACTACATTTTTTCCCTTTTTAAAGATTTTATCCATTTATTTAAGAGATAGAGTTACAGAGAGTGAGGAGAGGTAGAGAGAAAGGTCCTCCACCTGTTGGTTCATTCTCCAAATGGCCACAACAGCAAGAGCTGAGCCAATCTGAAGCCAGAAGCCAAGAGCATCTTCCAGGTCTTGCAGGGGCCCAAGCACTCGGGCTACCCTCCACTGCTTTCTCAGGACATAGCAGAGAGCTGGATTGGAAAAGAGGAGCAGCCTGGACTAGAACCTGTGCCCATATGGGATGTTGGCACCACAGACTGAGAATTATCCCACTGCACAACAGCACTAGCCCAACCACACAAATTTAACCTGATTTTTAGCATCCTAGTTAAGGTGAAGTTTGCAGTCATTCAAGGTGATTGTAACAACTCAAACGAGCCTCTTCTTGGCCTCACAGATAAAAAGAGGAATCACCTAGAGTAAGAAATGCACTGTAATCTGAGGAAATGGCATTAAGCCAACGTCTGATTTTTGGCTCATAATCCATCATGACCAGACCATACAATATTTGCAGATAACCAATCTCAATGAAAATTTGTGAAAATAATTCATGCAGTAGCATGAAGGAAAGATTAGAGGCAAGGAGATGAGTTAATAGATGACAGCTCAGAAGAAAAAAATGCCATGTCCCTGGATCCAAACTGTGCCACCCAACAGTTCCTTGTAACTCACTACTGAGTTCCACATCACCTACTCTGTGCTGAACACTGGTCTAAGCCACCAAGAAATAAACATTAAGACACTCAAGACACATTTCCTGTCTTGCAGGAGGTACCAACTAAATAGCTGATGAAGAAAGTATACCAAAATTGAGATGTAAGGTGGGCTGTCAATAATAGTCAAAACAGGAATGCAAATACCATTAGATGGAATGAAGCAAGAAACAAGGGGAAGTGGCATTTTTCAAGATATTTTTTAAAAGAACCATGCATTTAGCAAAGATATAGGGTGGAATACTCTGGGTGAGAAACCTCTAAATAAAGGAAAAGGGAAAGGAGGATGGCATCTTTCATGGTGCTATAATGTTCTTGTGGGCAGACATTTTTGATAGAATGTCTCTTTGAGACCTGCTTCATGGAACCATATTTTGGCAAATATCTGTGATGGGCTTATCTGAGCCAGTGGTCTGAAAGAGTAGAAGGCATGGTTGTCTATTGGGGAGGAGAGGGAGAGAAAAGATGGAGACTCAAACCTTATTTTCTTGAAAACAGATTTCCATACGATCACCAAGGGTAAGGTCATCCTCCACAACTTGACAGACTTTACCAGATCTACCTTCAGGATGTCCCAGGCACCCTGCCCTTCTCTTACTGCAGCCACATGCTTCCTGGATAATGTCATCCTTCACCGGGATCTCAGAAGGCCTCAGCACCTATGTCCTGCTTCTGACCTGTTACTGAAAATATATTTGAACATCATTTTTCTCATTTTACATTTATGCTCAGAAAACTTGAACTCTTTGGCTCTCAAATCATGATAAACTCTTCTGCCTAAAACCACAATTTCTCTCTAATAGCTTGGCTTGTTTTCTGCCCTCCTACTCCTAACAGCAATGTTTGATACTGGCTTTTTTATGGGACCTGAGATAAACTATCTCCTAATATGGATCCAATTTCCCTCCATCTCTTTCTCTGTTTTTCAAGTGTATTATTAAAGACTTGTTTTAACAAAATATTGTGACTTAGATGCTTTTTGACAGCATAAGAAAATAATATACTACATGGTGACCAAAAAATTATTTTCCTTTTTTTTTTAAAGTTTTTATCCATTTATTTGAGAGGTAGAATTACAGACAGTGAGAGGGAGAGAAAGAGAGAAAGGTCATTCATCTACTGGTTTACTCCCCAAATGGCCACAATGGCCATTTTACTCATTTGTCAAAGCTCAGATTGATTGACCTCCATGAACTATCCTCAAGGGTATGTAAGTCTTCTTTCTCAAGTAAATGATCAACAACTGTACCATTCTGACTTATTCTACTTTATTTTCAGAGTAATTAGTAAAGTTCCAGTCTTGGAAGATAGTCAGGACCCATTGCTCATTGATGATCTCATTAATTTATTGATTGGCTGAATGATGCACAAACTCTTTTTTTTAAGATTTATCTATTTGAAAGAAAGAGTTAGAGAGAGAAAGAGAGAGAAAGAGAGATCTTCCATCTGCTGGTGCACTTAACAGCTGGAGCTGGGCTCAATCTGAAACCAAGAGCCTGGAGTTTCTTCCAGGTATCCATAGTAGAGAGATGAATTGGAAGTGGAACAGCTGGGACTGGAACTGGAGCCTATATGGGATGCTGGAACTGCAGGTGGTGCTTTATATGCTATGCCACAGTGCCAATCCCAAAAAAGTCTTAATTGAAACTGTATGCCATTGAGGCCAGTACTGTGCAGTAGCTGGTTAAGCCACCTGCAGCACCAGCATCCCATATGAGCATAAGTTCATGTCCTAGCTACTCCACTTCCAATCTAACTTCCTGCATGTGTCCCTGGGAAAACAGCAGAGGATTGCTCAATTGCTTTGGCCCCTACACCTACATGGGAGACCTGGAAGAAGCTCCTGGCTCCTGGCTTTGGGTTGGCCCACTCCTAGACAATGTGGTCATTTGGGAAGTGAACCAGCACATAGAAGTCCTTTCTCTCCCTCTCCCTTTCTGTCTCTCTTTCTCCTTTTTCTGTATCTCTGCATTTCAAATAAATAAACCAATCAAAAATATATTCTAAAAATGTAACTGAAGGGGCCAGTGCTTGGCATAGCAAGAAAAGCCACCACCTGCAGTGCTGGCATCCCATAGGGGCACCAGTTTGAGTTCTAGTTGCTCCACTTCTGATCCAGCTCTTTGCTATGGTCTGGGAAATCAGTAGCAGATGGCTCAAATGCTTAGGCCCCTGCACCTATGTGTGAGATCCAGAAGAAACTTCTGGCTCCTGGCTTCAGATCAGCCCAGCTCTGGCCATTGTGGCCATTTTGGGCAGTGAACCAGTGGCTAGAAGTCCTCTATTGTTCTCTGTCTCTCTGAATCTGCCTCTCTGTAACTCTGCCTTTCAAATAGCAAAATAAATCTTTTAAAAACCATGTAACTGAGCCAGCACTGTGGCTCACTTGGCTAATCTTCCACCTGTGATGCCACCACCCCAGGTTCTAGTTCCAGTTGGGGCACCAGATTCTGCTCCAGTTGCTCCTCTTCCAGTCCAGCTCTCTGCTATGACCCAGGAAGGCAGTGGAGGATGGCCCAAGTGCTTGGGCCCTGCATCCACATGGGAAACCAGAAGCACCTGGCTCCTGGCTTGGATCAGCACAGTGCCAGCTGTAGCAGCAATTTAGGGGGTGAAGCAATGGCAAAGGAAGACCTTTCTCTGTCTCTCTCACTATCTAACTCTGCCTGCAAAACAAAACAAAACAAAACAAAACAAAAACATTTAACTGAAAACAAATCATGTAAATATTCTAAGTGGGACTGAACAAAAATATCCTCAGGTCAAGAGCTATTTTCTCCAGATCCATTGAAGGAGTAGCACTGATTTTGTTCTGCTTGTTTACCCTCCAATGTTAATTTGTTTTTTCCTTTTCACATATTCAACACCTCATCAAGGCTTCATTTGTGTCATGCCAATTCTACTTCATAGTCTTTGTGTGTTCTCTCAAATTAGATTCTCTTTTCCAATTGACCTTAAATGTGAAGCCAGATTTCTTTTTTCTTAAAGATTTATTTATTTATTTGAAAGTCAGAGTTACACAAAGAGAGGCAGAGAGAGAGAGAGAGAAAGAGAGAGAGAGAGAGAGGTCTTCCACCATCTGGTTCACTCCCCATTTGGCTGCAATGGCTGGAGCTCAGCCTGTCTGAAGCCAGGGGCCAGAAGTTTCTTCTGGATCTCACACATAGGTGCAGGGGCCCAAGCATTTGAGCCATCTGCTACTGCTTTCCCAGACCATAGCAAAGAGCTGGATCAGAAGTGGAGCAACTAGAACTCAAACTGGTGCCCATATGGGGTGCCAACACTACAGGTGGTGGCTTTACCCACTACACCATAGCACAAGCCCCAGATTTCTTTTCATAAACACCCATTTTACCATATATTGTTCTCTATTCAAATATTTCCAAATTACCTTAGATAGAGCTCTGAATTTAAGTTAATGAATAAGATTCTGATCATACAGTGTTAACTTTCTGATTAACCCAGTGACCATTACCCCTTAAGACCTCCGTTACTTCACTCTAAGGGAGTTGACTGGATCACTAAAAACACTTACAGCTCCAAAATCCTGTCTAGTTTTGGATGTTCTTTGGAATCTGTCCCTACTCTGACAACTTTATTTTTCCCCCAAAACATCTAACATAAAATCATATCTTCAGTGTATTTGCTGCCCTCCCAATTAGAATAAACAAAACCATCAGGATTTTACTCATGATGACCTTCTGTCTGGATTGCTCCCCCTTCTTTTAATCTTCCCTTATCTGACACATTCTTTAAGACCCAGCACATCTCCTTAAGGTACAACAATTCATTAATCTCTGGCCCAACCTCACATTCAAAATATACTCATTGAGTGCCTACTCAAACAAGGCCCTACTGACACCCAGAGGAATAAAAGAAATTCCTGCTCATGTGGAACATACAACCTTGTGGGTTCAAAGTCATGAACAAGTTACCAAATAAAGCAACAAGGTAGTTCTAGATTATGACAATTGCTTGTGAGAAAAAAAAAAGTGATGAAGCAAATAGGAGACTTGATTGCCTGGGAAGGCATATTCTATAAGCTCCATGAATTTGTATTGACTGAATAAACTACAGACTCTGCCTTTTAATAACAAATCCTCTTTGAATAGGATAAATGTGAAAGTTATTTCAGCTAGGTCACAACTTTCTCTTAGTTCCAAAACAATTTTTGTCTAGAAAAACAATCAAAATATAATATGTGATATTTAAAAATTAGGAGTCATTGGTTTATTTACTTTTTAGAATTTATATATGTAACAGGAACAGATTTGATGTTTTTCATATATACAGTCTTAAGAACATAGTGATACATCTCTATCTCCCTTTCTTCCCTATCTCCCTCTTCCTTATTCCAAATGGTCACATCCACCAGGGCTGGGCTGGGTTGAAGGACACTAGGAGACAACAGCTTCATCTGGGTCTCCCATGTGGGTGCAAGGACCCAGGGATTTGGGCCATCTTCTGCTGCTTTCCAAGTCACATTAGGCAGGGAGCTAAACTGGAAGTAGGGCAGCTGGGACCCAAACCACTGACCATATGGGATGTCACCATCACTCACAGCAACTTAACCTGCTATGCCATAATGCTGACCCCTTTTCTTCATTTGAGTGGTTATAGTTGCTATTAGAGTTTTCATTTTATTGCCTGTAATTCATTGCTATTTTATAAGAATACTACTGAATTTGCATGTTTATCTTGAACTCTAAGACCTCATTGCATTTATTGGGGCGGGAAAGGGGTGGGGCGGGGGCAGGTGCTCCTCCCCACCCTGCGGCCAGCCTAGGGCCTCTCAGGAAGGGCAGCGCAAGTGGCATTGTGCAGGGTTGGCTCCCTTGGCACTCACTCAGGTGGGAGTGGGGCTGGAGCAGGTGTGGCCAGGGCCTGGTTGCCGGCCTCTCTCTCCCTGGCTCAGGACGCCCTGGACAGCGGCCCCCATTGACCACAGCCCCACAGCTGGCCCTGCTCAGCCTCAGCTTGGGAACGGACATCCGGGCCCTTTAAGGAAATGCTGGCGGGGCTGCGGGGACTGCCCGAGCCCTCTCCTCAGTGTGCCAGCCCCTAACCCAGCCCCGGAGGCCACACAGCCAGTTTGCACAGATCCCCAGGCTCAGCCAGCTGGGATGCTTCCAGAATGTTCCACGCAGCCTTAGCAGGGTGCACGTTCCTCTCAAGTCAGCATAGCCCTGCACCCAGCAAAGCCCCCAGCCAGACCCACCCTCCCCCTCCTCCAGCCTCAGCTTGCCCGTCTGTACAATGGCCCTGATGGAGCCTCTGCCCTCCAGGCTGGGCCATGACCATGCACTCGCTTTCCCACTCAGACTCGCGTGGCTGTGGAGGCCCCGTTCCTGCACTGAGCTCCGCGTCCCAGCAGGACCAGCGTGGACCCTGCGTCCTGCGCGTGGGGACATGGACGCTGGGCGACTTCCACGCAGCCCTGTTTACATGGCCGTGAACTCTACCGGGCGGGCCTCCTCCGGGCCCGGCCACCATGCACCCAAGCCAGCAGGGCTCCCTTGCCTCCCTTGTGTCCCCTGCAGGGAGGTGTTTTTGGTTAATGTTGTTTGTCCCCGCTCTCCGGAGAAGAGGGCCCAATTCGGACGCTGGCGCCCGCCCTCTTCCAGCCGCCACGGGGAGCACAGGCGGGGCCGGGCAGGTGCGCGCCCAGGGGAGGGGAGAAGGGGCGCACTCGGGACCCAGTGTGGCCGCAGAACCACGGGACCTGGCGGTGGACTGGACCGCCCGCGACCCCCAATGCTGAACACTTTGGCGGGCAGTGAGCGTCCCTAGCCTGCCAGAATTTCACTCAGGGCGCCAAAGCCATCTAGGGGTCGGGGAGGGTACTGCGCCTTTAAAGATAACTTCAGACGTCACTCCTGACGTCACTTTTGCCTAAGCTCTGAAGAGGAACGCAAGTTCCGGCTGTGGATTGGCTGGCGGCCTCATGAATATGTAGATCATCCCCACCTCCTCCGTGCTCTGATAGGCTCGGGAAACAGGGGGCGGAGATGAGGCGGGGCTGGGTGGTGGGATGGGGCTGGGCGAGGCACGGGGGCGTGGCCAGGGGTTCGTGTGCATTTTGTTCCCTGCATGTCCAGCACCTACACAGAGCAGGTGCTTAATAAATGCTCGCTGACGCTCCAGCCCGCAGGCACGACCACCCTGCGCGTGCCGGCGCGCCCCTACTCCACGTAGCTGCAGGCCAAGGCTTCACCGGTCCCCTCCTCAGGTAATTCTAGACCTTGCTAAGGAGACCCCTGTGCGCAGCAGGTCACGTGTGTCTGCAGGGCATGCAGCCGGCCCAGGCCCAGGGTGAAGGGAGGCGGGCTGACCCTGCCAGCTTTGGGGGTAGCCTCAGCGTCCCAGAGAGAAGCTGGGGGTCCCTGAGCCTCCCACCTTTCCCTGTCCCCCAGCGCGGCATGGGGCACTCATTTGGGACCTAATAAGTGCTTGTTTGCTGCATTCCAGGAAGGCGCCTGTGCAGGACCAAGGCGTGGCCTCTGCTGCCCCCTGCTGGCCGTCTGGAAGGAGGCCTCCGGGAGGGAATTCTTTCCCTCCTTTAAGATTCACCTCCTAATTTATTTGAAAGGCAGAGACGGGGGGGGGGGGGGGGGGGGGCGGGGGGGCGGAGGTCTTCCATCAGCTGGGTCACTCCCAGGTTGGATACAGCTGCAAGAGCTGGGCTGATCCAAAGCCAGGAGCCAGGAGCTCCATCCAGGCCTCCCACACAGGTGCGGGCCCGGGAGACTTGGGCCGTCTTCCACTGCTTTCCCAGGCCACAGCTGAGAGCTGGATCGGAGGTGCAGCAGCCGGGACTCGAACTGGCGGTAGCTTCACCCGCTACGCCCCAGTTCCCGGAAAGGGACCTTTCCAGGGTTTTGAGGTGTTCCCAGGGCCAGGAGGGACTCAGTGTTCAAATTCGCTCCCGTCTGTCCCCCTTTCTGCAGATTCAGCCCGGTCCCAGGTGGAGCCACTGCAGCGGACACCACGCTGGGCACTGGACCCGGAGGTGGCCGGCCCTGGGCGCCTTAGCCCCGCCCGCTCTCCTGGCTATTGGGGGTCGCGGGGGCCTCATGTCTCCTGGGGGCGGTTGTCCTGCACTTGCGGCCTCTCTCCTCCTTCCCTGGCCACTTGACCCTGTGCTCAGCTCCCTGGAGCCATGGTGCCGATATTCAGGACTCCAGGGCGCGGGTTGCTGCTCGGGACACCTGCAGCCCCCTCCGGCTCTCCAGCTCTCCGGCTCCAGGCTTCGGCTCCCGCCACCAACGCAGAGCGCAGAGGGAGCTCCTGGCTCCGGCTCTGGCGCGGCCCAGACCCTACCCATTGTGGGCACTGAGGTCTCAGTCTCTGGGCGTCCAGGCGCCAGGCATGGCTGCGCACGCACAGGAGCCTCCTTCAGGTCCTCCGGGCCACAGAGTAAGGCGGGCGCGGGCACCCCCAGGCGGGGGCGGGGTCCCCCAGCATCGCGAGCGCCCCCGAGCGAGGGCCCGGACTCCCAGATCGCGGATCTCCCAGGGTAAGGGGGGCCTCCTGTGCGTGCCACCCACCGCCCGGCCCCAAACCCCGACTCAGGCCGGCATTTGGCCTAAGGGCTGAGGTGCCCGCACCATACACCAGATGCCCGAGTCGAGTCCCATCTGGATCCTGACGCCAGCTCCCTGCTTGCTTAAAGATGCATTTATTTGAAAGGCAGAGAGATGGGGAGAGGGAGGTGATGGGAGGTTTTGGGAGGTTTTGGGAGATGATGGAGATGATGGAGATGATGGGAGATGGGAGTTCCATCCACTGGCTCACTCCCCAGTGGCCAGGGGAGCGCTGGGGGGCAGGAGCTCCACGTGGGGCTCCCACTGGGTCTACGGAGGGGACCAGGTGGGGTGGGAGTAAGAAGGCATAGAGTCAACCTTGTAGCAAGTAAAACTTTTATTAAATAAACTTTTCTCAGACCAAAAAAAAATTGTATTTTCATGTTAATTTTTTAAGTAAAACCATCCTAATACATTATGTGTCTGTGTTGTTGCTGTTCAAATATGCTTTTCCTTAATGTAGAGTGCATTTCACTTTCTCATAGTTCTCTAATATTCAGAATGCTTTATGTGCTTATTTTTAATATGTGCATACATATAAACTTGTATGTTCAAGGTGTCTGTATATTCTGTCACTATTTAAATTAATTTCTTTTGTTATTGAATTTTACACGTTCTTTTTTAAAGCTGCATGCATTTTTTCAAATATGTACTTTTCTTTTTAAAAAGATTTATCTATATGAAAGGCAGAGTTAAAAGAGAAAGAGAGAAATCTTCCCTCTTCTGGTTCATTCCCCAGATGGCCACAATGTTCAAGCTGAAGCCAGGGCCTGGAAATCCAACCAGATCTCCCACATGGGTGGCAGGAGCCCAAGCATTTGGGCCATGTTCTGCTGCTTTCCAAGGCACAATAAATGGCATGGATCTGGATGGAAATTGGAACAGTTGGGACTTGAAATGATGCTTTTATGGGATGCCGGTGTCACAGGCCATGGCTTATCCTGCTATATCACAATGCCAGTCCTGTTTAATCATCTTTTTAATTGTTTAATTTTAATTTTAGTTAGTTTTTAAGACATTCAATATGATTCATAGACATTTCTAATAACAAAAGATATTCTATTCCTTTCTCCCTCCCTTCCTTCCTCTCTCCTTTCCTTCCACCTTCTTTCTTCTCCCTTTTTTAGTTTTTGAGATAACACATTTTAAATGCACTTTACAGTAAAAAGGCTTAATACTTCACCAATAAGAAGTTTAACAAGTAAAAAGCAAAAAGACCCTAACTTAATGGGAATATAGAAAATGGCTGTAGGCAATAATTGAACAGAAAAATAACCATTTCACCCATATACAGTAAAGTTTAAAGTAATCACAGATCATTAAGACTACAGTAGTATAACATTCCTAACCATTGGCTTGACAAAGATATAGAACACAGTTTTAAAAAACTATATTTGCTTCAATACTGACAACACACAAAAATATCTTTTTTTTTAATTTTAGCTCCCACATATAAGGCAGAGCATGTGGTGTTTGTCTTTCTAGGTTCAGCTTATTTCCCTCAATATGATATCCTAGAAAATGTTTAGTTTCCAAATATTTGCGAATGTTCTATTCTTGTTTCTTTCTGGTCTTATTCCTTTATGGTCTGTCAACATACATTATTGTATTTATTTGAAAGGAAGAGAGGCAGAGTTACAGAGAGAGAGTTACAGACAAAAAGAAGGCAAGGGAGGAGGAGGGGGAATAGGAAGGAGGATGAGAAGGGGATAAGAAAGAGGAGTGGAAGTGGAAGGGAGAGGATGAGGGGAGAGGGAGAGAGAGGTATCTTCCATCCACTGATTCATTCCTCAAACAGCCTCAATGACCAAGTGTGGGCCAAATGGAAGCAAAGAGCCAGGAGCTTCTGGGTCTCCATCATTGGTGCTGTGGCCCAAGTATTTGAACGAACCTCCACTGATTTCTGAGGTGCAGTAGCAGAGGTCTTAATTGGGAGTGGACTCAAACTGATTCCCATATGGGATCCCATCACAAAAGACAGAGGCTTTACCTGCTGAACCCTAGTGATGACCCCACATTTGGTTCTTCTTAAAGAGTTCTATCTCCTTAGTAATATTTCCATGCTTGTCACTCATTGATTTTCTCATTTCCTTAATATATCTGTATGCTCTTCCATCTCATTGAGTTTCTTACAATCATTATTTTGAATTCTATATCTGTCATTTCATAGATTTCCTTTAGTTTGGGATCTCCTAGAGGATTATTTCTTCTTTTGGAGGCATCATGCTACCTTTCTTCTCCATCTCTCTGGGTCCCTAGATTGGTGTCTGCCAGTCAGGTAAAATAATCCCTTCTTCTTTATGAAGTAGATTTTATCAAAGAGCTTATGGTTTGCCTGGCATTTTCCTTGTGGCTTTGGCTTTGGTTCTAGAGGAACACATTGGTTTTGTCTCTGAGTGATTTCTTTTGTCTTCATCAAAGTCAGCTGTGTCTATAAGTGACACTCTGTTATAGTCTGCTGCAGTTTGTAGACATAGAATCGTGGCTTTAAGATGAACAAGGGTTTATCTTTGGCCCACAGTCCAGTGTCAGTCTCCCTGGTGAATGTGACAGGCAGGGCCTCATTCTTGCTGCTAAGGGAGACAAGAGTTGCTGCTTCCTTGTGCTATTGGCAACAACAAGTGATGCCAGGGCTTGTTGTACTAATTTATATGGCTCTAAGACAGTGATATGGATGGATCCTTCCTCTGGTCCTGCTGGGAGAGTCTAACTGGTTCTGTGGCTTATAATACAAACAACCCTAGTCCTAGGACTAAGGTGTGTGAATTGAACCCTGTTCCAGTCCTACAGCATGACTATAATGTATACAGGAGATTTTACTCTGGAGGGTATGAGTCCAGAGAGGTGGAATACAGGTAGGTTCTTCCCTGTGTCCACCAGGTGGATTCCAGTCGCATTAAGAAATTTTGAATGAACTGTTACAGTACTGTTTTTTCAATATGTAATGGGATCATTACCCAAATCTTCCAGAGTGGTAGTGGATTTATTTTTTTGCAGGCTGCTTTAGGTGATAGTCCCCAGAGGCTAAGTTGAATCCCCCTAGCTCATGTAGAGTCCATGAATTAGCTCTGGGGCCAATGCCCAAAAAGACCCACCATTGAAGGATGTAGATGTGTCCTTTGCCCAACATATTGCCCCAACTCTGACTGTGGTAGAATAGAGACTTGCGCACTACTTTCCACTGCAGCATGTTGTGCTCTGTGTGAGTGAGGGAGGGGAAGGAATCAAGCTGGTTTCTCTGCTCCGGGACCAGGAGATACTCAGAAACCAGTAAGCTCTCCAGGATAAGAAAAAGTGAGTCAGTGACTGTGGAATTCCTTGTCAGATAAAACAGAGTGGCCAGAACACAGCAATTTCTTCCTACTTTGATGTGGTAACATGGGGGCTCACACAGCAGATGGTTGTGCCACATGGCTGGCTGCAGCAGTGTCTCTGTCATCTCATCTCTTGTCTCATGGAGTCTTCATCTTTGTTGTTTTCACTTCCTCACTGAAAATTTCCCATGAGTCAGACCCTGGAAACCTAGTCCTTCCTTTATTCTTTTCATATCCCAGAGCAGTTTAAGTTACTGTGGCTGTACCCTATTCAGCCATCTTGGATAAGATCTGTATCATATTTTTGGTAATAGACATTCTAACTGAGATAACTTTGTGTCCAACTGTGGTTTTGAATTTCATTTTTGTGCTGATTAGTGATGCTGAGCATTTTTTCCTGTACTTGCTGACCATTTTTGTCTACCTTTGACAAATGTGTTTAGATCTATTGCTTATCTTAAAATTGTATTATTTATTTGCTGTTGAGTTTTTAAATTTTCTTACATATTCTGATTATTAGCTCTTAATTATATGTGTGGTTCACAAACATTTTCTCCAATTTCATAGGCTGTCTCTTTGCTGCACTGATTATTTTACTTGCTGTGCAGAAACTTCTTAATTTCATTAAATTCCATTTGAGCATTAGCTTTTTTTTAACTAGGCACAGGTGTCTTATCCCAAAATTGCTTGCTCATTACAGTGTCTTGAAGTATTTTCCTATGTTTTCTCCTAGAAGTTTGAGGTCTTATATTTAGGTCTTTAATCCATTTTGAATTGATTTTAAAATTATTTTAGAACAGAGAGACAGATAAAGACACAAACGATGGGACTGGGCTAGACAGAAGCCAGTAGTGGGGAATTCAATCTATCTCTCCCACCTGGGTGGAAGGAACTCAGTACTTATCACCACTCCCTCTCATCATCTGCATTAACAAGAAACATGAGTCAGGAGTCAGACCTGGGTATCCAACTGAGATTTTTTAAAAAACCTAGAAGCATTTTATTTAATATATACAAACTTCATGTATTTCATATACACAAATTTAGGAACATAATGATTCTTCCCACCCCATCCTCCTTCCCTCCTGCATTTCCTTCTCCCTCACCTATTCCCATTCTTATTTTTTCAAAGATGTATCTTCAATTAACTTTATGCATACAAGATTAACCTTACCCTAAGTAAAAAGTTCAACAAATAGTATATAAAAAAAAAACCCTGTTCCTCAACAAATAATACAGGCACTGTTAAAAAATCATTGCAACTCAAAGCGTCAATATCAATTCTTTAGATTATTTCTTAGGTATTCTATTAGTTACAACAGATCAGGGCAAAATATATGATGATTGTCTTTTGGGTACTGGCATATTTTGTTAAGTATAATGATCTACAGTTGCATCCATTTTGTTGCAAATGACAGAATTTCATTTTTCACTACTTTGTAGTATTCCATGTTGTATATAAACTGCTAGGATAAATGAACACCATGAGTTAATATTTTGTACACAGCAAGAAATAAGTTCTAGTTTCATTCTTCTGCGTGTGGATATTCAATATTCCAAGCACCATTTTTTTTAAAAATATCGTACTTCCTGCAATGCATATTCTTAGCACTTTTGTTGAAGGTCAGTTGGCTGGGGAAGTTTCAACTTACCTTTAGGTTCTCTATTCTGTTCCTAAGGTATATGAGATTATTTAAAAAATTTTATGGAAATGGAATTAAAATATAAGGTTAGGGATGGACAGTGTGCCACAGCAATTAGGACATTACTATGACTCCCAGATCTCATATTGGAGAACCTAGGGTTGAGTCCTGCCTTTGCTTCCAATCCCCCTTCCTGTTATTGCATATCCTGGGAGGCAACAAGTGACAATTCAAGTACTTGGTGCCCTGCCACTAACATGGGAGACCCAGATACAGTTACTAGATTTTGGTTACTACCAAATCCAGTCTCAGCTGTTGCAGGCATTTGGAGCATGAACCAGCAAATAGAAGCTCTCTTTCTCTCTCCCTTCCTTTCCTTCTTCCTTCCCTATGCCTTCTACCTCTGTCTTTCAAATAAAAAGGATACATTTATAGTTTATTTACTACAATTTTTTTGAAAATCTTTGCAGTTTTTGTAATGTACTTTTCCATGGGGCATTTTTGTTAGCATGCAATACATGTACATGTTTAAGATATGCAATGCATTATCTCAACACATGTATACAAATAATTGGCATTTTCATTTATTTATTGTTCTTTATGTTTAAAGCCTACAAGCTCTTCTGTTATACTTCTCAGAGAGCATATAACACATTATTGGAAGCTATATTTCCTCTGCTGTGCTGTGGAACACTGACGTTTCCTACTTCTATGTAGTAAGTTCCTGTTATTCAACCTTCCTCTTCACCATTTCACCGTACTTTCTGCAACTTATAGTAATCACTGTAAAAAGTTCAGATCATCATTTTTAAGCATCCGTATATGTGGGAGAATGTGTGGTATTTGCCTTCTTTTTTTTTTGACAGGCAGAGTGGACAGTGAGAGAGAGACAGAGAGAAAGGTCTTCCTTTTGCCATTGGTTCACCCTCCAATGGCCACCGTGGTAGCGCGCTGCGGCTGGCGCACCGCGCTGTTCCGATGGCAGGAGCCAGGTGCTTATCCTGGTCTCCCATGGGGTGCAGAGCCCAAACACTTGGGCTATCCTCCACTGCACTCCCTGGCCACAGCAGAGAGCTGGCCTGGAAGAGGGGCAACCGGGACAGGATCGGTGCCCCGACCGGGACTAGAACCCGGTGTGCTGGCGCCGCAAGGCGGAGGATTAACCTAGTGAGCCACGGCACCGGCCTGGTATTTGCCTTCTGTGTCCGACTTATTTCACATGACCTCCAGTTCTATGCATTTGCTATACATATTAGGATTTCATTCTTATTTATGGCTGAATACCCCTCAATTGTGTGTGTATAGCACATTATTCATCCATTGATGGACCCCTAGATTGATTCTGAATAGTGCTACTAATAGAATCACTATTAGTGATTCTAATAGTGCTACAGTGAATATGGGAGTGCAGGTATTTTCTCCAAATCCTGCATTCATTACCTCTGGATTATATGCACACACAAGTAGGATAGCTGGGTCACATAGTAGATTTGTTTTTAGTTTCCTTGAGGAACATTCATACCATTCTTCTAATGTCTGTACAAACTTGCATTCAATCCAACAATGTATAAGGATTCATTTTTGTCCACATCTTCACCAGACTTTTTGTTTTGTCTTGGTATTGTTCATTTTAGCTGATGTAAGATATCTCATTTTACCTTTGATTTGAGTTTTGCTGATGGATAATGATACAGAATTTTATACATACTTTGTCATATATTCATTATTTTGAGACATGACTATTCATAGCCTTTTCTCATTTCTTAATTTTTTTAAATTCCGTGAGTTCCTTCAGTATTCTGGATTTTATTCCTTTGTCGGATGAAGAGCTTACAAATAGCCTGCAAATATTTTTTCTACTATTTTGATTATCTCTTTATTGAATTATTGTTTCCTTTGATGTGCAAGTCAAAATCTCAGTAGTGGAGACCAGAACCAGCACACTATCATGGGATGCAGGCCTCCCAATTGGAAGCTTAACGAACTGTACCACAATGCCTGCCTCAAGGAAGCTATATATTTTCAAGTATTATCTAGTCTTGCTGGATTGATGTTTACATTATTATGAAATGACCTTCTTTATATTTTTATTACCTTTAATTATGAATTTATTTCATCTGATGTAATATGACTAAACCAACTTTTATTTGAATTCACATGGACTTTTCCATCCCTTCCACTTTCAGTTTGTGCATGTGCTTCAAGGTGAAGTGATTTTCTTGTAGGCAGTTTATTTTCCTATTTCATGTCTGATTTTAGTGATTTTGGACTTTTCTCTTTTTATTGTTAGTTGGGCCAATGGTATATCAATTTTCTTTATTTTTTCAAAAATCCAGCTCAACATTTCACTGATCTTTTACATTTTTTAGTTTCAATTTTGTTTATTCTGTATTTGTAATTATTTATTTCCTCTCCTAATTTTGTATTGGTTGGCTACCATTTTTCTAGGTCCTAGAGATGTATTGTTAGCAAATTTATTTAGTGCCTTTCCAATTTTTTAAGATAGACACCAATTATTATAAAATTCCCTCTGAACACTGCTTTTACTGTATCCCATATGTCTTTTTTTTTCATTTATTAAACTTTTATTTAATGAATATAAATTTCCAAAGTACAGCTTATGGGTTACAATGGCTTCCCCCCTCCCATAACTTCCCTCCCACCCA
This sequence comes from Lepus europaeus, assembly GCF_033115175.1. Classification (NCBI taxonomy): domain Eukaryota; kingdom Metazoa; phylum Chordata; class Mammalia; order Lagomorpha; family Leporidae; genus Lepus; species Lepus europaeus. The sequence goes on from NC_084851.1 coordinate 13,070,475, forward strand.
CAACCCTCCCCTTTCCCACTCCCTCTCCCCTTCCATTCACATCAAGATTCATTTTCAATTCTCTTTATATACAGAAGATCAGTTTAGTATATAGTAGGTAAAGATTTCAACAGTTTGCCCCATATAGCAACACAAAGTGAAAAAACTACCATTGGAGTACTAGTTATAGCATTAAATAAGAGTGTACAGCACATTAAAGACAGAAATCCTACATAATTTTTTAATTAATTAATTTTCTATGCCATTTCCAATTTAACACCAGGTTGTTTTTTTTTTTATTTCCAATTATCTTTATATACAGAAGATCGATTCAGTATGTAATTAGTAAAGACCTCATCAGCTTGTACCCACACAGAAACACAATGTGTAAAATACTCTTTCAGTACTAGTTATAGTATCACTTCACATTAGACAACACATTAAGGACAGATCCCACATGGGGTGTAAGTACACAGTGACTCCTGTTGCTGACTTAACAATTTGACACTCCTGTTCATGGCGTCAGTAATCTCCCTAGGCTCTAGTCATGAGTTGTCAGGGCTATGGAAGCCTTTAGAGTTTGCTGACTTTCATCTTATTCTGATAGGGTCATAGTCAAAGTGGAAGTTCTCTCCTCCCTTCAGAGAAAGGTACCTCCTTCATTGATGGCCCCGTTCTTTCCAATGGGATCTCACTCACAGAGATCTTTCATTTAGGTCTTTTTTTTCTTTTCCATGGTGTCTTGGCTTTCCATGCCTACAATACTCTCATGGGCTCTTCCGCCAGATCCGAATGCCTTAAGGGCTGATTCTGAGGCCAGAGTGTTGTTTAGGACGTCTGCCATTCTATCAGTCTGCTGTGTATCCCACTTCCCATGTTGGATCCTTCTCTCCCTTTTTGATTCTATCAGTTAGTATTAGCAGACACTTGTCTGTGTGATCCCTTTGATTCTTAGACCTATCAGAGCCATCAATTGTGAGCTGAAATTGATCACTTGGACTAGTGAGATGGCATTGGTACATGCCACCTTGATGGGATTGTGTTGGAATCCCCTGGCACTTTTCTAACTCCACCATTTGCGGCAAGTCCGATTGAGCATGTTCCAAATTGTTCATCTCCTCCCTCTCTTTTTCCACTCTTAAATTTAACAGGGATCACTTTTCAGTTAAAATTTAAACACCTAAGAATAATTGTGTGTTAATTACAGAGTTCAACCACTAGTACTAGAACAACAACAACAACAACAAATACTAAAAAGGATAAAGTATTACATTGTTCATCTAGAGTCAGGACAAGTGCTGATCAGTTCATTGTTTCTTATAGTGTCCATTTCAATTAACAGGTTTCCCTTTGGTGCTCAGTTGTCACCGATCAGGGAACACAAATGATATTTGTCTCTTTGGGACTGGCTTAATTCACTCAGCATGATGTTTTCCAGATTGCTCCATCTTGTTGCAAATGACTGGGCTTCGTTGTTTCTTACTGCAATATAGTATTCTATGGAGTATATGTCCCATAATTTCTTTATCCAGTCTACTGTTGATGGGCATTTGGGTTGGTTCCATGTCTTAGCTATTGTGATTTGAGCTGCAATAAACATTAATGTTCAGATGGCTTTTTTATTTGCCAAATTAATTTCCTTTGGGTAAATTCCAAGGAGTGGAATGGCTGGGTTGTATGTTAAGGTTATGTTCAGCTTTCTGAGGAATCTCCAGACTGACTTCCATAGTGGCTTAACCAGTTTACATTCCCACCAACAGTGGGTTAGTGTCCCTTTTTCCCCACATCCTCTCCAGCATCTATTGTTGGTAGATTTCTGGATGTGAGCCATTCTCACCAGGGTGAGGTGAAACCTCATTGTGCTTTTGATTTGCAATTCTCTGATTGCTAGTGATCTTGAACATTTTTTCATGTATCTGTTGGCCATTTGGATTTCCTCTTTCGAAAAATGTCTATTGAGGTCTTTGGCCCATCTCTTAAGTGGGTTGTTTGTTCTGTTGTTGTGGATTTTCTTGATTTCTTTGTAGATTCTGGTTATCAACCCTTTATCTGTAGTGTAGTTTGCAAATATTTTTTCCCATTCTGTTGGTTGCCTCTTCACTTTCCTGACTGTTTCTTTTGAAGTACAGAAACTTCTCAATTTGATGCAATCCCAAATGTTAATTTTGGTTTTGACTGCCTGTGCTCCTGGGGTCTTTTCCAAGAAGTTTTTGCCTGTAACTATATCTTGCAGGGTTTCTCCAATGCTCTCTAATAATTTGATGGTGTCTGGTTGTAGATTTAAGTCTTTAATCTACGTTGAGTGAATTTTTGTGTAAGGTGAAAGGTAGGGGTCTTGCTTCAAGCTTCTGCACGTGGAAATCCAATTTTCCCAGCACCGTTTATTGAATAGACTGTCCTTACTCCAGAGATTAGTTTTGGATCTTTGATCAAATATATGTTGGCTGTAGATTTTGGATTGATTTCTGGTGTTTCTATTCTGTTCCACTGGTCTATCCATCTGTTTCTGTACCAGTACCATGCTGTTTTGATAACAACTTCCCTGTAGTATGTCCTGAAATCTGGTATTGTGGTGCCTCCGGCTTTGATTTTGTTGTACAAGATTGCTTTGGCTATTCGAGGTCTCCTGTGTCTCCCTATGAATTTCAGCATCATTTTTTCCAGATCTGAGAAGAAGGTCTTCGGTATCTTGATTGGTATTGCATTGAATGTATAAATTGCTTTTGGGAGAATAGACATTTTGATGATATTGGTTCTTCCAATCCATGAGCATGGAAGATTTCTCCATTTTTTTGGTATCCTCTTCTATTTCTTTCTTTAAGGTTTTGTAATTTTCATCGTAGAGATCTTTAACATCTTTGGTTAAGTTTATTCCAAGGTATTTGTTTGTTTTTGTAGCTATTGTGTATGGGATTGATCTTAGAAGTTCTTCCTCAGCTGTGGCATTGCCTGTGTATACAAAGGCTGTTGATTTTTGTGCATTGATTTTATATCCTGCTACTTTGCCAAACTCTTCGATGAGTTCCAGTAGTCTCTTACTAGAGTTCTTTGGGTCCCCTAATTAAAGAATCATATCATCTGCAAAGAGGGATAGTTTGAGTTCTTCCTTCCCAATTTGTATCCCTTTCATTTCTTTTTCTTGCCTAATAGCTCTGGCTAAGACTTCCAGAACTATATTGAAGAGCAGTGGTGAGAGTGGGCATCCCTGTCTGGTACCAGATTTCAGCGGAAATGCTTCCAACTTTTCCCCATTTAATAGGATGTTGGCCGTGGGTTTTTCATATATTGCTTTGATTGTATTGAGGAATGTTCCTTCCATACCCAGTTTGCTTAGAGTTTTCATCATGAAAGGGTGTTGTATTTTATCAAATGCTTTCTCTGCGTCTATTGAGAGAATCATATGGTTTTTCTTCTGCAGTCTGTTAATGTAGTGTATTACGTTGATGTTTTTGCAAATGTTGAACCATCCCTGCATACCAGGGATAAATCCCACTTGGTCTGGGTGGATGATCTTTCTGATGTGTTGTTGCATTCTATTGGCCAGAATTTTATTGAGTATTTTTGCATCCATGTTCATCAGGGATATTGGTCTGTAATTCTCTTTCAATGGTACATCTTTTTCTGGCTTAGGAATTAAGGTGATGGTGGCTTCATAGAAAGAATTTGGGAGGATTCCCTCTTTTTAGATTGTTTTGAATAGTTTGAGAAGTATTGGGGTTAATTCTTCTCTAAATGTCTGGTAGAACTCAGCAGTGAATGCATCTAGAACTGGGCTTTTCTTTGTTGGGAGGGCTTTTATTACTGTTTCAATTTCTGTGTCAGTTATGGGTCTGTTTAGGTTTTCTATGTCTTCCTGGCTCCATTTAGTTAGGTTGTATGTGTCCAAGAATCTGTCCATTTCTGATAGATTTCCCTGTTTGCTGGCATACAAGTCCTTGTAGTAATTTCTGATGATTCTTTTTATTTCTCTGGTGTTTGTTGTTACGCTTCCCTTTTCATCTCTGATCCTATTGATTTGGGTCTTTTCTCTTCTTTTTTTAGTTAGTTGGGCCAATGGGGTGTCAATTTTGTTTATTTTTTCAAAAAACCATCTCCTCGTTTGGCTATTTTTTGTAATGTTTTTTTGGATTCAATTCTGTTGATTTCTTCTTTGTTTTTAATTATTTCTCTTCTCCTACTGGGTTTGGGTTTGGTTTGCTGCAGATTTTCTAGATCCTTGAGATGACTTGAAAGCTCATCTATTTGGTGCCTTTCCAATTTCTTGATGTAGGCACCTATTGATATAAACTTTCCTCTTAACACTGCTTTTGTTGTATCCCATAGGTTTGGTATGTTGTGCTTTTATCCTCATTTACTTCCAGAAAATTTTTGATTTCTCTTTTAATTTCTTCTATGACCCATTGTTCATTCAGGAGCATGTTGTTCAATCTGCATGTGTTTGCAAGTGCTCCAGGGATTCCTGAGTTGCTACTTTCCAATTTCATTCCTTTGTGGTCTGAGAAGCTGCATTGTATGATTCTAATTCTCTTGAATTTGCTGAGACTTGCTTTATGGCCTAGTATGTGGTCAATCCTAGAGAAGGTTCCATGTACTGCTGAGAAGAATGTAAAGTCCTTAGATCTAGGGTGAAATGTTCTGTAGATATCTGTTAGATCCATTTGGGCTATAGTGTCATTTAAATCTACTGTCTCCTTGTTGATCTTCTGTCCTGATGATCTATCTCTGAGAGTGGAGTATTGAAGTCCCCCAGTACTCTTGTATTGGTTTCCAAGTCTCCCTTTAAGTCCCTTAACAAGTCTTTTAAATAAGCTGGTGCCCTGTAATTAGGTGCATATACATTGATAATCATTATATCTTCCCGTTGAATGGATCCCTTAATCATTAAATAGTGCCCCTCTTTGTCTCTCCTAACAGTTTTTGTGGTAAAGTTTCTATTTTCCGATATTAAGATGGCTACGCCCACTCTTTTTTCATTTCTGATGGCATGGTATATCTTTTTCCAGCCTTTCATGTTCAGCCTGTATGCATCATTGTTGGAAAGATGAGTTTCTTGTAAGCAGCAAAAAGATGGGTTTTGTTCCTTAACCCAATCAGCCAATCGGTGTCTTTTCACTGGACCTTCAAGCCATTAACATTCAATGTGACTATTGAGAAGGAGTAACTTTGCCCTGCCATTTGCAAAAGATATTTTCTAATATATGGTTTGAGATTCCTGTGATCTTTTGCTGTGAGGAAGCAAAGGAAGCAAAGGTAAAAGTTTCCTTCCTTTACCTTCTTTCATATTGGTGACTGTGTTTCTGTGTTTCTGTATGTAACACATCTTTAAGCATCTTTTGCAGGGCTGGACGAGTGGCAACAAATTCTTTCAGTTTCTGTTTGCTGTGCAAGGTCTTTATTTCACCTTCATTCACAAATGAGAGCTTTGCAGGATATAATATTCTGGGCTGGCAGTTTTTTTCTTTTAGTACCTGGGCTATATCTCACCATTCTCTCCTAGCTTGCAGGGTTTCTGAAGAGAAGTCAGCTGTGAGTCTAATTGGAGATCCTCTGAGAGTAATCTGGCATTTCTCTCTTGCACATTTTAGGATCTTTTCTTTTTGTTTCACTGTGGTGAGTTTGATTACAACATGTCATGGTGAGGATCTCTTTTGGTCATGTTTATTAGGAGTTCTATGAGCATCCTGTACTAGGATGTCTCTGTCCTTCTCCAAACCTGGGAAATTTTCTGCTAGTATATCACTAAAAAGGCCTTCTAATCCTTTCTCCCTCTCCATGCCTTCAGGAACTCCTAGAACCCGAATGTTGGGTTTTTTAATAGTATCCTGTAGATTCCTGACAGTATTTTTTAGATTTCTGATTTCTTCTTCTTTTCTTTGATTTGACTGTTTCCTTTCCTGTTCTCTGTCTTCTAAGTCTGATATTCTCTCTTCTGCTTCACCCATTCTGTTTTTAAGGCTCTCTAATGTGTTTGCCATTTGATCTATTGAGTTCTTCATTTCATTATGGTTTCTTGTCACTATCACAGTTTCATGTTCTACTAGTTGTTTCATTTCATTTTGATTTCTCCTGAATATTTCATCTTCACGAGAGAGATTTTCTATCTTGTCCATTAAGGATTTCTGTAGTTCAAGAATTTATTTTTGAGAACTTCTTAGTGTTCTTATCATTTTTTTGAGATCTGCTTCTTGCATTTCCTCTATCTCATCATCTTCATAATCTTGCATTGGGGTGTCTCTTGTTCATTTGGGGGCATCATAGTGTCTTCCTTGCTCTTGTTACCTTGGCTTCTACGTTTGTTGTTTGGCATGTTGGAGATAATTTTTTTTTTTTTTGCTGTGGTGATTTTTTCTCGTTATACTAGGCCTCTAAGTGGGCTGTCTGCTTTGATGGATCCTTAGAGGCTGTGATGGGTGTGGCCAGAGAGCTCTTCTTGATTCTTCAGGTTTAAGGCTGTGCAAAAAGTGACTCACCTTGCTCCTTGCTGGATCTCCCTCTCTCTCTCTCTCTTTTTTTTTTTTTTTTGAATCAGTGGGGAAGTAATTCTGAATGGCTGAGTGGAATTGAGGGTAGTTGAAATCTGGCCTCTGTGAGTATTCATTTGATCTAAACCTGGGACCACACAAAGAGTTTATGTAGCCCTCAATGTGTTCTCAAGTTTCACCTTCCCCAAAGTTACTGAGTTTGTGTACTCATTGCCGCTTTACATATGTAAAATGGTGCCTGCTCTTTGTTTTGCTCAAGTGGAGGGAGGGGCCTCTGCCTTTCCCCACTAATGTCTTGCTTTTCTGAGGCTTTTGTCTTACCTCCCGTTCATTCCCCTGCTGGGGAGATTCTGTGGCTTGGCTCCAGCGGTTGGGTTTCCACGTGGTGGTCTCCTTGTAAGTCCTCTGTGTCACATCCACTAGATCCGGAAGCATTTCCTCTGCAGTTTTTTTCCTGAATCTTTTCCTGAGTCTACAGCAATTCCACTTCTATGAAACTTTATTTTCCGTACTATCGGTGCACATCCTCACTATCCACCATCTTGGCTCTGCCCTCTGTATCCCATATGTCTTGATATGATGTTTTCTGCTCATTTTTTCCAGAAATTTTTTTTTATTTCCCATTGATTTTTTGTATTACCCACTGTTCATTCAGGAACATGTTGTTCAGTATGACCCACTGTTCATTCAGGAACATGTTGTTCAGTCTCCATGTGTTTGCATATGTTGTAGAGATTCTTGAGTTGTTAATTTGCAGCTTCAATCCATTGTGGTCAGAGAAGATGCATGGTATAATTTCAAATTTTTTTAAATTGCTGAGACTTGCTTCATGGCCTAGCATATGGTCAATGCTAGAGAATGCCCCATGCACTGATGAGAAGAATGTGTGTTCTGCTACAGAAGGATGAAAAGTTCTGTAGATATCTGTTATGTCTATTTGGTCCACAGTGTTGATTAGCTCAGTTATTTCTTGATTTTGTCTAGTTGATTTGCCCATTGATTAAAATGGGGTGTTGAAGTCTCTCATTACTATTGTATTGGAGTCTGTGCTTCACTTTTGATCAATTAATATTTGTTTTAAATTGCCAGGTGTGATGTAATTGGGTTCATACATTTAATATAGTGGCATCTTCCTGTTGAATTGTTCTGTTAATCATTACATAACGCCCTTCTTTGTCTCTTTTAACAATTTTTATGTTAAAGTCTATTTTGTCTGATATTAGGATGGCTTGACCCGCTCTCTTTTGTTTTCTGTTAGCATGGAATAACTTTTCAGTCTCTGTGTGTATATTATTGGTGAGATGTGTTCATTGTAAGCAGAAAATAGAAAGCTCTTGTGTTTAATGAATTCAGCCAGTTCGTATCTTTTAACTGGGGAATTGAAGACATTTACATTAAAGGTTGCTATTGACATGTAACAACTTGGCCCTGCAAGTTTTCCATAAATATTACTATTGTTTACTTTGGATTTCTATTGCACTTTTTAAAGATTTATTTGAAAAGCACAGTTACTGAGAGGCAGAGGCAGAGAGAGAGAGAGGTCTTCCATCCACTGACTCCTCAGATGGCCACAATTGTGGCTGCACCAATCTGAAGCCAGGAACCAGGAGCTTTTATCAGCTCTCCATACAGTTGCAGAGGCCAAAGGACTTGGGCCATCTTCTGCTTTCCAAGGCCATAGCAGAGAGATGAATAGGAAGTGGATTATCCAAGATTTGTACTGGTACCCATATAGGATCAGTGCTGGTCCCTCTACTGTTCTTTTACTGGGAGATTTTCTACCTACACATTCTTTCATAACAGTGACTATATCCATGATTCTGTGTGTAGACATCCTTAAGCATCTTTTGTAAACCTGGACAAGTGGTGATAAATTCTTTCAATTTCTATTTGTTATGGAAGTGTTTATTTCACCTTCATTCATAAATGAGAGCTTTGCAGGGCATGGTATTTTGGGTTGACAGTTGCTTTTTCTCTTAAGACTTGGACTATGTCACTCCATTCTCTTCTGTTCTGTAGCATTTCTGATGAGAAGTCAGATGTGAGTCTGATTGGAGATCCTCTAAAAGTAATCTGGTATTTTTCTTGTGCACATTTTAGAGTCTTTTCTTTATGTTTTACAGTTGAAATTTGACTAAAATATGTCATGGTGAAAAGATCTTTTCTGGTCATGTCTATTAGAATAACTATGTGCTTTTTGTATTGGATGTTTTTTTCTTTTTCCAAATTGGAGTTTTCTGTAATTATTTCACTATATAGGCCTTCTAATCCATTCTCTCTTTCCACACCTTCAGGAACTCATAAGACCCATATGTTGGGTTGTTTTATAGTTTCCATAAGTATCCAACACTTTATTTAAGATTTTAAATTTCTTCTCCTTTTTTTAGATCTGACTGAAAAATTTCCAAATATTTGTCTTCTAGCTCAGATATTCTTTCTTCTGTCTCACAAAGTCTGTTGTTTTGGCTTTCCACTGAATTTTTATTTGATCTATTGAATTCCTCATTTTTAATATTTCATTTTGATTTCTCTTTAAAATCTTAATGTCATGGGAAAATTTTCATTCTTGTGTGGATCTTTTTGATATTTAAATTCTTTATTTCATCAAAAAATTCCTTTCCATACAAGAATGGCAATGTCATGTCAGTGCATATTCTATGGAAAATTCATACCTTGAGTAACTAGCCTAGGAATCAGAGACAGAGCACTGAAAAGCTAGTGTGCCAGGTCAGAGACAGGATGCTGCCAATGCAAAGAGTATACAGAGAGAAAATGCAGCTGTTAGAAAAGGAGTCAACAGTCAAGAGAATTAGACAGCAGCAGTGCGCTGCACTGACATTCAAGAAGAACAGAAAATGGGCAAGTCCCAGAGGATGCCCTTCCTACAGAGAACTTTCAGTAGACCACAACACAAAGAGTTCTCCCAACTGTATCCCCAACTGTCTAATTCATATGAACCTGTGCCTTCTCTTTTAAGCCCAGAACACTGTAACACTATAAGCCAATTTCAGACTAACATGTAAATAGGACAGCCATATGCAGCTATTTCATTCTGCTTCCTGTGTCATAGCCTAAGCTAACAACTTGGGTTAGGCAAAAACAACTATGGTGTTAGGCATCATTAGTAAAAAGCTGAACAAATATAAAATGTGTTCCCATTTTCTTAAGAAATACATTCTACAAAAGGTAGCTGTCAGGATGACTCAGTTTTGGCTGAAGGCAAAATCATTTTTATGTAAATATACTGAATAAACACACAAACAAATATCCCTAACAAACTACTGTCAGACCAACTTGAATGTTTTCATAACCAGCTCCTGAATGAGGTTCTGATAATCATGAGATACAAATAACCACTACAATTGGATCATGCCTGGTTACTATCAGGTCTGTTTCTGAAGCTTCTATATAGCTGGATTTGGCTACTTTACATTAATTTATACAGTAAATAACTATTATAAGAAAATAATAGGTCTAGTATGATGAAATCAAAATAAAAATGACTGAGAAGTACACAGGAAATGTCATATATTTTAAAGTTACATATGATATAACCTTATAGCATAAGAACTCACTTACCATGGCCTAAACCTCAAATCATTAATGCACGACTTAATTGTCTGCAAGACTAACAAGTCACTTGTTAATCACATCAAGGCCTTACATGGGAGAAATACTCAGAATGTATGGCATAGCCATTATTTCCTTGGAGAATTAAATATTTTTTATCAAGTATACATGGAATGTTGTCTGGAAATGACTTAAGTCATAATTTTTTAGAAGAAAAGTATTCAATATTTTAAAGGATTAAATAATATAAAGTATATCATCTGGTGATTACAAGTGAAACTAGAGACAAATAACAGCACAAACCTTGGAATATCTGTAAATATGTAGGAAGCAAATTAAAATCTTCGTTTAAAAATATTTTATTCTTTTCTGAGCTACAAACCACAGTTTCTGGAAAAGAAAATATGCAAGGATTTTAAGATATAATGCTATTATAATTACCTTCTGACATCTTTTGTTATAGAAAATAAAGTTATAACAAAGTACATATATAAGTAGAGAACCATTTTCTTTTTTTTTTTTTTGACAGGCAGAGTTAGTCAGTGAGAGAGAGAGATGGAGAAAAAGGTCTTCATTTTCTGTTGGTTCACCCTCAAAAGGCTGCTGTGGCCAGCACACAGCACTGATCCAAAGAAAGGAGCCAGGTGCTTCTCCTGGTCTCCCATGCGGGTGCAGGGCCCAAGCACCTGGGTCATCCTCCACTGCCTTCCTGGGCCACAGCAGAGAGCTGGACTGGAAGAGGAGCAACTGGGACAGAATCCGGCACCCCAAACTGGACTAGAAACTGGTGTGCCAGCACCGCAGGTGGAGGATTAGCCTATTGAGCCATGGCGCCAGCCTGAGAACCATTTTCTTGCAATACAGCAGATATATAGAAAGATGCTCAATATCACTAACATACCAGGTAAATTCAAATCAAATATGCAATAATATTTCACCTTCTTTTACAATGCCTTTTGTCAAAAGGATAGGAGAAGACAAGTCTAGTCAGGGATGTGGATAAACAGGAACCCATCTATACAATTGGTGGAAATGTACATGGGTACAGCCAGTATGAAAACAATATGAAAGTTCCTCAAAAAGTAAAAATAGAATAACCATAGGACTCATCAATTACTCTTCTGGGTGTATATGCAAAGAAATCAGTCAGTTATCACCTGGTAGAGATATCTGTGCTCCCATGTTTATTACAGCATTTTTACAGTAACCAAGAAATGAAAACAGACTAAGTAACCTTTGATGGATGAATAAATATTATAAATAAAGAAATGGAGAATCAAATATTATATAATGGAATGCTATTGAGAGAAAATTATTTAGCCTTTACAAAAGGAAATTTAGCCATTTGCTACAGCACAGATGAATCTGGAATATAAACCAGATATAGAAAAAAATATTTAAATTGCTTCATGGTCTCGATTATATGTAGAATCTTTAGGATCCAAATGCTGTACATAGAAACAGTGCATAACATTGGTTACTGGGGTAGGATGGAATGATGTAGGTCAAAGGGTAGAAATTGTTTTTAATCATTATTGATTTGAAAGGCAGCGACAGAAAGTTCTCCTTTCTTTTAGTTTATTATCCAAATTCCCACAATACCCAGGGCTAGGCAAAGTCAAAACAGGAGCCAGGGACTCAATCCAGATTTCCCCTGTGGGTGACAGACCTACAACTTCAACCATCACCTGCTGCCTCCAAACATGTATTAGCATGACTCCAGAATTTAGTGCAGAGCCAGGGCTCAAACCCAGACCCTCCAATTAGGGCTGTGACATCTCATGCGGCATTTTACCTGCTCCACCAAATGCCTGGTCTGGGTATAAAGTTTGAATTCTGTAAGGTTACTCAGTTTAGAAAGCTGGTGAACAGCATGAGAACTCTATAAAATTATATTATATTATATTATATTATATTATATTATATTATATTATATTATATTATATTCTCCTAGAAATAAATTCTCAGTGTTCTTACCATATATTTTAATAATTTAATGTGAAATAAACATTGATATCATATTTTGTCAACATACCACAAAACATGAATTGCAGTGGTATAAATCCATTTTACTCTGAAATATAATTTGCTTAACTTTAAGGAAGATACATATACATGAGAACCTACATGCACATATATGCACACTATTCCAAGTATCTTGAAAAAAATCATTAATAGAAATTATTTAAAAATACTACTAAGCTTTTTAGAAAATCATACAGTTTTACATTAAATATTTATGTTCATTGTGTTATCAAGACTTAAAAATATGTCAGCGTTGTACCTCTCTAGTAAATATTAGCATGTTATTTATTATTGGTGATGATATAGAATGAAAATAGATAATTCAGTGTTCCAAAGTGGATATAGAAGGATTACATGACTGAGGAATGCATTATAGCTTTTATGCTTTTAACAGTTTTCAGATTTTCATGAAAAACATGTGTGTTTTTAATTGTAATTTTAGTTTTCAGTTTTTACACATCATATAACATGTCCAAATCTTGAAGATACTATTCAGTGGTAGCTTTAATTAAAACAGAGTTTAGGAAATGAATCAATTTTCATCTATATTATGAGTGCCTTTGCAGGGCCATGGACAAAACACAGTTAAAGGAAGAGGACATTTCCTAAATGGAATTATCTCTACAGGCAAATGTCTTGGGAAAAAAATTGTGAGAAACATAAAATAGTAATCAGAGAAGGCCTTATAAATGTGCTGACAGTAAAACCCTTCCAACTCTAAGAGGTCTATCATCAATTTATTTGGGTTTCTAAGACCTGGAGTGTTTTTAGTTCTAGTATGATGGAAGCAACACAAGTATCCCTAACTTGATGCAGCCCTATGCAGCAGCTTTGGGCTGCTTTTCTGTTGTATGTGCAGATGTGCCTATCTGAGGTTGTGCATATGTGTCTGTGCTCCTATTTTTCTCACATCCTCAAAAAGTTCTTGTTAATTTTATCACCTACTCTTAGTTGCTCATGAGAAGTAATGTTAACACACCAGCTATTCTGATGACTGGGATCACAGTATGTCAACCCATCACAGAAACCTGTGGTCACCCTTGATGTTATCCAGGACAGGGCAAGGGATAGCAGTAGTCACTAACAAGGTGTTAGTCCTTGTTGTCTATTTATCACAATTATAAGTTCCAGAGTATTCTGCTGTCCAGTCTCCAGTACTACCATTATACAATAGCTCATTTCACATTCAATGGCTAACTCAAAGAATGTTGAGAATATAGCAAATGAAATAAGGGCTCAGAATATTCTAGGGGGCTGATGCCATGGCTCAATAGGTTAATCCTCTGCCTGTTTTGCTGGCATTCCATATGGGTACCAGTTCTAGTCCCGGCTGCTCCTCTTTCAATCCAGTTCTCTTCTGTGGCCTGGGAAAGCAGTAGAAGATGGCCCAGGTGCTTGGGCCCCTGCACCCACATGGGAGAACAGGAAGAAGCACCTGGTTCTTGGTTTTGGATCAGTGCAGCTCCAGCTGTTGCAGCTGTATGGAGATTGAACCAATGGAAGGAAAACCTTTCTCTGTCTCTCCCTGTCACTGTCTGTAACTCTACCTCTCAAATAAATTATTAAAATCTTTAAAAAAATCTTAAAAAAGAATATTCTATATAAAATTCCCACTGAAATATATTAAAAGTCAAATATTCATTTTTTAAGCATATATATTTTTCTGAAAGGTAGAGAGACAGATTTTCCATCTAGTTGTTTATTTCCCAAATGCTCCCAACATCTGAGACTGGACCAGGCTGAACCTAGTATCCAGAAACTCTATCTGAGTCTTCAATGAGGGTGGCTAGGGGCCAAGTACTTGGGCCATAATTTGCTGCCTTCCTGAGGATACCTGGGGAGGGGGGCAAGTGCCTGTGGGCCTCTCAGATATAGGAAGAATTTCTGGCACAATCAGGTTGCAAATGTTGTGCAAGCAGGCTGCAAGCTGGAAAGCTTGTTTTCACCTGATGGCAACTCCCCTATAATAACCTCCTGTTCAGTATGTGTGAGCCTGTACTTCTAACCACAACTTCAATCCTCTACCCAGAGCTAGTACAGGAGGGACCTGAGCCCCTAAAGAGAATCTGGCTGACTTCAGGAGACCCCCACTATCTCCATGGGTGGCCCCAGTTCAATCAACATAGAGTATGTGAAGCCCCTGCCCAATGGGCGTCCCCCTAGATTGACCCAATTAAAATGCAGTAATGCCATAAAAACCCTGGGTGCTTCCTGAAAGCCATTGTCCTGATCTGGCATTCCATCTGGTCTCCTGTTGGACTAGATGCTTTACTGTTGCTTTACAAACAAAATAAAGCTTTTGCATCTTATTTGCAAATTGTTTCCCAGGTTTTTATCTCTATATTAAGCTGAGGAAAAGCACACATGGAGCTTGCTCAGGTAACCACCCTCCCCTCTAGGACCCATAACACTTCCCAGAAATATTAGCCAAAGTGGATCAGAAGTAAAGCAACTGTTACTTGAAGCAATGTTCTGATGTGGGATACTGGCATCACAAGCAGTGACTTAATTCATTATATGATAATGTTGGCCTCTAAGAATATTTAAGTAAACTTGTTAAATAAAATTATTTAAATAAAATCCTAGCAGAATTGAATCTTAGAATATCTGACTTTAATAAGTTACAGCATATTTATCATCTACCAATGCATTTTAGAAAATGACATTCAAAACACACAGGGTTATATATTTCCTGATATTTTCTAAAGCATTTATTTTCAGTGCCACCATAAGAAACTATTTACTATAGAGAGAAGAAAAATTCCTCAACCAAAATCCAAAATCTAGAAATCTGTACAACTTTGCCACAATCTGTCCAAATTTACACTAGTTCCTAATTTACCCAATAAAACATGACTAACAAAGTTGAGGAAATAGATGGTGATTTGTGGAAAAGACTTTTACATAATTAAATCCAAGGAGAGTTACAAGCCAGACCTCCACTTTCTAAAATTAAGTTGTTTACTCAGACTTAGAAAACTATGAACTAACAAATATACAGATAGCTGGCTTGTGCATGGTATTTTCTTGAGTCTACTTTTTTTTAAGCCTGCTGCCATGGAAGATTCTGGTCACTTGCTACTTTCAAGGCCAAAAAAAAAAAAAAAAGCAGCATACAAGAGCTGACCATTTTCCCAGGTCATGCTTACTTTATGTACATTTATAGATATTTAAGTGCTAGATAAAAGTCTTGTCATAAAATTTCCAGTACTACCATTTTAAAGACATTTATCTTTCCTATTGAGCTACCAAAGATTAATGATGATTTTCAAGCATTAATAGTGAAAACTTATCTGAAAGATATACTGCAGAGAAAGATTCATTGAAATACTGATTTTCAAGAAAGGGACTGATATAAAACTTTAGGTATAATGCCTGGGAGAAACTGAAACATAGGACTTCACTCCCTAGGAAATAAAATGATCATTTACTTGGTCTCAAGGGCTACTAAGTCATTGAAAGGGGCTGTACAAACCATGGCTTTTGATACTTAAAAACTATTTTACCATTCTATCTTGCGCAAGATCTTCACAGCTGTGACATGGTTTAAGTTCCATAATGTATCATCAAGAAGAGCTCACCCAAAGCAAAAATCAAATTTGATCATCCAAATTTGTCCATAAGATTTCTTTCCATAACCTATATCTTGACCTGATAATCATTATATTGTAATTTTTGGAAGGGTTTTTTCCCTACTTAAGAGAACCCTCCTTTGAGCAGATTTTGCTGTCTACATTTGCACCTTGGTGCTGTTCTGAGTGCTGCCTCCTGCTGGTGGGACATCCTACAGCACTCCGGTGGAGCCATCCTGTCTGACTCTGTGGGACACTTCATAGGGGTCAACCCAGAGTGCAAGTTAGTGTTCAGGGAGAAGCCTGACTAGCTCCTGACTGCTCAGTGCAATCAGAGGGTCCAGTTTCTGGTTGATGTCCACAGGAATATGATGATAACCTGTTCCCTTGCACAGCTTCTCTGGGAGCCAGTGGAGTGTGTAAAGCTCTGCCCATTCTCCTGGAGGCTCTGACTGAAGGTCTGCAGCTATCACTTGATCATGAGCCTCTTGGTGTGGTGGAACATGGAGATGATGGACTCAGTGGTGGCTATCTTGCATATCATGGGGGTGGCCCAGGTGTAAAAGGGTTGCCTGGGGTTGCACCATGGCAGCCAGGACTTGCCTGGGCTCCCTCCCAGGTGAGAGAGCTGAGAGGGAGTGAAACTCTGATGGCTACTGCCCTCGCCACGTCTTTGGAGTAAAAAAAAATATTTTCAAGACAAGAGGTGATGGGAGAGAGGAAGAGAAGGGACAAGCAGCCTGGTTACAGTTCTGGGAGCCCCTCAGCCACCTCTGCCTCTAGCTCTTTAACCTTTCAAACCTCAACATAAACAATATGTAAGTATGTTGTGCCCTGAATGACTTCCATCTGCCCAGCTGAATCAGTGAAATATCTCATGGCAGCCAAGTGTTAGTGCTCTCCCAATGCACAGCTGACATTGGAAAACATTCCAACCACACAGGGTACTGTTTCACAGTTTGCATTTGTCAATAAGAGTGACAAAATAAATAAAATATTTGCATTTATTATTAAAGTAGAAATGTGATAACTTTATTACCAGAAATGCTTTTATAAATTATTAGTGCAGTATATAAATGTCTGAAATTACTAGCTTGTACTTTAAAAATAATATTATTTAAATATACATAAATAATGAGTCTTGGAAAAATATGATACAATTATGGGAACACAGTATGTTACTACATCATGACCAGAATCTATTGTTAAGCTGACAGCATACTTTGCAGATGTTTCCTATGCATAGTCAGATATTTTTATGTAACTGGGATTATATTAGAAAGACACATTTTTTTTTGCACAGGCAGAGTGGACAGTGAGAGAGAGAGAGACAGAGAGAAAGGTCTTCCTTTGCCATTGGTTCACCCTCCAATGGCTGCTGCAGCCCGAATGCTGCGGCCAGTGCACCACACTGATCCGAAGCCAGGAGCCAGGTGCTTCTCCTGGTCTCCCATGCGGGTGCAGGACCCAAGCACTTGGGCCATCCTCCACTGCCTTTCTGGGCCACAGCAGAGAGCTGGACATGAAGAGGAGTGACCAGGACAGAATTTGGCACCCTGACCAGGACTAGAACTCCAGGGTGCCAGTGCCACAGGCAGAGGATTAGCCTATTGAGCCACGGCACCAACAAACTTTCCTAAATCTTAAATGTAGATCACCATACATCTCAAAACACTGCAAAAATCTAACAGCAGTTGCTGTTAGCCACGGAGTTCATGTATTTGATTACTAAAGACACAATGGCAACTAATTTCAGATATAGGAATTCATATAAATGTTGTTTATTATTCAAGCTTCTGAAATTTTCTGATTTATCATTTAAGAAATACCTCACATAATTTCATGATTAGGTTTCTGTTTCAGGATTTCACCTGCCATATTCCTCCCATTGCCGGTAGCAGAGAGTAGTGTTCTTCACTTAAGTAGCTCCTTGCTATATATTATATATTTAATTCCTAGTTGTGTGGTATCTCTTACAATTTATCAGAGAAAAGCCATGTCCATTTTGGAGATGGAGGGACTTAAATAGAGGCTAAAACTATAAAGTAAGGAAACATTTATTCTCTTTGTTTATCCTTATATAATCAATGAAAAATTAATCTTATTGAAAATGCTTTTATATATTACCATTTAAAATGCCCACAGAATGCTGGAAGTTGTAGGCACAATATCGTGGGATATTGCAAAAGTACAGTTCTCATAATTTGGTGGATTCTAAGCTGACTGAATTGAGAAAAGATGTGCTGCTTTACACCAGGAGAAAATAGCAGAAAAAAGTGGAGGGATTGTGTCCGCAGTGGAAGTTGGAGACAAAACTGCAGTGGAAATTCTGCCAATGCAAGAGTGACACTATGTCATAGTGCAGAAGTTACACAATGAGCACAGACACAATAGAGGATCCCACAGCCATGAGCAACAGGACATTGCCAGCTTTGGAGAGTGAGGTGAGAGCAGGCTGCATGCAGCAGCTTGTGCCTCTCATGATATTGCCAGAGGGAGAGCCTGGCAGACCACACTGTCTTTGAGTCCATCCTGGGATTCTAATAGGAGCAGGGTACCCTTCTAACACAGTGAAGACAAAGGGCATTTCTTTATCCCTATCCCCCAACAAGGGCACCCGGTGGGGGGAACGTGCCATTTTGACAACAGAAGTGGATGCAGCAGTACTTGTATGTACCTGTGAGCCCAGGAGGTTACCAGAGGAAAAATCCATATTCCTCACAGACTTTGATTCTGGCTGGGGGCTGAACACCCACATAGGATTGTGAGATTCCCCTAGTCTCTCAATATAGTACAGGTTCTAATGCTAAAAATGCCAAGGAGGATCACCCACAGGCTCTGGGAACATCTCTACTCTCTCTGTGGATGGGAAATGAAGAATAGGTTTTTTGAAAAAATAAACAAAATTGATACACCATTGGCCAAATAACCAAAACAAAGATGGAGAAGAAACAAATCAATGAAATCAGAAATGAAAAAGGAGCTGTAACAACAAACACCATAGAAACAAAAAGAATAATCAGGAATTATTGTGGCAAGTGGTATGCCAGCAAATTGGAAAATCTAGCAGAATTGGATAGATTTCTGTACACATACAATCTACCAAAATTGAGTCATGAGGACATAGAAAATCTAACAGACTTAACAAATTGACAAATTGACTGAACAAATTGACACTCTTGTTTATGGCATCAGTAATCACCCCAGGCTCTTGTCAATTTCTTAAGTCAACAACAGGAGTCACTGTGCACTTACTCCTCATTTAGGATCTCTGTCCTTAATGTGCTGTATATTGTGGTTTAATGCTAAAACTAGTACTTAAACAGTATTTTTCACTTTGTGTATCTATGTGGGTACAAACTGTTGAAGTCTTTACTTAATATATGCTAAACTGATCTTCTGTATATAAAGAGAATTGAAAATGAATCTTGATGTGAATGGAAGGGGAGAGGGAGTGGGAAAGGGGAGGGTTGTGGGTGGGAGGGAAGCTATGCGGCGGGGGAAGCCATTGCAATCCTTAAGATGTACTTTGGAAATTTATATTCATTAAATAAAAGTTAAAAAATAGAAAATATAACAGACTAATAACCCAGATTGAGATTGAGTCCATACTATAGACCCTCACAATAAAGAAATTCCAGGGCTAGTTGGCTTCACTGCTGAATTTTGCTAGACATTTAAAGAACTACTTCCAATTCTGAAGCTATTCAAAACATTCGAAAGGGAGGGAATCCTCCCAAACTCCTTCTATGAAGCCAGAATCACCTTATTTCCTAAACCAGAAAAAGACATAACAGAGAACTACAGACCTATATTCCTGATGAACATAGACACAAAAATCCTCAAAAAATACTAACCAATCAAATCCAAAATCAGAAAAATGGACCTGGACCTGGACCAAGTGGAACTAAAGGCTAACATGCAAAGATGCTTCAACATTCATAAATCAAAATATGTGACTGATCACATTAACAAACTGAACCAAAAAAAAAAAAGATTATCTCAACAGTGGTAGAGAAAGCACTTGATAAAATACAACGTCACTTCATGATGAAAACCTTCAACAAATTGTAGATAGAAGGAACATTCCTCAAGACAATTAAGGCAATTTATGACAAACCACAGCCAGCATCGTACTGAATGGGGAAAAGCTGGAAGTATTCCCCCTAAGATACAGAACCAGACAAGGATGTGCACTCTCATGATTGCTATTCAATATAGTC
Organism: Lepus europaeus; assembly: GCF_033115175.1. Lineage (NCBI taxonomy): Eukaryota > Metazoa > Chordata > Mammalia > Lagomorpha > Leporidae > Lepus > Lepus europaeus. The sequence goes on from NC_084851.1 coordinate 13,090,326, forward strand.
CTGGAAGTTTTAGCCAATGCCATTAGGAAGAAAAATAAATCAAAGGGATTACAAATTGGAAGGGAGGAAGTCAAATTATCGCTATTTGCAGATCATATGATTCTAAACATAATAGAACCAAAAGACTCCACTAAGAGATTATTGGAACTCATTAAAAGGTTTGGGAAAGTGGCAGTATATACAATTAGCACACAAAAATCAATAGCTTTTGTATACAAAACAATGCCATGGCTGAGAAAGAAGTCTTAAGATCAGTCCCATTCACAGAGAGAATTCTATGACTGATAATTTTTTTTAAATAATGAAAAAATAGAAGAAGACACAAAAAACTGAAGCATCTTCCATGTTCATGGATTGGAAAAATCAGTATCATCAAAGTGTACATTCTACCAAAAGCAATTTACAGAATCAGTGAGATCCCAATCAAAATAACAAGGACATTCTCATCTGACCTAGAAAAAACAATGTTAAAGTTATATGGAAACACTACAGACCCTGAATAGCCACAGCAATCTTATACATAAAACCAAATCTGGAGGCACCATGAAATCAGATTTTGAGACACACTACTGGGAGTTATAATTGAAACAACCTGGTATTGGCAAAAAAAAAATATGAGTAGCCCAATGAAACCGCATAGAAACTCCATATTAATCAATGTATCTACAACCAACATATTTTTCACAAAAGAGCTAAAATCAATCCCTGGATCAAGGATAGTCTCTCCACCCTCACCTTAAACAAAAATCCAGTCAAAATGATTCAAATACCTTAATCTATGACCCAATACCATCAAATTATTCTAGGAAAAATTCAGATAAACTTTGCAAGACTTTAGCATAGGCGAAGACTTTAATTTTTTTTAACTTTTATTTAATAAATATAAATTTCCAATGTACAGCTTAAGGATTACAGTGGCTTTTTGCCCTATAACTTCCCTCCCACCTGCAACCCTCCCATCTCCCACTCCCTCTCCCATTCCATTCACATCAAGATTCATTTTCAATTATCTTTATATACAGATCAATTTAGTATATACTAAGTAAAGATTTCAACAATTTGCAACCACACAGAAACACAAAGTGTAAAGTATTGTTTGAGTACTAGTTATAGCATCAATTCACAGTGTACAACATATTAACGACAGAGATCCTGCATGAGGAGTAGGTGCACAGTGACTCCTGTTGCTGACTTAACAAATTGACATCCTTGTTTATGGCATCAATAATAACCCGAGGCTCTTGTTATGAGTTGCCAAGGCTATGGAAGCCTTTTGACTTTGCCAACTCCAATCATACTTAGACAAGGTCATAGTCAAATAGTCAAAGTGGTAGTTCTGTCCTCCCTTCAGAGAAATGTACCTCCTTCTATAATGGCCCATTCTTTCCACTGGGATCTCACTCGCAGAGATCTTTCATTTAGGTGGGTTTTTTTTTTGTTTGTTTTGTGTTGTTCTTTTGCCAGAGTGTCTTGGCTTTCCATGCCTAAAATACTCTCATGGGCTTTTCAAGCCAGATCCGAATGCTTAAAGGGTGATTCTGAGGCAGAGTGCTGTTTAGGACATCTGCATTCAAAGACTGTAATTTTTATCCCTCAAACCTCCCTGTCTGTGATTATGAGGAATTATTATAATTGAATTGACTATGAATATGAATTATGGTAATAAAAATAATGGCTAATAAGTTTTGAACCATTAACAAAGGGCAGATTTTGTTCTAGGGACTTGGGAGGTATACAACCATTACATTTTCACAATGACCCCATAAGGAAGAAACTATAACCTTTTTATGTTTTGATAAAAGAGTGCAGGTGCTGCGGCTCATTTGTTTAATCCTCCACCTGCAGCACCAGCATCTCATATGAGTGTCAGGTTCTAGTCCCGGTTGCTCCTCTTCCAGTCAAACTCTCTGCTGTGTCCCAGGAGGGTGGTGGAGGATAGTCCGTGTGCTTGGGTCACTGCACCCACCTGGGAGACCAGGAGGAAGCACCTGGCTCCTGGCTTCAGATTGGTGTAGCTCTGGCCATAGCAGCCATTTGAGGGGTGAACCAATGAAAGGAAGACCTTTCTCTCTGTCTCTCTCTCTCTCTCTCACTAACTGTATCTGTCAAATAAAAAAAAAGAAACTGAGGCCTAGGGTGTTTAAATAGAATGTGATGGTCACAACTGCTTTTTTTTTTACTCCAAAGAAAAACTATTGATCATAATGCACTCGAGCATGGGGTTTAGAGGCTTACATATCTGGTGTTATGCCTTATCCCTTTAAGTGCAGCCACAGTCATTTATCATTTGTTTTCCACAATTGGTAGAGAAATATAAATTTAAAGAAGTATATTGCTCTTCTTTATCTACTCTGAAAATATTTTGACTTACTGGGAGTTTAGGTAGTAGTTAATGGATAGATACTGACACATGGGTGAGTGGATGAAGACCTTCAGCTTTGTTATCTTCTGCCACAAGATAACACAAAAATGCCTAAATAAGTTGAAAGTCTCCTTTCTGGGAGTCACAACAAGCATATGCAATAGTAAATAAACACTAGACTTTAACCCTAACCATAGAAGATTACAAGGGGATTCTACACTTTACAAACATAATGGAAAGATTAATTTGATTTCTCATTCTTTTGTCTTTTTCTAGGTATTCAGTATAATTTAAAAATTTTCCCTTCATTATTTTAAAATATTTTTTCAATTATTTTTAATTTGCATTAATATAAAAAGAACAGATTTAATATACTTCTGAGGTATAATTCTAGTGCGATAACCATACTTCACTCCCATCCTTCTCTCCATCAACCAATGCTCCTCCTTCCCTTCTTTTTTATTTAATCTTTGCAAAAGCTTAATTTTAGTCCATTGTATAATCACAGATTTAATGCACCACTAACAGTGGTAAGTTAAAGGTAGAAAGATCACAGTTTCACAGAAGTATAAACAAGGGCTAAAAACACCAAATCACAAGATGCCCATTTCATTCCCACACATCTTTTGTGCTTTATAATTCTACCATATATCAGAGAAAACATAATATTTGTCTTTGGCATACTGGATGATTTCATTAAGCATAATTGTATCCAGCTGAATCCAATTCTTTCCAAAACACAGAATTTCATTAATTTTTATGGCTGAGTAGTATTCAATCATGTATATATACTAAAAATCTTTTTTGAAGATTTATTTATTTATTTGAAAGTCTGAATTTTATAGGGTAAGGGAGACAGAGAGAGAGAGAGAGAGAGAGAGAGAGAGAGAGACTCTTTCTGCTGGTTCACTCCTCAAATGGCCACAGCAGTCATGGCTGGGCCAGACTGGAGCCAGGGGCTTCTTCCAAGTCTCCCACATGGGTTCTGGACCCCAAGAACACAGGACATTTTCCATTATTTTTCCATGTGCATTAACAAGGAGCTGCATCAGAAGTGGAACATCAAGGACTAGAACAGGTGCCAATATGGGATACCAGTCCTGCAGATGCAAGTTGAACCTGCTACAGCATAGCTCTAGCCCCAACATTTTCTTCATTGAGTCATCAATTGATGGATATCTGTGTGATTCCATGTGTCAGCTATCTGAGAACTAATCTGCAATGAACATGAGGGTTCTTTCATATGGTGATTTAATTTCATTTGGGTAAATTCCCAAAGGATGCATGACTGGACCATATGGTAGATCTATTTTCAGATTTCTGAGTAATCTCTCTATTATCTTCCATAATGATTATGCTCATTTACATTACCATCAACAGTGTATTAAGGTAGTGTTTTCGATGCATCCTAACCAGCATTTATTATTTTACTGATTTTTGGATGGTTACCATTGTAACTGGGTGAGGAAATACTTAATATGGTTTTTATTTAAATTTCCCTGATGGCTACTATTTCTGAGCATTTTTTCATTTGTTATATTTCATCCTTTGAAAAATGCCTGTTCATGTCCTTTACCCATTTCTTAACTGTATTGTTTTGTTGTTGTTGAGATTTTGAGCTCTATATAGATTCTGAATATTAACTGTTTATCAATTTCATAGTTCACAAATATTTCATCTCATTCTGTCAGTTGCTTCTTCACTGTGTTAAGATTTTATTTTATAGTGCAAAGGCTTTGTAGCTTGATGTAATCCCATTTTTCTATGTGGGCTTTGATTGCCTGTGCTTATGGGGTCTTTTCAAAGAGTCCTTTGCATATGTTAATGTTGTGCATAATTTCCACATTATTTTCCTCTAGTAATTTTATGGTATCAGGTCATAGATGTAGATCTTTGATCCACTTTGAATTGACTTTTTGTGTAAGATGTAAGGTAAGTGTATTATACTTCTGCATGTGGAGATCCAATTTTTCCAGCACCATTTGTTGAAGAGACTGTCCTTTCTCCAGGGATTGATTTTAGCTCCTTTGTCAGTTTGTTGTAAATGCATGGATTAATTTCTAGGGTTTCTATTCTGTTCCATTGGACTGCATGTCAATTTATTTTGCCAACACCAAGCTATTTGATTGTAACTGCCCTGTTTTATGTCTCAAAATCTGGTATTGGGATGCCTCTGGCTTTGTTTTTTTGTTTAAGATTGCATTAGCTGCTCCAGGTGCCTTGTGATTCCATGTGAATTTTAGCATAATTTTTTCCAGATCTGAGAATATTATTGGTATTTTGATTAGGACTGCATTGAAATCTGTAAATTGTTTTGAGTAATATGGACACTTTGAGTATCTTAATTCTTCCAAATCACAAACATAGATGATTTTTAATGTATTATTGTGCCTTCTTCATTTCTTTAATGTTTTGTAATTTTGGCTGTAGAGATCTTTCAAACCTTTGATTAAATTTACTCCAAGGTATTTAAAGTTTTTTAATTATTGAAAGTTGTACTGAAGTTACAAGTTGTTCTTAGCCATGGCATTGTCTAGGTATAAGAAGGCTACTGATTTTTTTTGTGTGTTGTTCTTATAACCTGCAACTTTACCAACTTAACTCTCTTATGAGTTCCAATATTCTTCAGTGAAGTCTTTTGGTTCCTTTATATATAAGATCATGACATTTACAAACAAGGATAATTTGATTTTCTCCTTTACACATCATATATCATTGATTTCTTTCTTCTTTTTTGCCTAGTGGCTCTGGTTAAAGATTCAGGACTATATTGAATAGCACTTGTGAAAGTGGGCATCCTTCTCTGGTTCTGTACCCCAGTGGAAATGCTTCTGCCGTTTCCTCATTCAGTACAATGCTGGCTATAGGTTTGTCTATAATTCCTTGATTGTGTTGAGGAATGAATATTCCTCTATATCCAATATGCTTAAGAATTTTATAATGATGTTATATTTTATCAAATGCTTTCTTTGCTTGTATTGAAATAATCATGGGTTTATTCTTCAGCTTAATGTGATGTACTGCATTTATTTATTTGCATATGTTTAAACATTCCTACATACCAGAGATTAATCCCACTTGGTCCAGGTGAGTGATGATTCTGATGTGTTTTTGGATTCAATTAGCTTACCTTTTATAGAAGATTTTTGTATCTGTGTTTATCAGGAATATTGGCTTATCTTTTTCTTGTTTTTGACTTAAGGTGATGTTGGCTTCATAGTAGAAATTTGGGAGGATTCCTTCCCTTTCAATTGTTGTAGAAGTTTCAGAATTAGAATTAGAATTAGAATTAGAATTAGAATTAGAATAAGATCTTCTTTAAAAGTCTTGTGGAATTCTACAGTGAAGCCATCTGGTCCTGGGCTTTTCTTTGTTGGGAGGCTCTTTATTACTGATTCAGTCTCCATCTTGCTTATTGGCCTGTTTAAGTTTCTGTGTCTTCATAACTCAATTTTGATAGATTGTATGCTTCTAGAAATCTATGCATTTCTTGTAGATTTTTCCAATCTGTTGGCATATAGCTGTTTGCAGTAATTCCTGATGATTCTTTTTATTTCTGTGGTCCCTGTTGTAACATTTGTTTTTTTTTTCTTTTTTTTAAAGATTTTTTAATTTATTTGAAAGTAAGAATTACACAGAGAAAGAAGGAGAAGCAGAGATAAAGAGAAGCCTTCCATTGCTGGTTCACTCTCCAGTTGGCTGTAATTGCTGGAGTTTTGTTGATCCGAATCCAGGAGCCAGGAAAGTGTTATGAGTCTCTCATGCAGGTGGAGGGGCCCAAGGACTTGGGCCACCTTCTATGCTTTCCCAGGACACAGTGAAAAGCTGGATCTTAAGTGGAGCATCTGGGTCTTAAACCAGTACCCCTATGGTATCCCGGCACTTCAGGCAGTGTCTTTATCTGCTGTGCCACAGACTGGTCCCAACATCACTTTTTTCACCTCTGATTTTGTTAATTTTGGTCTTCTCCCTTGTTTGTTTAGGTAAACCAGAGATGTATCAATTTTATTTATTTTTCAAAACACTATTTCTTCATTTCATCGACTTTTTGAATTATTACATAATGACCAAATTTGTCTCTTTTGAGTTTCTTTATCCTTTTTAAAGATTTATTTATTTATTTGAAAGTCAGAGTTACACCAAGAGAGAAGGAGAGGCAGAGAAAGAGGTCTTCCATCTGCTGGTTCACTCCTGATTGGCAGCAATGGCTGGAGCTGCGCCAATCTGAAACCAGGAGCAAGAACATCTTCTGGGTCTCCCATATGGGTGCAGGAGCTCAAGGACATGGGCCATCTTCTACTACTTTCCCAGGCCATAGCAGAGAGCTGGATCAGAAGTGGAACAGTCAGGACATGAACCAGCACCTTCATGGGATGCTGGCGCTGCAGGCAATGGCCTTACCAGCTATGCCACAGCACTGGCCCCAACAGTTTCTGTCTTAAAGTCTATTATCTTTGGCTTAGTGCCCACACAACTGAACATATGCCAAGTAGGGCTCCAGAGACTCACTGCTGGCAGACCCTTGGGCTGAGGGCAGACACTCTTCCTCCCTTCCACTTCCAACATGCTGCTAGCTTAGTGTGTGTTTGTGTGGTAACACCATGTCTGCTCCACTGTTAGCCATTGTGCCTTTTGCCCAGAATGGTGCCACTGTGGTAATTTTCCTTCATGGATTGGGAGATACTGGGAATGGATGGGCAGAAGCCTTTGCAGGTGTCACAAGTTCACATACCAAATGTATCAGCTTGCATACAGCTGTTATGCCTGTTACATAACATATAAACATGGATATGCCTTCTTGGTTTGATAATATTGGACTTCGATCAGACTCACAGGAGGATGAATCTGGAATTAAACAGGCGGCAGAAAATGTAAAGGCTTTGATAGATCAAGCAGTGACAAGTGGCATCCTCTCTAACAGAATTATTTTGGAAGGATTTTCTCAGGGAACAACTTCATTTTTATATACTGTTGTTACCACATAGCAGAAACTGGAGGGTGTCACTGCACTCAGTTGCTGGCTTCCACTTCGGACTTCATTTACAAGGGGTGATAACAGGGATATTTCTATTCTCCAGTGCCATGGAGATTGCAACCCTTAGGTCCACTAATGTTTGGTTTTCTTACTATGGAAAAGCTAAACACATTGCTAAATCTGGCCAGTGTAACCTTTAAGACCTATGAAGGCATGAGGCACAGTTCCTGTCAGCAGGAAATGATGGATGTCAGGCAATTCATTGATAAAATCCTACCTCTAATTGATTTGAGTCATTAAGAAGCCTTGTGTAGAAGTACACCAGTATCATTGTTGTACAGTGTAATGCTTTTCCTGTGCTCAGCCTTGAAAATTCTATTTGTACTGTTAAAATGTTTCACAATTACATACCTATGACAATGACTAAATAATGTCTCCTCATAGGAAATACATATTTCAGTTTCTACACATGTATTTGTAAAGTATGATCCAAAATATACTTTTATTAATATAGGTGAAGCAGCTAGCTTCCTTTTCTTAACTGGAATTTAGCAAAATAATGCATTTCAGTCAGATTTTTTATTACATTATTTGAAATTTAACAGTATGCTTAAGGAAAATTTATGTAGGTGTGAATGAGCAGTAAAGATATAAGAGATTTTAGCATAGTGTGACTTAGTCTATAAATTTGTTCAAAAGTTGCTTAGTCACCATGCACTCTCTGGTATCTTTATATATGCACTCCTGTGTAATGATTGTAATACCTAAGAGGGAGAAGGTATTACATTATTCCTAATAATAGAGATACACTTTTATGTGTCAGTAAGGAGTAATATTGCTCTCTTGAAGTAATGACCTTTCTATTTTGGGGGCCAGACTTTTCCCTGATGTCAAGAAAATAAACAATTTTTTTTCCTAATCGTCCTTCATAGCAGACCAAATACTGCTTTCCTGCCATAGAATCTACTGTCAACAATGCTGTAATTTGACATTATGAATCATAGACATATGGTATTGAAAATCTATTTGCACATTAAGAGAAAATAACCATTACTTAAAGCTTTCTGTATAATATTTCAAATAACCTTACATTAGTCTAAACTTAGACCTGTTAAGTGATTAGATTCTTCAATCCAGGTAATAAGTCATTCTGTGCTTTTATTTTTCTATATATAATTCAAAGAATAATTAGGTCCTATTCTAGTATATTCTGAAGTAGTTGAGACCAATCTTAAAAACTGATTTCTGAGATGATTTCACCTCCTGGTAGCATAGTTTGTTTTCTGTACATTTGTTTCAAACCAGCTATTGTAGGAAAAGATCAGTCCATTCGAAAAATGTTTTTATGTACTAGTAAACTTAGGTTTTCATTTTGTTAAATGATTTTAATGATTAGTTTTCTGTGCAGACATAGAAACAGCAATCACTCAATTTTATGTAGTCAAAACTCCAGATTACTGACAAAAATGTTTGAAAACAAGTTTATGGATAATAAACATTAACTAGAACCATGTTCTCTGGTATAGTTACCACAGTTTAATATGTAGCAAAAACGGATGCTTAACATTTCTGAGGCATGTTAATTTTTCTGCTGTATTCCAACTGAGCAAATGATGTTAAGAATATATCTTTAGGCTGGCGCCGTGGCTTAACAGGCTAATCATCCGCCTTGTGGCACTGGCACATCAGGTTCTAATCCTGGTTGGGGTGCTGGATTCTATCCCAATTGCCCCTCTTCCAGGACAGCTCTCTGCTATGGCCCGGGAAGGCAGTGGAGGATGGCCCAAGTGCTTGGGCCTTGCACCCGCATGGGAGACCAGGAGAAGCACCTGGCTCCTGGCTTCGGATCAGCGAGATGCGCCTGCCACAGCAGCCATTGGAGGGTGAACCAACGGCAAAAAGGAAGACCTTTCTCTCTGTCTCTCTCTCTCACTATCCACTCTGTCTGGCAAAAAAAAAAAAGAATGTATCTTTATAAATGAGTGCTAATTGGTAATGAAAATAATTTAGTAATAGACTATAGAGGATATTAATAATGAAATCATATGTTTAGGTCTGGTTTGAAAACCTTTTACTGAGTCATTTTGCTTTGCCTTAAAGAACAAAATCTTCTGTTTCAGTTATATAAATCAGCAAGATCTTATTTATGGCAAGAAATATTCTGTTGAAATGTGCTGTGATGTGGGAAATGTAAATGTTTTCCACAGTTACTATTTATGTGAAATAAAATTTAATTCTGAAAAAAAGTATATTTTGTCTGTTATTAGGATAGGTGCTCCTGCCTATTTTTTATTTCCATTATCATGGAATAATATTCTCCATTCTATCACTTTTAATCTGTGTATATCTTTGTTGGTGTGGTGTGTTTCTTGTATGCAACATATAAATGAGTCTTTTTTTTTAACTTTTATTTAATGAATATAAATTTCCAGTATACAGCTTATGGATTACAATGGCTTCCCCTTCCCATAATTTCCCTCCCACCCGCAACCCTCCCGTCTCCCGCTCCCTCTCCCTTTCCATTCACATCAAGATTCATTTTCAATTCTATTTATATACAGAAGATCAATTTAGTATAAATACTTCAACAGTTTGCACCCACCTAGAAACACAAAGTGAAACATACTGTTTGAGTACTAGTTATAGCATTAAATCAAAATGTACAGTACATTAAGGACAGAGATCCCACATCAGGAGCAAGCGCACAGTGGCTCCTGTTGTTGACCCAACAAATTGACACTCTAGTTTATGGCGCCAGTAACCACCCTAGGCTGTCGTCATGAGTTGCCAAGGCTATGGAAGCCTTCCAAGTTCCCCGACTCTGATCATATTTAGACATGGTCATAAAAGACAGGTTGAGGATAGTAACCAATGATCCTAAGAGTGGCCTTAACCAGATCTGAATAATTATACAGCATGAAGTGGGGAAGAGGACCATCAGTACACACAGGTTGGGAGTAGAGCCATTGGTGGTAGAGTAGAGGTTATGATTACAAAGGAATGAGGCCCAAGTGCACTAGACAGGGCCTAGAACAAAGGACAGAGTCATTATTAGAGGAGCTAAGAAAGGTGCTGTCTAAGCTACAAGTAATTTTTCTGATTGAGAGGCAAATAGAACCTGATAGAAGGGGCTTGATAATAATCTGGTGGGCTTTAGGCCTTGTAAGTTAAGAGGCCCAGACCTATCTATCTCTTCACATGGGGTATATCCTAAGGGAGGTGTGAACCTCCTAGGGGAAGGCACTCTGTTGACTTTCATTACTTGGCTGGCCTGGGAGGAGAGCTGGCCAGGTAAAGGCAGGTGGCATCTCTAACAAGAAATTTACAGTTCTGCCTGCAATGTTGCTGACCCTACTTGGCTGTCCCCTCAACTGCAGTGTGAGTCTTTGTTTTTAATCCATTCAACTAGTCTGTATCTTATTCGGAGAGTTTATTCCACTTACATTCAAGATTGTTATTGATGAATGATGACTTGTTCTTGCCATTTTTTTCCACGAATACTCCTACTGGTATTTTTTTATCTCCTTTGTACTATTGTTAGGTTTTCTGCCTCCCATTATTTTATGATGCTGATTATCTTTCTCTGTTTCTGTGTTATGTGCAGCTTTAAGTATCACTTGTAAGGCAACATGTTTTTAAAATTTTGTTTGTTTTGGAAAGTCTTTATTAACCTTCATTTATAAATAAGAGCTGAGCTAAGTACAGTATTCTAGCCCTATGGTTTTGTTTTTCTTTAAGGATTTGGACTATGTCTCTCCTTTCTATCCTTTGCTGTAGGATTTTTGATGAGAAACCTGCTATCAATCTGGAGCTCCTTTAAAGATAATCTGGCATTTCTGTTTTGTGCTTTTGTTTTTAATTTGACTGGTAGATTTAAGACAGTGAGAGAGAGAGAGACAGAGAGAAAGGTCTTCCCTCTGTTGGTTCACTCCTCAAATGGCTGCTGTAGCCAGCACACTGTGATGATCCGAAGCCAGGAGCCAGGTCCTTCCTCCTGGTCTCCCATGTGGGTACAGGGGCCCAATCACCTGGGCCATCCTCCACTGTCTTCCCAGGCCACAGCAGAGAGCTGGCCTGAAAGAGGAGCAACCAGGACAACCAGCGCCCAAACTGGAACTAGAACCCAGAGTACCGGTGCTGTAGGCAAAGAATTAGCCTAGTGAGCCCTGGCACCAGCCTGTAATTGCAAGTTAAAAGTCACTAACCCAGCATTTTATATGCTTCCAGTGTGAAGATTGGTAAGTGCCCTTCTATTATTACACAGGGAAACAGTTTTATTTGACTCCTGTATTTGTATTTGTTCTAATAGACAGCCTAGTTATTGGCTTGTCACCTTGAACTTGTTTAGTCTTGGTTTTCAGCTTTTCTAAAGTAGGCCTGAATAAATGTAAGGTTTTCCATTAAGCATTATTAAATTTGAAGGTATGGAACTCCAATATTTTATTCCCCTTAACATCAAACCAGGGCTATTTAACATACTTTTTGATATGATGGTCTAAAATTAGCATTAGGGGGGTCATCACTGTGGCATAGCCAGTAACTGCAGCCTGCAGTGCCAGCATCCCATATGGGTACTGCTTTGAGTTCCAGCTTCTCCACTTCCAATCCAGCTCCCTGCTATGGCCTGGCAAAGCATTAGAAGATGGCCAAAGTCCTTGGGCCACTGCACCTGCATGGGAGACCCAGAAGAAGCTCCTGGCTCCTGCCTTCAGATTGGCATAGCTCCAGCCATTTCAGCCAGCTGGGAGTAAACCAGCAGATGGGAGCCTTTTCTCTCTATGCCTCTTCTTCTTTTGTATGTAACTCTGGATTTCAAGTAAATTAATTGATTTTTAAAATCCTTTAAAAATAAAATAAAATAAGGATTACTGCAGTGTGTGATTCTTAATTATAAAGTACAGCCTTTGATTATTTCACTTACATGACTGTGATGTTAATAATATATTAACAAGGTCTTACTTGGGTTAGAACTTAGATAACCTCCAAACCAAATAATCTGAAATATATTTTTACACTCCCACCCCAGGATCAGCTACTCTCTGGTGAACCTCACGTAGTTTCACTCCATCGATGCTCAGTCTATCTCACCCTCAAGGGCTTGTGGGGACTTTACATACCCAGCTCTCAAGTTTTCATCTGTTCAGTTACATTTATTCCAGTTTCTTCTTTGGAAAGTTCTTGCTGTCCTCAGATATGGTGACTACTGCATCTCAATAGCAGCAGGTATTGACTGTAATCCAGCTCATTGTATTGTTGAAAGGTAATTTTTCTCAGCAAGAACACATACAACTATAGTGACTGCTTGTCAAATTTTCTTTTCTTGGTGATCTCAATGTTTTATTGCCTGATATCTTCTCACAAGCTTTCAAACACTCCTCAATGCTTTTGCTGTGTTTTTTAGTGCCAAGAGATTTTAACTAGGTATTGAAAGTAAAATTACCTAATTGTATTTCTACATTCATGTTTTTGGCCCACTGAGAATACATCCTGATATTTCATATGACAAAAAATGCATTTTAGTAACTCATTTTGATATAATTTCTAATTTTGGAAGTCTATCACATTTTCAGATTGATTTGAAAGGCAGAACAATAGAGATAGGGAGAGGTGGAGAGATTTTACTTCTACTTGCTCACTGCCCAAATAGCTACAACATCCATGTCTGGGCCAGGCTGAAGCCAGGAGCCAGACATTACATCCTGGTCTCCTACATGGGTGGCAGAGGCCAAGTAATTGGGTTACCTCCCACTGCTTTCTCAGGCACATTATCAAGGCACTATATTGGAAGCAGAACATTCAGAACTTGGAGAGGCATTCCAGTGAAGAATACTGCTACCACAAACAGATGCTTAACCTGGTGTGGCACAATGCCAGACCTTCTTATAAAGTTAAGATTCAGTTATGTGGAAGCCAAAGTAAGAGAGAGCAAGCTATCACTTTTATTAGTTTTTTCCTAAATAGTTGCTTATCACAGAATAATATAATACAAATATTTCTATTACTTATTTCTCTATTTTTACATTTTATATAACTCACAAAATAGTGATTGTATAAAAATTCATAGCAAGTTACCAAAGCATACAATTTCCAAAGCTGTTTTGTTACATTCAGTTTCCAAAGGATGCCCTCATCTCAATAGTTAAAACGCAGACATTATGTGGTATTTCATTACCTTTGGTAAAAACTATCCTCATTATTTTGTCTCCTCACAGTACTAACTCTGGTATCTACTTTATGCACAATCTGCTAGTACTAGAATATAAGAAAAGATTAAGGCTGGAACAACAAGAGGCAGATATTGCCAAGAAGCAATGTCAGCCTTGGGTCACACTCTCACTTTAGTGTCATCTGTCTACACAGATGGGCAAGGTGAGAGCTCAGGGGCCTCCATCCTGGTGTCTATAGATGCTCTCAGTTGGGCAAGAAGCAAATTTGTGGGGGTAAAGTGGAAACAGACCCATCTCTAAGGAACCCAAGTGGCTGTGCTGTGGTGTGGTTGGACCAGTGACACAAACAAAAGATCCAGTGTGGGTGCTGATGCTGTGGCATAGTGGGTAAGGCTACTACTTGCAGTGCTGGCATTCCATATGGGCACCGGTTTGAGTCCTGGATGCTCCACTTCCAATCCAGCTATCTTCTATGGCCTGGGAAACCAGTAGAAAATGCCCCAAGTCCTTGGACCCCTGTATCCATGTGGGAGGGCTCTGGAAGAAGCTTCTGGCTCCTGGCTTTGGAATGGCACAGCTCTGTCCATTGTGGCCAATTGGGGAGTGGAGGTAAACCCTGTTGATACACCCATACAGGCCCTAACTATGGCCATTAACAAACTTCACACAAAGAAGTCTAATGACCCTCCAGTTTGTTGGGGATGTCAGGAAATAGGACACCTACAGTGAAACTGCCCAAATGCTGACACATGGGGCAAGCCCAAAACACTGTGTCCCAGATGTAAAAAACACTTCCATTGGACACCTGGAACAAGCCCACATTCTACACCAAAAATTTTATATGTCAGCAAGAAACATAAAACTGCTTTTCCTAGAGCTAACAATGAACCAATGCAAACATCTAGGCACTTTTGCAAGAATTGTGCACCCCTCGCCCTGTTAGGCCGACTGCAACAAGCAGGAGTGAACATATGAGGCCTTGCTCCTAATAAGCTCTGGCAAGTGGACATCATGCACATTAACTCATTTGTTAAACTTAAGTTTGCCCATGTGGTGGTAGAAACTTATTCAAAGGCTGTATTTGCAACATCCTAATCTGGAGAAAAGGCTAGTAATGTGATAAAGGTGGTTAAATCAGCCATGCTGGTCCTTGGTGTCCCCTGGACCATAAAGACTGACAACAAGCCAGTGTATACATCACAGGAATTTAATTCCTTCCTGAAATCCTGGAACATACAGTCTGCCACAGGTATACTATACAACCCATAGGGACAGGCAATCATTGAAAGAACTCATAGGACAATTAAAGATTTCTTACAAAGACAGAAAAACAATAATATGCCCCCAGACCCACAGCTTGCTTTGACTGAGGTCCTTTTCACTATCAATTTTCTCACTTTTGATTCCCAAGTGATAAGCCCAGCTTATAAACACTGGGGATCCTTTCCATCCCAGACCGCAGCCACTATGGTTAGGTGGAAAGACCCCCTGACAGGAGAATGGAAAGGACCACACCCCCTGCTAACCAAGGGTTGAGGATATGCTTGTATCTTTCCAGAGAATGTGGGACAGCCTATTTGAGTACCAGCCAGAAACATCAAGCCTGCAACTGACAGCCAACCAGAACCAGCTGAACAAGACTGAGAGTCTGCCTTGTTAGCAGATTCACCTGCCCTATCATCCTACCCTGAGAAAGTGCCCATAGCCACATCTGTTACTGTTTTATACCCCACTAGCTCTGGTTAGCCACTCAAACGGCCCACAGCCTGTATGTGGTCATGCAATTCCTGATAACCATTGTTCCTCATTCCTGCCCCTATCTGAGCAAGCACTCCTGTGGTCTCTCATTTTGAGCACTGGTTAGTCAATGATGGGTAAGATCCCCTGGGGGACAACCTAAGACAGCCACAGCCATGTATGGAGACCACTTGGAAACAGGGTCAATAATGGTATGGCCAAGAATCATGTCTCCCGTTGCTCAAAAATAAACAAAAAGGGGGAAATGTGGTGAAATGAGGAGGTGAAAAAGTCATGCCAAGATGGCCACTGAGGTGAGAGGGTCATGCCAAGATGGCCACTGACAACAGAAACAGCCTGGCAACAGGCTGTGGTTGGATGATTGCAGAAACTGCCTGGCAAGAGCCTGACTGGCAACAGGCCATGATTAGATGATGGCAGAAACTGCCTGGCAACAGAGCCTGACTGGCAACAGGCTGTGATTGGATGGTTTTGGAAACTGCCTGGCAACAGGCTGTGACTGGTTAGGGCATAGACTGCCCCATGACCAGATTGGCTGCCTTGGCTATATAAGCAGCTGTAACAACTGAAATAAATGAGTCTGCAGGCTGCTTGCCTCAGGCCCACTTTAACCCAACTCCCAAGGTCTGTGTGGTGACCCCACACCTCTTGCCCCCACCACGCTCCTCCTTTCAGAAATGAATCCACAGCAACAGCAGATGGAAGACCTTTCTGTCTCTCTGCCTTTCCTTCTCTCTTTGTGTAACTCTGATTTTAAAATAAATAAATCTTTATTTAATATAGAGGTGACCTTCTGTATATAAAGTTAATTAAAAATGAATCTTAATGAAGAATCGGATGGGAAAGGGAGTAGGAGATGGGATGGGAGTGGTGGTGGGAATGTGGTTATTGAGGAAAGAACTGCTATATTCATAAAGCTACACCTATGAAATTTATATTCATTAAATAAAAGATTTCTAAAAAATTTTAAAAAAGGAAATCAATAAGAAAAGAGAAGCGCAGAAAAGCCTCCAGTATTTAAAACTCAAATAAAGTATATAATCCACAGATGAAAAAAATCACAAAGATTATAATTTATGTTGGACAAAATGAACATACAAAATAACAATTACATTTGTGGTAGATACATGGAGGCCAGAATGTCTTCATGACACTAATATCTGAGGTGGAAATTACTGCCCTTTGAATGTAGGCTGGCCTTTGCCTACCAAGCCAACACAGCTTGGCATATTTAAAGCACTGAAAAAGCCATTAGTAACAAATAATACTACCCTGTTTGGAAATATTTTGAATTTGAATATTGTTCTCTGAATAAATGACAATCATTTAATAGTCTATGTTATGATATCGAATTTTAATTTTGAATTTAAAATGTTAAGAAAAAAGGGGAGAAACAATGACAATGGGGTTGGTAGTAACTTATTTTACATAATACTAATGATTCAAAAGCAACAAAAGAAAACTGCCGCAGGAATTGTATAAAATTAAAACTGTTTATACAATAAAAGGTACTATCAGAGTGGAAAGGGAACCCATTTAATGGGAAGAGTGTTTACAATTCACGTTTCAGAAGAGATCATTATTGGAGATATGTTGCATATAAGAAAATCCTACAACTCAGAAACAAAAACATTTAGAGATGGACAATGGATTAAATAACTCTACGAAGTTATTCAAATTTCTGCTTAGCACATGAAAGAATTATCAGCATATTTGTTGCTTGCAAAATGCAAATGACAAACAATAAAATACCACTTTACACCCATTCAAATGTCCATTATGAGCAAATAAGTGTTAGCAATGCTGGAGAAATTGAATCTCTAATATACTCCAGTTGTGAATGCAAAATGATGAAAACAATATGTAAGAAAGTACTGAAACTTCCAAAAAACTAAATGTAAAATTTTCTTATGATCCAGGAATTCCACTACTGAGTATGCAACCAAAAGAAGTGAAAGTGGGTTTCCACTGTTGCAGAACATATATATATATGCATACTATTTAACTCTTTACTTAGTGTAAGTCTAATCTTATGAGTATAAAGTAAGTTAACTGAAAATGGATATTTGTAAAAAATAAGAATAGGAATAGGAGAGGGAGGTTGAAGAAGGGTGGTAGCATGGATAGGAAGAAGGGTAAGGTGGAAAGTATCACTATGTTCCTGAATGTGTGTCTATGAAATACATGAAATTTGTATACCTTAAATAAGATTTTAAAAAGAACAGATATTTGCACACACATGTTCAAAGCAACATTATTCACAATAAACAAAAGATAGAAGCAACTCAACTTTCCATGAAAAGATAAATTAAAAAAGAATGCATGTTATATACATATGCATTAGTTTAATTTCTGGTGTTAATAATACATTATGACAGTCTGACCAAGTTATATACGGAAAGGTTTATTTCCACTCACAGTTCTGGTTGAAGGATAGGGAGCAGTATCTGGTGATGGCCTTCTCACTGGTGAATTCTAGAAGAAGCACAAGTCTTTACATGGTAACAGACAGGGGACATACAGGTGTCTCTGGTCTCATCCTGTATTCTCTAAAAGCCATGTCATGAGGGTTCCACTCTGATGATCTCTAATCCTAATCCCATCCCAAAGGTCCCACCTCTAATCACCACAGATTAATTTTCCTGCCTTAATGCCTCACAAGGGGAGATTAACACCAAAGTTATGTTCAAATGAGAGCAACATACAATGAAATATATTTGGAATAGAAGAATTATCTTATAAGTTTTACATGTACCAGGACAAGGGATGAAACGTGAAGACATAATAATGCTAGAGGTGACCAGTAGTAATAGTACAATTATTGCATGACTCCACTTATATGAGGTCTCTAGAGTAGACAAATCCAAGAAAGAGAGTAGAGAAGTGATCACAGGGTCTGTAATGGAGGGAAAGATGGAATGAGCTTTTGATGCATTCAAAGTATTACTTGTGGGGAATTAAAAATATCAGAGATAGTATGTGATGGTTGCTGTGTAATACAAAATATTTAATGCTATTAAAATATACACTGAAAATATCCCATGAAGAATGGGATGGGAAAGGGAGTATTTTATTTTATTTTATTACAATAAAATGTTTCCTCCCAACTATGAACCATAGTCTTAGTACATAATCATTTTAATGATTGATTCATAAGCCTATTTTTCATTACTAATTTTTAAGATTGTGAAATAGCAGAATATACCAATTAAATGAGTTTGAAATAATGGCAAGTAATTTTGGGGCTACAAACATGCAATTTAGTATTAGAACAAACTACATATAGGATCATAGAAACATATATATATATATGTTTATATATATATATATACATATATATATGCAAAATTTATTTTAAAATTATTTACTTGCAGCTGGTTTTTTTTATTAAACTTTTATTTAATGAATATAAATTTCCAAAGTATAGCTTATGGGTTACAATGGCTTCCCCCCTCCCATAACTTCCCTCCCGCCCGCAAGCCTCCCCTTTCCCGTTCCCTTTCCCCTTCCATTCATGTAAAGATTCATTTTCAATTCTCTTTGTATACAGAAGATCAGTTTAGTATATATTAGGTAAAGATTTCAACATTTTGCCCATATAGCAACATCGAGTGAAAAAACTACCATTGGATTACTAATTATAGCATTAAATAGCAATGTACAGCACATTAAAGACAGAGATCCTACATAATTTTTTTTTCAAATTAATTAATTTTCTATGCCATTTCCATTTTAACACCAGGTTGTTTTTTTTTTTTTTCATTTCCAATTCTCTTTATATACAGAAGATCACTTCAGTATATAATTAGCAAAGACCTCATCAGTCTGCGCCCACACAGAAACGCAAAGTATAAAAATACTGTTTCAGTACCAGTCATAGCATCACTTGGCTTTAGACGACACATTAGGGACAGATCCCACATGGGGTGTAAGTACACAGTGACTCCTGTTGCTGATTTAACAATTTGACACTCCTGTTCATGGCGTCAGTAATCTCCCTAGGCTCTAGTCATGAGTTGCCAGGGCTATGGAAGCCTTTAGAGTTCGCTGACTTTGATCTTATTCCGATAGGGTCATAGTCAAAGTGGAGGTTCTCTCCTCCCTTCGGAGAAGGGTACCTCCTTCTTTGATGGCCCCGTTCTTTCCACTGGGATCTCACTCACAGAGATCATTCATTTAGGTCTTTTTTTTTTTTCCATGATATCTTGGCTTTCCATGCCTGCTATACTCTCATGGGCTCTTCAGCCAGATCTGAATGCCTTGAGGGCTGATTCTGAGGCCAGAGTGTTGTTTAGGACATCTGCCATCCTATGAGTCTGCTGTGTATCCCACTTCCCATGTTGGATCTTTCTCTCCCTTTTTGATTCTATCAGTTAGTATTAGCAGATACTTGTCTTGTTTGTGTGATCTCTTTGAGTCTTAGACCTATCAGAGCTATCAATTGTGAGCTGAAATTGGTCACTTGGACTAGTGCGATGGCATTGGTACATGCCATCTTGATGGAATTGTGTTGGAATCCCCTGGCACGTTTCTAACTCCACCATTTGCGGCCAGTCCGATTGAGCATGTTCCAAATTGTTCATCTCCTCCCTCTCTTTTTCCACTCTTAGATTTAACAGGGATCACTTTTCAGTTAAAATTTAAACACCTAAGAATAATTGTGTGTTAATTACTGAGTTCAACCAATAGTACTAGAACAACAACAATAACAACAAATACTAAAATGGATAAAGTATTACATTGTACATCTAAAGTCAGGACAGGAGCTGATCAGTTCATTGTTGCTTATAGTGTCCATTTCACTTAACAGGTTTCCCCTTTGGCACTCAGTTGTCACCGATCAGGGAAAACAAATGATATTTTTCTCTTTGGGTCTGGCTTAATTCACTCAGCATGATATTTTCCAGATTGCTCCATCTTGTTGCAAATGACTGGGTTTCGTTGTTTCTTACTGCTGTATAGTATTCTATGGAGTACATGTCCCATAATTTCTTTATCCAGTCTACTGTTGATGGGCATTTGGGTTGGTTCCAGGTCTTAGCTATTGTGAATTGAGCTGCAATAAACATTAATGTGCAGATGGCTTTTTTATTAGCCAAATTAATTTCCTTTGGGTAAATTCCAAGGAGTGGGATGGCTGGGTTGTATGGTAGGGTTATATCCCTTTAATTTCTTTTTCTTGCCTAATAGCTCTGGCTAAAACTTCCAGAACTATATTGAAGAGCAGTGGTGAGAGTGGGCATCCCTGTCTGGTACCAGATCTCAGCGGAAATGCTTCCAACTTTTCCCCATTCAATAGGATGTTGGCCGTGGGTTTTTCATATATTGCTTTGATTGTATTAAGGAATGTTCCTTCCATACCCAGTTTGCTTAGAGTTTTCATCATGAAAGGGTGTTGTGTTTTATCAAATGCTTTCTCTGCATCTATTGAGAGAATCATATGGTTTTTCTTCTGCAGTCTGTTAATGTAGTGTATTATGTTGATTGTTTTGCGAATGTTGAAGCATCCCTGCATACCGGGGATGAATCCCACTTGGTCTGGGTGGATGATCTTTCTGATGTGTTGTTGCATTCTATTGGCCAGAATTTTATTGAGGATTTTTGCATCTATGTTCATCAGGGATATTGGTCTGTAATTCTCTTTCAATGTTGCATCTCTTTCTGGCTTAGGAATTAAGGTGATGGTGGCTTCATAGAAAGAATTTGGGAGGATTCCCTCTTTTTCGATTGCTCTGAATAGTTTGAGAAGAATTGGAGTTAGTTCTTCTCTAAATGTCTGGTAGAACTCAGCAGTGAATCCATCTAGCCCTGGGCTTTTCTTTGTTGGGAGGGCCTTTATTACTGTTTCAATTTCTGTCTCAGTTATGGGTCTGCAGCTGGTTTTGTGGCACAGTGGGCTAAAGCCCTGGACTGCCACACTGGCATCCCATGTAGGTGCCAGCTCAAGTCCCAGCTGCTCCAGTTTTGATCCAACTCCCTGCTAATGTGCCTGGTAAAGCAGCAGGGGATGGCCAAGTCCTTGGGCCCCTGCACCTATGTAGGAGACCTGGAAAAAGCTCCTGACACCTGGCTTCAGATCATCTCAGCTCTGGCAGTTGCAGCCATTTGGGAACTGAACAAGTGGATGGAAGACCTCTCTATCTCTTTGTGTCTACCTCTCTCTGTACTTTTGTCTTTCAAATAAATAAAATAAATCTTAAAAAATTATTTATATATGTACTTATATTTGCCATTTTGCAGTGTTTGAAGACATATTTAATCTAATACTTTACAAATTTTTACAAAAATTAATGACAATATTAGCAGTTTCATTTATTTTCAAAATGCAATAAGTTCTGTTATAATAAAATGAAATAATACATCCAATATAAATGTAAACCAATAAGTGTCCTTCTTACAGAAAGAATTTAAGGAGATGCATAATGACCATTGCTGGGCATATGAAAAATATTGCTTAGAACAAGGTTCACAGTATATGAGGATGCATTCCATGTGAAAATACCAGTGTTGCTCCAAAGATTAAGCTTGTGACATTGACTAGATTCACTTTCAATAATGAAATCTATTGATCACCACTCCATGAAAGGCCAAGGCAATATCAAGGTAAAGCTCAGAGCTTGGAGAACAGCCCCCATCTCCCATGTTGGTGGCTGGGACCCAACTACCTGAGCCATTACCTGCTGCACCCCAAGATGTACATTAGCAGATATCTGGAGTTGGAAGCCAAATCAGAGTTTGCTCCAGATACTTATATGAGATGTGGGCATTCCAAGCTGTATTTTTTTTCCAAGCTCTATTTTAACTCCTGTGCCAAACATATATCCCAGAATTTTCTTAAAAAACAAATTATATTCCTGATACAAGTGTAATTATTAAGCTATTTTGCTACCTACTACCAATCACATAATAATTTTTAAAGATATATTTCTATGAAAAGGGGTGGGGGAGAAGAGGGGAGAGAGAAGGGGAGGGAAGAGACAGAGCGAAATGAAGATACTGATTTTCCATCCACTGATTCCCTCCACAAATGCCCCCAACTGCCAGGGCTAAGCCAACCCAAAGCCAGGAGCCAAGATTCCATCTTGGTCTCCCATGTGAGTGGCAGGAACCCAGGCACTGAAGGCATCATCCACTGCCTCCCAGGTATATGATCAGGGAGCTGGATAGCAAATGTGGTAGCCAGAACTTGAAATGCATGCTGATAAGGGATGCAGGGCTTGTGAAAGGTGTCTTAGATTGCTTTCTACCACAGCAACTCCCTGAACACGATAATTTAAAAACTATACTTAAGCTGTTCGTTCAAGGTAAATATGTCATTTTAAAAAGAGAAAATAGTAAATGTCCTTTGAAGGAACATGTGTTATGAAGAGAACAAGTTTTAAAAATAGATGCTTCAAATATTTCTTTCATATGTGATGTGTCAATGTGACAGATACTGACCTGAGCAGCTCAGACCAAGATAGGGCTTTTTGCTCACTTATGGAGAAAAATGTCAATGGGCTGCCCCCTGCTGCCACCTCCTTCTAGGTCAATCTCTGTTGCAGAGTCATCTAGAGGTCTTACCCTTCCTGAGAAACAGGGTGATGGAGCGGTGCTAAGTTGTATACAGGTTCAAAATTGGAGAAAAAAAGCACACTTGTTTCAGATTTAATTACTGATGGGGTAAAGCATTGTAGGGCCTCTATAACAGTTCCAACTTCTTCCTTTGCCCTATGCTACTTCCTCTCCCATCTAGTTATAGGACCTGGTCTCTAAAAATAATTTTGCCCCCCAATTCAGCAACATCTGCTTTCTGGGAACCTAAACTGGAATGTGTCTCACTTAGTAAAACTCTACATACACTGACATAACAACTGAGAAACAGAATTTTTAAACCTATTTAAAAGTCTTCCATCTGAGGAGTTTTAATTATTTTGAAGCAATTTCCTAAAAAGGCAAATATTAACATTTGATGCAATATATTTATCAAAATTTTGAAAGAACAAAGTTAACATCTTAAATTTCAGCAAAAATCTTTGGCTAATTAATGTACTTTTGCTTCTAAGTCAGGGAGAGAGGGACACACAGATATACAGAGACCTGCTATCTGTCTATTCACTCCACAAATGCCCACAATAGCCAAGGCTGGGCTAAAGTCTGATGCCTGGAAGTCAACTGGGACTTCCATGTAGATAGAAGAATGTTAAGCACTTCAGTCATCATCTGTTGCCTTCCATGGTCTGTATTAATATAAAGATGGAATCATAAATTAATATAGGATTCAAACCTACACTCCCCAATCTGGGAAGCAGGTAACCCCAAAACCATCTTAACTATGCAAAATGCCCATCCTAGATAAAAAGTATTAAAATCTGAGTCCCCTGTCTCTGTTCTTTTTGCATATTTTTCTTGACTCTGGTCCTATGTACCCTCTAACTCCTGAATGCTTTCTTCCACTGTTACCACATCTACTGGCTTTTAGCACAGCTGGTAGGAGGAGGGGACTAAAATCTTATTAATGTACTAAAATGCCTTTTCTGTTTTTTGCCAAGAAAGATATTTCTCATATGGAAAACCCTACACTATTAGTAACTGAACAACAGCTCTTCCTTTATATACACTGCATGTATGCATTAGAATAATAATGTGAAAACAAAAAGACAGAAGTAGCTGTCTAATCTAATCTAATGAATAGACCTCAGACTGATCAAAGATTCCAGGACAAAAAAAATCCCACTTTTGTCATAGGAGTCAAGGGTAGTTGAGAGATTTGTATTACCTATATGAAAATAAGAGCAGAATGCTGACTATGACTGCATTTTAGATGTATTGAGCTTTTGTATAACCACAAAGAAACATTCAACATATAGTTATATTTGTGATCTAAAGGCTGGGAAGAAACAGGAGTGTCAGAACACAAAGGGCAAAATGTGCTCAGAATTGGAGTGGGATGAATGGGGAACCAAAGGAACACTCTAATACAATATACTAAGGATAAAAAAGTAGGGGCCAGTTGGCACCATGGCACAGTAGGTTAATGCTCTGTTTGTTCTTTTTTTTTTTACAGGCAGAGTTAGACAGTGAGAGAGAGAAACTTTAATATTTTTTAAGAACTTGATCAGAAGCTTGTTATCTACCTGCTGGATTTTGCCACAAACAAGGCAAAGAGGTGAATATAAGAATTTCATGGAGCTCCTGCTGCTACTTCTTCTGACCTATTGAGAATGGGCATGGATGCTGTGATACAGTTGAAGAGAACTTCAGTGGGAATGTAATGGGGATGATGATTCTTGGTTCACAGTCATTACTCATTTTCTGGATGGATAGGGTATGAATTGTACTATTCAAATTCTTGTATTGAAGGACCCTTATGGGGGGAGGGACAAGAAACTAGGCCTGGGCAAATATCAGGGGCTTCTTAAGAGGTTAGATGTTCCCCAGAGTCTAGCGGGCAGGACGTTCTCTGGGAAGGAAAAGTCAATCCCCTTCAGAGAATCTCTAGGCAAACCCAGAGCAGAACTGCCCCTCCCCTCTGGGAAACCTCTGGGTGTGCCCAGAGCAGAGCTGCCCCTCCCCTTCAGAGAGTCTCTAGGCACGCACTTATGATGTCACTGTGACTGCCCAATCCTGTAACACCTCAGGATTCTCCCTCAGCATTCTCCGGTATGCTAATTGTCCCTCTGAACCAGCCAATCCCGTGCCACCTCTGCATTCTCCACCAGCACTCTCCACCAGCATTCTTCGCCAGCATTCTCCCATATGCTAATGGTCCCTCTGAACTGACCAATCCTATGCATGAGCATTAGGAATATGCTAATTTGTTGCCTATATAACCTGTGTGAAACTGCCGCTCAGGGCTCCTCACTGCCTGAGGTGGGGGCCCGTTTGTGCAAACGTTCAATAAAAATCTCATGCTTTTTGCATCAACTGGTCTGGAGTCTGGATCTTTGGGCGTCCTCCTGAGCAAGTGGGCATCTCTGCAACTGAGAGATCCAACAATATCATCTTAGATGCTGCAACTGCCTATCAGTTACTTTATTCTGCAAATTAAGAGACATAAGCTTTGAGATTTCCACCATAAGTACCTCAACCACAGACCAAAGAAGCAAATTTTGTGTGCCCTAAATGCTTAGGTCTTAGGGTCACACCAATTTAAATAGAAAATGGATTGCAGAGATCAAAAATGTAGAATGCCATCATGAAGTAGTAGGTCCTAATATCTGCTCACAAGAATTATTGTTCCTGTAATAGTGATCACTTGTCAGCAGGACATTCTACAATTTGAGACGTGGATTCCATAGCGATCTGCATTGAACAGAGAAAGTGGAAAGGCCACACTCAGTTGTTGACTGATCATTTTGAAACTCACTTCCTCTCCTGTATTATAATCACACCTTCCATGTAATGACTGGAGTTCTTAATTTTGGGTACCTCGTCAGTAAGAGGAGTTCTAACAATTAATTTGTACTGAATGCAGAAGAATGGATGACATATCCCTATAGCAAAAAATAAAGAGCACAATGACAAGAGATAGAATTCACTAATTAAGGATTCCCTTAGGATTAAGGGATTACTAATTACTATTGAAGATACATCGTTATGCACCTCAGGTGTCTAAACTTGTTGAGCTCGCTATTCCTTAAATATATTCTTTAGAAACACAGATGAGATTAACATCACCTTCACCAACAATCTACTGAATACCTGCCCCCTGCATTAACCATCATTATTATTAATTGTTTACATGATGCAGATATTTCCATGCATTTACAGCCATATCCATCTATCCATATCTATCTATATAATGTTATATAGAAAGGAAGTCACATTTTATGTAGCCTGGAATTTGAAATATTAGTGTGTTAACATCACACACAAGAAGTGAAATAATTAAATATACACATTTCAAAATTATTAAGAATCATAAATTTCCTAAAATGTGTATTATATATGAGTATAATTAACTTGCCATATTATTCATCCATTGAAAGTGTAAAGTTTTGGGGATTTTTAAAAAGTGCAACCATAATGAATGCCATGTTTAGAACATTTTTACTATGTCAAAAAGAAATTCAGTGCCCTGACTCATGGCTGTGACAGGGAGATGGCAACAGTTGGCCAGTGGCTCTTCTATACACAAGTGATCCAGAGATTCTAGCAGAAGAAAAAATCCAAGGTCCTCACCTTCTTTGAGTCTGCCTGCAAGAATTGACAAGGAGCTGGGCACCCACTTGAGACTGTGAGTGAGGCACTCCCAGCCTCCTAACATACCACAGGCTCTGGGGCTCAAGCCACTTAGGCTGAGCTCCAACAGACAGTGGACTCAGGGAAAAGTTTGCCTCTCTGTGGACTGCACAGGTCGGGGGGTGGAGCGGACTTGCTGCACCCTGCAACTACAGGATCCTTGTGTGCTGAGGCTGTGAGGACACTCTGGCTCCATGAGAGGGTACAGCATGTATCTGGGCCTCTGAGAAATCACTGTGTGTGTCTCCACACACTCAGATCTACGTGGTGACCTGGGGCAGGTCTCTGCAGTGGGACCTGTGCTTGGAGTGAGGGCTGTGCAGATCATTTCTGTGGTTCATACATGGGTGCAGATGAGTGTTGTGCCCACTGGGGGCTAACACCTGAGCATTGATTAACTTGGAGGAGAGCAGATGAGGCTGTGATCACACCAAAACAGGTGACCATTCACTCCCTTCTATTAACAAGAGGAAATCTACCTCACCCAAGATGGAACTTACCCTGGATATTCGCACCATGCTAGGGCATTGACTACAGCTCTCTGGTCACACTCAGCACACACCTCTGGGCATTCACTGAAAGTGCAAGCATTCCACTAAGCCACAAAGCATTCTTCAAAGATAAAAGCCATCAGAGGAAAAAACCAAGTATAGCCACAAATGCCTAAAAATATATGCAGAAATTCAATTCAAGAAACAAGAATAAGGAACACAGCATGACACTCCCAACAAAAAGAACAAAACAACACATCAATATTTTTTGAGGTCACACTGTTTTTATTTTCTTCCTCAATGAAAATAATTTTTGAAACTTTAATGTTTACATTAAATTTATAGAATATCTGCAACATATATACTAAAATGTAAAAGTGAAGATCTTGATGAGATACTGGAAAAGGGATTCAAAAAATTAATCATAGGATTACTCAAAAGCAATCAGAAGCAAATCCATGAATTAAAGAAAGCCATACATTAAATGAAAGAAAAATTTTCCCATGAATTTGGGATTTTAAAATAATAATCAAAATGAAATATTAGAAATGAAAAATTCAATAGATCAAATAAAAATCCAGTGGAAACACTTAATAACAGACTTGTAAGGCAGAAGAAAGAATATCAAGCTAGAACACAAATCTTAAAAGAAGAAGGAGAAGGAGAAGGACAAATAGAAAATGTCATGCCAAAAGAAGTAGAAATTAGAAAACTTAAGAACAGTGTTGGAGATTTATGTGATACTATTAAACAACCCAACATATAGTTCTTAGGAGTTCCTGAATGTGTGGAAACAGAGAATTACTATAAGGCATATTTAGTGTAATGTTTACAGAAAATTTCCACAATTTGGAAAAAGAATTGGATGTCCAAATAGAGGAAGCACATAAAACTTCTGACACGACTAGAAAATATCTTCACCATGACATATTGTGGTTAAACTCTCCACAGTAAAACAAAGAAAAGATTCTAAAATGTGTATGAGATAAATCACAGATTACTTTCAGGGGATCTCCAATTATACTTATAACTGATTTTTTATCAGAAACCCTATAGGATAAGAGATTCTAAGCTTTAAGGAAAAAAAAAACCTGAAACCTGGAATACTGTACCTTGAAAAGATCTCATTTATGAATGAAGGTGAAATAAAGACCTTGTCTATTAAACAGAAATTGAAAAAAAAATGACACCACTTATCCAGCTTTATAAAGGATGCTTAAGGATGTGCTGCACACAGAAATACAGAAACAGGGTCATCAATATGATAAGAAAGTGAAGACATAAAATCTAGTAAAAGTAGAAAGGAAATCCAAAATAATCAATAGGGATATTTATGGAAAAATGGCAGGGCTCAGTTGTTACTTATCAATAGTCATCTTGAATGTAAATGGCCTCAACTCTCCAGTTAAAAGATACAGACTGGCTGGATGGATTGAAAAACAAGACCCATCTATTTGCTGCACTCAAGAAACATATCTTACCAACAAAGATACTTGTGGACTGAAACAGAAAGGATGGAAAAAGTTATTCTATACTAATGGAAACCAAAAAAGAGCTGGTGTAGCTCTCCTAATATCAGACAAAATAGAGTTTAACACAAAACCTGTAAAAAGAGACAGAGAAGGGCATGTGTAATAATTAAGAGATCAATTAAACAGGGAGATGTCATAATAGTAAGTGAATATGCACCCAATTACAGGGCATCAGGATATTTAAATGAAATGTTAAGGGATCTAAATAGAGATTTAGATTCCAATTCAATAGTAATGAGGGGCATCAACACTCCACTTTTAGAAATGGACAAATCACCAGACAAAAAATCAGCAAGGATACAACAAAATTTATCAACATTGTAGACCAAATGGACCTAAAAGATATCTACAGAGCTTTTCATCTCACAGTAGCAGAACACACATTCTTCTCACCAGTGCATGGAACTTTCTCTAGCATAGACCATAGGCTACACAGTACTGCAAGTCTCACCAAATTAAAAAAATAAACCAACATTGAAATCCTACCATGCATCTTCCCTGGCCAAAGTGGAATAAACCTGGAAATCAACAATTCAAGAATCTCTAGGACATATGCAGACAAATGGAGACTGAACAACATGCTTCTGAATGAACAATAGGTCATAGAAGGAATCAAAATATTTCTATAAAGAAACAAACAGTACAATACATCATATAAAAACTTACAAGATACCATAAAGGAAGTGCTGAGAGGGACATTTATAGCAATGGGTACCTATATAAGAAATTGAAAGACACCAAATAAATGAGCTGTCAATGCATCTCAAAACGTTGGGAAAAAAATGAACCAAACCCCAAATTAGTAGAAAGGATAAATACTTAGTATTAGAGAAGAAATACACAAAATTGAAACAAAAATACAAAATATCAGTGAAATGAGGAGCTGATTTTTTGAAAAAATACATAGAATTGATATACCATTGGCCCAACTAAGAATAATGAAGGAAAATATCCACATCAATAAAATCAGAAATGAAAAAGAAAATGTAACAATAGATACCATAGAAATAAAAAGAATTATCAGGAAATACTACAAAGAGCTATATGCCAATAAATTGGGAAACCATGAAGAAATGTATAGATATCTGTACACATACAATCTAAGAAAATTGAGGATAAAGACAGAAAATCTAACAGATCAATAACCAAGACAGAAACTGAATATGTAATTAAATTATTCCAATAAAGAAAATCCCAGGACTGGATGGTTTCACTACTCAATTCTACAAGACATTTAAAGAAAAATTAATTAAGAAGATTCCATTCTTCTCAAGCTATTCAGAGCAACTGAAAGAGAGGCAAACCTCTCAAACTCCTATGAAGCCAGCATAATCTTAATTCTTAAACCAGCAAAAGAAACAACAGAGAAATAAACCTATAGACCAATACCCCTGCTGAACTTAGATGCAAAAATCCCCAATAAAATATTAGCTAATTGAACAACAAATCATAAAGCTCAATAACCCAGATCTATTGGGGTTTACCTCTTATATGTAGGACTGTTTCAACATTCCCAAATAAATAAATGTGATACATCACATTAGAAACTATAAAACAAAAACCATATGGTTATCTCAATGGATGAAGAGAAAGCATTTGATAAATACAAAATCCATTCCTGATTAAAACTTTAAAAAATTGTATATATAAGGAACATTCTTCAACACAATCAAGGCAATTTATGAAAAACTGACAAACAGCATCCTACTGAATGGAGAAATGCTATAAGCATTCCCCCTAAGATCCAGAACCATATAAAGATGTCCACTCTCACCACTGTTACTTAATATAGTCCTGGAAGTTACTGTCAGAACTATTAGGCAAGAAAAAGAAATCACAGAGGTACAAATTGGAAAGGAAGAAGTTAAACTATCCCTATATGCAGATAACGTGATTCTATACATAGGAGATCCACCCCCCCCCCCAAAAAAAAAACTCCACTGAAAGACTAATGGAGCTCATAAAAGTGTTTGATAAAGTGGCAAGATATAAAGTTAGCACATGAAAATCAATACCCTTTGTATACACAGAAAATGACATGACTCATGAAGAAAGTTTAAGATAAATCCATTCACAATAGTTACAAAAAATTAATACTTTCAAATCAATTTAACCAAGAATGTCAAATTCTCCATGACAAAAATAATAAAGCATTAGGGAAAGATCTTAAAGAAGAAGATATTAAAAAATTGAAAAATCTTCCATTTTCATGCATTGGAAGAATCAATATTATCAAAATGTCCATAATACCAAAATCAATTTACAGATTCAACATGATCCCAATCAAAATACCAAGAACAGGTTAGCACCGTGGCTTAACAGGCTAATCCTCCACCTTAAGGCACCAGCACACCGGGTTCTAGTCCCAATCGAGGTGCCAGATTCTATCCCGGTTGCCCTTCTTCCAGGCCAGCTCTCTGCTATGGCCCAGGAAGGCAGTTGTGGATGGCCCAAGTCCTTGGGCCCTGCACCCACATGGGAGAACAGGAGAAGTACCTTGCTCCTGGCTTCGGATCAGGGAGATGTGCCAGCCACAGCGGCCATTGGAGGGTGAACCAATGGCAAAAAGGAAGACCTTGCTCTCTGTCTCTCTCTCTGTCTCTTACTATCCATTCTGCCTGTCAAAAAAATACCAAGAACATTCTTCTCAGATCTATACTAATGATTCTAAAATTCATGTGGAAACAAAAATGATCCCAAATACCTAAAGCAAACTTATACAACAAAAACAAAGCCAGAGGCACCAAAATATCAGATTTCAAGACACACTGCAGGGTAGTCATTATTAAAACAGCATAGTACTGGCACAAACTTAGATGTGAAGACCAATGTACCTCTTTCTCTGTAATTCTGCCTTTGAAATAAATAATCTTCTTTAATCAAAGGAATCTTGAATGTTCTCAATGTATGTTAGACTCTATAAATTCACCACCTTATTAATAGATATTAGACTATAACCTATTATACAGTCTAAGTATCTATGCTTCACTAAATTACATATGTTAAGGTCATTACCACCTTCCTACACATCATTCTAAGCCCTTAGATAATCTTTCTTCCTAATCCATAACAAAGGGTACATGTATCTCAGTGATCAGGAAAGCATTTAAAACAATTTTGTAACAATTCTTTATTGAATGATTACCTTCTTAGATGATGTCCAAAAATGAGACATTCTAGGGAAAATCATGGTTTAGGTATCAATAACCCTAGATTCAAACTTCAGCCTTGCCTATTTCTTGCTTTTTTACTAAGAGTCAAGTGTTTATATTCTCTGAGCCTGTTTGTTTTTCACATAAATCACAAAATGCTTGTCATTAAAAAAAATTTGAAGTGTGTAAACTGCAGTACATAATAGCTGTTCAATACATGTTTCTTTATATTATCTAAACTTTCATTATCCCTGTTGATATTATTAAAGCTGATGACATCATAATACTGTTATTCAGAAGCTGTTATAGATGCTCTCAAAAAGTGCTTTCATACAAACTCTCAGCACCACTGTGACACTTACCCACTGGGATTTTTTTTCTAGCTATATTGTTATTAAGCCCTGTCTTCTTGCTTTTGATTAATGAAGGACTTTTCAGTAGGAAGTAAAGAGAAGTAGTGTGGGGAATAAAATTTATTAATTTGCACATTTCTTTAATCATTATGTAAGATTCACACTTGAAATACAAAGTTAATAAATCATACTTTCTGGCAATCCACGTATTATTTGTTCCCAAATAGTAGCTCTAAAAAGAAATATACCTTTTAATTCCATTCTCCACAAAATTTAATAAAAGTGTATGTATACATGATACACATAATGAAAGTGTGTATATACAGATTATATTTTAATTAAACTTAATATTTTCAATTAAATAAAAAAAATTTGAGAAGTGAAATTAGGGCTGTTGGTAGGTTTTAAGCATTTTTTATGTCTGATTTTTAAAAGATCACATACATTGTTGAGACAGACAGCAGAGGGTAAGTGTAAATGGTAATACCAGTTAAGAGATAGTGGAAGTTCTTCCAGAGAGACCTAATGGTATCTTCAACCAGGGAGGAACAATGGAGAAACTGAGATCCTCACTGTATTCACAATATATTAAAAAAAACCTCAATCATAAGGTTAGTGAGTGATTTTATGTTACAGAATATTCATACTTAAATATGACTTCTAGGATTTTATAATGGGCTGAAAGGTGGTTTTGATTTGCCTTAATAAGGGAAAACATAAAGAAGAGTAAAGTTAGATAAAGTGAATAGGAATTATCTAGTAGAACAGGAAGTTGGCAACATTGGTGCAAATGAGGGCTATGAAAAGAACCAAAGACTTTACAAGAAGAGGGAGAATATTTTCAAAGTAAATGGAAAGTTGCTTCCATGTATTTGATTTGGAGGAGTGAAAAAATTGGGGAGAGGTGAAAAACTGTAGATGGTTCTCACCTTATGATGGTTCAATTATAGATTTTTCTACTTTATGATAAGGCAAATGTGATATATATTCAGTAGAAGTTATTGCAGTTTTTCATTTGATCTTTTATTAGGATATTAATATGTGCAATTCTGACAATAGCAGCAAGTCACAGCTCCCCATGAGCCACACATACACAGAGGGAAACAACTGATTCTTTACAGTGTGCTGTGTGAAGCTATAATGTTCAGTAAGACAATGCACTCACTGACTTTTCCTTTAGTTGTTTTTTTTCTGTTTTTAAAGAACCCAACTAGAAAAATAAACAAGAAAAGATAAAGCCACATAGAGACCAAGTGCCATGGGATGAGCTAAATATTGGGGCCCTACATGTCTTCAGAGCTGTTGGTTTAAGGTTGAGACTTCTGAGTATGTTAGCTTGAATAGAAAGAGGTTATTTCAGTGTGTGTGTGTGTGTGTAAAATATAAAATATCTTGTATTGAAATAAAATGGGTTGACAACATGGAGGTTAGGCCCACTTCTTTATTGGACCAGCCTCCCTGCAGGCTCACTCACTTTAACAGCATGGAACCCTTGGATCTGTCCAGCCTCTGCTATGAGGTGGAGTTGACATGGTGGGTGAAGGTTAGAGGCATGGGGATAGTCACCACTTGATTAAGAAGCTCCTGTACCCCATGGTCCACACCCTCACATTACCTGCCTGCTGCTTCCTTGTTCTGGAGTGGTGACTTGTGTCTTAGGATGAGGATGAGATGGTGTTTTTTTGTTTTTTGTTTTTTTTTTGCTTCTTTTCTAGTTCTTTTATTTCTTGTTAAATTGCAGTTTCTTGTGGGTTGCTTTGATTTGACCTTCACCCTTCAACTTCACCAATCCCAGTTCCTGGGAAATGTTCTCTGGGGCTTTGCTTGCAGCAGGGTTACTCTCAGATGACAATCTGTGCTACTCTCGGAGTGCTCCTCTGGCCTTCCTGCCTTTATCAGGGGAGCAGGAGGCCCTGTATTTCCAGGGGTGCTTGGAGGGAACATTTTCCCCTGGCAGGGGATGGAGGAGTTCTAAACTAGAAAAATGTTCTTGAGGTCTTTACCTTGCCTGCTATTCTGCAAGGCTCTTTTTCATACTGTCAGACTCCTCACTGCTCTCTGATTCTTCTTCTAGTTTCTTGGCACTTCTGGGTGGTATCAGAGTACCTCCTAAGGCCTGGGTTGTTCCCCACCTTCTCAGGGACTTAATCTTCCCTTTTCACTGAGACTCCTGGTTAGGGGCTAGTGAGGCTTTGGCCTGGAAAGGCTTGAATGAGGGCTCTGCCCCCATTTCCATCTCTTCTTGAGCTGGGGGAGCTTTAGCTAGAACTGCTAGCCTGGCCCACTGGCACCAGCCCAGGTGTGACATGGAACCTGGGCTAGGAGACTGCTCTCTTTCTCAGTATCTGAGACTTCTGACTTCTTGGCTTATATCCCAGAGAGGAGTGGAATGTTCACTTCTCAGAGACAGGGCATGGCACAGCATTCAGAGCCTGGCCAGCATTCTTGGTCTTTGTCAGCCTGTTCTCTACTGCTTGATGGCAAATCCACTCCTAGAGTTAGTAGACCCTGATCCTGGGAAGGCTTTGTGGATTTGGGCTTCTGTTTCCTCTTCTTCCAAACTCTCAGAACTGCTAATGGTGTCTGACACATGAGTATTGCCTTGTAGTGGCACATCTTCCTCTGCCTTCCGCTTCCAGCCAGACCCTGAGGTTGGTTTCCCGTGCATATTCCTGTCCAGGAGGTTGTAGGCTGAGTCAGGAAACACCTGGCCTCTCTATTCCTTCATTTGTATCTCTCTCTCTCTCCCTTTCCCTCTCTCTCTCTCTCTCTCTCTCACACACACCCTTCTTCACTGCTAGATGGCAGTGTAACACACACAAACACCCTTCCTTCACTGATACATGGCAGTGTAACACACACACACATACACCCTTCCCCCTTCCTTCACTCATAGATGACACACACACAGACACACACACACACGCATGCACCCTTCCTTCACTGATACATGGCAGTGTATCAGATCAGCTCCCATCAGTTCCTGTTCTCTGTCAGGCCTCTGAACACAGACACCATTCTTGTGACTGACTTCTCTTGTGCTCTTAGACCTCTATTCAAAGAATTTTTGACTAAAAGCATTTTCTTTCTTTTTTTTCTATTTATTTTACAGAGTTAGACAGTGAGAGAGACAGAGAGAAAGGTCTTTCTTCCTTTGGTTCATCCCCCAAATGGCGGTCATGGCCAGCACTATGCCAATCTGAAGCCAGGAGCCAGGTGCTTCGCCTGGTCTCCCATGCGGGTGCAGGACCCAAGGACTTGGGCCCTCCTCCACTGTGCTCCTGGGCCACAGCAGAGAGCTGGACTGGAAGAGGGGCAACCAGTACTAGAACCCAGCACCCATATGGGATGCCAGCACTACAGGTGGAGGATTAACCAAGTGAGCCATGGCGCAGGCCCGGACTAACAGCATTTTCAATTGAAAATGGGTTCATGAGTGAGAGCCTTGGTGGTGAGGGAGGCGGCAGCAGGGGACCAGTGCGGGGAGGGCGGAGATCCCGTCTGGGTTTAGCAGCCTCCTCCCACCTCCAGCCCAGCCTTACTGCCACTTCCTGGCGGGGGCCAAGTTTGCCTGCTGTAGCTAGGAGGAGGAAGCCAAGGAGGAGCACGAAAGCAGTGGCAGTAGCCCAGCAGGTGGCAAAGGGGCATCTGTGCCTCCACCCCTCAGCAGCCTGTGCAGTAGCATCTCCATGGATTGATCAGACCCAACTGTGACCCCTCAGGGTGGCCACCTTGCTCAAGAGCAAGGTTCAGGGTGCACAGGCCACCCCGGCAGGAGCTCCAGAGAGACTGCAACAAAAGGAGCTGGGTACCCTCAAGCGAGAGACCCCCTCGCTCCCAATCCAGGAGTGCAAGAACTGTGCCCCCCAGCCCGGCCAAGGAGGCAGCAGCGGTAGCAAGCGATCCCGCAGCAGCCTGCAATGGACTGGCCAAGGGCGAGGAGGAGGAGGAGGAACAGAAGGAGCAGGTGCGGCAGTCTTCATCCCTGACGTCGGGCTGCAGTTTACAAAGTCCTTCGGGCAGGGAGGTTGAGTCAGGGGAGGATCCGACGATAGAATAGGATAGGTCGGATAGGAATCCAAGCTCCAGATGCCCGATGTGATGCGACTGAGCACCAAAGATCTGTCTGAACCCTACTCCATTTATACTTACAGATATTTTATCCACAACTGGCCACCGCTGTGCTTTTTGGCCATGGTAGGGGAGGAGTGTGTAGGTGTCATTGTTTGCAAGTTGGATCTGCACAATAAGATGTTCCACAGAGGTAATATAGCCATGTTATCTGTGGATTCTAAATACAGGAGGAATGGCATGGGTACTAATTGGTTAAGAGAGCTATTTATGCCGTAGTTGAAGGAGACTGATGAGGTTGTTTTGGAAACAGAAATAACAAATAAGTCTGCTTTGAAACTTTATGAAAATCGGTTTTGTTCCAGATAAGAGGCTGTTCGGATACTATTAAATGGAGTTGATGCACTGCGACTTAAACTGTGGTTGCATTGAGAAACTGACATCAAGGAGGAAGGGCTAACCGTGCAGAGTAGACCTTTGCATGCAATGCACTTTGTACAGAACTGCTTTGCAGGTGGATTTCATAATTTCCATGGAGCTCTTCTCTGTCAGTGTCTCGTTGAGTGTTGCACAATATTTGTTGCACTTTGGCCGGGAGCATTTGTTCTGCATCAAAAGAGCTTGTTTTAAACTTCAGGAGTCTTTTGGTACCACGAAGATGTGTCAGTTGATAGCCAAGATTTGTTTGTTCATTTGCAAAGTCTGCTGACAATTGTTATTTACATAGTGATCACTATATTACAGAACCAGTAAATGGAACATGGTTTTTGTTCTTGAAAAAGCCACTATAGATTGTAAAAGTCTCTAAGTATATTAACATTTCACACAAAACCTACAATAGATTTCTGAAGGGGGTGAGAGAACAGCTTCAATTTTAGGTTTTATTATTATTTTTCAATATTAAATTTCCCAGTCTTGAATATTGGTACCTCATTGATTAGTGAATGAGAAAATGTAGAATGGGGTATGTCTTATGAGTGAAGTTAACAATTAAGTTGTGTCTGCCAGTGCCGGTGTAGATAAAAAATGTTTGTCTTCATCTTAGCTTTTTTTTTCTTTTTTTTTCTTTTTCTTTTTTAACAGGCAGAGTGGACAGTGAGAGAGAGACAGAGAGAAAGGTCTTCCTTTGCCGATGGTTCACCCTCCAATGGCTGCTGTGGCTGGTGCGCTGTGGCCAGTGCACTGTGCCGATCCGAAGGCAGTAGCCAGGTGCTTCTCCTGGTCTCCCATGGGGTGCAGGGCCCAAGCACTTGGGCCATCCTCCACTGCACTCCCTGGCCACAGCAGAGAGCTGGCCTGGAAGAGGGGCAACTAGGACAGAATCCGGTGCCCCAACCAGGACTAGAACCCTGAGTGCCGGTGCTGCAAGGTGGAGGGTTAGCCTATTGAGCCACAGTGCTGGCCTCACCTTAGCTTTTGAATGCATGCTGTCCTTTTCCTTCAGGCCTTTACAAGCAAATTTTTGTTTTTATTTACATTCTAAATTTTTGTAATTGGATACTTTTTCCAGGTGAGTGACAGAGTGGTTTACCTTAGACGCCCCTTCTTTCATTACACTAAGAAGTTGAACTACTTGGAAAACCTTTGAGGAATGCCCCAAGGGGATGACAAAAGTTGATGGAGTTGGGAATTACTGGGTTTTGGATTCACTTTTTTTTTTTTTTGAGAGTGAGGGAATTTTTGGAACACAATAGAAAATTAATGTAAATTGGCTTGATTTTATTTAATCAAAATCATTGCTAATCTGTGAAGAACAGCTTTTATGATGTAGCTGGACTTTTTTTTCCCACTTGATTTGGATTCACGGTGCTTCTATTTCTTAAAATGCTTCACTTTGGTTCTTGATCTTGGGAATAAATTTCAGGATGCATTGTATTAACTTTAAGCTGCTTTTATTTTCTTTTCACTTAAATGAGCAGATTCTTCTAGGAGCTTTGCTTTATTGCTCCAGAAAAATAAAAGGCGAAAATGAAAATCTTTTTTTTTTTTTGGAATGAGTTGTATCAGTTTTCTTAACAGCCACCATGTTTAATTACATGTGTTGGCTAATCAGTGCAGTGTAGCAAGTTTTAAGATCAGTTGTCGGCTGGCGCTGTGGCTTAACACGCTAATACTCCACCTGAGAAACAGGCACACAGAGTTCTAGTCCCGGTCAGGGCACCGGATTCTATCCTGGTTGCCCCTCTTCCAGGCCAGCTCTCTGCTATGGCCCTGGAGTGCAGTGGAGGATGGCCCAAGTCCTTGGGCCCTGCACCTGCATGGGAGACCAGGCGAAGCACCTGGCTCCTGGCTTCAGATCAGCGTGATGTGCCGGCCGCAGCGGCCATTGGAGGGTGAACCAATGGAAAAAGGAAGACCTTTCTCTCTGTCTCTCTCTCTCTCACTATCCACTCTGCCTATCAAAAAAAAAATCAGTTGTCTTCAGTTGGGTCAGTAAACCTGTGATTGGATAACTTATTTTACTCAAAAACCTAGGTACCCATAAGAAAAAAGATTCTCTGTGAAAAATGTTTTGTAGGAATTTATGTTATTGTTTTCATTTGAATATGCTTTACTTCTGCTTTAGGACTTGGTTTGAATTTCATTTTATGGCTACAATTACTGTATTTTTCAAAAAACCCTACCTCCATTAACAGTTGATAAAAGCCCCTTTTCAGGAAAATTTGTTTTTTTTGTTGTTGTTGTTTTTTTTTTAAGGAAAGCTTCTCTTTGCTCAGTATAGTATTTTGAAAAGGTGAACATGGTCAAATAATTTTACAAATAAAGATACACAGTTTCTATTTGAAAATAAAAACTTCCTGCTGGCAGGATCATTTAAAGTTCCTTAAAGAAAACTTTTTTCTTTCCATTTTATGTTGTTCTTGAAAGTTTAATGGGCAGGATATTGATTATGAAAAATATGGTGACCACGCAGTGCTCAGCTTTTCAGCTGGCCATTTTGGGTTTGCTTTTGGTCAAACTTCATTTGGTCTCCAGTGTTTAGAAGAATACAAATCCTAGTGATATTTTTGTTGTTATTTTTGAAATGAAGGAAACTAAAGCAATATACTTAGTCTTCCAATTGTATTCCAGCCCTCTGTATTTGAGTTGCTGGTTCATAGGTAATGATTGTTAATGAACATACATTGGCTTGACTCACTAGTGGGGGCAGTTGTCAAGCAGATACGTGCATATTATCTGTTCAACCATTTCAGTCTTTTCTCAGGTTTTTTTTTTTTTTATTGACAGGCAGAGTGCACAGTGAGAGAGAGAGAGAGAAAGGTCTTCTTTGGTGTTGGTTCACCCTCCAATGGCTGCCGCGGCTGGTGCACTGTGGCCAGTGCACTGCACCAATCTGAAGGCAGGAACCAGGTGCTTCTCCTGGTCTCCCATGTGGTGCAGGGCCCAAGCACTTGGGCCATCCTCCACTGCACTCCAGGGCCACAGCAGAGAGCTGGCCTGGAAGAGGGGCAAGTGGGACAGAATCTGGCGCCCCAACCGGGACTAGAACCAGGTATGCTGGTGCTGCAAGGTGGAGGATTAGCCTGTTGAGCCATGGCACTGGCCCTTTTATCAGGTGTTTAACTACTGATCTTTTCCCTCCAGAGTTTCTGAAAAAAAAAAAAAAACTAAAATATTTTGGCATTGGTTAACATGACTTTAAGTGTGCTAAAAAGTCAAATGATTATCATATTGTTCCACTGGTTTATATAGAATACATTAATGTATACCTTACATCTCTAATGGGTATGTAAAAATTGCTAAGTAGACTAAAATTTTCAGCTTTAGCATGATAACTCAGCACCAAAATTAAGTCTCCAATTTGAGGCAGCATCAAACATTATTTTTGATATAAGGAATTCATTTGTCTTATATAAGTTTAAATACAATTCAATTATAATTTGATAGAGGGGGTTCACTTAGCAAGAACTGAGCAAAATTGTTGCAACTTTCTTTTAATTATGTGCTGTCTCTTTTTAAGACTGACTGTACTATCCACTGACACTGGTTTGGCATTGGTACTGCTGGACAGTTTAATACATGCTACCATGAAGCTGTATATGCTAGTATTGAAGAGGCTAACGAGTATACTACCATTTTTGATGTGTTGGCTGATTATAATTCCCTTTCATTGGGATGAAACTACTTTAGAGAAGTTCACAGATCAGAAACCAGACAGTAGCTTTTGAATTTGAAGCAGTAAAAAAGAAAAAGTGACTGATTAAATTGGTTTTAATAATTTCTATTTCTTATTCAAATTACATTCCACACTTACTCAACAAATCTGTGTAAAGAGGTTTGTCACATTTTAACTTACCTTGCCCTGTGTTATGATATTGGCTGACATGTATAAGACTGGGCATGTATATTTATTGTGGTGTCTCAAAATCATGAGTTCATCACTTTCCCAGGATCAGAGATTAGACTGTATGAATAGTGCAACAGAGTTGCTTTCAGTGCTCCTTGACACCACTGAAATGAGTACTATGATGTTGCAGGGCCTCCAGGTTTGTAAAAGCATCACCATAAGTTATATTGATGTCAGGTATGAGCTGAGTATAAAATATCACATGTATCTCAAAATATTGGACTGCTGTTTGATGACTGGATATTGCTGCCTAATTTGTCCCATATCTTTGGAGAGAGAAATTTAATGGGATTAATTTAAAGGGATCAATTTAAAATGATTTGAAATGTGCAAGCTGTTTAAATAACATGTAGTCAAATAAAATATGGCTAAGTTGTGTTTGCATTTAAAAAATGGGTTCATTGTGATGAAACATCATCATAAATCAAAGAACATTTGATTGTCATCCCAGAAAACTAAGATATCATAATATCATCCACTTATTTACTCCACAAATGCCAGTACTAGCTAATACTGGGCCAAGCTGAACTGGAGCTGGGAACTTTATTCTGGTCTCCCACAAGGGTGATAGAAACCCAATTGAACCATCATCGCTGCCTTCCATGGTTACCAGGAGTCAAACCCAAGTATTCTAATGTTTGATATGGACATCTTTAACTCTCATTTAAATACCTCTCCCAATAACCAGAAACTTGAAATATAAATAAAAATTATTTAATGCTTGAATGATGGAATATAATTAAAACAATAAAAAAAAGATGTAGGTATTTGGTCTAGCAATTGGGGCACCTGGAGGCACAGATCCCATATTGGAGTTTGGATTCAATTTCAGTACTACTTTCTGATACCATATTTCTGCTAGTGCTCACCTTGTGAGGCAGCGGTTGATAACTTCAGTGTGTGGGTGTCTGCCACCCACTTGGGACACATGGGTTGAGTTCCTGGCTTCTGGCTTGGGCCTGATTCAGTCTTACCTATTGGGGCATTTGGGCAGTGAAATAGTGGATAGGATTACTCTTTTCTCTCTCTTTACCTATCAAATAAAAAATGTATAGAAGTACTATCAATCATGACTTTGAGTATTTCAGCCTGGCAAATGATAATTGGAGCTTATGTATATTAATTCTCACAATCCTCATAGAGAAACCAGTATGTAGAGGCTCAAGATCTTTTCTTTGTCACATAAAGTCTTGAGAAGATGGCTTACTACACTGCCTGCTTTCATATATCAAATGATAAAACTCATATACTACTAATTACCAAAAGACAATCATAGTTTAACATGCCAGCAAAATTTTTAATACATATTTAAAAGGCAGCACATTCAAGAGAGGATAGATCAATCTCTCATCTTCTGGTTCACTCCCCCATATAGCCACAATATCCAGGTGTAGCCCAGGCTGAAGTCAGGATCCATAGATTCCACCCCAGATTTACAAATGAGTGACAGGGTCCACGTTGGGGTATCTCCTGCTGCATTCCCAGGAACATTAGCAGGAAGCTGCATCAGAAGTGGAGCAACCAAGAATTAAACTAGCACTCTTATATGTGATTCTGGTATCTCA
Source organism: Lepus europaeus (assembly GCF_033115175.1). NCBI lineage: Eukaryota > Metazoa > Chordata > Mammalia > Lagomorpha > Leporidae > Lepus > Lepus europaeus. Next base: position 13,132,323 of record NC_084851.1, read on the forward strand.
AGTGGCAGTTTATTCCAGTGTGCCACAATGCTGCCTCACCTTGAGTGTTTTAAAAGTAAGTGACCATGATGGTTACAACAAGCAATATGTCACTGCATTGCTATAAATCTCAAAATATAATTCAATTCATCTGATACAAAAGGTATACAGTGTTGCCTTATTCATAAAGTTACAGTCCACCAATAAGAAAATAGCAGTGAATTTTTATATACCTCACAGCAGCCTCATGGTTCACAGAAGAAATCTGATGAATACAAGTTGATTTTACATAAACAGTACTATGACAGAGAAATTCAATATGTAGTTACCATGAATGGATTAAAAATGATAAAAAGTTTTGTAAGATTCAACTACTTAAGCTTCATGCACTAGAAAAAATCTATACTTCCTCAAGACAAATTTTGTTATGTTACAATCACAGATCAGCATGCAATATTGAAATTATGACACAAATATAATACACATATGTCATTGTACTTCAGGTAGTTCATGACATAATAAAATTCAAGGTATGTTTTAAAATCCATGCATAATTTTGGGGGGCTGAACCAAGATGGTGGATAGTGAGGACGTGCGCTGTAGTTTGGGAAAATAAAGTTTCATAAAAGTGGAATTACTGTAGCCTCAGGAAAAGATTCAAGAAAAAAAACTGCAGAGAAAACGCTTCCGGATCTAGTGGATGTGACAGAGAGAACCTACAGTGAGCCCACCACGTGGAAACCCAACCGCGGGAGCCGAGCCACAGAATCTCGCCAGCGCGGGAATGAACAGAAGGTAAGACAAAGGTGTCAGAAACCCGAGACATTGAGGGAGAAAAGCAGAGGCCTCTCTATTCACTCACCAAGCAAAACAAAGAGCAGGCACCATTTTACATATGTAAAGTGCCACCAAATAGTTCACAAACTCAGTAACTTGGAACTTTAGTGAAACTTGAGAACACATTGAGGGCTGCATAAACTCTTTGTGTGGTCCCAGGGGTAGAGCAAATGAATACTCACAGAGGCCAGATTTCAACTACACTCAATTCCACTCACCTGTACTGAATAACTTCCCAACTGATTAAAAAAAAAAGAGAGATAGGGAGAGAGAGCAATCCAGCAAGGAGCAAGAGAGAGAACAATCTGGGTGAGTCGCTTTTTGCACAGCCTTAAACGCAAAGAATCAAGCAGGGCTCTCTGGCCACACCCATCACAGCCTCTAAGGATCCATCAAAGCAGACAGCCCACTTAGAGGCATAGTATAATGAGAAAAAAAAAAGCACCACAGCAAAAAACAAAAACAAAAACAAAAACAAAAAAAAAACCATAAATTATCTTCAACATGCCAAACAACAAATATAGAAACCGAGGTAACAAGAACAAGGAAGACACTATGATGCCCCCAAAGGAACAAGACACCCCAATCCAAGATTATGAAGATGAAGAGAGAGAGGAAATGCAAGAAGTGGATCTCAAAAAATTGATAAGAACATTAAGAAGTTCTCAAAAACAAATTCTTGAACTACAGAAATCCTTAATGGACAAGATAGAAAATCTCTCTCATGAAAATGAAATATTAAGGAGGAATCAAAATGAAATGAAACAACTAGTAGAACATGAAACTGTGATAGTGACAAAAAACCACAATGAAATGAAGAACTCAATAGATCAAATGACAAACACATTAGAGAGCCTTAAAAACAGAATGGGTGAAGCAGAAGAGAGAATATCAGACTTAGAAGACAGAGAACAGGAAAGGACACAGTCAAATCAAAGAAAAGAAGAAGAAATCAGAAATCTAAAAAATACTGTCAGGAATCTACAGGATACTATTAAAAAACCCAACATTCGGGTTCTAGGAGTTCCTGAAGGCATGGAGAGGGAGAAAGGATTAGAAGGCCTTTTTAGTGATATACTAGCAGAAAATTTCCCAGGTTTGGAGAAGGACAGAGACATCCTAGTACAGGATGCTCATAGAACCCCTAATAAACATGATCAAAAGAGATCCTCACCACGACACGTCGTAATTAAACTCACCACAGTGAAACAAAAAGAAAAGATCCTAAAATGTGCAAGAGACAAATGCCAGATTACTCTCAGAGGATCTCCAATTAGACTCACAGCTGACTTCTCTTCAGAAACCCTACAAGCTAGGAGAGAATGGCAAGATATAGCCCAGGTACTAAGAGAGAAAAACTGCCAGCCCAGAATATTATATCCTGCAAAGCTCTCATTTGTGAATGAATGTGAAAGAAAGACCTTTCACAGCAAACAGAAATTGAAAGAATTTGTTGCCACTCATCCAGCTCTGCAAAAGATGCTTAAAGATGTTACATACAGAAACACAGAAATACGGGAACCAATATGAAAGAAGATAAAGGAAGGAAACCTCACAGCAAAAGATCACAGGAGTCTCAAACCATATATTAGAAAATATCTTTGGCAAATGGCATAGCAAAGTTATTCCTTCCCAATAGTCACATTGAATGTTAATGGCTTGAACTGTCCAGTGAAAAGACACTGATTGGCTGATTGGGTTAAGGAACAAAACCCATCTTTTTGCTGCTTACAAGAAACTCATATTTCCAACAATGATGCATACAGACTGAAAGTGAAAGGCTGGAAAAAGATATACCATGCCAACAGAAATGAAAAAAGAGCGGGCATAGCCATCTTAATATCGGACAACAGAAACTTTACCACAAAAACCGTTAGGAGAGACAAAGAGGGGCACTATTTAATGATTAAGGGATCCATTCAACAGGAAGATATAATGATTATCAATGTATATGCACCTAATTACAGGGCACCAGCTTATTTAAAAGACTTGTTAAGGGATTTAAAGGGATACTTAGACCCCAATACAAGAGTACTGGGGGACTTCAATACTCCACTCTCAGAGATAGACAGATCATCAGGACAGAAGATCAACAAGGAGACGGTAGATTTAAATGACACTATAGCCCAAATGGATCTAACATATATCTACAGAATATTTCACCCTAGATCTAAGGACTTTACATTCTTCTCAGCAGTACATGGAACCTTCTCTAGGATTGACCACATACTAGGCCATAAAGCAAGTCTCAGCAAATTCAAGAGAATTAGAATCATACAATGCAGCTTCTCAGACCACAAAGGAATGAAATTGGAAAGTAGCAACTCAGGAATCCCTAGAGCACATGCAAACACATGCAGATTGAACAACATGCTCCTGAATGAACAATGGGTCATAGAAGAAATTAAAAGAGAAATCAAAAATTTTTTGGAAGTAAATGAGGATAACAGCACAACATACCAAACCTATGGGATACAACAAAAGCAGTGTTAAGAGGAAAGTTTATATCAATAGGTGCCTACATCAAGAAATTGGAAAGGCACCAAATAGATGAGTTTTCAAGTCATCTCAAGGATCTAGAAAATCTGCAGCAAACCAAACCCAAACCCAGTAGGAGAAGAGAAGTAATTAAAATCAAAGAAGAAATCAACAGGATTGAATCCAAAAAAAAAACATTACAAAAAATCAGCCAAACGAGGAGCTGGCTTTTTGAAACAATAAACAAAATTGACACCCCATTGGCCCAACTAACTAAAAAAAGAAAAGACCCAAATCAATAGGATCAGAGATGAAAAGGGAAACGTAACAACAGACACCACAGAAATAAAAAGAATCATCAGAAATTACTACAAGGACTTGTATGCCAGCAAACAGGGAAATCTATCAGAAATGGACAGCTTCTTGGACACATGCAACCTACCTAAATGGAGCCAGGAAGACATAGAAAACCTAAACAGACCCATAACTGACACAGAAATTGAAACAGCAATAAAGGCCCTCCCAACAAAGAAAAGCCAAGGACCAGATGGATTCACTGCTGAGTTCTACCAGTCATTTAGAGAAGAACAAACTCCAATTCTTCTCAAACTATTCAGAACAATCAAATAAGAGGGAATCCTCCCAAATTCTTTCTATGAAGCCACCATCACCTTAATTCCTAAGCCAGAAAAAGATGCAGCATTCAAAGAGAATTACAGACCAATATCCCTGATGAACATAGATGCAAATACTCAATAAAATTCTGGCCAATAGAATGCAAAAACACATCAGAAAGATCATCCACCCAGACCAAGTGGGATTTATCCCTGGTATGCAGGGATGGATCAATGTTCAAAAAACAATCAATGTAATACACTACATTAACAGACTGCAGAAGAAAAACCATATGATTCTCTCAATAGACGCAGAGAAAGCATTTGATAAAATACAACACCCTTTCATGATGAAAACTCTAAGCAAACTGTGTATGGAGGGAACATTCCTCAATACAATCAAAGTAATATATGAAAAACCCACGGCCAACATCCTATTCAATAGGTAAAAGTTGGAAGCATTTCCGCTGAGATCTGGTACCAGACAGGGATGCACACTCTCACCAATGCTATTCAATATAGTTCTGGAAGTTTTAGCCAGAGCTATCAGGCAAGAAAGAGAAATGAAAGGGATACAAATCAGGAAGGAAGAACTCAAACTACCCCTCTTTGCAGATGATACGATTCTTTATTTAGGGGACCCAAAGAACTCTAGTAAGAGACTACTGGAACTCAATGAAGACTTTGGCAAAGTAGCAGGATATAAAATCAATGCACAAAAATCAACAGCCTTTGTATACACAGGCAATGCCACGTCTGCGGAAGAACTGCTAAGATCAATCCCATTCATGATAGCTACAAAAACAATCAAATACCTTGGAATAAACTGAACCAAGGACGTTAAAGATCTCTATGATGAAAACTACAAAACCTTACAGAAAGAAATAGAAGAGGATACCAAAAAATGGAGAAAACTTCCATGCTCATGGATTGGAAGAATCAATACCATCAAAATGTCTATTCTCCCAAAAGCAATTTATACATTCAATGCAATACCCTTCAAGATACCAAAGACCTCTTCTCAGATCTGGAAAAAATGATGCTGAAATTCATATGGAGACACAGAAGACCTCGAATAGCCAAAGCAATCTTGTACAAAAATACAAAGCTGGAGGCATCACAATACCAGATTTCAGGACATACTACAGGGCAGTTGTTATCAAAACAGCATGGTACTGGTACAGAAACAGATGGATAGACCAGTGGAACAGAATAGAAACACCAGAAATCAATCCAAAATCTACAGCCAACTTATATTTGATCAAAGATCCAAAACTAATCCCTGGAATAATGACAGCCTATTCAATAAATGGTGCTAGGAAAATTGGATTTCCACGTGCAGAAGCTTGAAGCTAGACTCATACCTTTCATCTTACACAAAAATTCACTCAACGTGGATTAAAGACTTAAATCTATGACCTAAAACCATCAAATTATTAGAGAGCATTGGAGAAACCCTGCAAGATATAGGTACAGGCAAAGACTTCTTGGAAAAGACCCCAGGAGCACAGGCAGTCAAAGCCAAAATTAACATTTGGGATTGCATCAAATTGAGAAGTTTCTGTACTTCAAAAGAAACAGTCAGGAAAGTGAAGAGGCAACCAACAGAATGGGAAAAATATTTCAAAACTATACTACAGATAAAGGGTTGATAACCAGAATCTACAAAGAGATCAAGAAAATCCACAACAACAGAACAAACAACCCACTGAAGAGATGGGCCAAGGACCTCAATAGACATTTTTCAAAAGAGGAAATCCAAATGGCCAACAGACACATGAAAAAATGTTCAAGATCACTAGCAATCAGAGAAATGCAAATCAAAACCACAATGAGGTTTCACCTCACCCTGGTGAGAATGGCTCACATTCAGAAATCTACCAGCAATAGATGCTGGAGAGGATGTGGGGAAAAAGGGACACTAACCCACTATTGGTGGGAATGCAAACTGGTTAAGCCACTATGGAAGTCAGTCTGGAGATTCCTCAGAAACCTGAACATAACCCTTCCATACAACCCAGCTATCCCACTCCTTGGAATTTACCCAAAGGAAATTAATTTGGCAAATAAAAAAGCCATCTACACATTAATGTTTATTGCAGCTCAATTCACAATAGCTAAGACCTGGAACCAACCCAAATGCCCATCAACAGTAGACTGGATAAAGAAATTATGGGACATGTACTCCATAGAATACTATACAGCAGTAAGAAACAATGAAACCTGGCCATTTGCAACAAGATGGAGGAATCTGGAAAACATCATGCTGAGTGAATTAAGCCAGTCCCAAAGACAAAAATATCATTTGTTTTCCCTGATCGGCGACAACTGAGCACCAAAGGGGAAACCTGTTAATTGAAATGGACACTATAAGAAACAATGACCTGATCAGCTTTTGTCCTGAGTCTAGATGTACAATGTAATACTTTATCTTTTTAGTATTTGTTGTTATTGTTGTTGTTCTAGTACTAGTGGTTGAACTCTGTAATTAACACACAATTATTCTTAGGTGTTTAAATTTTAACTGAAAAGTGATCCCTGTTAAATTTAAGAGTGGAAAAAGAGAGGGAGGAGATGTACAATTTGGGACATGCACAATCAGACTTGCTGCAAATGGTGGAGTTAGAAATGTGCCAGGGGATTCCAATACAATCCCATCAAGGTGGCATGTACCAATGCCATCTCACTAGTCCAAGTAATCAATTTCAGTTCACATTAGATGGCTCTGATAGGTCTAAGAATCAAAGGGATCACACAAACAAGACAAGTGTCTGCTAATACTAACTGATAGAATCAAGAAGGGAGAGAAAGATCCTACATGGGAAGTGGGATACACAGCAGACTGATAGAATGGCAGACGTCCTAAACAACACTCTGGCCTCAGAATCAGCCCTTAAGGCATTCAGATCTGGCTGAAGAGCCCATGAGAGTATTGTAGGCATGGAAATCCAAGATATCATGGAAAAGAAAAAAAAAAGAAGATCTAAATGAATGATCTCTGTGAGTGAGATCCCAGTGGAAAGAATGGTGCCATCAAAGAAGGAGGTATCTTTCTCTGAAGGGAGGAGAAAACTTCCACTTGACTATGACCCTATCGGAATAAGATCAAAGTCAGCGAACTCTAAAGGATTCCATAGCCCTGGCAACTCATGACTAGAGCCTAGGGAGATTACTGATGCCATGAACAGGAGTGTCAAATTGTGAAGTCAGCAACAGAATTCAGTGTGTACTTACATCCCATGTGGGATCTGTCCCTAATGTGTTGTCTAATGTGCAGTGATGCTATAACTAGTACTGAAGCAGTATTTTTACACTTTGTGTTTCTGTGTGGGTACAAACTGATGAGATCTTTACTAATTATATACTGAATCGATCTTCTGTATATAAAGATAATTGGAAATAAAAAAAAACCTGGTGTTAAATTGGAAATGGCATAGAAAATTAATTAATTTTAAAAATATTATGTAGAATGTCTGTCTTTAATGTGCTGTACACTCTTATTTAATCCTATAACTAATATTCCAACAGTATTTCTTCTCACTTTGTGTTGCTATATGGGGGCAAACTGTTGAAATCTTTATACTAAACTGATCTTCTGTATATAAAGAGAATTGAAAATGAATCATGATGTGATTGGAAGGGGAGAGGGAGCGGGAAAGGGGAGGGTTGTGGGTGGCAGGGAAGTTTTGGGAGTGGGAAGCCATTGTAACCCATAAGCTGTACTTTGCAAATTTATATTCATTTAATAAATGTTTAATTAAAAAAATCTATGTATAATTTTTCACAGCATGAATATCATGAATTTTTTCAAACATCGCTTGTTAACATGGATTTCAAACTTCCATTTTCTATTAAATTATTTGAAGTATGCTTGTACACATACACATTTACAGTTAGATTTTAAAAATGCATTTTACATACTTGCCACATTCCTGCTCATGGAAATTTATAATATAAAATGCAGTATTTCAAGAATTTACAAAATTTGTAACCTGTCATAAAAGAAAAAATAAATTTTAAAAATATAAGAAATTATGAATAAATATACAAACTTACGTAAAAGAGAATAACTAAACTGATCTCAAAATCAATGAACCATGATTTTGAAGGTTAGAATATGTATCTTTGGTCCTGTGTTCCTCCTTATTCTTATTTATATACTATTTTCACATTTCAATTATATTCACTTTTTCAGACTGCTTTCACAATACAAATTTATATTTCTAAAATTACTATGTCATTAGAATTGTTTTCCACCTATAACCTTCACTGAAGGATTTATCCTTGCCTTTTACAGATTGTAGAAGATGTACACTAATCTTGGCTCCTCTTTGAACTTAAAAGCCAGGAGAGACATCATTCCAACTTCTGCTTCTATCATAGACCTTTCTGTAGCTCCTCTCCCCCATTTTGCTTTATAAAGCCCTGTGATTACATATGAATAACCAAATAATCCAAGATAGTCTTCCCATCTCAATATGCTTAACTTACATCTTCAAATAGTCTTCAAAGCTTAAGGCATTGGGATTGAGTATATAATGGATAGGGTTGAACATAATAAAAGCCATCTATAACAAAACTATGACAAACATGTTGAATGGGGAAAAGGTGAAAGCTTTCTAAATTCTAGAGCTAGACAAGGATGTTCATTCCCACCACTGTCATGCTGCCTGGTACTGGAAGTCCTGGCTAGAGCTGTCAGGCAAGAGATAGGACTGAGGGACATCCAAACTGGAAAGAAGAAAGTTGGGGCTTGTGCTGTGGAACAGCAGGTAAAGCTGCCATCTGTAGACTGGCACTCCATATGGGCATTGGCTTGAGTTCTGGCAGTTCTACTTCTGATCCAGCTCCCTACTATTGTGCCTGGGAAAGCAGGGAAGGTTGCCCAAGTGCTTAGGCCCCTGCTCCCATATAGGAGACCCAGATGAAGTTCCTGGCTTCAGCCAGGCTCAGCCCTGTTCATTGCAATCATTTGGGGAGTTCATCAGTGGATATAAGATCTCTCTCTGTTTCTTCCTCTCTTTGAAATCCATCAATCAATAAGTGAATCTATATTAAAGAAAGGAGGGTGTCAAATTGTGACTATAGACAAAATGATATTACATCAAAAGAATACATCATAAAGTTATTTTAATTACTGAATTCAGCAAATTTTTAGGACAAACATGAGATTCAGGAACTGCTTCTTATTCCAAAAGTAAATTGTTGGAAAAACAAACAAAGCTACAGTGCCATTTATTGCAGTTACACAAAAGTAAAATACCTAGGAATCCACAAAGAATATAAAATACATTTACAATTAAAAGTATAAATATTGGAATGAAATAGGATACAAAAAAGACTTCATCTCCATGGATTAGAATTAACATTGTTAATTGTGCTAAGTAGTCTATAGATCCAATGTAATCTCCATTAAAATGCCAATGACATCCTTTCTATAGATATTCTTAAAAATTCTAAAACATGTATGAAGACACAGAAGACTTCAGGTAGACACATCAATTTGAAAAATATAGAATAGCCCTGAAAGTATTACACTACCTAATTTGAATATATACTGAAAAGTTTAGGCCGGTGCTGCGGCTCACTAGGCTAATCCTCCGCCTTGTGGCGCCAGCACACCGGGTTCTAGTCCCAGTTGGGGCACCAATCCTATCCCGGTTGCCCCTCTTCCAGGCCAGCTCTCTGCTGTGGCCAGGGAGTGCAGTAGATGATGGCCCAAGTCCTTGGGCCCTGCACCCCATGGGAGACCAGGAGAAGCACCTGGCTCCTGCCATCAGATCAGCGCGGTGTGCCGGCTGCAGCGCGCCTACCACGGCGGCCATTAGAGGGTGAACCAACAGCAAAAGGAAGACCTTTCTCTCTGTCTCTCTCTCAATGTCCACTCTGCCTGTCAAAAAAAAAAAAGTTTAGTAACCCAAAGTGCATGGAATTAGATAAAAATAGGCACATGAAAGAGTGGAGCAGGATAGAGAAAACAATAGACAATAATCTGTGCATCTATCACAAGCTAACTTCACAAAGGTACAAAGTACACATAATGGGAAGAAGGCAAACTCTTAATAAATGGTGCTGGGAAAATGGTAACAACATTCAAAAGAATGAAATTAGCCTCTTATTGGCTGGCGCCGTGGCTCAACAGGGTAATCCTCCACCCAGCGGCACCAGCACACCGGGATCTAGTCCCGGTGGGGGCGCAGGATTCTGTCCCTGCTGCCCCTCATCCAGGCCAGCTCTCTGCTGTGGCCCTGGAGTGCAGTGGAGGATGGTCCAAGTGCTTGGGCCCTGCACCCCATGGGAGACCAGTATAAGTACCTGGCTCCTGCCTTCAGAATAGCACAGTGCGCCAGGCCTGTGAAGTTTGTCCAAGACCAGAGCGGGAAATGCGCTCACGTGCGGGGTCTTCCTGGACCCCTCCTCTCTCTGGGGGCAGGGCGCCTCAGGCCGTGGCTGCCCACTACTGCCAGGGGCTGAGAGTGACCGAGGGACCCCCCTGCTAAGGCTGGGAGGGCTGACAAGCCTGTGTAGCAAAGGCCTCTCCGTGTGGGGGTCACCGTGGGGGCCCGGGGAGCCAGGGCGCGGCCAGGCCCACCTGGGCATTGCCCACGAGAGGCGTCTGGGCCACACCTCTGCTTCTGGCTGGAGCCTACGGCACCCCGAGCGCTGGGGCGGAGCGGGAGGGGAGACTGAGGCTGGGCAGGTCCTGCCGGTCTGCGGCTTCCTCGCTGCCTGCCGTAGGCCGGGTGACGCCCTGGGGCCCCTCCCCAGGGAACACGCCCAGGCAGACTGGCCTCCTTGACTGCTCCCAGGGAAAGAACTCCTACACGTCCCGCAGCGCCCTGCCTCTGAAGCCCCTCCCCCAGGAAGCTTCCCCCCACCTCCCCCACCCCCCCCATCCCCTGTCTGCTGGGCCGGGTCATCCAGGGCTCAGGGGACCTCTCCCTTCCCGCAGCCCCGGGGCGCCCAGCCTCTGTCTCCCCCATCAGCGGTCGGCCCCTTGGGGATTCCCTGGGGTTTCACCGATGGGGAAACATAGGGCCCTTGAGGGACGGGCCCTGCCCACGGTGAGATTCTGCGGCTCTGTGGAATGAGGCAGACTCAGCAGCCACTAGAGGCTGCCCCTCCTCCGCGGGCAGGCGGGGGGAGGGGGCCCGGGGCAGCTGCCGCACATCTGGGGCAAACCAGGAACAAGTGGCAGCGCAGCTGTTCCCAGGGCAGGGGGCCAGCCTGGCGGTCTCCTCGTGTGGGAGGGACAGCAGACGCAGCACCCCTGGCCGCCCCCTCCCCGCCGCTCTGAGCACCAGGCCGCAGCTGCGCGCCAGTGTCTGGGTGAAGAGAGGTGGCACCGCGTCCCCGTGACCCCGGGAAGTCCCTGGGGCTTGGAGCTCAGGACAGACATTCCGGGACAAGAGAGCGGCTCCGGGGCCAGCCATGTTGCTCTTCCCAGACCCCGGAGCTGGGCAGCTGAGCGCGCGATTGGCTGAAGCACACGCGTTGGTTCATGTGGGAGTTAAGGATGCACCACAAACTCTCAAACCAGACAGGGTCAACAGATGCAGGAGTCAAATCGTCTTCTGGGAGGACTGTTTTCCCTATTTTATATGTGAGGTGCCTAAGGTAACAGGATATTTGTATGGCAAATACTTTCCTTTGTGGTTGTGTACTTTGAAAAATTGTTTTCAAAATTAAATAATTCTTCCAGATGTAGTGTGAAAATTATATATGAATGGGGATTTCTTGAGACATTACATTTGCACTAGATTTTATAATAATGTTTTTGTGATAATCAGAGTTTTCTGATTTTTTATGTAATAGTAGCTGGGGGAATGAAGCACTATTACTTTAATTTTACTGAGGTTCTGCAACTGGCCCAGATGTGAAATCTGTCACATGTTATAGGTGCAATAAATGAAAACATGGCTGTGAGCTAACCTTGGACAATCACCCATTCAGCGAACCAGCTGCATCAGTTTACCACATTTGTAACCATCTTCAGTACATTTTACTTTAGAGTTTAGTTAATGGAAAATATTGTTCGGGATTCGTAACCTTGATTGGCTTGCCCCACTTTTGTTCCCCTGAAAAGGATGCACACATACAGATTATGTTCAGTATCAGCCCCTAAAGGCCCCTGCCAGATGAGGTCAGCAAAGCTGTGGACCATTTGCTGTTGCTCTCCTGTTTTGACTGGAAGATTTTTAATGAGACCTTTAAATGGGTCTGTGACACACGATGAGTTTTATGGTAAGAAACACAAGTTGTATGGACATATGTGCATTCCTATTAATAAGCATGCACATTTCTGTTAGCAGCCTTTAAAATGAAAGAGCTCTTGACTAGGAAGATGCCTCAGAACTGCCAGGCTCCTAGAGGTTTCTGAAGCACTAAACTTTGGGTGAGGCCTGGCTTGGGCACTTCCAAGCATTACAGGTAATTGTGAAGCATACTGATCTCATTCTGAACATACATGACAAAACATAAAACTTGGGATTTTTCACCTTATAAAATGCTGTTTAGACACTTTTTAAATCTTTGAACTTGCCAGGAAATTAACTGGGATAGGAATAATGGACTCACCATTAAGTGATGATTTGTCCAGCGATCCTCAGCCTTTTCACCCCCTAACCACATTGGAGCCCTATGGAATGTGCTTTGTCTCTCTGAACCCATAGCAGTGTCTTGTGCAGAGTTGAGTGTGAAGTGGATATGAATGCTTCTCCCAAGAACAGTATATGGTGAACTATATAGCATTGTCCGCATCCATGTAGACAGATGAACTCAGCTGAAAAACGTTTGATGACTTTTTTTTTAATCCCTTGGATACAATCATGGATTCCTTGTACAATGGTCTGTGAGTGAGACCCCTTTGTTCTCTCCTCTGTCCCAGTGGTTCCATGGGCAGATTATTTTGACAACATGTACCAGCTGTTCTGTGGTCAGTCAAATTGATTTGTCTGTGAACTTGTGAGCCAAAACTGTATTGTACCATTTCATTTTGTACCTAGCATAGAATAAACATTTATTATCAGAAGATTATTTTAAATCTGCATTTCAATAACAAATGTTGTCAATGACAATCAAATTTTGATTGAACAGTAGTTGTAGATGTACTAAATTTCTCAAATTACTGCTTTCAAGCTTAGATTTACTTGTAAAGATTCTATTTTGTGAGAATAAATGGTTTTCTTTTTGTAATGAAAGTTAATTAATGATAACTTTGTAATCTTACAGATGAGGGAATGAATACTTTCGTATGTGTTTGTCCAGAACTTTATATCAATTTTCTGTAATAGTTATGTATGATTACTATATGTAAGAATCTCATCAGACTTATGCAATTTGTATAATTATGTAAGGCTGTAAAATAACTTTAAAACTCAAAAAAGTTATAAATATTATTGATCTAGGTGATGACAATTTGGTGGTATGCTTTCTTCACTAAGGTAGATTTTACCTTGCTTTAAATTGTAAGGTCAAGACTGTTGGAAATGTGCACATAAATGTGATTTGTATGAGAATAGATTATTTGCAAATAAAAATTATTATGATGTTAAAAAACTTAAAATATTTTTGTGGGGCTGGTGTTGTGGCATAGTGGGTAAAGCTGCTGCTGCCTGTGACACAAACATCACATATGGACAATGACTCATGCCCCATCTACTATACTTCCAGTCCAGCTCCCTGCTACTGGCCTGAGAAAAGTAGTAGAAAGTGGCGCAGGTGTTTGTGTCTAAGCCACCTACCTGAGAGACCTGGATGAAGCTCCTGGCTCCTGGTTTCAACCTGGTCTAGTTCTGGCCATTGTGGCCATCTAGGGAGTTAACCAGGAATGGAAAATCTCCCTCTTTGTCTTTCCCCCCACTCTCTGCAACTATGACTTTCAAAATAAATTATATAGTCATTTTCATATCTAAAAATGCAAATATCAGAACTTTTCATAGAATTTTAATTGAATTGCTTAAAACATTGTTTATCACAATCAGTTTTACAAAGTCAATAACACTTCTCCTTAGTCTCTAATTTTTCCTTAATTCCCCAAAATGTCCTCATAAGATGTTTTTCCAGTTAACTCTGTCAGTAGAGTCTGGATATCTATTTAATGGTGAAAACTAGGAAGAAAGAAGTTTGCTAATTATTACAATGAAGAGCACTATTAGAACTCTAATGGGAGGTTAAAAGTCATTAATGAAATTCTGGCAGAATAATCTGATTTGGTTCCTCACACTTTTTTCAACTTTTTAAATTTATTTATTTAAAGATTTATTTATTCAAAAGTCAGAGTGACACAGAGAGAGGAGAGGCATAGAGAGAGAGAGAAAGGGAGAGAGATAGAGAGGTATTCCATCTGCTAGTTCACTCCCAAGTTGGCTGCAATGGCTGGAGCTGTGCCAATCCGAAGCCAGGAGCCAAGAGCTTCTCCTATGCAGGTGTAGGGGTGCAAGCACTTGGGCCATCCTCTACTGCTTTCTGGGTCCACAGCAGGGAGCTGAAACAGAAGTGGAGCAGCCAGGACTCAGACAAGCACCCTTATGTGATGCCAGCACTGTAGACAGCGGCTTTACTCACTATGCCATAGCGCCAGCCCATATTTATTTATTTTTAAGGTGAACAAATTTAGTGTATTTCAGGTATACAAATTTAGGAGCAGAGATATTTCCCACCCCACCGTCCTTCCCACACATGTACTCATCCTCCCTCCTTCTTCCTTTCTTGTTCTTTCTTATAACTTTTACAATGATCTACTTTCAGCTTATTTTATACTCATTAACTTCACACTAATGTAAAGAATTAAATAAATACTAGGAATAAAACACTGTTCCTCTACACTAGAGAGAAAGGGTGTAATCAATCAGCAAACCTCAAATGTCAGTTTTGCTCATATAAAAACATTATTTGTACTCTATAAGTTAGCACAGATCAGGGAAAATATATGGTATTTGTCTTTTGGGGATTGGCTTATTTCATTATGTATAATGATTTCTATTTGCATACATTTTGGTGAGAAAGATAGGATTTCATTCTCTTTTTCTAGCTGAGTAGTATCCCAGTGTATATATAACAGATTTTCTGTATTGAGTCAATGGATGATGGATATCTGGGTTAATTCGATATCTCAGCTATTGTGAATTAAGCACCAATAAACATGGGGGTGCAGATAACCATTTCATATGCTAATTTAATTTCATTTTGGTAAATTCCCAGGAGTGAAATTGCTTGGTCATATGGTAGATCTATTTTCAGATTTCTGAGGTATCTCTATACTGTCTTCTATAATGGCTGTACTATTTTACATTCCCACCAAATGGTGGATTATGGTACCATTTTTCTCACATCCTCACTAGTATTTATTTTTTGTTGATTTATGTATGAGAGCCATTCTGACTAGGGTGAGGTGAACTGTGGTTTTGATTTGCATGGCTAGTGATCCTGAGCATTTTTTCATGTATCTGTTGACCATTTAATTTTCTGCTTTTGAAAAACACCTGTTCAAGTCATTTGTCAATTTCTTAAGTGGATTGCTTGGTTTTTTTTTTTTGTTGTTGTTGTTGTTTTGTTTTATTGTTGCTGAGGATCTTGAGCCAATTGTAGACTAGATATTAATCCTTTATCCAGTTTCTTAGTTTGCAAATATTTTCTCCCATTCTGTCAGTTGCATCTTCACTTTCCTGAATGTTTCCTTTGCAGTACAGAAATTTCTTTTTAACATTTATTACTTTATTTGAAAATCAAAGTTATGCAAAGAGAGAAAGAGAGGCAGAGAGAGAGAGAGATCTCCCATTGCTGGTTCACTCCCCAATTGGTCACAATGGCCGGAGTTGTGTCGATCCAAAGTCAGGAGCCAGGATTTTCTTCCAGTTTTCCCACAAGGATACAAGGGACCCATGATCTTGGGCTATCTTCTACTGCTTTTCCAGGTCACAATGTAGAGTTGGATTAGAAGTGGAGCAGCTAGGACTCAAATTGGCACTGATATGGGATGCTTTACCTGCTACACCACAGTGCTGGCCCCCAGAAACTTCTTAATGTAACATAATCCCATTTGTCTATTATTGTTTTGACTGCCTTTGCTTTTTGAGTGGTTCCCAAGGAGTCGTTGCCTATGCCAATGTCTTGTAGCATTTCCCTAAATGTTCTCCTCCATTAATTTGATGGTATCCAACTTTTCCCCATTCGATATAATGCTGGCTGTGGATTTGTCATCTATTGCCCAGATGGTATTGAGGAATATTCCTTCTATACCCAATTTGCTTAAGGCACAATATTAATGGGGGACTTTGACACCCACTTTCAGCAATGGATAGCTTAACTAGACAAAGTGATGTCTATACAGAACACTTCATCTAAGAGTTGAAGAATACACATTCTTTTCATCAGTGCATGTAACTTTCTCTAGATAGACCACATGCTAGGCCATAAAGCAAGTCTCAGCAAATTTAAAAAAAAATGAAATCATATCATGTATGTTATCTAACCACAATGGAACAAAACAGGAAATTAACAACTTGAGAATCTCTAGAAACTTTCAAACATATGGAGGCTAGACAACATACTCCTGAATGAACAGTGGGTCATAGTAGAAATCAAAAGAGGAACCAAAAAATTCCTAGAAAAAGTGAATATGACAATATTACATATCAAAACTTATAGGATACATCAAAAGTCATGTTAAAAGGGAGCTTACACACTTTATGAAGCAGGGTGCTGTGGAGGGATACCCTTGAAGTGTTTCCATGTGATATTTTCAGTTCTTTCATGGAAGCTTGATGTAAAAGCCTATTTGTGCACTTTCTGTTTCCTCCTCACCCTGTGATCTTTCTTCCATATAGGCTTAGCCATTAGTATCAGACCGTTACCAGAGGGGTCTGTGTTATGTCATTTGGACTTTGGGTATCCAAAAATGAGTTAAATCTTTTCTTTTCATAAAGTAGCTGCCTTATGTATTTCATTGTAATGAAAGTATGCTGCATTTATATTTTTGAAAGATTGATACATCCCTGTATTCCTTTTCCAATATTTTATTCTCAAGAAAAGTGAGATGGAGCAATTAGCTCTGAGAGTCAACTTCCCAAATTTTCACCAGGACCTACTGTCACTCAGTGCAACTTTATTGCCATTTCATGGACACATTTATTGATTCTTATAAATTAAACTGATAACATTTTCTTTCTAATAATTTCCTGTTTAATTCACAAAATGTAGGTATACAATTTTATAAGATTTTATCTGTTATTTTTAGGTTTTCTTGCAAATCTGATGATGTCCATGCGAAATCTCCTCTCTTATATAAAGATATCCTCTAAAATCTCATCAGAATAGGAACACTGAGTAAAGTGTAATTGGATTCATTATAAGAATAAACTCTTAATATGAATATATGGGATGATAATCATTCAAAGTTAACTTTGTCACTGATTTTATAAATGGGGCATCAAACACATATATACTTTGGTTGCTCAAAATGTTGCTGAAGAGAAGGTTCTACACAATATAACAGGAATTTGACAAGATGTGAATAAAGAGAAATTAAGGGGCAGCCCTATTCACTCTCAAGTCAAAAAGAAAATCTACTTTTTAAGTTGTTCAAGACATTTCTATTTCATAAAGAGTTAGAAATTAGACCTTGACTATATCATTTGGATAATTCATATCAATGATACCACTTCTATGGGCCTTAATTCCATCATGTAAAAATAAATTATACTTAAAGTTTCTACCTTTATATCTTCAGTTGTTTTCTACTTGCTTGTTGTCCTATGCTCAGCAAGACATTGCCACTCTACCTTGGATACAAAAAAGTTATCTTTAAGGCTAATATTTGTTATTATGCAAAATATTGTGAAAAGTTATTAAATAATATTTAAGATGAATAGAGCCAAGTAAAGAGTACTGATAAGTAGAAAACTAAGTTGAAAATAGAAAAGTGGAAAGAAAGTGTTGAAAGCATCTCTTGGTAGAAAAAACTCTTGAAAATGTATTAATATGTGGCAAATATTTTTGTTCACAATAGTGAGTCTGCATATTTGATACATGTGGAACAACTCAACACAGAAGACCTTCAAATTCTGCCCTCAAGTATGCCATATAATTAACCACCTTGGTATATTTTAAGGAAATAGTGAAAGAAAATTCTACCAGGTTCCATTGAAGGTTACACAAGAAACGAAAAGCAGCCATTATGTGTGTTCATGGAGAATTCATGGATAATTTACCCCATGTGACTTTGACCAGGTAACTATGCCCAAAGTTATCTTTATATAAGATGAAGCAATAGTAGTCACTGATACTCTGAAAATTCCAGGAGACAGCACACAATAAGAGTCAATACCAGCATTCTATATTTTGTATATAATTTACAGTTTGTGCATTTCAAGCATTGATGAATCCACTAACCAAATTACAAATTTAAATGTTACTATACTTTGGAAACCTTTTCCTACCTCTCTGTTATAATTCTTCCCCAGTGAAAGTCACTCTCTGATTTTATCATAATCATTCTTTAAGTGGATTGTTCTCTCCTGCACAGGGAGGTAGCCTGTCAGGTTTCCTCCACCCAACTATCAACATTCTTTATGTGATATTGTTTAATATTTTCTGCTTTTGCATTTTGTTTATGAAAAAAATCACATGGTGCTATATCCAAGTTGCTTCTGTAATATACTTTTTAGGGTTCATCAGAGTAGACATGTCTTGTTGATCCACTTTCACTGTGCATAGTCTTTACTACATGAATATGCACTGATTAGTTTGTTCACTCTAATAATGGTGACATTTGAGCTATTTCCATGGTTTTTTGATATCATAAAAACACTGTTATGCATATCCTTGTACATGACTTCTCTGTACCTAACCCTGATTATTGCTAGCTTTCTAACTAGACATAGAATTGCTGTGATTCATGTAAAGCATCTGTTCACTAACTTATCTCAACCTCTTCTTTGATTTTGACCCCACTTATCTCATTGACTTCAGTATCAACTCTGGATATCCCAGAGAACCATCACTAGATTGATTAGCCCTCATTATCATTTCCCATCCCAAATACACACACACACACACACATTGAAATAAAAGGTACAATAATATTGGAGACCATAGTTTAAAGCTGAATGTGTGAGGGTGAAGAAATCTCACTATAATGCCTAGTACCTCAAAGTAACACACCCCAGTGAAAAATGGTGTCTTCTAACTCTAGTTTTGTATGACCCCAGTGTTCTCTCTACCTGACATATTTCATTTTCAGTTACTAATCCAAAAATGTTTTCTACCCTTGGGAATTCTTTTTCTCAACTGTATCTATCTGGATTGTGGGCATAAAATAAAAGACAATAATTTCTCAAATGGCAAAATTTTGGATAAGCTCTTTTCATTGAGCTTAACATCAGTATGCATAATTCTTGATGATATACACCCTTTTTAGCTCATAAAATCCAGCGAACTCTCAGTACTTAAGCCACCATCAACATTTATTTGACTCATTTATGGTAAAGATTACATGGATTGTGCCTGAATTCCTGTTTTATTTTAATTATATTGATAAATGCACTCAGGCTTTTAAATATAATACAGAAATGTACTGGGAAAATTACAGCAATTTTACTCCATACAAAGGTAAACAAATCATGTCAAACAATGCTTCCAGCTTTGATTCTATGGGCACATTAGATATTCTATTATAAAGCTATTTGTTTTGGGAAGCATAGAATGTTAGAAATGGAGAAACAGAAAGATACAGAAGGAGAGAGAGGAGGAGAGGGAAGAAGGGAAGGAGGAGAGAGAGAGAGAGAGAGAGAGAGAGAGAGAGAGAGAGAGAGAGAGAGAGAGAGAGAGAACTTTTCAGTTTCATTCCTCAAATGCCTTCAAGAGCTGGAGCTGGAGCTGAGCCAGGCCAAAGCCAAGAAGAAGCAACTTCATCCAGGTCTCCTATGTAGATTGAAGCAACCCATGTACTTGGGCCAATATTTGCTTCTCACAATAAGTTATCAGGAATGTGGATTGATGTGTGCATTCCAAGTGTCAGCTTAACCTACTGTGCTATAACACTCACCTTAAGATAACAATTATTTTTCAGATAAAAATAAGTAATAAAGAACAAAGTGACCCAGGCATTACTAGCAGGAATTATACATGCACAATTAACAGGAAAGTGTTGCTATGCACCAAGACATATGTTTTTTGGGAAAAAGAAAATCACAAAAGTGAATTCATGAACAAGTAAACATAACTGCTATTTTTACTTAGATTAATCATAATTAATAGTATCTTTTAATAGAACAGATAGGAATAGCAAAAATCAATTTAGACTCTAAAAAATAGTATTTCTATAGTCTATAGGATGTCTATATTACTTGATAAATCTTTCTCAAAGTTATACTCCTAAAGTAATGCTAGGATTTTGTTGAAGCTAAGGGAGTACAGACACTGGGAAGCCTTTTCCTTAATATCAGAGGGACTTCATGCCTCATTTGTGGGAGACAAAAGTACCATAAAGGATAACCTGGGTAGATGATAAGGGGGTTCATTGATGACAATTTTACTTACTAACAAAATAAAAAGACATATTGCTTCTATTCAGTTAATAATAAACCTGACTGCGTATAATGGAAAACTGAACCCATGGGCTTATCTAAATCATTTGTATTTTCCTATGTCATAAGCTCCCTAAATTACTTGATATGGGGCTAATATGGTAATCTGAGAGTGCAAAAGTGACAAGATGCTGACAATGTGACTTATGTTCCCTGTATTGTTAGCTCATGGCTACACAATAGCTCTGTATGCCGAATACTCTGTGTTTCAGGAAAGAATAGGAAAATGATTTTGTAGCAAAAGCTTCCTCCATTATAATGAGTATTCCAAGGAAATTATCTCAATGACTTCCATTTTCACCTTATTTTTTCAAGAGAATATACCACAACAGATATTTTTGTTCATATACTGTGAACTACCAAAATAAACAAGATGTGTTGACACCATGTAAGTCATGTTGATACACAAGAAACAAATATAATACAATAATCATCATTGTTAACCCTGTGTGCTGTATTCAAAATGAAAAAAAGAAAAATGAATTAAAAATAAATATCAACTGTTAACACATTTGAAGATATTACAGGGGAAATTAACATAAAGTCATAGGGCTAAAAATCTGATTGTGAAAGGAAAACAAATGTTTTTGAAAACAGACAAACTGAAACAAAGCAAAAAGATCAAACAGATATTGAAAATAAAAACCATTACCCTATAATGTGCATAGTTCTAGGCAAAAATAATTTTCCCATATACAGAGGTGGTGAATTTGGCAGGCTGACAAAGGAATATAGTGTGATGGGGTTGATAAGATGCTCTATTTAATATTCTAATGATTGAATCATTTTTACTTATTTTTGTAAGATGTTAATGTAGTGAAAAATATCTGCCTTGCTGTTCAATTATGTAAGTATTCAGCTTTAAAGGCAGTGCATGACATCACTTCAGTCTCCCTCTTTCAGAGATATTCCACCCATTCAATCTGTAATTTATTGCCTTTTTCAGAACCAACAAAAGAAGAATAAAGTTACTGGTCTGAATTTTGTTATGGTGTCCAACTGATAAATCTTGCATATAATATTATAAAAGTGCTTTTGTAACTTTGTAAAATCACATGCTGTTACATTTTATATACCATACTTATTGTTTGAAGCATACATTTCCTCTTTTGCTGATTTTATCTTTCTACTTTTCCTTATGATGAGGGAGAGGTCCCTGCCTGGTCCCTTCCCAGATTGGCAGGAAGAAAAATGGCATCATGGCAGTAGGGATTGTAGTAACTGTGGATATGGAGGGAAACACAGGTCTAACATTAGCTGTGAGGAAACAGCATGGAACACATTGTATGACAAATGTTCATGTTTCTGTGTCTACACCATGTGGTCCATGGTGTCCTTCCCTGCTGGCCACCTGTACCAGCTCTTGTTGTGGGGTGGGAGAGGGACCTGCAGGGACTCCAAGACAGAATGGGCAGCAAGAGGCAGGGTCTGATGGAGACCTTCGGACAGCTGGGGTGGGTCATACACATAAATATGAGGAAATTCTGGGAGAGGGAGTTCCCTCAGGGCTTTGCCCCAACATTCCCTGAATACTCAACAAGACTGCTCCTCACCACTGAGCATCTGAGTCTGAGGAGAGAGAGGGTTGCTGGCTGGGTCTCTCAGAGGTTCTGGCACTTGACACTGTTTCATGTCAAAAAATAATTTACTAAAAAGCAGCTTGCCACACCCATGGTGAACAAAGCCTCGTGGTGGAAAGGGGGTGTCCGGCCAGCTGGGATGGTTAATACCTGTTCCCTCTCCTCCCAGCCCACCTAGTTGCAGCTGTCAGACCCAAAAGGCCTGTGACAGCAGCTGTCAGATGAGCATCAGGTAGTAGAGAGCAGGGTGGAAGGTTGGTGATGAGGGAATCTCCTGATGTGATTTTATGTAAAGGATGACAGTGGCATGTGCTGAGTTCCAGAACATGGGCAGCAACAGCAATATGGTATAAAGAGTTCCAAGTTCCCAAAGCAGAGACATGGCTGGATGTCTGGGCTCCTCCAGTTAAACATGGACAGCTGCTGTGCAGCAGGCAGGTCAGGGCCTTCATCTGGTTTACAGGGCTGTCAGTCTGTTGAGGGCAGAGGCACTTGGCTCCATAGTGCATTGTGTCAGTCATGATGGACATAAGTTGGCCATGTAGATGGCAGGACTGCTCATAGTAAATTGGTTAGTGATTGCATAGTGGGTACTGGACCCGCCACCACCACTGTTTGAGGAGACTAGAACAATCACTGTGGTCCTTATTCAGCCTGTCCAAAAGCCTGTCACTGACAATCCCTGCATTGGCAAAAAGAATCAGGTCCTTGTGGCCTATGAATGGAGCTGCCACCAGTGGCACCAGTCAGGGAGTGCGTAGAGCACACATCACAGGAATGGCCATCCCATTGTTGAGGTTGCAGGTGCTGTCCAAGTTCCATATGGCCTCATACGGGGTTCATAATGGGAACCAGTAGTGTAAGGCCTCTATGCCTGTGTATCAGAAAAATGGGTTTTTCAAATCCAGGAAGTTCAGGGATTTGGAGCCCATCTTGTCCACCTGACCACAATACTGATGTCTGTATTTGGGGTCCTGTTGGCAATAAACAGATATGTTGCTGAAAGCATATCTCCAGCCTTGGCAAACAGTGATCACTGGTGCAGGCACAAGAAATGGTAGCAGTGTGTTAGGGGACTGCTCACAGCCATCAGAGCTGCATGGTGATTATGGAGCCAGTAAAAGCAGCATCAAACGAGAAGGTCAGATCTCTGCATGAAGTATGTGGACTTGTATGTGTTCTCCCTGTGAGAATCTCTCTTTGGCTTCTTTTTTTAAGATTACTTTACTTATTTGAAAGGCAATGTTGAGAGAGAGAGAGAGAGAGAGAGAGAGAGAGAGAGAGAGAGAGAGAGAGAGAAGAGAGAGAGAGAGAGAGAGAGAGAGAGGGAGAGAGAGAGAAGAGAGAGAGAGAGAACATCTTCTATCCATTGCTTCACTCCCCAAATGAACTCAATGCTTGGAGCTAGGCGTATCTGAAGCCCGGAGCCAGGAGCTTTTTCCATGTCTCCCATATGGGTGCAGGAGTCCAAGCATCTAGACCACTATCTTTGGCTTTCCTAGGCAATTTGCAGGGAGCTGGATCAGAAGTGGAGCAACCAGGACTCCAACCGGCACTCATATGGGATGCAGGCACTGCAGGCAGTGGCTTTACTCACTACGCCAAGGCACTGGCCTATCTCTGGATTTTAAGAGATGCCTCTGCCAGCATCTAACTTCCTGCCACAGCCCCTGCAACCCACCCCAGCCACTGACTGACATCCCACTGCACATGCCACCACCCCTGCTGCCATCTTAAATTCCAGCATAGGCCTCGTGGCCACATGAGTAATGAAGCAGCTTGGATGTTCTGTATTTATTGAATGATGCCCTAATAAAATTAGGAAATTGCAGGTAATCACTTTGATATAGATCTCAGAAACTGCAGTACACTTGGGTTAGACAGATACAAACTGCATTTCTAGGGGAGACAGTTGTGTCAGAGAGGGCCTTCATGGTGGACCTCAATAATTTATATTCTCCACAATATCTAAGAGTTTCTGATTCCTGTATCATTACTAATATGTCATGCTGTGGTATTTGGTATCCCAGTTTACTTTTTTCTCCTTTTTCATCCTTCTATTGTTTCTATTATCCAAATATTCTATAGTAAGAAGGTACTGCTTTTATTTTCATGAAACATATATCAATATGTTTATAATGTGAATATGAATTTTTGTTTTAATTTTTATTAATATAATGGGAGCAGATCTTACCCATTCCATAGGTACAGTTCCAAAAAGACAACCACACTTCCCCTTACTCCCCTGCTCCCTCAACCCTCTCCCATCCTCTCCCAACCCCTCCTACCCACCCTGCCCCCTTCATCAATTCTTGCAAATACATAATTTTAATCCAGTCTATATTAAAAGACATAATTTGCCAGTAATTAATTATAATATCCAACAAGTAAATTATTATTAATTATACTATCCAACAAGCAATATAAACACTAGCTAAAATGACAATCTCAGTTTTCTTTTACATATGTTTATTTTCTTGTGGGTAAAATTAGACCTGCTTCCATTAAGATATATTTATATTTATTTACTTTGATTTGTTTTCTATATTCTTCCTTGACTTTTCTATTTGATAATTCGGTAGTAACTTTCTGTTTAAATGTCTGTGTCTTCAAATTATTGTCTAAATCTAGAAAGAATTGTCACCTCTCATTGTGTTTTATTTTTAGAAATTCTTCATGCTAATTTTCCCCATGAACTTTAAAATCACCTTATAGAAAATACACACCACAGATGACAATCACCCTCTTCTCATGAGTGATTGAGCATGCAAAAAGCAGGAAAGATTAATTCACTAAATGTCCCTCAGTGTCCTAATCATCTCCATTTTGCTTTAAAATCATCAGAAGCAATTCCAGCATTACGAGCCAACTCCTTCAGAGCAGCTCTGTACCCTTTGCTTTCAATGATTTCCCACCTGGCAGATGCTGTGGCCTATTTTCACCTTGCAGCCCTACACGGTCACACAAACCAGTTCCTTACTGTCAACACCCTTCTATGCCGCCCCACACACACACACACACAGTGGCTCTATCCTTCTGTTCCTCTCTTCCTTCAAACTTTTCCGTTTCCCTTTTTTTTTTTAAATTTTTGTCTGGCATTAATATTTTACCTTTTGCTTACATAGATTTTCTGCTGCTGCTTCATTTTATTCTAAGCATTTATATCTTTCTTTCCATCATAGTTTCTCATTATTGTTTCTACTTATGAAGAGTAGTGTTTGAAAAATATTTATATTCAGCCAGCAAAATTGTCTTTTTGTGCTATTTGTTTATAGTTCTTTTAGAATTTCAAGTATATCAGCATAGTATCTAAAACTTATATAATTTTGTCTCATTTTTCACTGTTACATAACTTTCTATTTGTCATATTACCTACCACCTTCAATACAATATAACCATGTTTTCTCTTGATATTAAAAGGATACTTTCCAGGGGCCAATTCCTACAATGCCAGCATCCCACATGGGTGCCAGTTAGTGAGCCAGCTGATCCATTTCTGATCCACCTTCCTGCCAGTGGCCTGGGAAAATCAGCAGGATATAGCCTAAGTAACTTGATCCCCGCTACCCACATGAGAATGTAAAGAAGCTCCTGGCTCCTGATTTTGGCCTTGCACAGCACTGGTGGTTGTGGCCACCTGGGTAGTGACCAGCACATGGAAGATGCTTCTCTCTGTGTCTTCCTCTCTCTCCTTCTCTCCCTGTAACTGACTTCTAAATAAATAAATGAATCTTTTTAAAAGGGCAGTTTCCATAGAGTTTTTTATTCACATATTCATTTTTCATTTGAGAAGCAAGAATCTTGCATTCACTGGATCACTGACAATGATGGGCCAGGACAGAGCCAAGAGTCAGGGAATTGATCTGGGTCTCTGAGTTGGCAGGGACATGAGTGCCAGAGTCATCTGCTGCTTCCCATGTTGTGCATTAGC
Organism: Lepus europaeus; assembly: GCF_033115175.1. Classification (NCBI taxonomy): domain Eukaryota; kingdom Metazoa; phylum Chordata; class Mammalia; order Lagomorpha; family Leporidae; genus Lepus; species Lepus europaeus. The sequence continues at coordinate 13,158,328 of NC_084851.1, forward strand.
AGAAAGCTGGACTGAGATGCAGAACCGTGACTCAAAGCCGTGCACTCTGATATGGGCTGCAGAGTTCCCAAAGCAGTTCCCCACTGTACCCTGAAAGGAATAATTTCAAATTTTTCATGTGATATAAAGTAACAATTTTCATCATGTTTTGTCTTCATTTTTCTATCTTTCCCAAATCATCACTGTGCCTGAAAATGTCGTTGATCTATAAGGGGTTTGAAAATATGTTTCAAGGGTGGTTGTTTTGAAGTAGCTGTTTAAGCCTCCACAGCAGAGACTGAAATCCCATATCAGAGGGCCTGCTGTAAGTCCCAGTAATTGTGGCCTTCTGATCCAGCTTCCCTCTAATGTCCCAAGGAAGCAGAAGGTGATAGCATGTATGTTTAGGTTCCTACCACCTCCCTGGGAAACTGGGATGGAGTTCTTGGCTCCTGGCTTTGCTCTGGTTTAATCCTAACTGTTGTGGGAATTTGGAGTGAGAAATTCATTCTCTCTCTCTCAAATAATTAAAACATTTGGAAATGCAAAGACTATAAAACACTTACAGAAATTTCACATAGAAACAAAAGCCATAGGATTTTGACATAGAAAAAATATAAAATAATACATTTATCTGATTTTGTCCCTTTGCAATATTCTCTCCTTCAGGTGAGTAACTATGTTAGTTAAAAATAAAAAGGCTTTAAACGTTGTTGTAAAATGTAAGTGCATTGGAGGAAAGGATGGGTAGAAAGTAGAGACCTGCAGAAACATGGGGTCTTGTGTAGCAGGGCCTTGTCTAGACAGAGAGCAGTGCATACCTGGTCACATGGAATACCTGCCCCAGATCTTCACCTGTGCCCTGGGGAGGCCTCAAGAAGCCCACCTCTGGAAATTTTTATTATTCAGTGGGTTGAGGAGGCTGGCCCTGGCCCTCCTGTACATAGAGTGCACCATTGTGTCAGAGCTGGTTCTATGAAGTCACTGTTGTCTAGCACCCCTCCTTAGAGGCCACTGATTTTTAGATAACTCACTATTGACTTGGAGTTTGTTTTTCTGGTTAGGAGGCTCATTCAGCACAAGTGGATAAATTCAGGGTCCAGGTGAGTGGGACCTGCTCTCTTTGTCTCCTTCTGAGTTGGGGACATTCACACTGAGGTGGGTGGCCCTGATTTCTCCTGGCTGCTGCAGAAAGTGATTTTGGTTGTGCCCTTAGTGGTGTCCAATATATGCTGAGTGTGTATACAGTTGTTTCTCTCCCTGTAAGGTGGGAGCAGATTTCCCCTTGATATGATCTGTGGCGGGATATAATGTCTATGGTGAAATTATTCAGGTTTCCCAAGCCTGGTGTGTTTTCTTGGTGTAGTGTGAAGGAATCATTACAATATAAGATGGAGGTGTCTTCTAACTTGATGCAAGAATCCAACACATCTTTATGTTGGTTTACCTTGTGGATGTGCAGGTGTGTGACTGTGTTATGTTCCTATTTGTCCTGAAATCTTCAGTAAGTTCTTGGTAATTGTAAAACCTGCTGCAAGGTGAACTACAATTATTTAGGTGACTGGGAGAGCTTTGAAACTTCCTATCTGAGACAAGCTGTGGTTATCCTGAAAATGATCTAGGAAACTGAGGGATGACCATATACCCATGGGAGAAACTGAGCAGTAATGTGGCAGTGCCTTAGGATTTTGTGTCCCAAGTCAGTGTTGTAAAGGGGAAAAAACAGGAATCAGAAGGTCTCCTGGGAAACTCACATACATCAACAGTGGCTAAATACCAGTAATTATGTTGGACGATATTAACAAGTAGTGGTTCAAAGATAGTTAAAAAGAAGAAGAAAGCAATAGCTTAGCAGCTATTAGGCCATATACACATAATTCTTGTGTACATAGACAAGAGTGTTAAGTTTCCCACTAACCCAACCCAACCTCAGGCTTGTCACAGGAGGCAATGAGCTGGTAGACCAAGGGACATCAGGATAAACAGGTAATTCCTTCCCTCACCATCACTATTCAAAACAAGAAGGCACTTGTTCTGCCTAGCTACTTCTTTAGAGGAACATTTCATTCTATGAGCTGGTGCTGCACATGCTGTCCTTGTAATGGAGATAGTAAGTTACATTTAGAAAAGATCCAATAAGGAGGGAAGATTGTTCTAAGTGTCTTGCAGACTGAACAATTTGTTAAAGTGAAATGCCTATTAACAGAAAAAAAGCCTCATATACCACAACAAGATAGTATGGCAGAATCTGGAAATGCAATGTGAAGGTTGTCCTAACCTGACTTGACGTCCATTAATGGAATTATTAAGTAAATTTTTGTTAAAAATGATAAATTCAGAAAATTTGAAGCAGTGCAGGACACCAGAGTGGTGTAAAATGGACTGAACCAAGGCAACTGAGACATGTGGTCTCACTGATACAGTTGATAGTGAAAGTTACAGGGAACCCACATATATGAACTGATGAGAAGGGAGGAAGGAAAACAAGCTACATTATATTTTATTGAATTGAGAAATTGAACTCAAAACCACATATTCATAATTATTAAATCCGTTTATCCAACAAACTGAAAAATCTAGAAGAAATGGATGTATTTCAGGACACATAGAGTCTACCATATTGTAGTCATGAAGACAAAATCCTAAACAGAACAATAATCAAGATAGCAATGAAATCAGTAATAAGGATCCTCACAGCAAAGAAAAGCCCAGGACTAGATGGCTTCGCTGCTGAACTCCACCAGTCCTTTTTTTAAAATTTTTATTTATTTATTTTGTTGACAGGCAGAGTTAGACAGTGAGAGAGAGAGAGAGAGAGACGGAGAGAAAGATCTTCCTTTTTCCATTGGTTTACCCACCAAGTGGTCACTATGGCTGGTGCATTGTGGCTGGCACGCTGCGCTGATCCAAAGCCAGGAGCCAGGTGCTTCCTCCTGGTCTCCCATGTGGGTTCAGGGCCCAAGGACCTGGGCCATCCTCCACTGCACTCCCGGACCACAGCAGAGAGCTGGACTGGAAGAGGGGCAACCGGGACAGGACCAGCACCCCAAGCAGGACTAGAACTCGTGGTGCCAGCACCGCAGGTGGAGGATTAGCCTAGTGAGCCGTGGCACTGGCTCACCAGTCCTTTAAAGAAGAACAAATTCTAATTATTCTCCAAGTATTTAAAATAATCGAAAAGGGTTATTTCCTCCCAAACTCCTTCTATGAGGCCAGTATCACCTTAATTCCATAACTGAAAAAATATAGAAAGAAAACTATAGACCGATGTCCCTTATGAACATAGACACAAAAACTCTCAACAAAATACTAGCTAATCGAATCCTACAACACATCAGAAAGATCATTCACCAGGACCATATGGAAGTTATCCCTGGTATGTAGGGATGGTGCAACATAAGCAAATTAGTAAATGTGACACAGCATATCAACAAATTGAAGTGTAAAAGCCATATTATTATCTCACAAGATGCAGATAAAGCATTTGATAAATACAACATCCTTTCATGATATAAATATTAAGCAAATTGGGTGTATAAGAAACATTCCTCAGTGCAATCAAGACAATAGATAACAAACACACAACCAGTATCATATTCAATGAACGAAAGTTAGAAGCATTTGCACTGAGATCTGCAACTAGATAAAGATGCCTGCCCACTTTCACCATTGCTATTCAATATATCCTGGAAGTTGTCTGCAGAACCATTAGGCAAGAAAAATAAATCCACAGCTTAAATATTTTAATGGAAGAAAACTTTGTGAATTTTTTGTCAAGATGAAATTCTCTGGAGATATAGAGTTGAAATATTCAAATAAGACAGAATACACATAGCTGATAAATTTACTATGATGATGACAATTCATATACACAGTTAAAGCATACAAAGAGGTGTGTCATAGGTTTGGTCACTTAACAAATACAGTCAGGGCTGGCTCTGTGACATAGCAGGTAAAGCTACCACCTCCAGTGCTGGCATCCCATATGGGCCCTGTTACAAGTCCTGGTTGCTCCACTTCTGATCCAGCTCTCTTATGGCCTGGGAAACCAGTTGAAGATGGTGAAAGTCCTTAGGCCTCTGCACCCATGTGGGAGACCCAGAAGAAGCTCATGGCTCCTGGCTTTGGATTGAAGCAATTCCAACTGTTATGGCCAGTTGGGGAGTGAACCAATGGATGGAAGGCTTTTCTTTCTCTTTCTCCATCTCTCCTTTTCTCTGTGTGTAACTTCGACTTTCAAATAAATAAATCTTAAAAAATACAGTCTTTTCTTCCTTATTCATGGAGAACAGATATACCAGATTTTAAAACACTAAAGCTATATATAAAAGTCTGAATTGCAAAATAAACACTTTAGCATCTATGATGGACTTAGGTGCTCATGTTCCCCTGTAGTAAAATTCAAAATGATCATTTTATCTATAATATACACAGTAACATAATCAAGGAAATTGAATTTTTATTGTCTGCAGATTTTTATTTGAAAATGATTCTCATGTCTTATTAGTCTTTGGTAGTAAGGCAAGATGGCAGGAATTGTTCCTTAGTGTTTGTCCTCTGTGCCCTCATTCATCACCCTTGAAAAGACTTCCTGAAGTCTTCTCTTAATAACAGAAGTAGCTTAGGAGCCTTCAGCCTTCTTTTCTGTGATTCTGAAATTATATTTCCACTTGGCACTTACCAGCATACTTCCCTGCAATGGAGAGTTGTGAAACATCATATTTCACTATTAAATTAGAAGTTTCTTATTTTAAAGACTTCCTCATATTTATTATTACTCCCAAATGTGTTAGTATAATGACCTATATTTATTATAATAAATTACTCAAAAACATTTGATCAGTGTGCAAATTCTGCTACAAAAAACAGTTTGTATTAACATTCAAAAACTTTAAATTTTATTTTCTTACATTCCTTGATTTTAAATGCATTTTCTTCATTTCCTTTTGAAAAAATATTTTTCATTAGATGGCAGCACTTGGGATGTTGGTCTTTAAAACCAAGAAGGGATATATTCTATATTCTTTGTTTTATTTTCTATTAACCTTCAAGTATCCAATTAAGAAAATATCTTTAGTGGATAAATAAATGTTTCATAAAGGTCATTTAGATTTTACAAATACCCTCTATCTCCTATATCATTAACAAAAGGTTGATTTGAATTGACAAAAGGAAAAAAAGATACAAATTATGGACTATTGAACATCTACTACAAGTACATTGAATGCAAAACACTAAATGTTTTGTACTTGTCATCAATACATACTTGTTTTCTTATTCAATAATACTTGACATAGATTCAGAGAATGATATAGGTCATGGGTAAGAATTAATATATTTATCTGTTAAAGTCACATTTACTATAACCCACCAAAATATACCAACAGATTGATAAAAACATTTTCCGTACACAGTTAGGTTTAGTTTGCAGTTAAATATAATGAAAAGATATTTTTATATGCATTGGCAAAAATCATATATGCTGGGGCTGCCATTGTGGCAAAATGAGTTAAGCTATTGCCAACAGTGCCAGAATCCCATATGAGCACCAATTCTAGTCCAGGCTGCTCCAGTTCCAATCCAGCTCCCTACTAATGTGCTTGGGAAAACAACAGAAGATAGCCCAAGTCCTTAGACCCCTGTATCCAGGTGAAAGACCCAGATGAAGCTCCTGGCTCCTGGCTTCAGCCTGGCCTAGCACTGGCCAAGTCAATCATTTGGGGAGAGAACTGATTTAATAAAATTTAAAGTCTATATTGCAGTGCTTTCAGGTCCTTCAGAATTAGTGAATCAATAGACTCCTTCATCTGGAGAAATGTGGTTTATGGCCTTGTTCTGATTTTAGTATTTAGTGCCAGGTATCCATCACCTGGGGTAGGATTTACTTTGGTAAATAGAACTTACTACTTATTCTCAAAAGAATGTTCTTGTCAGAATAATGCTTCTTTAATGGAACAAGGAATTTAGTTACCAAATACCAAGAATGTTTCTGAATATTCTGTTATCTTTCCCATCATTTTAGATTAGCTAGACATGTGAGAAAATATCTACTTTTTGAGCAATAAAATTGAAATAACGAAAGCTCTGGCTTCCTGTAGGTAACATCTAGTATTGATAACCAAATTTTTCTTGTTCTTTCTTTTTTATTATTTATTATTTAAGGCTGGAGTGCATTACTCTTGTGATACTTGACACATTCTAGGGTGTCATTGCTTGAAAATCACCATATGTATTTTTGATTCCTGCCCAATAGGTACCTTGGCTACATACAAGTTTTGCAATTATTGTTTGAAAAACTTTGTCTTTTTCTCTCTTTTGATTGTATCTATGTTTTCAGAATCAATATTCTTAAATAGTAATATTTGAGATGAAAGAGAGTCAGAAGATATCAACATGTTAACTACATGCTTCTCACCCAAGTACTTGCCACTAGAAGAATTTTTATTTGCTTACTTTTTAGTAATTAACACTTTATTTTCCTAAAGCTGAAAAAAAAATCTATGTTTCTCATATGTAAACTTTCAAAACTATAGTAAGCATTTTTCATGAAAGTCCAAATGAGAGGAGCAAGGGAGAAAGAGATGAAAGAAAGGCAGATGGCGACCACTAGGAAGAGACTGGGAGCAGATATTCATTTCTGTCTGCTCTCTCAATGGCTTATAGATCATATTTATAAAGGAAATAAGTATATCATAACTATAAGGGAAATAAGTAGACTGTGTGGATGGGAAGTGACACTGGAAGACAGGAGACTTGACTACAAAATACAAAGTCATAAGTCCCAAACAGAAGGGAAGTCCCTAAATGTGCCCCAACAATGAGAGCAATGGGGGAGGAGGGAATAGCAGAGCATAGAACACACAAAGGGACAGGAGTGCTTCTTTATTTCATAAGACAACTTTCCTAACCTTTCCTTTTATTAAGAACCTTTTATTAAAAACATTTCCTAAAATAGTGTCTTTTCCTTTTTCTGGGTGATACATGACTATAGGCTGGTCTTGAGCATTATGGGGAGGGAAAATCAGCTAGAAGACTCCCAGGGAATCTCATCTCTGACCCCTGAGATCTAAAGGGAGACAGATGCTCAACATCCCCCAAATGGGTGAAGCCAACTCTTCACATCTTAGTTCCTTGGCCCAAACAACTTGGAAATCCCAAATCTGCCAAAATTAATTACAACTCCCATATAAATTACAACTCCCAGAAGTCCTGGGGTCAGCAAAAGGAGGAATGGATGTTATCAGTCATCAAAGATTTATGGAAGGGCACCCATCCCCCACAAGCTCTTCTATTTTACCTGAATTTAGGCCACTGGTAAAATAGGTGTGGGAGGAAACAGGAACTCAACAAAACACACCCACCCCCATTTGAGGATTGCTCCTCCCAGGCCCCAGCAGCCACCCTGTCATTTATGCTCTGTCCCTTTTACTCCCTAACCCAGACAGAAACCCAGTGCCCCAGAATGCCTGGGGGAAGGGGAGAGGGATGTCATGAGGTGGAAGGAGCTGGCCGGTGCCCCAGGAGAAGCCCTGGGAAACAGCTCTAATTAAGATGGCACACTGAGGAGTAATCTCATCCAGAGTTTAAACATGGCCCTGACTGATCTTAAGTGTGTGGGGACCTGCAAGCAAGGGCCAGATGGATTACCTAGTCCAGATCAATCTTCAGGGGCTGGACTTGTAGTGAGGAAAATGAGTGGAGGGGGAGAGCAGGTTCCCAGTTTGCAGGCTATGGCCAAAGTCCCCAGGAACACCCCGTCAGTGGCAGGAATGTGGAGGAAGCCCCTCTTGAAATATTGGTGGCTACAGTCTCCTATGATCTCTGATGCTGAGGGGCTCAGTCTTTTCCTTGGAAGCTTCTTCCTCCTCCATCTCTTCCTCCTGAGGCATCCCAGGCTGGAGCCTGGAGCCTGAGGCATACCAGGGGCCTGTGTTGGAGCGGGTGCTTTTCTTCACCTCTGTGGGGACAGGCCACTCCCCTGTATGGTGGCTGCGGCCTTTTCCACTTTGAGGTCTTCTGCCTATTCGGAACATTTAGGGAGTCCTCCAGCAGGTCCCCTGCTCTCCCCTTCAGTGTCCCTTTCTCTTTTTCTAGGCATGGTGGGAGTGGGTTTGCATAATTGCTTGTGTTTGAAATGCAATCCTTCCCTACTCTGTGGGAGCATCTTCCTCCACTCAGGCCTGCTCCCACTCCTCCTCCCCTGGAGATGATTGATATGAATAGATTGCCTAGTTATGTTCTCTGTAACAAAAACCACTTTTTAATTTTTGAGACCATTTTTTACTATGGGCAAAGCATAATCCTGTAATTACTGTGGTAATCTCACACTGAGATGAGTTAAGGAAAAAATTCTAAGGTTTCTGTCTAGTTATCACTTTTACTGATTAGTAAGGCACCAGGACAATGCTTTTAGATTCTCAGGCTTGCTCAGGTAAATTCAGCATTTTTACCTCATTTAACATCTCTGTTCCTTACCTTTTCTTTAGTATAAGGGATAGAAACTATAGGCTGGCACCATGGCTCAATTGGCTAATCCTCTGCCTTGGGGTGCCAGCACACTAGGTTCTAGTCCTGGCCAGGGCACCAGATTCTGTCCCGGTTGCCCCTCTTCCAGGCCAGCTCTCCTCTGTGGCCAGGGAGTGCAGTGGAGGATGGCCCAAGTCCTTGGGCCTTTCACCCGCATTGGAGACCAGGAGAAGCTCCTGGCTCCTGGTTTCAGATCAGCGTGATGTGCCGGCCATGGCAGCCATTGGAGAGTGAACCAATGGCAAAAGGAAAACCTTTCTCTCTGTATCTCTCTCTCTCACTGTCCATTCTGCCTGTCAAAAAAAAAAAAAGAAACTATAGAATACAAAAAAAATATGGAATACACACAATGATAATAGAAAAGTTTCAAGTCAAGATTTATTAATTTCTTCACCATTGTTCTTCTGAGACTATTTTTCTCCAGTCAGAATGTTTGCTTCAATATTTGCTTGAGTAAAAATGTTCCAGCTATGATCCATTTCAATTTTTATTTGAAATTGCATGTATATATAAATATATATACATATATATATATACATATATATATACATATATATATATATACACTTTCACATATGATGTCTATAGGTGTTAATGGATACTGATTTTTCTGACAGCAGTACAAAATTCAGATTCCTCAACTAATACAGCGAAACCAGACACAGATAAGTTAGCTATTCTCTCACTTTAGATCCTTTGGAGATTATATATTTTGTTGTCTTCTCTTTGTCTTTAGTTTCAAAAAGTGAACCTAAAGGTTTACCTTGAAAATGGTTTGCATCATTTAATGCATCTATAATTTGGTGATTGTTGACTTTTTAAAGTTTTGGAAAATTTTCAATGATTTTCTTCTTCAATATTGTTTCTGCTTCTTGTTTTTTTCCTTTTTAAACCTTTCCACTTGGGCCTACAATTGAAAAATGTCAGCAGTTTCTCTGTGACTTATTTAATTCATGCATCATTGTCACTTTTCATCTTTTATTTTCTCCCCATTTTAAGACTGAATATTTTATTCTCTCTTGGATTTGGCTTTCTATAAACAGAGATTATGCATCCATGTCTTCAACAAAACAGTCGATAGAAAATACATTTTTAAATCTACATGTAGAGCTGCCTCCTCTGCCCCCTCGTCCCATGGCTGCCTCCTCCGCTGGGCTGAGGAGCTGGGCGTTCACAGTGGCGGTGGCAGTAGCCACAGCACAACCAGCCCCCGCCCCCAGGCCAGTCCTACCGGGAGCCCCTGGCGCGGCCATCCCGCCCAGAGGCCAGAGCTGGGCAGGTGGATGTCGCTGGAAGATGGCACCCTCGGGCCTATGCAGCATCAGGCGGCGGTACCGGCGTGTGTTGTGGCGGGTGCCGTCCTGAATCCCGGTGGTGTGCATCAGCCTCCTCCAGGGCTGGTCCTACTACGCCACCACCATCCATCTCTGACTAGTTCCCATGGAAAACATTGGCGAACAAGTTGTGGGCTAGTTGGCTTATCACCTACTTTTCGCGATTGTTTGTCAGGTCGTACTGGAAAACTATCTTTACAATACCAATGGATCCTTCTAAAGAATGCCATCTCTCTTATGCAGAGAAAGAATTGTTGGAGAGAGAGAGCCAAGAGGACAAGCCCATCAGGAAGTTGTTAGGTGAGCAGCTAGGGATCTTCTCATTTATACCAGGACCATGACTAGAGCAATCTGCTATTGTGATAGATGCCAACTTATAAAACCAGATCACTACCATCTCTGTTCCATCTGTGATAAATGTATTTTGAAGATGGATCATCATTGCCCATGGGTGAACAATTGTGTTGGACTTCAGATTGTAAATTCTTCCAACTTTTCCTGGCTGATTCTCTGCTGTACTGCCTTTTTATCACTGCTACAGACTTACAGTATGTTGTCAAGTTTTGGACAAGTGGTCTACCAGATACCCAAGCCAAGTTCCATATGATGTTTCTAATCTTTGCTGAAGCTAGTTTTCTGTCAGCTTATCTTCTCTATTTGGCTATCATTGTTGGCTTGTCAGCAAAAAATAAATCTACATTAGAGGCATTCAGGAGTCCAGTATTTCGAAGTGGAACCATTAAGAATGGATTCAGCTTAGGTCTCAGTAAAAATAATGAGACAAGTTTTTGGTGATGAGAAGAAGTACTGGTTGCAGCCGGTGCTGCGGCTCACTAGGCTAATCCTCCACCTTGCGGCACCAGCACATGGGGTTCTAGTCCCGTTCAGGGCACCGGATTCTGTCGCAGTTGCCCCTCTTCCTGGCCAGCACTCTGCTGTGGCCAGGGAGTGCAGTGGAGGATGGCCCAAGTGCTTGGGCCCTGCACCCCCTGGGAGACCAGAAGCACCTGGCTCCTGGTTTTGGATCATCGTGGTGTGCCAGCCGCAGCACGCAGGCCACAGTGGCCATTGGAGGGTGAACCAATGGCAAAGGAAGACCTTTCTCTCTGTCTCTCTCTCTCTCACTATCCACTCTGCCTGTCAAAAAAAAAAAAAAAAAACAAAGAAGTACTGGTTGCCACCCACTTTTTCATGTCTGTCTGATGGCTGCTCCTTCCAAGCTTGCCTTGTTAACCAGGATCCTGCACAACCATCTACTCCTGCAGGACTGAATTCAACAACTAAAATCCTGAAAACCATAAATTCCTGCAAAGCCATTGTGAGAATCCCAGATCCACCTTCTTACTGACTCTCAGTCTTGGACAGAAAACAATATAGACCTTGGAAGAGGCAAAGCTGCTATGAGCAATCCTGCATTAACCATGGAGAATGAGACTTAATCCTCAAGCAAAATAAATTCATGCTTTATTAAAGTATTGATGCTGTACGTGGATGAAAGGCTCCCATATGAAGCCACCATTTGGATATGTCTGTAAGTTGTTACTTAAAACATAACACACTTTTGATCCAATATACAGAAACAGAGATTCTTATTAAATATTAAAATGTTTTATTGTATATGAATCAAAGAAGAAATATCTTCTATCGAAAACTCGGCCTAAATTCATGGGCCAGTTTTCACCTAAATAATGTGGGTAGCACAGTTTATTACTTAAAAACTTCATTGATTATCTGATTTTTTATTTCAAAAATTGAGACTTAAGATACTGTTTCAGATTTAAAGGATTTCATGTCACACTATGAGGTGCTTGATTTGTAAAATCTGTTAGTTACTATTAAGAAGGTAAGGGTAATAAACCAGACTTGTTTTACTTTTTCCTTTTGATAGGAAATGAACCTCAGACTTATCAACCTGTCATAACTATGACTTCATTACAAAGTCCAAATGGCCTATACTTGAAGATCACCATCCATTTTTATCAGACTTTAATTACTTTGCTTTCCATTAGAAAATAAGTATGAACATTGAAGCTGGAGCTTTCTGATCAAGCAAATGGATAGAACACATTTCAGAAAATGAATCCAATGTTCTTAGAAAATAATTCTAAATCAGAAACACCTTTCATCTTTCCTGATTTTTGTAATTGGAACAAAATCTGCAACATTATTAAGATTGACTTCTGATACACTTTTGTGGTCTTGGGTTTTTACAAACATCTTTTTAGTCATTTCTCCTATTGAACTTAGTAAAAGTATTGAACTTCTGTTAACAATTCCTTTTTGGGGGGGGCACAACAATACAAAAGTTGCACTTTGTAAATTCACATTTATGAAATAAAAAGCAAAAACAAAACAAAACAAAAAAACAAAACAAAAAAATAAGAAGCAATGGGTAGGCCAATGACATCTAATTTGGGGGTCAGGGCTATCTTTTGGGAATGGGTCACCTAAAATGGCACCATGCACCCAAATTAAACAAAGCTGTGATGTTCTGTATGCCCAAGCCTGGATTCCCATCTTCTTCAGAATCTTCTAGCAGATGGAAGTCAGAGTTGATGAAGAACCAAGTCACATTAAAACAGCACTGACTGAAAAAAAATTTGAACTGAGAGATCATCTTCTTCATATGGTGGTGAACTCAGCTATCCTACATGACCAGGGAATGAACTTACCATTATCTTGATGCCAAAATGTACTGATTCATGGAGAAGATTGAGGTTGCAGCAAGATGTACTACAGGGAGTTCTGTTCAGGGTTAGGCACAGCAGAATTTTCTGGGGCATGAGATGAATTGGGAAATATTACAATGTAGAGATGTCCACTGTTATAATATAAGACAAACCTTCTTTCACTGTTATGAATGGAAATTCTCCTGTGGGTCATATGTATCAATGTTATGAATGAAACAGTAGAAGTGGTAAAAAAAAAAAAGAATTCCTTTTCGTTCAATGGATTCACCCTCCTGTAATATATCTATATTATTTGTCCTGTTAATCCTCCAGTGGTATCTATATTATTTTTATTATTTCTTCTCATCAAAACTATGACAGTAAAACTATATTTTTCTTGAAGTACCTATCAAGATTAAATTATGCAAATCATTAAAAATCATATTGTTTTGGAAATTTAGTTCAGTATGAACTAAATGGCATGCTGTTTGAAAATTTAGTTTAAGATAAAAAGATGTTTTTGTTGATGTCAAAATGCTTGGCTTCACTAAATATACTAAAAAGCTCTTGTGCTTTGTATGCATTATTTATGAAAAAAAGTTATTTTTTATTTGAATGAACTATACATTTTATAAATGTTAACAATTAGGATAAGCTGCATATTTTTCTTAGTATTGACTTTGAGAATTTAAAGCAGATTACCTTTTAAAACCACATAGTTGGGGCCAGGGCCTGGCTCACTTGGTTAATCCTCCACCTGCTGTGCCGGCATCCCATATGGGCATAGTCCAAGTTGCGCCTCTTCCAGTCCGGCTCTTCCAGTCGCAGCACAGGCCAGGGCAGTCATTTGAGGAGTGAACCAACAGAAGGAAGACCTTTTTCTCTGTCTCTTTCTCTCACCGTCTATAACTCTACCTTTAAAATAAATTTTAAAAAGAAAAAGAAAACAGGAGACAGTGGTGTATCATTAAACTATATTATTTCATTGCTAGCTCTCCAGTTAGGACTCTAAATATCTCGAGGATCTACTTTCTAAAACAAAAGCAGAAAGGCTAACTCTAAGCTATTGTATTTATGATGTTGAAAAGAAAAGTTGAGGGGCCTGCACTGTGGTATAGTTGGTTAAAGCCCTAACTTGAAGCACTGACATCCCATATGGGCACTGGTTCTAGTCCCAGTTCTCCTCTTCTGATCCAGCTCTCTGCTATGGCCTAGAATAGCAGAAGAAGATGGCCCAAGTCCTTGGGCCCCTGTTACCCATGTGGGAGACCTGGAAGAAGCTCCTGGTTCCTAGCTTCAGATCAGCGCAGCTCTGCCCACTGCAGGGAGTGAACCAGATTTCTCTCTCTCTGTCTCTACTTCTCTCTGTAACTCTGTCTTTAAAAACAAAACAAAACAAAACAAAACAAAAAACACATAGTTAAGTAACTGGTAGGTAATCAAAGAAAAAAATGATAATAAACTTTTCAAAATGTTTGTTAGAAAAATATTCAATAAACTAAAATACCAGAGGACAATGGAATAAATACTCCATTATTTATCCTTAAAATTACTTATCCTTGATAAAAATATGAAGAGTTTTATATTAAATGTGTTTATGGAATGAGCTACATAGGCCAAGTCCATTTTGTAGGAATGCAGTTCTTTGAATAATATAGCAGCAGTCTTTTTCAGACTTTTTTTTTAAGCTGAAGAATTTGACAATCTGCTTCAAAAAATCTGGGAAGACATGATATATTCTTGCTTTTATTTTAAAGATTTTTTTCCCTTGGTCATTATTCATTATCCTGAAGTGCCACACTAGAAATGATAACTACTCTTAGAAGTTTTAAGGGCAAGAGCAGCATTTGATGTATTCAGACTCATATGTAGCCAGATATTTTTTCAAAGCACAGAACTGGTATAGTGATATACTGGACTGGATTCTGTTAGGTGTTCCCTCTTGCAAAGCTGGAAGGTAGGGGAAAAAGAGGGATTTGTATACTTTACCTTGTTAGAGTACTGGTAAGATCCCCCTCTGGGTCTTTTATGTATTCATTTAAGCACCTAAGTGATTATATCTAAAAATTGCATTTGGAAAACTAAAAAAATAAATAAAAATTTTTCAAAAAAATGAAATCTACATGTATAGATTTAATTGTACATTCAAAGATTTCTTATTGGCCAGCGCCATGGCTCACTAGGCTAATCCTCCACCTGCGGTGCTAGCACCCCGGGTTCTAGTCCCGGTTGCTCCTCTTCCAGTCCAGCTCTCTGCTGTGGCCTGGGAAGGCAGTGGAGGATGGCCCAAGTGCTTGGGTCCTGCACCTGCATGGGATACCAGGAGAAGCACCTGGTTCCTGGCTTCAGATCGGCACAGTGCATCAGCCACAACGTGCCCACCATAGTGGCCATTTGGGGGGGAACCAATGGAAAAGAAAGACCTTTCTCTCTGTCTCTCTCTCACTGTCCACTTTGCCTGTCAAAAAAATATTTCTTGACATTATTCTTTCAATAACACAGTAATTATTTTCATAGCATTTACATTTTATTAGGTATTTAAGTAAATCTAGATGATTTAAGGTGTACCAGAAGATGTGAATATATTATGTATAAATACTATGTCATTTTATACAAGAGATTTAGGAATCCATGGATTTGGATATCTGTGAATGGCATTGGAGCCAATCCTCCATGAATTCTGAAGGCCAGCAAGTATTCCACCTCTCTTTCACTTTAGCTTTTTCTAAACTGTTATTAACCTCATTCACTTATTTTAGTTTTTCTGTTTGTGTGTTAAAGTATGTCTATGTGATTTTTAGACTATTTTTTATTTCTCCGTGAAAACTCTCTTATCATGAATCTTGAATATTTGTCAGTTATCTATATTCTAGTCTTGATAACTCCAATATCTAGATCTCCAGTCATTCTGTTTCATATATTTTTCTTCCCGACATGTCTATTAAATCTAAGTTGTATGTTAGATACTTTGCATTAAAAAATGCAGACATAATTTGAGGTTCTGAATAATCCTATCTTTATTAAGAAAAAATTTTCTTTTACTTTTTGCAAGCAACCAATCAGTGTAGTGATAGTTTAATTTAAAACAATCAATTGTTTACCTGATATTGAAAATATAGTGAAGATGATTTTTTTTTAAACTTTTATTTAATGAATATAAATTTCCAGTGTACAGCTTATGGATTACGATGGCTTCCCCCCCCCATAACTTCCCTCCCACTCGCAACCCTCCCCTCTCCTGCACCCTCTCCCCTTTTTTGCATCAAGATTCATTTTCAATTCTCTTTATATACAGAAGATCAATTTAGTATAAAGATTTCAACAGTTTGCACCCACATAGAAACACAAAGTGAAACATACTGTTTGAGTACTAGTTACAGCATTAAATCACAATGTACAGCACATTAAGGACAGAGATCCCACATGAGGAGCAAGTGCAAAGTGGCTCCTGTTGTTGACCCAACAAATTGACACTCTAGTTTATGGCGCCAGTAACCATCCTAGGCTGTCGTCATGAGTTGCCAAGGCTATGGAAGCCTTCCAAGTTTGCCAACTCTGATCATATTTAGACAAGGTCATAAAAGACAGAGTGAGGATAGTAACCAATGATCCTAAGAGTGGCATTTACCAGGTTTGAACAATTATACAGCATTAAGTGGGGAAGAGGACCATCAGTACACACAGGTTGGGAGTAGAGCCATTGGAGGTAGAGTAGAGGTTATGATTACAAAGGAATGAGGCCCAAGTGCACTAGACAGGGCCTAGAACAAAGGACAGAGTCATTATTAGAGGAGCTAAGAAAGGTGCTGTCTAAGCTACAATTAAGTTTTCTGATTGAGAGGCAAATAGAACCTGATAGAAGGGGCTTGATAATAATCTGGTGGGCTTTAGGCCTTGTAAATTCAGAGGCCCAGACCTATCTATCTCTTCACATGGGGTATATCCTAAGGGAGGTGTGAACCTCAGAGGGGAAGGCACTCTGTTGACTTTCATTACTTGGCTGGCCTGGGAGGAGAGCTGGCCAGGTAAAGGCAGGGGGCATCTCTAACAAGAAATTGACAGTTCTGCCTGCAATGTTGCTGACCCTACTTGACCATCCCCTCAGCTGCAGTGGTCACTTTGGAAGTTGGGCTGAGTGAAGGGCTTTTCAGCTTAGAGCCAATAAGATCTGTGGCTCTGACCTGGGCATCCTTCGACTCCAGGGCAGGTCCATTTCCAGTGATCCAACTCTTGGCAGAGCTGCGAGGGCTCTTCACAAGCTGACTTCTGAAGCCCAGGCTTACCACATTGAAAGCCACTGCAGTGGACTGGCCTGTTGGGTCTCCTTGAGGGCAGATCACTGTACAGATCAGCCATTAATAGGCCTGCCACCCATTGCTTCTGATGCCGAGCTTTCTTTGCCTCCTGGTTTGTGTTAAAGTAGACCAGAGGATGCAAGTCAAGGGAGTGCCCGTTTCCCATCTTTAATCTTCGGTGGCATGAACTACAAGTCTATAGTCACAGGCATGTTCTGTAGTAGTTTTTCTAAGGTAGACAATGCCCATGAGGAAAATTATATTCTCACTTTAAAACTTTCTTTCCCTTTGGTCTGAAAGGGAGGTTTTTTCTACTTACTGTATACTTTGCTGATGGCGAAGTGAATCTAGCTATGAGATTATTATTTGAGTTCTTATTTTGGCTATGCTATTGCAGAAAAATGTTAGCCATCTCTTTTATAAGGTCTAAAGATTAAATTGTGCATCCTACAGATTCCTTCATAATAGAATTAGTTTCCTACCTTGAAGAGAATAGAGAAATGAAAGAACAAGTTGGGCTTAGAATAGAGAAATGAGGGAGCAAGTACTAGATCGCTTGCTGACAATAGCAATATCACATGAATACTTAGCAAACAGTTTCAACCACTAGATAACAACTTAAGAAAACATTTACCAGAAGGTCCAATGCCTTCTATAAATTTTAAGAATCATGTATTTGAAAACACCTCTTAAATATCTAACATGGTGTAGTTTGTTTAGCCAGTAAACTTAAGCACAACCATCTAAAATGTTTTGTTTCTTTCTACCAACAAGTATAAAACATATGATACACAGATTCAGGTCCCACAGATTAAAATGTATCTTTGATTGATTTTAGCAGCTTAACTTTATGGACAATCTTATCTATAAGCCATTTAAAATAAAACTCTTAATAAAATTTCCCCATGTGGACATACAATATGTACACACATATAATATAGCATAATAGACCAATATAGCAATTTTAATAATAGCTTTTAAAATCTTTAACTCTTTTTGTAGATTGCCAATTGATTTGAATTGCTTTTTGTTTTTAGTAACCTCAGTTAACCATACTTTCTCTCAGTTGGTACTGTTAATACATTATTGGCTTCATCTGTTTACAGAGCCATCCCAAAGTACTGAATACAATAAAAGTGGCTGGAAAAAGTCCATAGGAACCTATCGGAGGACAGCTAAACACAGAACCAACAACGCTTTAGTTTTATGAGCAGCACATCCTATATAACTGTGGATGACAAAAGACTTTAAGTCGCCATGTTTAAAATTATAAACTCATCAACCAACAAGAGGCACTTGCTTACTTCACAGTATTTTTGAAAGCACCTGTAGGATTTTACGAGTATTTAACCCTTTAAGCCTCTGGGGCTTTCTCATGAAGATAACTATCATGTCTAGTAACACAAGATCATTAGACTTTTGAATTCTCAAACATTTGTGTTAATAGCATTTTCCATTATAGAAACTTAAAGTCTGGTACCACATCACATCTTGACAGTACTTCTAATATACTCCAAATAGACTGATTAGTTGGTGTCTCTATAAGATGAGAGACATAGGTCCTTCGATTTTTTCAGTTGGGCCCAAACTGGAAAAACCAAAGTCCAGGATTTACTGGAAATTTTAGAGACCAGATTGTTTGAAACTTTGATTTTTTGAATGCCTGTCAAGAATGCCAAGAAGGCTCAAAATCCAAAATATCTGGTTGAAATAAGATTTCTTAAAATCATGACATAACATAGACCAAATTTGATCATTGTTAGAAGGTGATTATTCAAATTTTTGAAAAAAGCACATATTTAAATAACCCAGAGCTCTTAATAAAAATTCAGCTGTTTTTGAACAAATAGAATTTAACAGACATCAAGATAACATAATAGATTACTTTAACACATTGCTTTAACAGAGCATCAGAGTTTAATTCTATGTCAAAGAGAAATTGAGCTTCCTGTGATCTTTTGCTGTGAGGTTTCCTTCCTTTACCTTCTTTCATATTGGTGACCATGTTTCTGTGTTTCTGTGTGTAACACATCTTTAAGCATCTTTTGCAGGGCAGGATGAGTGGCAACAAATTCTTTCAGTTTCTGTTTGCTATGAAAAGTCTTAATTTCACCTTCATTCACAAATGAGAGCTTTGCAGGATATAGTATTCTGGGCTGGCAGTTTTTCTCTCTTAGTACCTGGGCTATGTCTCGCCATTCCCTTCTAGCTTGTAGGGTTTCTGATGAGAAGTCTGCTGTGAGTCTAATTGGAGATCCTCTAAGAGTGATCTGACGTTTCTCTCTTGCACCTTTTAGGATCTTTTCTTTATGTTTCACTGTGGTGAGTTTGATTACAACATGTCGTGGTGAGGATCTCTTTTGGTCATGTTTATTAGGGGTTCTATAAGCTTCCTGTACTAAGATGCCTCTGTCCTTCTCCAAACCTGGGAAATTTTTTGCTAGTATATCACTGAAAATGCCTTCTAATCCTTTCTCCCTCTCCATGCCTTCAGGAACTCCTAGAACCCGAATGTTGGGTTTTTTAATAGTATCCTGTAGATTCCCGACAATATTTTTTAGATTTCTAATTTCTTCTTCTTTTCTTTGGTTTGCCTGTTTCCTTTCCTGTTCTCTGTCTTCTAAGTCTGATATTCTCTCTTCTGCTTCGTCCATTCTGTTTTTAAGGCTCTCTAATGTGTTTGTCATTTGATCTATTGAACTCTTCATTTCATTATGATTTCTAGTCATTATCAGAGTTTCTTGTTCCACTAGTTGTTTCATTTCATTTTGATTCCTCCTTAATATTTCACTTTCACGAGAGAGATTTTCTATCTTGTCCATGAAGGATTTCTGTAGTTCAAGAATTTGTTTTTGAGAACTTCTTAATGTTCTTATCAATTTTTTGAGATCCGCTTCTTGCATTTCTTCGATCTCATCATCTTCATAATCTTGAATTGGGGTGTCTTTTTCATTTGGGGGCGTCATAGTTTCTTCCTTGTTCTTGTTAGCTTGGTTTTTGCATTTGTTGTTTGGCATATTGGAGATATTTGGTTTCTTCACTGTGGTGTTTTTTCTTGTTACACTATGGTTCTATATTAAGTGGACTGTCTGCTTTCAGTGGAGCCTTAGAGGCTTGAGATGAGTGTGGACTGAGAGCTGTGTTTGGTTCCTCAGGGTTGAGGGTGTGTCAGAGATGACACTCCCAGGTTAGGTATGGTAAATCTCTCTTTCTTTTTTTGATTTAAAAGGGAAGTAATTCCGCACAGCTGAACGTAATTGGAGGTAGTTAGCAGGCAAATGATATACCCACAGGAGCCAGAAATTGGAAGCTCTTTCCCAAGGACCACACAGGGAATCTGTGCTGCCCTCAGTGTGGGCTCCAATTCTCCTGCAGTCTCCCACTGGGTTGCCAAGTTAGATGCTAATCTCCTGGTATTTCACCCCTCCCCACAGAGTCAGGTTTTTCTGCTAGGCTCAGGGCTGGTGCAGACCTGAGGTCGCCCTGCTTATGACGTATGTCCAAAATGGCGCCTGCTCTGTCTTGCTCGCCTTTGAGAGGTGAGCGGAGAGAGAGAAACTTGTGTCCGTATCAGTCACTTTTTTTATTTTTTTTTCTCTCTCTTCTAGTTAGCCTGGTGAACTTTTCCCCATGGAGTTTCAAGCCTCGTTCCCTCTAGCCTCCTCTTTCCACTTGCCTGCTGGTATCTCGGGCTATGGAGGTTCGGCTCACCTCGCGTTCCAGCGCTGGTGCGTTGAGTCTGCCGCTGGTGTCCCGAACTTGGGCTCCCACGCTCTCCACGCAGGTCCACTGTGAATCACTAGTTCCGGAAGAGTTTGCTCTGCTGTTTCATCCCCTACTCTTCCTTAACCCTGCAGTATCTCCACTTATATTAAACTTTCTCTCCCCCCGGACTAAGTGTGCTCCCTGCCTATTCCGCCATCTTCCACATTTTTCGTGAAGATGATTTTAAAGATATCAAAAGGGACAGCATTGTGGCTTAGCAGGTAAAGCCGCTGCTTTATAGTGGCACTAGTTTGAGCCCTGACTGCTTCTCTTTGGTTCAGCTCCCTGATAATGCACCTGGATAGCAGCAGAAGATGGCCAAAGTCCTTGGGCCCTTGAATCCACATGGAAGCCTCAGATGAATCTCCTGGCTTCAGAGTGACCCAGGCCCAGTCATTGCAATCATTTGAGTAGTGAGCCAGTGGGTGAAAGATCTCTCTCTCTCTGCTTTTCTCTGTAACTCTACCTTTCAAATAAATAAAATAAATCTTTTAAAAAGGAAATGTAATATCATTCACAGTGACAGTATCTCATTTGAAATAACAATATCTTTTTTACTCTCCTCCAATTTTTGGCATAGGGTAATACAAATTTTATAATTTAATAAAGTTAATAAATGAATAAATGAATGTTGAAAAAGATAGCCACATTTTAATATTTTATCTCTATTTGCATGAATGTATATATTTCCATTTTGTCTGCAGAAAGCTGGTAACAATATTTTCTTGTTCACCATTTGTATTTAATCTTAATATTTGGTTTTGCTTGCCTTCTTTAATTCCTTCCACCATGCCCTCGTCCATCACTTTCCTTCCCCCCTCCTGATTCTCCCCTCCCTCTCCCTTCTCCCTTCTCCCCTCTTCCCCTGCACTTCTCCCTCCCTCTCCTTCCTTCTTCCTCTATAATAATTTGAAAACAATTTGTTAATGAGCACAAAAATTTATACATATTTATGGACTATCACGTTATGACTTGATATTTGTATACATTTATAATTTAATGTGTAATTAGGGTTAACATATCTACCTCCTCAAACAGCATTTCTTTTTGAAGAAAATATTGAAAAGCCCTTCACCCAGTTTATTTTAGAATAATGTATAATACATTGTAATTATCTATAGTCAATCAACTATACAATAGAACACCAGAAATTCTTTCTCCTATCTAGCTATGGCTTAGTATCTGTTCATCATTTTTTTCTCCACCCTTCACTCCCCCACCACACTCCCCAGACTCTGGTAACCATTATATATCTAATTTACATTAGATCAACCATTTAGATTCCACATGAGTGAAATCGCACAATGCTTATCTTTCTGTGCTTGGCTTATTTCACTTAAAATAATTACCTGTACTTCCAATCTTCTTACATATGAAAAGATTTAAATCATTTAATGGCATAATAATATTCCACTGGTTATATGTATCATATTTTCCTTATTCATTCATCAGTGGATGGACACTTAGGTTGTCTCCATTTCTTGATTGCTGTGAATTGTTCTGTAATAAACATAGGAAAGCAAATGTATTTTCAAAAGACTTATTTTGTCCTCTGTTGATGGGAATGTAAACTGGTGTAACCACTGTGGAAGTCAGTATGGAGATATCTCAGAAGTCTGAATATAGATCTACCATATGATGTGGCTTCCCACTTTTGCAACTAGATGGGCACAACTGCAAACTATTTTAAGTGAAATAATCCAGAAACAAAATGACAGATATCATATATTTTTCTTGATCAATGCTAATAGTGTATCTAAAATATAATGTATTGTATGAAATGGACCTTTCGAGATTTGATGATTGTTTACAGCCTTGTCTCTTCTGTTGAGGGATAACATCTTTTTTCTTCATACCATTTGTTGAATTCTTTCACTTAATGTAGGGTTAACTTTATGATCATTCAGTAAATGGAAAATAGATCTTTATAAAAATTAAGAGTGGGAATGGGAGATTGAGTAGAAAAAATTGTTGGACCATGGCGGGAAGGAGGGTAGGGTGGGTGTATTACTATGTTCCTAAATCTTTATGTATCAAATACATAAACTTGTATAACTTAAATAAAATTTTAAGAAATGAAACAGCAATTTCTAAAAATAAAGATAAATTTAAAAAATGGGAGAAAATATTTATAATCAATATATCTGAAAAGGTGCTAATAATTAATACATATGAGAAACGCAGTTTGATAGCAAAAAATACAATTTATAAATGAACAACACATTGAAACATAGATCTCTCAAAGGGAGATGTAGAAATGAACAACAGGTTAATGAATAAAGGCTCACTATAAGTAATCATGAGGAAAATGCAAATGAAAGCTACAATAAGTTATTTTATTCTAAGTATATTGCCTTTTACCCAAAAGACAAAGACAATGAGTGATGGAGAGGATGAGGAGAAAGGGGCATCTTCGTGTAATTTTGGTGGCAATGTAATTAAGTACATCCCCCAAAAAGGAGTTAATATTCCTAAAAAATCTGAAAGAACTACCGTATGTTCCAGCAATGCCACTATTTGAGATCTCTCTCTCTCTATATATATATATATCTATATATATACCTGTACTTCTAATCTTCCAATAGGTAGATATAGATATATAGATATCTATATATATAATCTATATATAATATATAGATATATAGACTATGTAGATATATATAGATATAATTTTATATAATTATTAATATATATTACATATAGATATATAGGTATATCTATATCTAGATATATAGGTACACACATATATATACCTATATATAGGTATATAGGTATATATAGGTATATATATAGGTATATATATCTATATCTATATACATGTAGATATAGATATACATGTAGATATAGATATAGATATATACCTATATGTATATATACCTATATACATATATAGATATATATACCTATATATATAGATCCTTATATAGATATAGATATAGATATAGATATAGATATAGATATAGATATAGATATAGATATAGATATAGATATAGATATAGATATAGATATAGATATAGATATAGGGGGTATATATATACATGCATGCCCAATGGAAATAAGTTTTTACTTTTTAAATTTTGTTATACAAATATCATGTATTTCCTATATACAGATTTAGGAACATAGTGATACTCATCACCACCCTATTTCCTGCCCAAACTCCAAAACTTCTTCCTCTTTCTTCTCACATTCCCACTCCTAATTTTTACCAAGATCTATGTTCAATTTACTTAAAGATCATATAGTTAATCCTACACTAAACAAAAGAATTCTACAAATAGTATGAAGAAGAAAAACAAAAAAACACTGTTCCTTAATGGAAGAGACAGGAGCTGTAAAATCATCAAATCTCAAAATATCTATTTCACTACATTGCATTTCAGGTATTCTATTAGTTACCTCAGATCAAGGAAAATATATCATATCTGTCCTTTAGGGATTGGCTTATTTCACTTAGTAAAACGGTTTCTGATAGTGCCCATCTTGTTGCAAAATACAGGATACTACATAGTGTATATATAGCATAGTTCCTTTTTCTAGTCAAAAACTGATGGACATGTGAGTTGATTGCTGATCTTAGCTATAGTGAATTGTGCTACAATGAACATAGGGGTACATATAACACCTTCAAATGCTGATTTCTTGAAGTTTGTGTAAATTCCCATGAATAGGATGGTTGGATCATATGGTAGATCTACATTTGGATTTCTGAGGTATCTCCATACTGTCTTTCACAGTGGCTAGAGCAGTTCACATCCCAAAAGAGTGGGTTAGGGTACCTTTTCCCCATATCCTCACTAACATTTGTTGTTTGTTGATATCCACATGAGAGCCATTTTAACTGGAGTGAGAGGAAACCTCATTGTGACTTTGCTTTGAAAAATATTTCAAATTTGGGTAATATAAATATATCCTGTTGTGTTCTTTTTAGTCAATATATTTTTGGCTATTTGGGTCTCTTTCATGTATTTAAATTAATTTTAATATTTTTTCTAGTTCTATGAAAATGCCATTGGCATTTTGATAAGAATTGCATGAATCATTATGCAGCCTTGGTTAATATGATCATTTACTGATATCTATTCTTCCAATCTATGGCCATAGATGTCTTCATTTCTTTTGTGCCTTTTTTAATGTCTTTCATCAGTATTTTCCAGGTCTCATTGTCCTATTGGTTGAACTGAGTTTTAGGTTGGTATTTTTATAGTCATTGGAAATAAGAATAGTTTTAAAATTTCTTTTTCAGATAACTTGCTATTAGTATAAATCACTGCTACTGACTTTTATATTTTGACATTTTATCTTGCAAATTTGTTTAATTGATTCTAAAAGATCTTTGTTAGAGTATGTGATGTTTTCTATGTATGTGCTCATGTCATCTCCCACCAGTGACAGTTTGACTTCCTTTGTTCCAATTTGAATGTCTCTTTATTTCTTTCTCTTACCTAATTGCTACATGACTTTTCATACTATGTTAAATAGAAATGCTTAAAATGATCATTTTGGGTTATTCCAGATCTTGGAGAAGAATTCTTCAGCCTCTCCACATTCAATATGGTGTCAACTGTTGGCTTGTTGTATATGTCCTTTATTATGTTATTGTGTATTCTTTGTGTACCTAATTTGTTCAGAGTTCCTGTAATGAAAGACTCTCTAATTTTTATCAGCTGCCTTTTCTACATCTATTGAGAATAACATACAATTTTTGCACTTTTGTTGTTATAGCATGTCATGTGTAGTGATTTGTGTATGTAAAAACACACTAGTATCCTTGGGGTAAATCTCTTCTGACTGTAGTATGTAAGAGTCCAGCATCAAAGAAAAGTCCAGGACAAAATAGTTTCCTTTATTAATTCATTCTGTTCTGTTGGATTTTAAAGATTTATTTATTTACTTGAAATGCAGAGTTACAGAATGAGAGAAAGAAAGAAACAGATATGTGGAGAGTGATGAAGATCTTCCATCCACTGGTCCAATCTCCAAATGGCCTCACTGGCCAAGGATGGGCAGGCCAAATCCAGAAGCCAGGAGTTTCTTTTGGGTCTCCTATATGGGTGTCAAGGGGCCAAGGACTTGGAAAATCTGTCACTACTTTCCTAGGCTGGGACCTGCTTCTGAAGAGAAGCAGCCAGGATATGAACCAGTGCCCATAAAGTATGCTGGTATCTTGGGTGGTGGTTAAGCACAGTACATCACAATGCTCACCCCTGAAGCTGATTATTTTAAAATATTTATTTGAAAGTCAGAGTCACAGTGAGAGAGGGAGGGATAGAAAGAGAGGAGAGATTTTCTATACACTGGCTCATTCCCCAACTGGCTGCAAAGTCCAAGACTGTGCCAGGCTGAAGCCAGGAGCCAGCAGCCTCATCTAGGTCTCCCATGTGGGTGCAGAGCCTGAAGCACTTGGGTTATCATCCATTGCCTTCACAGGAACATTATCAGGGAGAATGATTGGAAGAGGAGCAGAAGGGTCTTGAACAGGACCCATCTGGGGTGCTGGCTCTGCAGATGGCAGCTTAGTGCACTACACCACAGCCAAAACCCCCTGAAAGCTGATTTTTTAAAAAGGTGAATTAATGTACTGCAAATCTTCTGATTATGAAAAATAATCTAATGACAAGTTGTCATATTTTGGTCCCTTATATTCTAAGTGTCCTTGCAAAAGTACAACTACAATTTTTAATCCAACATAGTGTGCACACAGTCTAGTACATCTTAAATCTGAGGATATAAATGAAGAATAGAAAAATGAAATAGAGCCAGGTTGATTTATCTGCTTCAGGTTCTGTAGCCAGGGTAGTAAGGATGGTTTTACTTCAGTAACCATTCAAGTGGGGGATTGGATCTTGGAAGGCTCTAAAAATCTAAATGGATATTTTGAAGTTCAAGGATTTCATTTAGAACTTTGGATCTTAAAAAATAATAAAATAAAAAGACAAATGCATGTTATCAGAAGTTTAAAATATCATCAAGATACTACATCACTGAAAAAATTGATTTATTCAGTGTTTCAACAAGAATTACTGACTAGGTTTAGTCAACTGTAAGGTGACCAAATGTGTGAAAAAAAGTAAATAGCCTTGACTCATTCACAGCTCAGCTCTACCTAAGCAATCAAAATTCAATATACAAAAGAAAATGCATTTATTTCCTTCCCAATGACACATAAATTTATTACAAAACTAAGATTAGTTTGTTAAGTCAGTACAAAAACTTAGA
Source organism: Lepus europaeus (assembly GCF_033115175.1). Lineage (NCBI taxonomy): Eukaryota > Metazoa > Chordata > Mammalia > Lagomorpha > Leporidae > Lepus > Lepus europaeus. The sequence goes on from NC_084851.1 coordinate 13,185,115, forward strand.
AAAATGAACAAAATAATTAACACAGAGAAATTTAACAAAATTACCACATGACATTAACCCATTACTTCAGACAACTTAAACACATAAAGACAAAGTGAGAGGTAGACAATCAGACAGGAGCTGAGTAAAAATGGAAGGGGATAGCCACAAATTAAATACAAGACAAAAAAACACTATAGCCTAGAAGATGGGTTGACATTAGATTTTGAAATTAAAAAGATCAAAATTTTTGAGCAATGTTTAGTACAAAACCTTTTTGCTTTAATTTATAAGATTAAATTCTAATCTTATAACAGTGTGCCTTTAATGTTACTGCATTACTGATGTTTAGAAATACATCTAAAGAGGCTGGTGCTGTGGCTCATTTGGCTAGTGCTCCACCTGCAGCACCAGCACTCTGGGTTCTAGTCCTGGTTGGGGCACCAGATTCTGTCCCAGTTGCTCCTCTTCCAATGCTGTGGCCTGGGAAGGCAGTGGAGGATGGCCCAAGGGCTTGGGCCCTGTATCCACATGGGAGATCAGGAATAAGCACCAGCTCCTGGATGCTGCCTGCAGCACACCAGCTGTAGTGGCCATTTGGAAAGTGAACCAACAGAAGGAAGACCTTTCTCTGTCTCTTCCTGTCTCTCTCCCTCTCACTGTCTAACTCTGCCTGTCAAAAAAATACATATAAAGATTTTTTTCTAGTGTCAGCCAACCAAATCCTACACAAGATTCGTCTTCCACCAAACTTCTAAAACATTCTTGCATTACCTCACTATTTCTTCTTAAAGATCACCAGCATTTTCAATTTAGGATGAGTATTACTTGAATTTCCCATGAATTGGCTTCTTTCTTACGCCTTAGCTTTATTTACCAAGACATTCCCATAAATAAAGCTTCATGTTTCTTTTTCCCCTACCTACAGGATTCTTGAATTTACATAAAAAATTTAAGAACACATAGAATTTTAACCTAGAGTTACTTTAATTTTTTGAATATTAGAGGAATTAAGCATGAAACAAAAAAAAATTCTTGTCTTTGTTACATAATTATACTTTACAAAGTGCTGCTACAAACTCTTGAAATCTCAGGAAAACTCTAAAGTCTGGAAGATAAGGCATTTAAGCACAGAAAAATGTTATTAGTAAAGGACAGAAAAGCCCACCAATCAGACAATGGTTAGGCAAGAACATCAAATGAGAACAAGAAGGAAAGAAAAAAGAGAGAGAATACAGGGATACCCTAGGTACCATAAGTAAGTCCAAGTCATTCTATAGAGGTGGATAGAGCCAGAAACTGGGTTGGTAACTTCTGGACACTTGGTTCCATTCTTCTGGTCCCAGTGGCTGGGTATTTAGCATCTGGGCACCTGGGTCCACCCATGCAGTTTCTCTCCAACCCACATGGCCCACTTTGTCCCCTTCCTAGGAGGTAGAGAAGACAATCAACCAGTAGGGTGCTGTCCCAGGGGGCTGATATTTTTAGAAAAGAGCGAATCTTCTCACCACCAAATTAGATCTAATAGGTACTCTGGGATGGGCTGCAAGGAATATCTGGGCAGGCTGCTGCCCAAGCATCCCTTCAGAGGGTCACCCCAGGGCTCACAAAGATGAGTGCTTGGGGTGGAGGACACTATGTAGTGATGCACCAACTTCAGCATAAGTTTAAATGCAGCATGGTCTACATGACCCTGGGATTGCATTGTAGATGAAAATTGCTGCCCTTACATTCAATGCTCAGATTCTTGGTGCCTGACAGGGTCTTGATCCCAAGCATGACGTGTTAGCCAAGCCATCACCTAGGAAGAGGAAAATAGGCTTCACACTGAACAGGCTTGCTTCACTGCTGGTGCTCCAGTGGAAACTGCTTTGCAGCTTGTGCATTGTGCTCACAGTCAGCTGGTACTCACTTTTAGACCTCAATGTCTTGAGGCACAATCCTGTTTCCAGGGATAATTCATCCCAATAGAGGGAAAACTTGGGTGACTCTCAGGCATAAAGGCAATGTGGAGCTGTCTCACAGCCTCTACATTAGCAAATACTATATCCCAGGACTCTCATACCAAACTGAAGTCTCCTGCCTTAGGGCTCTCTCTGTCTTCAGGATGAGGCAGTGGACAGTTGTAGCTCATGGTTTGCAAAGGTGTTGGAAGCCAAGAGTTCCCAAAGGGGACTTCATGTGCTTATTGCTTAGTCTTTGTTGCCCCAGGCCACCTGGATAGGAATGAGGCAGGAGTTTCAGAGCCAACATGGTGGCAGAAATATACTTGATACAAACTAAGGCAAATCTGGAGATCTCAATGGGAGGTAGAGTTCTCTGTGCACCCAGGAGCAGCACACCTCATAGTGCCTTTCAGAGATGGGGGCCCAGAAGCCAGCATGTCTTTCAATGCCTGCTTTCTCAAGCAAGAGGCAAGATGCCAAAGTGCCTTGGAGTTTATGCATGTTGAGGAGGAATTAGGATATGAGGAGTTCAAGTGACAATGTTCAGCACTATGCCAACAAATTAGAAGATTCAAGGCACCTGCTAATGCACCTCCAGGGATGCAAAGTACATGTGCTCCCTGATGTGCAAGCATGCTTTGGGAGCATGATGTCTGGCACTGCAGGTGTGACAGGACATGCAGGCATATAGCAGAAGTCAGGGCTCATATCCATTTTTCACTGACAAATTCCTCATTCCTTCATCTGGCACAAACATGTCCTATCATTATCCACACCACTATTTCACTATTTGGTCACAGTTGCTGGCAGTTTGTCATGTGCCTTACCTCTACAGGTATTTAGCAGTCAACATAGAATCGTTGTAGAACCAAAAAATCTGACAATTTAAACAAGGCAGATGGTAATGATGTGGCTTCTGCTGAACACTCAGAAAAAAATCTCAAAGGAGTGTAGGTAATGCAGTCAGTCAGAATAAAAAAAACAACTGAGGTAGAAATTAGAATTAAAAACATCAAGGTTGGGACAGCTCTGTGTTGCAGTAGGATAAACAATGGCCTGCAGTGCTGACATCTTATATGGGCTCCAGTTCAAGTCTTAGCTGCTCTACCTAAAATCCAGTTCCCTGGCTGGTACCGTGGCTTAACAGGCTAATCCTCCACCTTGCGGCACTGGCACACCAGGTTTTAGTCCCAGTTGGGGCACCAGATTCTATCCCAGTTGCCCCTCTTCCAGGCCAGCTCTCTGCTATGGCCTGGGAGTGCAGTGGAGGATGGCCCAGGTCCTTGGGCCCTGCACCTGCAAGGGAGACCAGGAGAGGCACCTGCCTCTGGGCTTCAGATCAGCATGATGCGCTGGCCACAGTGGCCATTGGAGGATGAACCAATGGCAAAAAGGAAGACCTTTCTCTCTGTCTCTCTCTCTCACTATCCACTCTGCCTGTCCAAAAAAAAAAATTCAGTTCCCTGCGAGGTCCTGGGAAATCAGTGGAAGATGGACCAAGCTTCTGGACCCCTAAACTCACCTCTTAGACCTAGAAGAGGCTCATGGCCCCAGCCTGATCAATTGTGATAATCTGGTGAATGAACCAGCAGATGGAGGATCTGTTTCTCCTTCTCTCCTTTCAAATTACTAAATCTTAAAAACAATGTTGCAAGAGTGAAAAAAATGATGCTGAAATTCATATGGAAATACTAGAGACCACAAATAGCTAAAGCAACTATATACAAAAAGAAAAACAAAAACAAAACAAAAAAACACAAAGCCATCAGGCATCACAAAAATCTGAACATAGATCTACCATATGACTCAGGCCTCCCATTCCTGGGAATTTACAAAAGGGAAATGAAATCAGCAAATAAGAGTATATTTACACCCATGTTTATTGCTGCTCTTTTCACAATAGCTAAGACATGGAACCAACCTAAATGCCCATCAACCAAAGACTGGATAAAGAAATTATGGGGCATGTACTCTATGGAATTCTACAGCAGTAAAAAAAATGAAATCCCTGAACTGCGATAACTAATAGAGCACCTAATAGGAGATCTGTAGAAGTGAAATTGACACTTTGAGAAACAATGAGAACGGCCTTTATCTTGACTATTAAGGAACTTTTTTTCATTCTATTTGTTGAACTCTTTACTTAACAGAGCTAATCATACGTGTATAACATCAATTAAAAATAGAACTCGGCCAGTTCCATGGCTCAACAGGCTAATCCTCTACTTGCGGCACCGGCACCCCGGGTTCTAGTCCTATTCAGGGCGCTGGATTCTGTCTCAGTTGCTCCTTTTCCAGTCTAGCTCTCTGCTGTGGCCCAGGAGTGCAGTGGAGGATAGCCCAAGTGCTTGGGCCCTGCACCCGCATGGGACACCAGAAGCACCAGGCTCCTGGCTTTTGATCAGCGTGGTGCACCAGCCACAGCACGCTGGCCACAGCAGTCATTAGGGGGTGAACCAGTGGAAAAAAGGAAGACTTTTCTCTCTCTCTCTCTCTCTCTCTCTCTCTCTCTCTCTCTCTCTCTCTCTCTCTCTCTCTTTCTCTCACTGTCCATTCTGCCTGTCAAAAAAAAATAGAACTCAGTAAAAAAATAAGAGTGGGAATAAGGGAGGAAGAAATTTATAACTGTAAAGCTGTATAGTTTTGCATACATTCCTATGGACTTCTTGCTAACAGTATAGTTTATAAACTTTCATTGGACCCCAATATGGGGTCCAACATGGGAAACAGTCCACACAGCAGACTCATAGAATGATAATCACTTCAAATAGCACTCTTGACTTCAGAATCAGCCCTTCATTCTGGTCTGGCTGAAATGCCCATGAGAGTATTTCCGGCATGGAACACTACAACACCATGGACAAAAATGTACTATATGAAGGATATCTTTGTGTGAAACCCCTGTGGAAAGAAGTCACCAAAGGAGGACGTACTTTTCTCTGAAGCAAGAACTTTCACTTTGTGTATGGCCTTTTCTAAATACTGATGGTGTTTGAGAATTCAAAAGGCTTCCATAGCCCAGGCAGTTTATGTCAAGAGCCTCAGGCATGTTAATTGTTAAATTAACAACAGGAATCACTGTTCACAAACTTCATATGCAGGACTTCTATCCTTAGTGAGTTGTATTATGAGAGTTAAACTTGTTCTCAATTTCCTGTGTGTGCAAATTGTTGAAATCTTTACTTAGAATTGGTCTTCTGTTTATTAAGTAATTGAAAATGAATCTTAGAGTCAGAAAGATGGCGGAATAGGAAGGGAGCACATTGATAGTTCAGCAAGACACACAGGTTAATAAAAGTGGAGATACTGCAGGGTCAAGGAAGAGTAGGGGAACAAACAGCAGAGCAAACTCTTCTGGAACTAGTGATTCACAGTGGACCTGCGTGGAGAGCATGGGAGCCCAAGTTCGGGACACCAGCGGAAGACTCAACACACCAGAGCTGGAACACGAGGTGAGCCAAACCTCAATAGCCCAAGACACCAGCGGGCAAGTGGAAAGAGGAGACTAGAGGGAACGAGGCTTGAAACTCCATGGGGAAAAGTTCACCAGGCTAACTAGAAGAGAGAGAGAAAAAAAAGTGACCGATACGGACACGAGTTTCTCTCTCTCCGCTCACCCCTCAAAGGCGAGCAAGACAAAGAGCAGGCACCATTTTGGACATACGTCATAAGCAGGGTGACCTCAGGTCTGCACCGGCCCTGAGCCTAGCAGAAAAACCAGACTCTGGGGGAGGGGTGAGATAACAGGAGATTAGCATCTAACTTGGCAACCCAATGGGAGACTGCAGGAGAATTGGAGCCCACACTGAGGGCAGCAGAGATTCCCTGTGTGGTCCTTGGGAAAGAGCTTCCAATCTCTGGCCCCTGTGGGTATATCATTTGCCTGCTAACTACCTCCAATTACATTCAGCTGTGCAGAATTACTTCCCTTTTGAATCAAAAAAAGAAAGAAAGAGAGATTTACCACACCTAACCTGGGAGTGTCATCTCTGACACACCCTCAAACCTGAGGAACCAAACATAGCTCTCAGTTCACACTTATCTCAAGCCTCTAAGGCTCCACCGAAAGCAGACAGTTCACTTAATATAGAGCCATAGTGTAACAAGAAAAATCACCACAGTGAAGAAATCAAATATCTCCAATATGCCAAACAACAAACGCAAAAACCGAGAAAACAAGAACAAGGAAGAAACTATGACGCCCGCAAAGGAACAAGACACCCCAATCCAAGATTATGAAGATGATGAGATAGAAGAAATGCAAGAAGCAGATCTCAAAAAATTGATAAGAACATTAAGAAGTTCTCAAAAACAAATTCTTGAACTACAGAAATCCTTAATGGACAAGATAGAAAATCTCTCTCATAAAAATGAAATATTAAGGAGGAATCAAAATGAAATGAAACAACTAGTAGAACATGAAACTGCGATAGTGACAAAAAACCACAATGAAATGAAGAACTCAATAGATCAAATGACAAACACATTAGAGAGCCTTAAAAACAGAATAGGTGAAGCAGAAGAGAGAATATCAGACTTAGAAGACAGAGAACAGGAAAGGAAACAGGCAAACCAAAGAAAAGAAGAAGAAATCAGAAATCTAAAAAATATTGTTGGGAATCTACAGGATACTATTAAAAAACCCAACATTTGGGTTCTAGGAGTTCCTGAAGGCATGGAGAGGGAGAAAGGATTAGAAGGCATTTTTAGAGAGATACTAGCAGAAAATTTCCCAGGTTTGGAGAAGGACAGAGTCATCTTAGTACAGGAAGCTGATAGAACCCCTAATAAACATGACCAAAAGAGATCCTCACCACGACATGTTGTAATCAAACTCACCACAGTGAAACATAAAGAAAAGATCCTAAAATGTGCAAGAGAGAAACGTCAGATTACTCTCAGAAGATCTACAATTAGTCTCACAGCAGACTTCTCATCAAAAATCCTACAAACTAGAAGGGAATGGCGAGACATAGCCCAGGTACTAAGAGAGAAAAACTGCCAGCCCAGAATACTATATCCTGCAAAGCTCTCCTTTGTGAATGAAGGTGAAATAAAGACTTTTCATAGCAAACAGAAACTGAAAGAGTTTGTTGCCACTCGTCCTGCCCTGCAAAAGGTGCTTAAAGATGTGTTACACACAGAAACACAGAAACATGGTCACCAATATGAAAGAAGGTAAAGGAAGGAAACCTCACAGCAAAAGATCACAGGAAGCTCAATTTCTCTTTGACATAGAATTAAACTGTGATGCTATCTTAAAGCAATGTGTTAAAGTAATCTATTATGTTCTCTTGATGTCTGTTAAATTCTAATTGTTCAAAAACAGCTGAATTTTTATTAAGAGCTATGGGTTATTTAAATATGTGCTTATTTTCAAAGATTTGAATAATCACCTTCTAACAATGATCAAATGTGGTCTATGTTAAGTCATGATTTTAAGGAATCTTATTTCAACCAGATATTTTGGATTTTGAGCCTTCTTGGCATTCTTGACAGACATTCAAAAAATCAAAGTTTCAAACAATATGGACTCTAAAAATCTTGTACTTTGGTTTTTACAGTTTGGGCCCAATTGAAAAAAATCGAAGGACCTATGTCTCTCATCTTATAGATACACCAACCAATGAGGCTATTTGGATTATATTAGAAGTACTGTCAAGATGTGATGTGGTACCAAACTTTAAGTTTCTATAATGGAAAATGCTATTAATACAAATATTTGAGAATTAAAAAGTCAAATGATCTTGTGTTACTAGACATGATAGTTATCTTAATGAGAAAGCCCCAGATGCCTAAAGGGTTTTTTACTTGCAAAATCCTACAGGTGCTTTCAAAAATACTGTGAAGTAAGCAAGTGCCTCTTGTTGGTTGCTGAGTTTATAATTTTAAACATGGCAACTTAAAGTCTTTTGTCATCCACAGTTATATAGGATTTGCTGCTCATAAAACTAAAGCATTGTTGGTTCTGTGTTTAGCTGTCCTCCTATAGGTTCCTATGGACTTTTTCCAGCCACTTCTACTGTATTCAGTACTTTGGGATGGCTCTATAAACAGATGAAGCCAATAATGTATTAACAGTGCCAACTGAGAGAAAGTATGGTTAACTGAGGTTACTAAAAACAAAAAGCAATTCAAATCAATTGGCAATCTACAAAAAGAGTTAAAGATTTTAAAAGCTATTATTAAAATTGCTATATTGGTCTATTATGCTATGTTATATGTGGCTACATATTGTATGTCCACATGGGGAAATTTTATTAAGAGTTTTATTTTAAATGGCTTACAGATAAGATTGTCCATAAATTTAAGCTGCTAAAATCAATCAAAGATACACATTAATTTGTGTGACCTGAATCTGTGTATCATATGTTTTAAACTTGTTGGTAGAAAGAAATTAAAAACATTTTATATGGTTGTGCTTAAGTTTACTGGCTAAACAAACTACACCATGTTAGATATTTAAGAGGTGTTTCCAAATACATGATTCTTAAAATTTATGGAAGGCATTGGACCTTCTGGTAAATGTTTTCTTAAGTTGTTATCTAGTGGTTGAAACTGTTTGCTAAGTATTCATGTGATATTGCTATTGTCAGCAAGCGATCTAGTACTTGCTCCCTCATTTCTCTATTCTAAGCCCAACTTGTTCTTTCATTTCTCTATTCTCCTCAAGGTAGGAAACTAATTCTATTATTAAGGAATCTGTAGGATGCACAATTTAATCTTTGGACCTTATAAAAGAGATGGCTAACATTTTTCTGTAATAGCATAGCCAAAATAAGAACTTAAATAATAATCTCATAGCTAGATTCACTTCGCCATCAGCAAAGTAAACAGTAAGTAGAAAAAACCTCCCTTTCAGACCAAAGGGAAAGAAAGTTTTAAAGGGAGAATATAATTTTCCTCATGGGCATTGTCTACCTTAGAAAATCTACTACAGAACATGCCTGTGACTATAGACTTGTAGTTCAGGCCACCGAAGATTAGAGATGGGACATGGGCATTCCCTTGACTTGCATCCTCTGGTCTGCTTTAACACAAACCAGGAGGCAAAGAAAGCTCGGCATCAGAAGCAATGGGTGGCAGGCCTATTAATGGCTGATCTGTGCAGTGATCTGCCCTCAAGGAGACCCAACAGGCCAGTCCACTGCAGTAGCTTTCAATGTGGTAAGCCTGGGCTTCAGCAGAAGTCAGCTTGTGAAGAGCCCTGGCAGCTCTGCCAAGAGTTGGATCACTGGAAATGGACCTGCCCTGGATTCGAAGGATGCCCAGGTCAGAGCCACAGATCTTATTGGCTCTAAGCTGAAAAGCCCTTCACTCAGCCCAACTTCCAAAGTGACCACTGCAGCTGAGGATATGGTCAAGTAGGGTCAGCAACATTGCAGGCAGAACTGTAAATTTCTTGTTAGAGATGCCACCTGCCTTTACCTGGCAAGCTCTCCTCCCAGGCCAGCCAAGTAATGAAAGTCAACAGAATGCCTTCCCCTAGGAGGTTCACACCTCCCTTAGGATATACCCCATGCGAAGAGATAGATAGGTCTGGGCCTCTTATCTTACAAGGCCTAAAGCCCACCAGATTATTATCAAGCCCCTTCTGTCAGGTTCTATTTGCCTCTCAATCAGAAAACTTAATTGTAGCTTAGACAATACCTTTCTTAGCCCCTCTAATAATGACTCTGTCCTTTGTCCTAGACCCTGTCTAGCACACTTGGGCCTCATTCCTTTGTAATCATAACCTCTACCACCAATGGTGGTACTGATGGTCCTCTTCCCCACATAATGCTGTATAATTGTTCAAACCTGGTAAATGCCAATCTTAGGATCATCAGTTACTATCCTCACTCTGTCTTTTATGACCATGTCTAAATATTATCAGAGTCGGCAAACTTGGAAGTCTTCCATAGCCTTGGCAACTCATGACAACAGCCTATGGTGGTTACTGGTGCCATAAACTAGAGTGTCAATTTGTTGGGTCAACATCAGGAGCCACTGTGCACTTGCTCCTCATGTGGGATCTCTGTCCTTAATGTGCTGTACATTTTGATTTAATGCTATAACTAGTACTCAAACAGTATGTTTCACTTTGTGTTTCTATGTGGGTGCAAACTGTTGAAATCTTTATACTAAATTGATCTTCTGTATATAAAGAGAATTGAAAATGAATCTTGATGTGAGTGGAAGGGGAGAGGGAGCGGGAGAGGGGAGGGTTGCGGGTGGGAGGGAAGTTATGGGAGGGGGAAGCCATTGTAATCCATAAGCTGTACACTGGAAATTTATATTCATTAAATAAAAGTTAAAAAAAGAAAAGAAAATGAATCTCAGTGGAGAATGGGACTGTGCATGGGAGACAGTGGGTGAGGAGGGACTGGATTATGGGTGCAAGAGTGTTGTACTTATGAAATTCATGAAGTCTGTTATAGTTAAATGAAAGGTTTCTTTGGGGGGAAAAGGAGGATAGGCTTATAGTGCACTGGTAATTGGAATACATATGCTTTATTCAAGAAATATGAATCCAGCACATAATGAATTAAGACTCAGGTTCTTGATGGGGAGTGCGTATGCTGAGCATGGAACCATGTAAAATAATTCTAGTTGCAAACCCTGTAGGCTATATGGAAGGTCTGGGTTTTGGACAGCGTGTGACTGCAATACACATGCTGCTGGCAGTCTTCTATTCCTAGATCTCACTAGCTAGCTGCCTATATCATCAGATAGTACCATTAAATAAAACAGAAGTCAGAACATTGGTAAATGACTCCAAACAGGCATAACCACAATAGAGTGGCAAGAGAGCTACAGAATGAATAAGGACAAAAATAAACAGAACTATGGCCAGCATTGTGGAACAACAGGTTAAGCTGCTGTGGGCAATGCTGACATTTTGTATTTAAGTGTTAGCTGGGAGTCCTGGCTACTTTGTTTCTCAGTCATTACATTGCTAATACTCCTATAAAGGTAGTACTTGATGATCAATATGTTTGGGGCCCTGCCACCCATGTGGGAGGCTAAAATGGAATTTATGCCTCCTGGCTTTGGTCTCACCTAGACATGGCTGTTTCAGCCATCTGGGGGAGTGAAGCAGTGAATATAAGAACTCTGTGTACTCTGTGTACATGTTTTCCTCTGTCATTGTCTTTTAATGGAAAAAAAAATTAAACATTGGCCCAGAAACAATCCCAGAAAGACAGTTTGGACATTAGGCCACCAAAACAATACTTATGAATCCTCTTCAGTCTATAAATAGATTGGTAATATGGGAAAATTAGACAGTCTACACACAAATCTGGGATTCACATGACTGAAAAAGTCACAAGACAAATCCTACCAAGTAGAAAAAATCCAACATCCAACTCTAATAGTACAGCATTATGGCTGGCATATGAGGTAACACAACTGTGGTCACATTACTGATCTGTACTAGAATAAATGGAGGAAGACTCATGGGCAGGCAGTGAAACAGTTATACCAAATACTTTGCAAATGTTAGGCTTGTATTTCAAACTGAGTAGTATAGAATGAATATTTACTTACAAAAAATTACATGTGGATATTGTCCCTACTCATAATAAGTGCTGGAAAAACAGCAGAGTATATGGCACAGAGACTAATGTAGATTTCAAAGAGTGCATAGCCAGCCTCTGCAGTGCAGTGTTACACCCTCATGTGAATTCCCTAATATCTGCAGAGATGTGATGTTAAACAGGTGTTTTTCCTCCTTCATTACTGTTTTGCAGAATAATGAGTAATTTTGCTAGCATTTATTTTATGTACTAATAATTTTGTGGATAATTTTGCTGATGCTTGTTGAAATCTGCCTCAGAGTAAAAGCTTTGTCCACTTCCACTGCCTTTGTAGAGTTTTTCCTCTAAGATCCCTGATAGTGAGATCTGGCTTATTGTAGAAAGTTTTCCTATATTCACATGCTTTCTCACCTGTGAGTTCTTTGATGTGTGCTTAACCCTGACTTCTGGCATCAAGAATTTTCATAATCACTTCATTAAAAGGTGTTTTTCCTTTTTGTGAGTTCTGCTGTCTGTTGAGATGTAGCTTCTGGCAAAAAGTCTTTTCTTATCCATAGTATTGACAAGTTATCTCTTACATGTGAGTTCTTTGATGCCTTCTGAAGTTTGAACTCTAAAATGTTTTTCCACATTCATCACATTGATAAAGTTTCTCCCCTGTGTGAACACTCTGATGTGTAATGAGTTGAGTTATTACAAAAGACTTTTCCACAGGCATTGCATTCATAAATTTTCTCTGATCTATGCATTCTCTGGTGGGTAAAGAGTTGTGACTTCCAGCAAAAGGGTTTTCCACGCATTTTGCATTCATAAATCTTCTCCTTCTAAGGTAGAGTGAGTTGTGACTTCTGGAAAAAGAATTTTCCACAGGTACTATATTCATAAGTTTTCTCCCTTTTGTGGATCTTCTGGTGTACAATGAGTTGTGATTTTCAGCAAAAGGCTTTTTCACATGTATTACATTCAAAAGGTTTATCCCCTGTGTGAATTCTCTGATGTGTAGTGAGGTTTGACTTCCAGCAAAAGGTTTTTCCGCACATTTCACATCCATAAGTTTTCTCATTTATGTGAACCTTCTGATGTGAAGTGAGATTTGACTTTTGGATAAAGGCTTTTCCACATTGCTTATATTCATAAGGTTTCTGCCCTATGTGAATTTTCTGATGTACAGTGAGATTTGACTTCCAGGAAAAGGCTTTTCTGCATATATCACATTTGTATGATTTCTCCTTTGTGTGAATTCTTTGATGTGAAATAAGGCTTGTTTTCCCATGAAAGCCTTCTCCACATGTATTACATTGATAAGGTTTCTCCCCTGTGTGAATTCTCTGATGTAGAATGAGTTGCGACTTCCAATAAAATGCTTTGCCACATGTTTCACATGTGAAAGATTTGTATCTTGAGTGAATCATGAGATTTGTAGTATTTGATCTCAGGTAAATGGATTTCCCACATTCATTGCACCCAGAGGGCTTTTGCTCTTTCTGAGTGCTATGATGGATAGAAAGGCAGGATTTACAATTGAAAGATTTTCCACAGGGGTTACAAGAATAGATTTTTTTTCCTGTATATGTTCTTTGACTTGTGGTAAAATCTGATTTGTAAATGAGAGTTTCCTCATACTCAAAAGATTCATAAAGTTTCTTTCCTGTGTGTGTTTGTTGAGGTTTACTGTGGTAGGACTTTTTCTGGAAAGTTTTCTTTCCATGTTCAGTTGTCTTTCCTACAGTGCCAACTGACTTATTACAGGTATCTCCCATATGAGCCTTTTCATCTGTAAAGAACACCCTTTTCCTGCTGAACCCTTTGCCTCTTATACTGTGTTCAAACACCTGCTGAAAAGTCTGAATCTTGTAAGGCTGACCGATAGGCTCCCAGCATTCACTTGAGTTGCCAGGTACATTAGTGCCATCAGATTTCTCTGCAGCTTGCATCTCATCAGGCCTCCTAGGGAGAAGCAAATTGTGAAATAAATTATATGTCTCAGCTTTCAGTAAAAATATGGCATGAGCTTAAATTAAGTGTTGCTTTTTAATTTAACTTTCTTGTGCATTGATAAGTTGTTGTTTGTGATTACAGCTTGCCTCAAATTTATTTGTTGACTTTTCCAGTTGGTTCCCAATAGGTCATCCCTTCTGCAGGCTGAAATGAGAAAAAAAAATGCTATATCCATGAAACATATCTAAGTGTTACTTGTAGAATGTTCAAGTAAAGGCAATGCAGTTTCCTAGTGGAATAGCATTTGAATAGGTCAGTAAAAGGTATTCAATGTTGCCCTATATATCTTTTTCTTCATAATACACTAAGGTAATAAAACAAAGGAAGCTTTCCCAAATTCATACACTCAACTATGTTAAATGTTTTAAGTGGAGAGAGGGGGCAAGTGATGTCAGGCAGTGGGTCAAACCATTTCTTAGGATGCATACATCCCACAATAATACCAGATGAGTCCTGGCTACTGTGCTTCCAACACAGATTCCTGCTAATGTGTCCTAGCAGGCAGCCAATGATGATTCTAAGTGTGTTGGAGCCTGCCACACACTTGAAAGACCCAGATTTACTGGATTTTCATTTCAGGTTGGCCTCATTCTCACTGTTGCAGGCATTTGGGCAATGAACCAGTAGGTGGAGGACTTTCCTCTCATTCTCTATTTCTCTGTTACTGTCATTCTGCCATGCAAGGAGAACCTAATAAACATTTTCATAACTAAGTAAATATTTATAAAAGTTGAGAAACACTTAGTAGAAATACTTGATCACTTACTTATAGGTACCAGAGGAGGACATGTGTGTATTCCCTAAGCAGGACCATAACATAGAAACAGCATCCATTTTCTATGGTTGCTACATGTTCAGTTTTTCCAGGGGAATGGCTATAGAGATCTGTGGGGTTTCTTAAGCAAAAACACCTCCTTTAAATGTTTGCAAGATTTGTGTATTTTAGAGGCTGGTGCTGTAGTGCAGTGGGTTAAAGCCTTGCCCTCTGGCACCAGCATCCCATATGGGTGCCAAGTCTCAGCTGCTCCACTTCAGATTCAGCTACCTGCTAATGTGCCTGAGAAAGCAGCAGAGGATGGCCCAAGTCATTTGGTCCCTGTACCTGCATAGGAGACCCAGAAGAAACTAAGGATCTTGGCTTCATATTGATTCAGCTGCATGCATTGCAGTCAGTTAGGAGTGAACTGGCAGATGAAAGACTTCTCTCTCTCAAATAAATAAATTTTAAAAAACTTTAAAAAAAGATTTGTTTATTTTAAAGACAGAGTTACAAAGAGAGGCGGAGAGAGAGTGTTCATCCACTTATTCACTCCCCAAATGGCTGCAATGGTCAGGGCTGTACTGTAGTGGAATGAGAAGGCCATGCCAAGGTGGCCACTGGCAAGCGAGCATCAGATACTCAGGATGGCTTTGAAACCCACCTGGCAATGGAGCCTGCCTGGCAACAGGCTGTGATTGGATGGATTTGAAACAGGTTGTGATTGGATGGCTTTGGAAACTGCCTGGCCACAGGCTGTGATTGGATAGATTTGATACTGCCTGGCAACAGGCTGTGATTGGATGGCTTTGGAAACTGCCTGGCAACAGGCTGTGATTGGTTGGGGCATAGACTGCCCCTTGACCAGATTGGCTGGTCTTAGCTATATAATTTGTTGTACCAACTGTAATAAATGAGTCTGCAGGCTGCTCGCCTCAAACCTGCTTTCACCCGACTCCTGGAGTCTGTGTGTTGACTCCGCACCTCTTGCCCCCACCACACTGCTCCTCTCAGAAATGAACCCACTGCAACATTGTTGAGAAATCAGTGGCAACACTGTATCAGGGTAAAGACAGGAGCACAGAACTCCAAATGAGTCTCCCAGATATGTACAAAGAAACATCTGCTGCTTTCCCAGGCACAGTACCAGGGAACTGCATCACAAGTAGGGCAGCCAGGACTCAAGTTGGTGCCTGTATGAAATGCTGTCATTATAGGAATATGGTTCAACATACTGCCACAATTTCAGCCCTACCCAAACCTTTTATATGCACATTATGATGACAGCTTTCCACAGATTCCTAAGAAAACCTAGTATCTTCAGATTCTCATACCGCAGAAGGCCCATAAATGTCCCATACATCATTTTTTGTATGCTTTCCAATCAATTTAAGGAAATATGTTCTGCCATTAGGGTGGTGTTCACCTTCTTTGAGAAGTATTTCCGCCTCATTATGAAACCAGCATACTTGGTATTCTCTCAGTTCTTGATATACCCTCTTGCTCTATAATTTGAAGTTCTGTCTTTCAATATTTGTGCTGGATACTCAGAATTCTCCCATTTTTACAGAAAACTGACTCTCTTATGCATTTCTAATCTATTACATTATAATCACATTTTAAAAGAAGCAGGAAAAGTATTGCAGCAGGTTAACCTGCTTCCTGCAACACTGGCATCCTATTTTCTTCATGATTTATTTATTAGAACTATAGGGATAGGGACAGAAAGAGAAACAAAGCCCATTCACTTATTCACTTTTAAATTGCTTGCAATGGCCATTCATTTTTGTACTCATTTATTTGAGAATCAGAGACAGGGAAAGGGAGAGAGGGGCTGCCACTGTGGCATAGCAGGTAAAGCCACTGCCTGCAGTGTTGGTATCCCATATGGGTACCAGTTCAAGTACCAGCTGCTGCACTTCTGACTCAGTTCTCTGCTATTGCCTGGGAAAGTAGTAGAAGATGTACAGTAGAAATACTTGGACCCTACACCCATGTGGGAGACCCAGAGGAAGCTCCTGGCTCCTGGCATCAGATTGGCGGGAGCTGCAGCCAATTGGGGAGTGAACCAGCATTTGGAAGACCCCTCTCTCTCTCTCTGCCTTTGCTTCTTTCTCCATGTAACTGACTTGCAGATCAATAAATATTTATAAAAATAGACAGAAAAAGAGAGTAAAGAGACAATGAGAAAGCCCACATCCACTCATTCAGTACTCAAATTTGTGCAACAGTAAGACCTGTGCCTGGGCAAAACCATAAGTGGGAACTGAATTTCTTCAACTAATAAGAAATCAGTTCCTCTGTGTGATCCAATTTTTATAAGCATTGATAGAATAAATACATGAATAGGCCAGTGACACAGCTCATTTGGCTAATCCTCCACCTGCAGCACCAGCACCTCAGGTTCTAGTCCTGGCTGGGGTGCTGGATTCTGTCCCAGTTGCTCCTCTTCCAGTCCAGCTCTCTGCTGTGGCCCGGGAAGGCAGTGGAGGATAGCCCTGGTGCTTGGGCCCTGCACCCACATGGGAGACTGGGAGGAAGCACCTGGCTCCTGGCTTCAGGCCAGCACAGTGCCAGCTGTAGCAGTTATTTGGGGAGTGAACCAATGGAAGGAAGACATTTCTCTCTGTCTCTCTCTCTCTCACTGTCTAACTCTGCCAGTCAAAAAAAAAAAAGAATAAATACATGAATAATTGTCTGAAAAAAAAAACAGGATGTGGCAGTAGGAAGAAGAACAAGTTTGAATACAGGGGATGTATATAACCTAAAAATTAGTCTCGTTACAGGCAGAAATTGATTGCAATGGGGCTAGCACTGTGGCACAGTAAGCTAAAATTCTGCCTACAGCATCGACAACCCATATGGGTACTGGTTCATGTTCCAGGTGCTCCTCTTCAAATCAGATCTCTGCTAATGGCCTGGAAAAGTGGTGGAAGATGTCCCAAGTGCTTGGGCCCCTGCACCCCTATAGGAGACCCAGAGGAAATTTCTGGCTCCTGGTTTCAGATCAGCTCAATTCTGGCCATTGCAGCCATCTGAGGAGTGAACCAGTGAATGGAAGACCTATCTCTGCCTCTGTCTGTAACTCTACCTCTCAAATAAATAAATAAAATTTAAAAAATAAATTGGTTGCATTGTTGGTAGTTCTGATAATGTATTCACCCAGAGGAAAACAACAGGCAGATGAACAAAAAAATGATAGCCTGCTTGGAGACTGATGCATCACATCAGCTGTTCTCAGGACTGGGACTTGGGATACATAGTGAGAAATGCTCTACCCAGTCAACATTCTTTGAGATCTTTTCCATTCCAGTCTCCCTGTCCAATGGGTGCTGACTGACCTGACAGGCTCCGATTTAGGGGTTTTGTCACTGTCCATGACTCTGCTCCCTGTTCCAACTTGAAGATCACCTCAGGTTTGCTTTTGCAGTACCCTGTTAAAGGGAAATAATGCTGGATGTCATCAAATCATTAAGTTAGAGTTTTGAAAGACAACAGCTTGTTCACAGGGACTGTGAAACAAAATTGTTCATTTCAATCCTTTCCTCATGTTTCTTGGCCTCAAATACTATGCTTATCCAGCATGTAATCTTTTAAAAAATTAATTTGCTTGCCACATGGGAAGTAACTGTTTCACTTCAGCATGAGAGGGGAATATCACTCACCCAAAAACAACAGGCTGTTGTAAATCTCCATCATTACATCTTTGTACAGGGTCTTCTGAGAACTGCCCAGGTACTGGCACTCCTCCTAAGTGATGTCCACAGCCAGGTCTTCAAATGACACCAACATCTGCAATAGCACATTTTTTTTTTTTGCTCATCATGCCAGTTCTGTCACAAAAAGACTAGGAGTGCATTTTCCTGTGTGCATCTTCTATGCATCTTATATAAGATGCAGATGATTTTGGAATCTATGTGGCAACAGAATGCAAAATTACAATGAAAATGTCTTGCTTCTATATTAATTTCATAATTCAAAAATCAGTACAGTGGATTGCTCCTTGTTATTCTGGAATTGCTCTTTCTCCTAATGATCTTGAAAAGATCCCACACTGTAATCTGTAGACATACATGTAAGCATATGACTGAATTAGCATTAGATGAGTTACAGGAGAAAATGTTGAATATCAATTTGGAGAACAAGCAATTTTTTTAAAAAATCAATTTTTCTGTATTATCAGGTCATTTATTTTATTGGAAACTATTTTAAAATTTATGCATAGTTTTTTATAATGTATTTTTCCATTAATTATTTGATAAATTTTTGTGTGTACTTAATGACTACCACAATTGTGTAACCAAGGAATAAGTCAAATAATATTTCCATCATGGAAATAGAGTTTGAAGCAGGAAAAAGAATATCAGTAACATCTATCAGGTACAGTTCACTCTACCTCATATGTCTACAGGAAAATGCTGAGCTCATAAAAGTATCTGAATCATACAAGAAAAAGATAAAGGGAAGAGGAAGAAACCAGAAACTTGAGGATGCATAGGAATGGAAAACTCTCAAAGCATTTTCATTTTTGCTTTTATTATAAAGTTGACAAGTCTGCCTTTTTTAATCTTACAATTAAAATATACAGTAAGAAATAATTTGGAAAGCTGATACAATCATACTGAAACCCATGTTGACTTGAAAATTAAGTTTATGACCATGACAGCTATTGCTAAACCGTGTAAATGAATTAGTTGTTCTCAATAAAATTTTCAATTGTTCAAAATCACAGAAAGGAGATCACAAGGTGCATCTAAAAAACATGCTAAAACACTAGTAGCATAACCAGACAAAATGTCATGTTTCGTAAGGCCGACACCTGGCTGGAATGACAAATACACTCACACACACAAATACACACACACATATGCACGTTCTAAAGGGTTATATTGTCAGAAACAACCAAATTTACTTCAAAAGTGCCAGAAGATAAAGTTATATTATAAACAAGAAGCCAGCCAACAAGGCAGCTCAGCCCATAGGAAGCATGCTCTGTTCAGCCCTGGTCAATGAGTGTAATGTGGATAATGTTGATAATGGTTAAAGAAAGCTATTTCTGAGAAGAAACAATGATTCCTTGGAAAACAACAGGCTGAAGAGCTACCAAGGTATAGAATGAAGGTGTCAGCAAAGACTGTGTCTCAATTACAGGGCACAGGCCTCTCTCCACATGTATCCTCAGGATGGTCATATTGAAATGAGTCAGTGCTGCTATCCTCCAGGTTTCCTAAATTTTTCTTTTAAAATGAAATTATAAAAAAGGAATGGCTGGCTGGAAATTAATATTCTCTAAATAAAAAAAAGAAAAAAAAAGAAAAATGGTACTTAAAAGTTTATTTTCATACCAAAACATTGAAATCCTTGCAGTTTTTTCATAATATGCATTTTCTGTGAAATTTATAAAGTTCCCTCAGATACATGGATTTCAAAATATTTTTGAACCAAAATGAACACTTTTCTTTTAATTGTATTTCTTCCCTTAACTTTTCAAAGTACCTACATAGAACCCGCTAACTTTATAAGGGCTTTTGTGACAGCAGCATGAGTTTGTGTGTGTGTTTAAGGTAATATTCTTCACTATGAACTATAGATTAAAAAGCCATGCAAATCAGTAAAAAAAAGGAATGGCTGTTGTGATTATCCTCGTCATTTTTAAATCATGTACACTGATTAAAACAAAGCAGTCACCTTGTCTACTCATGACAACACAGGTCTAACAATCAAGAGAAGCCACATCTGGATATGTTACATTTCTGGTTTCATTCACAGAACTTGGATTTGATTGCAAAGTTGAGAATAGATGATATTTTTTAAGTTTGTCTCTCTAGATATGGAATGAAGTTAAGATATTTGTGAGAGAAGATTAACTGATGTGTGGTGACCATTGCTCACTCAACTTCAGTATTGTTTCTTGTGAGAAAATCACATATCCTCTCCCAGTCTAGAACTCACACAAGGTCACATGATTCTCACTCAGCAAATATCAGTAGATATTAATTGTGTCACTTCTAGGAGAGCTTTACTTGGTCCAATGCTTTCTATATTCTCCAATCACAAAGATGAGCATTTCTAGTAAAGGTCACTATAGCAGGATGAAGAAAAATAGGAGATCTGAAACACACTTTAAATGTGGAAGTCCTGCAGTGTCTGGGAGTCACTTGTCACCTAATTATACCCTAGTTTTTCAACCCTATTGTTGTGAGACACTAACAAATAGAGCATCTGTTACAGCAGTTCACTTTAATAGATGGATCTCTCTAAGTCCATGGAAAGGGGCAAGAAATGCAGAGGCTAGGGGTTATAGACTTTTCAGTCAATTGTGTTGAAAACATATGTAAAATTAAAAGTGAATCTACAGTTCACACTGAGTGCTTGACAACTTCAGAATTACATGCAGTGTGTGATTAATAATCTTAGATTAGGAAAATCTATTCTTACTGAAACTCAATATCCAGAAACTATGCAAGCTCAAATTCAAGCATAGAAAACTCAGCAGAGTTTTTAGAGGTAGAAGATATGAAGCATGAGAGGTTAAATCCAATGACAAAAATGACTACAGAGGAAGGAGATTTTTTTCACTCTCATTTTACTGAGGATACAAATATCTTCCCTGGGAATGGGTCTCATTAATATGGAATCTCAGATAAAAGCACTAAAGACTCAGTGATGTGTCAGATGGTAGCAAGTGGTATGGTACATATGTAAATGCAGACCTCACTGGGAATAGGATCAGAGAAATATATGCTAAGCTAGTGAAAATTGTAATCCTATTGATCAACTTTTTCAGGCTACAAATCACAAGCTACACAGAAAAATGTTGACATTTCCTACCCAAATTTTAGAGGTTGTTCTCTCCTTTAAATATCTATGTATTTGTATGGTTGAATGACAGAGAGAAAAAGATAGGAAAAAAATCTTTGATTAGTTGTTTCACTTCCCAAGTCTCAGCAAACTCAAAAAAGTCAAAATTATACCATGCATCTTCTCAGAACACAATGGAATGAATCTGGAAATCAGCAACTCAGGAATATCTAGAGCATATGCAAACACATGGAGACTGAACAACACGCTCCTGAATGAACACTGGGTCACTGAAGAAATCAAAAGAGAAATCAAAAATTTCTGGAAGCAAATGAAGATAACAATACAATATGTCAAAACATATGGGATATCAGAAAAGCAGTGTTAAGAGCAAAGTTTCTAGCAATAGGTGCCTACTTTAAGAAATTGGAAAGGCACCAAATAAATGAGCTACCAATCCATAACAGGGATCTAGAAACTCTACAGCAAACCAAACCCAAACCTAGTAGGAGAAAAGAAACAATTAAAATTAGAGCAGAAATCAACAAAATTTAATCCAAAAAAATTCCAAAGATCAGCAAAACGAAGAGCTAGGTTTTTGAAAAATAAACAAAATTAACCACCATTAGACCAACAAACCAAAAAAAGGAGAGAGAAGAACCAAATCATTAAAATTAGAGATGAGAAAGGGAATGTAACAACAGACACCAAAGAAATAAAGTCATCAGAAATTACTACAAAGAGCTGTATGCCAACAAACTGGGAAGTCTAGCAGAAATAGATAGATTCCTGGACACATACAACCTACATAAATTGAACCACAAAGACATAGAAAATCTAAATAGATCCATATCTAAGACAGAAACTGAAACAGTAATAAAGGCCCTCCCAACAAAGAAAAGCCCAGGACCAGATGGATTCACTGCTGAATTCTACCAGGAATTTAAAGAAAGAATTAACCCAAATTATTCTCAAGCTATTCAAAACAATTGAAAGAGAAGGAATCCTCCTAAATGATTTCTGCAGAGCCAGCATCACCTTAATCCTTAAACCTAAAAAAGAGGCACCAGAGAAAGAGAATTACAGACCAATTTATCTGATGAACATAGATGAAAAAATCATCAATAAAATTCTAGCCAATAGAATGTAACAACACATCAGAAAGATCATCCACCAAGACCAAGTGGGATTTATCCCTAGTATGAAAGGATGGTTCAACATTTGCAAATCAATAAATCATTTACAAACTGCTGAAGAAAAAGCATACAATTATCTCAAAAGATGCAGAGAAAGCATAAAATAAAGTACAACACCCTTTCATGATAAAAACTCTAAGCAAGTTAGGTATAGAAGGAACATCCCTCATTACAATCAAGATGATTCATGGCAAACCCATGGAGAGCATCATACTGAATGGGTAAAAGTTGAAACCATTCCCTCTGAGATCCGGTACCAGACAGGGATGCCCACTCTCACCACTGCTATTCAATATAATACTGGAAGTTTTAGCCAGAGCTATTAGGCAATAAAAAGAAATCAATGGAATTCAAATTGGGAAGGAAGAATTCAAACTATCCCTCTTTGCAGATGACATGATCTGCAACTCTACCAAGAGACTATTGGAATCACAGGAGAGTTTGGTAAGGTAGCAGGTTACAAAATCAATACACAAAAATCAACCACCCTTATATATACAGACAATGCCATGGCTGAGAAAGGATTTCTAATATCAATCCCACTCACAATAACTACAAAAAAAAAAACTTTGGAATAAACTTAACCGAGGAAGTCAAAGATCTCTATGATGAGAATTACAAAACTTTAAAGAAAGAAATTGAAGAAGATATCAAAAATGGAAAAATCTTTCATGTTCATGGATTGGAAGAATCAATATAATCAAAATGTCATTCTTCCAAAAGCAATTTACAGATTCAATGTGATACCAATCAAAATACCAAAGATATCCTCCTCAAATCTGGAAAAAATGATGCTGAAATTCATATGGAGGCACAGGAGTACTTGAATAGCTAAAGCAATCCTAGAAAACAAAAACAGAGCCAGGCGTATCACAAAACCAGATTTCAAGACATACTATAGGGCAGTCATAATCAAAACACCTGCTACTGTTACAGAAACAGATGGATAGACCAACAGAATAGCATAGAAACACCAAAAATCAATCCAAACAGCTATAACAAACTTATCTTTGATCAAGAAACTAAAACCAATTCCCAGAGCAAGAGCAGTCTATTCAACAAATGGTGCTGGGAAAACTGGATTTCCACATGCAGAATTAGGAAGCAAGACCCCTACTTTACACCTTACAAAAATCCACTCAACATGGATTAAAGATCTAAATCTATGATCCAACATGATACAATTATTAGGGAACATCAGAGAAACCCTGCAAGATACTGGCACTGGCAGAGTTCTTGGGAAACAACCAAGAGGCACAGGAAGCCTAAGCAAAAATTAACAAATGGGATTACTTCAAATTGAAAAGTTTCTGTAATGCATAATAAAGAGTCAGGAAAGTGAACAGGTAACTGGCAGAGTGGGAGAAAATATTTGCAAATTATGCTACTGGTAAAGGATTAATATCCAGAATCTACAAAGAGATAAAGAAATTCCATCACATCAAAACAAACAACCCACTTAAGAGATGGGCCAAGGACCTAAACAGACATTTTTCAAAAGAGGAAATCCAAATGGCCAACAGACACATGAAAAAATGTTCAGGATCACTAAGCCATCGGGGAAATGCAAATCAAAACCACAATGAGATTTCACTTCACCCTGACTGGAATGGCTTTCATACATAAATCCACTAACAACAGATGCTGGTGATGATGTGAGGAGAAAAGCACACTAATTCACTGTTGGTGGGAATGCAAATTGGTAAGGCCACTATGAAGGTCAGTTTGGAGATTCCTCAGAAACCTGAATATAGCCCTACCATACAATCCAGGCATCCCACTACTCAGAATTTACCCAAGAGAAATTAAATTGGCAAATAAAAGGGCTGTGTGTACTTCAATTTTTATTGCAGCTCAATTCACAATAGCTGACATGGAATCAACCTAAATGCCCATCGACAGAAGATTGGATAAAGAAATTATGGGACATGTACTCTATACAATATGACACAGAAATAAAAAAATGAAATCCAGTCATTTGCAACAAAATGGAGGAATCTGGAAAGCAGCATGCTGAGTAAAAAAAGCCATCCCCAAAGGGACAAATAGCATATGTTCTCCCCAATCTGTGACAACTAACTGAGCACCTAAAAGGATACCTGTAGAAGTGAAACTGACACTATGAGAAGCAATGACTTATTGATCACTGCAAAGAATATGGCATTTGGAATTTTAATCCAGCCAGTTAATGTAAAGCAAATCATTCTGAAGAATATTTCAGTATCCACAATTTCTGCAACATATACCTTACATCACTATCCTTGGGGGAAAAATGAAAATTTGACTTATACTCTTGGAAAGAAAAACTAGAAAGAAATTTAAGTTAGGTCTTGAAAGTAGTAGACAAGATACCTAAAGAATCTCCAAGTATCTTCATTATTTACAAGTCATATAAAGTTAGGTAAAGACTGATAAGCTATTTAAATTCTATAGATGTAACAGTGTTACAGTGAAAACCTATTTGTAGGAAAAGGAAAAAAATAGCTCAATGCAAGTTAGTCCACACAGTTTAAATTTGCTATCATAAAGAACAGCTTAACACCAATTTTAAAAGACTTCTACTTTTTTCTGTTACCATGTGATGTTATCTGCCACATTATGATGCAGGAAGATGGCCCTTTCTAGATTGACCTCCTGACTTTAGACCATCTAGCTCCCAGACTAGAAGAAATAACTGTTTTCTTGAGGCTGGTCTTTTGGCACAGCATGTTATGTCACCACTGGTGAAGCTCTCATCTCATAGAGTCTGATTTGGGTCCTGGCTACTCAATTTCCAGTTCAGTTTGATTCTAAAGCATGTAGGAAGGCAATGTATAATTTCCCAAGTACTTGGGTTCCTGATGCAAATGCAGTGACTCAGATGGAGGATCTGGTTCCTGGCATTGGCCTTGCCCAGTTCTGGCTGTTATAACTCCTGTTGTGAGTGAAACAGGTGATAGAATCTCACTCTTTCTCTCCCTCTCTCTTTTATTAACAGAAAGGGAAGGTACATACATTTTGAAAAAGTATTTTAAAGTAAAAACATTTTGGCAAAAAATGTTTTCTTTCTTTTTTTTTTAACTATAGAATGCTTTATTTTTTTTAACTTTTATTTAATGAATATAAATTTCCAGTGTACAGCTTATGGATTACAATGGCTTCCCCCCCCATAACTTCTCTCCCACCCGCAACCCTCCCCTCTCCCGCTCCCTCTCCCCTTCCATTTGCATCAAGATTCATTTTCAATTCTATTTATATACAGAAGATCAATTTAGTATAAAGATTTCAACAGTTTGCACCCACATAGAAACACAAAGTGAAACATACTGTTTGAGTACTAGTTATAGCATTAAATCACAATGTATAGCACATTAAGGACAGAGATCCCACATCAGGAGCAAGTGCACAGTGGCTCCTGTTGTTGACCCAACAAATTGACACTCTAGTTTATGGCGCCAGTAACCATCCTAGGTTGTCGTCATGAGTTGCCAAGGCTATGGAAGCCTTCCAAGTTTGCCGACTCTGATCATATTTAGACAAGGTCATAAAAGACAGAGTGAGGATAGTAACCAATGATCCTAAGAGTGGCATTTACCAGGTTTGAACAATTATACAGCATGAAGTGGGGAAGAGGACCATCAGTACACACAGGTTGGGAGTAGAGCCATTGGTGGTAGAGTAGAGGTTATGATTACAAAGGAATGAGGCCCAAGTGCACTAGACAGGGCCTAGAACAAAGGACAGAGTCATAATCTGTTTGACAGGCTTATCACAAAGAGACTAAGATGGGCATAGATCAAAAGACTTTTCTTTATTTAAAGACTGTATGTATTCATTTGAGAGGTAGAGTTACAGACAAAGTGAGAGACAGAAAGTTCTTCCATCCACTGGTTCACTTTCCAGATGGCTCAGCCAGAGCTGAGCCAGGAGCTTC
This sequence comes from Lepus europaeus, assembly GCF_033115175.1. Lineage (NCBI taxonomy): Eukaryota > Metazoa > Chordata > Mammalia > Lagomorpha > Leporidae > Lepus > Lepus europaeus. Next base: position 13,211,226 of record NC_084851.1, read on the forward strand.
CTCTGGGACTCCCATGTGTGTACAGGGAACCAAGCACTTTGGCCACCTCCTGCTGCCTTCCCAGGTCATAAGCTGGATTGGAAAAGGAGCATCTGGGACACAAACTGGTCCCAATGTGGGATGCTGACACCACAGATAGAGGCTTAGCCCACCATGCCACAGTGTCACCCCTCAAAAGCCTTTTTTTTTAAATTTTTGACAGGCAGAGTGGACAGTGAGAGACAGAGACAGAGAGAAAGGTCTTCCTTTGCCATTGGTTCACCCTCCAATGGCTGCCATGGCCAGTGCACTGCAGCCAGTGCACCACACTGATCTGAAGGCAGGAACCAGGTGCTTATCCTGGTCTCCCATGGGGGATACAGAAGAGAGCTGGCCTGGAAGAGGGGCAACTGGGACAGAATCTGGAGCTCCAACCAGGACTAGAACCCAGTGTGCTGGTGCCGCAAGGCAGAGGATTAGCCTACTGAGCTGTGGCACTGGCACAAAAGCCTTTTTTAATTAATGAAAGATACTACATAAATATGCAAAGCTTCAGAAGTTCAGGAACAATATAGAAAGCAATCTAACATTTAAAAAGCAGAATTAAAAGAAACGTTCACTTTGGTTAAAAAAATTAATCTACAAATACACAGTTTCCATAACCTTTATGCATTGTGTTTTATAGTATGCATTTTCAATGAACTTCTAGACCAGTTTTATGCATGGGTTACTAACATTTTTGCACTGAAATAAACTTGCTTTTTCTTTCAACTTTCCAGAATCTTTGTGAAGTCCCTCATAACTGCAATAAATTTCAGTAGGAAGAGAATAAATGAAAAACAAAATATGTATTTTGAAATGGTGAAAAACTTCTTAAATATTATAAAAAAATCAATTCATAGATTTGAAATGCTTGATGACCCCTTAATCAACAGATACAAAGCTACTGCAGGCAAATAACAAAATGAATGATTCCAAATACAAAGAATAGACCCTGAACATTGTGAAAGAAACAACAGCCTACTGGGTCAGCTATATATGAATGATAGCTGACTTCTCAGAAATCGGTGAAAGAAATCTTCACTACATTGAAAAAATATCCTTCTATCTTTGATTCTATATCTAGTGTAACTACTTTAAAATATGAGGTGAACAAGGCAGACATTTTTGCTCATTGGGTTAAGCTGCTTCTTTGGATGCTCACATTTCATATCAAAGTTCCTACCCTTGCTTGTGATTTAACTTCATAATAATGCACACCCAGGTAGGTGCCAGATTATGGCTCTAGTAGCTGGGTCCCAGATATCCACATGAGTGATCTGGATTGAGTTCTAGCCTCCTGGCTTTAGCCTGGACCTTGCTCCAGCCATTACAGGTATTTGAGGGAGTGAAACAGCAGATAGAGCTCTTAATTTGTTTATCAAGTAAATAAAACATTAATCCATGAAATCCACAAAAGACATTTTCTGAACAAGAAAATGAGAACATAATATAAAAGAAGCAATCTATTTTCAGATAAAATGATACAAAATGAATACTTGGATTAGTAGGAGTTAAGAACATAGGAACATTTTTACTGCCAAAGGCACTTTGGATATTACAACATTATGTGCTGTCCATACAAAATCATCAACCTAAAATTAGCTTGTTATTAGCTTCTTGAATTAATAATACCACCTGTGGTTATTTTGGCAGGGTCAAACCAAATGATTTTTGGGTCTTATATGGCTAGAGAAATACTCAGGGACTTTTCATCATAATAAACAGATAATACATCATGCTGATCATATAATTATAAATGCTGGTGTGCCTAAAAACAAAACCTCAAATGATATGAAACAAAGTCCACAAAACTAAAAAAGAAACTTAAGAAAAAGCCCAAAAGTAATGTTGGAAAATTGATATACCTTTTATAGCAATTGATGAAACTAATAAAACATCAACTACAAACAGGAATGACAGTATTGACCCAAATGCTATTTATAAACCATTGTCCAACACTCATGACAACAGAATAAATGATGAGCTACAAATCAAACATATATCATGGAGAGATCCAACATGGCTAAATAGGGTATAGCCACAATGACTTAAGCTGCTCTGAGATACGAAGAAAACAAAGGAAAGACTATTTTGCAGAGAAGTGATTTACCGAAATGTTAGACAAATAAGTAAAAAAACAAAACAAAACAAAAAAAGTCAATCACCCACTGACTTCCTACCTCAGCCTGGAGCACTGAGGGGTCTGAGCAACTGTTGAGCTTGGAGCAGGGAAGCCTCCTTATTTCCTTCCCCTCCCTGACTCCTGCAGAGCATGACACTGAGCAGAGAAGATACACAGCGAGCCTCTGTTCTGCTCCTACCAGCACTGTAGAGTCAGGGCAATGTGTAAGGCAAAAGACAGCTCCCTGCATCCTGCATCTGTGGGAGTTTGGGGGTTTTAGCCCAGAGCTACACTCACACACTCTACCTGAGCCAGGAAAAATCACCTTAGCTTCTGGGGGCTACCACCAAAAGCAGCCCATAAAAAATTTTGCTCCCGGCCAGCGCCGTGGCTCACTAGGCTAATCCTCCACTTTGCAGCACTGGCACACCGAGTTTTAGTCCCAGTCGGGGCACTGATCCTGTCCCGGTTGCCCCTCTTCCAGGCCAGCTCTCTGCTGTGGCCAGGGAGTTCAGTGGAGGATGGCCCAAGTACTTGGGCCCTGCACCCCATGGGAGACCAGGAGAAGCACCTGGCTCCTGCCATCAGATCAGTGTGCTGCACCAGCCGCAGTGCACCTACCGCGGCGGCCATTGGAGGGTGAATCAATGGCAAAAAGGAAGACCTTTCTCTCCATCTCTCTCTCACTGTCCACTCTGCCTGTCAAAAAAAAATTTTGCTCCCACCCCAGGAGATCTGGGCAATGATCCACTATACCTGTAAGACCAGGACTGTAACAATTTGTTGTAAATTTCTGAGTGCCACTGGAATCTACCCAGTGGACACAGGGAAGAACCTACTTGCATTCCTCCTCTCTGGACCCATACTCTCCAGAATAAAACCTGTACACCTAATCCTAGGACTAGGGTTGTTGTTATTATAAAACACAGTACCAGTTGGACTCTCTTACCAAGAACTGAGGAGGGGATGATCCATATCACACAGTCCTACAGCCACAGAACTCTGCCACAAATCCCAGTATCACTCAGGCTTGCCAGTAATTCAAAGGCCAGCCATCCTCATCTTCCTCAGCACCAAGAACAAGCCCTTGGCTATCACAGTCATCAGGGAGATTGACACAGAATGTGTGGACCAAAGATACACACCCAAGGAAACTCATATTCATCTCAAAGGCACATTTCCATCCCTAGGAACTGCAGCTGACTAGACCTTTGTGTCACTAACAGACACAGCTGACATCCACTAAAATAAAAGGACTCACTCAGACACTACAATCCTGGGTTCACCTAGAACCAAAGCCAAGGCAACAAGTTTTGCACAAGAGAAATGAAAATAAAAACCATAATGAGGTTTCACTTCACCCCAGTAAGAATGGTTTTCACCAAAAGACCCCCTCCAAATAAATATTAGCAAGAATGTAGGAAAAATATACCTTAATACACTTCAGTGGGAATGTAAATTAACACAATCATTATGGAAGACATTTTGGAGATTCTTCAGAAATCCAAAAATGGATCTACCATATGACAGTCATCCCACTCCTGGGAACTTACCCAAAGGAAATAAAATCAGCATATGAAAGAGTTACCTGTGCCCCCAACTTTATATAGCAGCTCAATTCATAATAGCTAAGATAGGGAATCGACCCAGATGTCCATCAACTGATGACTAGATAAAGTAAATGTGGTATGTGTGTGTGTGTAAGTGTATATACACACATATATAAGATGGAATACTATTCAGCCAAAAAAAGAATGAAATCCTTCTTCTGCAACAAAATGGATTCAATTGAAGACAATTGTGCTTACTGAAACAGTGAATCCTAAAAAGACAAAAATATTTTTTAGGATTTTTGGTAGCCTATACAGCAGAAAAAAAAGTCTGAGTGAAACTGACACCTTGAGATCTAATTATCATCTGTATCCCTTTTCTATATACTTCAGGAATAGTGATGTTTCTACTATCTACTTGTTGAAATCTTTATTTAGTGGAGACTGAGCTTGTGATTATAAAGTAACTTGAAAATGTGCTATTGCAAAAATTAAAAGAAAAATAAGAAAGGGAAAAGGAGGAAGGGAAGGGAGAGAGAGTGAAAAGTATCATTATGTTCTTAAAACCATAGATAGGAAATACATGAAATCTGTTCTACTTATATAAATAAATAAAATTTTAAAAAGATATTCTAATTCTAATTAACAGTGCTTGTTTTTATTCCCAGCTCTGGTTTTTGAGTCCAATTTCATGCTACCACATGTGCTGGAAGGCTGTGGTTATAATTCAAGTAATTGGGCTTCTACCACTCATGTCAGGGGCAAGGAGTACATTCCTAGCTCTTGGATTCATTCTTGGTTTCTATGGATATTTAGGAGAGTAAGTTAGTGGATAAGAGGCTCTTTGATTTCTCCTAATCTACCCGTCTCTCTTTCTAATTCTAAAATATGTAAATATATTTTAAATGAAAAAGATTCAAGCAAGGCAAAAACCAGAGAATACACTTAATGATATTGGTAAATGTTTAAATAATTGAATTGAGGCTACTTCAAGTAGCTTAAAGTATGAGTGAAGAATGGAATGATTTGCTGGAAGACAGAGCTTTGGGAAGTTTGCAGCACAACCAGCATGTATATTGTGGCAGGAAGAAATGTATGTAGAGCTCTTTAAGAACCCTAAGAGATTCTGCTCTCCACACAACCCCAGTCCAATCCATAAATCTGGTACAGCCTCCCAAGGGTATTTTCACAATTCCTAAGACACTTTATTAACCAATTTATTACCAGTTAGTAACTCTTACCAGTGCAGAATGTTGTATGTATGTATTTTTAATTTGTAGATTAGAACTAAACCACTTCCACTTTAGCATTATATGACCAATAAATACCATCCAGAATTCATTTTCCACTAGAATTCTGCAAATTCTAATTTCTGATTTGAATCATGTAACAGATATGTCTTTGAGGCATCAGAAAGACTGTAGACAAATTTACAATCAGCTCTGATGGCTCTAATAACTTATAACTATGACAATATTAGCTTGTTTATCACTTTTACATTTCTGTTTTAATTTAAAAATCCTCATAAAGCTCCTATAATACAATGTAAAACAAGTTGAGAAATAAGCAAACAAGTTACTGTATTTGTGGGATGTGTGTCCCAAGCAGTAGTCTAACCTGCATCACCATATACAACCCTCTCAAGTTTGGTGGTTTGCTCTGGCTCTTGCCCAATCCCTGTATCTCCAATTTTCATTTTCTTTGACCTCCGAAGCATGTAGTGGTATCTACAATTACACCTGGAAAAGAAGGGGAATGCAGGGAGTTGTGAGAGAACTGGTCTCACTTGCACTTAGACTCCACTATGCTAAGGAAGATCATGGTAGAAATGAATGCAGAATTATAGATATATTAGCTGGAGAAACAGAAACAATCTCTGTGGTGAGTTAGCACTTCACACTTGATAAGGGGAAGGGAAGATCCTGAAAAAGCACCCAAAATTTTACTAACCAGCAGTGATTAAACCTAGTTATCCTTAGGTTAATGGGATCATTTTGTTGCTACTTATTTTTAAAAAGCTAATGATGGGGCTGGCACTGTGGCACAGTGGGTTAACACCCTGGCCTGAAGCACCGGCATCCCATATGGGCAATGGTTCTAGTCCTGGCTGCTCCTCTTCTGATCCTGCTATCTTCTATGGCCTAGGATAGCAGTAGAAGATGGCCCAAGTCCTTGGGCCTCTGCACCCACATGGGAGACCCAGAAGAAGCTCCTAGCTCCTGGCTTTGGATTGGCGCAGCTCCAGCCATTGTGGCCATCTGGGGAGGAAACCAGCAGATAGAAGACCTCTCTCTCTGTCTCTACCTCTCTCTGTAACACTATCTTTCTAATAAATAAAATAAATCTTTAAATAAAAACTAACCTTATGGCTGCAAAGCAACTTATTTTCAGGATGATTGTTTAAACAAATTTCAGTATATCATAGAAAGAAACATCATTTTGTCACTAAAACCATACTACAGAAAAAAAAATACTTGATTATTAACTACTTTGGTATTACTACAGATGTACTGAATAGGAGTCCATATACTGAAAATCCTATAGAATTTAGTCATTTAGCAACCTGTGTATTTTTACCCAGAACTGCACAGTAAAAATGGATATAATACATACTTATTATACTATACTTTCCTAGTAATTATCCCAAATAACACACTTCCCAACACACAAGCCTTCAAATAATCTTCATCACAATGATCCCTGACATTACCATTTTTCTTGCTTTACCCACTGGACATCAGTAAATATGACAACTACACACTTTGAAAAGTATTTGCTTGTTGGAGTTTACCTTATTGAACATTTATATTATGAAGAAGTCTGGGACTTGCCTATTGGAGATACAGGGTTTGGGCAAGAGCCAGAGCAAACCACCAAACTTGAGAGGGTTGTATATGGTGATGCAGGTTAGACTACTGCTTGGGACACACATCCCATTAGCAAATTTGTGGTTTTCATCCTGGTCATTCCATACTTAAAATAAAACACCCTGCTGTTGTACCTGAGAGGTAGTTGATGATGGATAAGTACTAGGATTCCTGTTACCCTCATAAGTGATCCAGGTAAGATTATTTCCTTCTGGCTTCAGCCTGGCATAACCCTGGCTGTTAGGAAAATTAGAGAGTGAATCAAGCAGCAGATGGAACAGTCTCTCTTTCTCTCCCCCTCATCCTTTGTCTCTCCCTCCTCCACTCCTTCTCTGATGCTCTGCCTTTTAAAAAATAATTACAAAGAAAACCACAACATATATTTTTGTTGATGTGTTATGTATCAAATGCTGATATACTCTTGGTGAGTAGGGAAGAATTTAATTGCATGCCAAATACAATCAAGAGAACTTCACACAGACATGTTCATGAGCACGATTCATGCCAACCCTGTTTGTAAGATTGCTGCCACACAAACTGCCTGGATATCATAAGAATGTATTGAGGGGCTGGTGCTGTGACACAGCAGGTTAACATCCTGGCCTGAAGTGTCAGCATCCTATATGGGCACTAGTTTGAGACCCGGCTGCTCCATTTCCAATCCAGCTATTTGCTATGGCTTGGGAAAGCAGTGGAGGATGGTCCAAGTGCTTGGGCCCCTGTTCCTGGGAGACCCAGAAGAAGGTAAGGCCCCTGGCCTCAGATCGGCACAGCTCCGGCCATTGCAGCCAATGGGGGAGTGAACCATCAGATGGAAGACCTCTCTCTCTTTCTGTCTTTGCCTCTCCTCTGACTTTCAAATAAATAAATAAATCTTTTTTTAAAAAAGAATGTATTGAAATGTTTTATACTCTATTTGGGCACTGTATTGCATTTTATTTATATTTTGCAAAGTAATTATCAGCAATAGTCTGATTTACTCACATTTTAAATAATTGGAAATGGGCTGGTGCTGTGGCTCAAGAGGTTAATCCTCCACCTGCGATGCCAGCACACCGGGTTCTAGTCCCAGTTGGGGAACTGGATTCTAACCTCATTGCTCTTCTTCCAGTCCAGCTCTCTGCTATGGCCCAGGAGTGCAGTGGAGGATGGCCCAAGTCCTTGGGCCCTGCACCCACATGGGAGACCAGGAGAAGCACCTGGATCCTGGCTTCAGATTAGCATGGTGCACCAGCTGCAGCACACCAGCTGCAGTCTCCATTGTGGGGTGAACCAACAGGAAAAAGAAAACCTTTCTCTCTCTCTGTCTACTCTGCCTGTCAAAAAAAAAAAAACTAAAAAAAAATATAATTGGAAATGGACAAACACTAAATCTCTGCAACATTTATGATTGGCAAAAATGGGTAACTGACATTAAATGAGAAAAACTTGCATTATAAACATATTTGATTCACACAATCCATAGAAAGTATGGGGAAGGGAAGTATGGTCATATAAAGATACTTGGTCTTTTTTACCAAAATAATTAGTGTTCCATCCTTGAGTCATATTACAGAGTTGAGAAAACTATTCTAGTGCATATTTTGAAACAAAAAGTGTCCGCAAACACAAAAGTTTCTATCTCCATTAATTACATAACTAAGAGCTTCTGAAATCAATCTGTCCATCTAAATATCTAACAAATCTTCCCTTACTGTTCTAAGAAATGGATCTGAACTTTTTCCTCTACTTGTTGGTTTATGTTACAAACTAGTCGAAGAGGCCAATAGAGGGTTTCATGAAGCTCTCAGATAAGGATGGCTAGAATTGAGATGGGCTAGACTCTTGGCCCACAGCCTATCCCTGGCTTTCTTTGTGCCTCACCTATGGTTTGCCCTGTTGAAATTCCCAAGCCTTCTTTGATCCTGCCATTGCCCTTCAGTGATTATTGTTGGAAAAGCAGGAACCTCAGTCTTGAGTTTATAGCCTAGGTACCTTCATCTCAGGACACAGAAGAAATTACATGCTTAAAAATGGGTCTCTATGGCACATTCCTTGTAATAAAATGAACAAGGGATCAAAGAACTAGTTTAGCAACACAAAGTACTGGTTTCTCATACCCATTCCCAGGAATTGTCCCCCTTGTCATCATACACCTCTTTCAATGGGAGCTGTTCCTACTGGGGTTGGATATTTGGATTCAATGAGGAGTCCTGATATGAATAAAAGTGGGAAGAACATACTCACAAATAGATGGCTAAGCTTAAGCAACTTCTTTATCTGTTTCTTTCTTTTTTTTCTTTTATTTATTTTTGACAGGCAGAGTGGATAGTAGAGGGAGAGAGAGAGAAAGGTCTTCCTTTTTGTCGTTGGTTTACCCTCCAATGGCCTCCGTGGTAGGCTCACTGTGGCCGGCGCACCGCGCCATTCCGATGGCAGGAGCCAGGTGCTTCTCCTGGTCTCCCATGGGGTGCAGGGCCCAAACACTTGGGCCATCCTCCACTGCACTCCCAGGCCACAGCAGAGAGCTGGCCTGGAAGAGGGGCAACCGGGACAGGATCAGTGCCCCGACCGGGACTAGAACCCGGTGTGCCGGCGCCGCAAGGCGGAGGATTAGCCTGTTAAGCCACGGCGCCGGCCTATCTGTTTCTTAAGTATAGATATCATATGATGATTGCAGTTCATGTTTTTGAGCACCAAGTCATGACAGCAGTTCTAGTAAGTAATTTGTACTGGATGGATGGGAATAAATAGTCCCTGTAGTATAGAGGGAGAGACAAATAGAAAGGAGATTGGGTAATTAAGTTTCCACCACATGGATTATGAATTAGGTTAATCTTTTTTTTTCTTTTTTAAAGATTTACTTGAAAGGAAAATAAGGAGAGAGGCAAGAGACTCACAAAGAGATAGATGGATCTTCTTTCTTGTGGCTCACTCCCCAAGTGTCTGCAACAGCCAGGATGGGGCCAGGAGTCAGGACCAGGCAATTCTATCTGGATCTCCAACATGGCTGGTAGGGTCCAAGTTCTTGGGCCATGTTCCCCTGCTTTCCCAAACACACTCACAGAAATGTGGATCAGAAGCAGAGTAGCTAGGACTCAAAATGGCATGCCAATATAGGATGCCACCATCGCAAGCAGTGTCCTAACCCACTGCACTATAATGTCAGTCCCAAATGTTAGTCTCAGATTCATCTCTGGTAAATTATATAGCCACATGCCTCTGGTGTCTGACCATGTTTTGTTTCATGTTAATTCATTTCTTAATTTTATTCTCAGAAAAGATATACAGAAAAGATTAATGCCATCTTTTAACCAATATCCCTTGGTCCTGAATAAATCACTGTTCTTTTTCTAGTTAATATGCTGTCATCCCTTGGTCTTACATTTATATTCATATTTATATGTAAATATAAAGTCACATTTTATGTGCATTGGAGTTTGAGACACTAAAATATATATTACATGAAAAGTTTGAAATAATACAATATATTCTAAGTCATATAACTTTCTTAAATAGCATAATTGAGATATAAATGCAACTTACCATGAGATTCACCAGTTAAGAGTATCGATACAATTCACTGTTTCCATTCAGTTGTAACCATCACCATCATCAATTTTAGGATTTTTTTTATCTCCTTAATGTATTGAGGATGAGTATAGTGGTTAATACACTGCTTGGGACAACACATCCCATTGAGCCTGGGTTTGAGTCCTAGCTCTTTCCTGAATCAGCTCCAGCTTCCTGCTAATTCTCTCTCTAGGACTGTATCACCCAGAAGGTAGAGGCTTGAGTATTGGGACACCAGCTATGCTGGTGACCAAAATTGAGTGCCTAGCTCCCAATTTATAACTGTTTAAAAATTAATTTGTTTGAAATTCAGAGAGAGTGACAGAGATTTTTCCATCTGGTGGTTTATGTCCCCATCTCCTGAAATGCCTACAGCAGCCAAAGTTGGGCCAGGACAAAATTAGGACTGAGGAATTCCATCTCCCATGCTGGGGTGGGCCAACAGGTGTTGCCTTCCCAGGAATATTAGGTGAAGCTGGATTAGAAGCAAAGTAGCTGGGATCTGAACTGACCCTCTGAAAAGGGAAGTGAGCATCCCAATTAATACTTAATTCTCAGTGTTATCATGCCTGTCTTACCAGCCCAGCCTTATTTGTTTTGAATGGAGAATGAACCAGCAGATGGAAGCTTTCTTTCATTGCTATCTGTCCTTGCTTATAAAATAAAAAAGTAAATAAAAAGAAGGCTGTCTCCTCAATATCCCCAATACTTTCAACACAAAGTCACTGCAAATGTACTGTTTCTATGGATGTACCTACAGTGGACATTGCATGTTGTGGGAGATGAGATCCAAGTGTCCTAATGCCCAATACTTAGTCTCTATTATTCAAGTGTGGTCTGGGCCTTACCTCTCAGTTAAACTCACCCAGTGCATAGTTCTGGCAGCAGGCAACTGAGGACAGAAAGAAAAAGGAGGATGTCATCCAAAGCTGGCAGCTAGCAGGAGAGAGGGCCATGTGTTCTCAGTTGCACTTAGGAGTAGAGTTCCCATTGCACTGAATCATGAAAGGGAAGGTAGGAAACAGGTCTGGATCCATAAGCACTGAGTCTCTCTGCTCTTAACAAATCTGTCTTCAGTAATTATTTCTTTACTTGCTGTGTCTTTGGAACCATTTATAGAGATGTTACAAGAATTTTCCTTTTTTTTTTTTAATAAAATTTGTCAGGGCTGACATTGTGGCACAGTAGGCTGAGCCACCACTTGAACTACTCATGATCTGCATTAGAAAACCAGTTCCAGTCCTAGCTACTAGGAATCTGATCTAGTTTCCTGATAATGCACCTGGAATGACAGCAAATGATTGTCCAAATGCTTCAGCCCCTGCCACATACATGGGAAACTAAAAGGAATTTGGGGCTACTGGCTTTGGCCTTGCTATGCCTTGGACCACTGATGGAGTAAACTCCCCCACCCTTTCTTTGTCACTTTACTTTTCAAATGAATAAGTAATATATCTTTTTAAAACATTTTTTATAAATCCTACTAAAATAAAAGCACACACATACTCACACTGTCATACCAAAATTCTTTCTAGGAAACATAAAATCTTAATTCTTACATGCTTTATCAATTATATTTCTTTTCTTTCTTTCTTTCTTTTTTTTTTTTTTTTTGACAGGCAGAGTGGATAGTGAGAGAGAGAGACAGAGAGAAAGGTCTTCCTTTTTGCCATTGGTTCACCCTCCAATGGCCACTGCAGCCGGCGCATCTTGTTGATCCAAAGCCAGGAGCCAGGCGCTTCTCCTGGTCTCCCGTGTGGGTGCAGGGCCCAAGCACTTGGGCCATCCTCCACTGCCTTCCCGGGCCATAGCAGAGAGCTGGCCTGGAAGAGGAGCAACCGGGATAGAATCCGGCGCCCTGACCGGGACTAGAACCCGGTGTGCTGGCACCGCAGGGCGGAGGATTAGCCTGTTAAGCCACAGCGCCAGCCTATCAATTACATTTCTAACTGCCAAATAGTAATGACACATTAGCCATAAAAATTAAACCAAATCAAATATCTCTAATAAATTACTGATGTGATAATTTATGTGCTTTGGAGTCTTTGAAAATTTTAGGGAGACTTCTATTATTATAATATAAATTTCATTTTAAATCCTGCAATGGTCACCCCAGTGTTCACTGAACTGGCAATATCAGTACCTGTGTTGAAAAAACACACTCGATGATAAATTTGTAAATATCTTAAATGCTATAAGTAGTATTCAAAGAGCAGAAAAGCCCACCATAATTCATGATTTAATTAAGTAGATAATATTGAAAAAATATGAAACAACAATGAAAAAGGTACTACAGTGGCATTGGATTTATGCTTTTGGTAATGTAGCTTGCCATTGTGTCCCTATAATGAAAAGTTTAAGTTTTGAGTAATTATAATTTAAAATTTTGAACATGTTAAGAAAACAGCCCTCTGTTTGCTGTTTATGTTTTAGAAATTAGATATTGGATAACACACTTATTCAGTTGTATCATTTTCTATTTTTCATCATGTTTTAATGTTTGTTACTGTGTAATTTTTAATAAGATTTGTTTATTTATTTGAAAGGCAGAGATGCAGACAGAAGGGGAAGGGGGGAAGAAAGGGAGGAAGGGGAGGGAGAAAGGAAGAAAGGGAGAGGGAGAGGGAGAGATAGAGAGATTGAACATCCATCCATTAGCTCACTCCCCAGATGGCAGCAATAGCTGGGGCTACACTAGGCTGAAGCTAGGAGCCAGGAGCTTCTTCTAGGTCTCCCACCTGGGTGCAGGGTGCCAAGTACTTGGGATATTTTTTGCTGCTTTCCCAGGAGAATCAGCAGGGGGATGGATCAGAAGTTGAGCAGCCAGGAGTTGAACCCACACATATATGGGGGTGCTGGCTCTGCAGGCAGAGGTTGAAACTTCTATTCCACACTGCTGGCCCCACTATGTCATCATATGGATTACTATATTTACTTTACCTCCATGAACCATTAAATATTTTCACAATAATGTATCTATATGTATACAGGGGTGCACATGTGTGTTCATTCATGCACCAGTATTTACATCGATATTGAAAATGATACTGTGAGAAACATTAATACACATTTCAGAAACCAAGTCTTCCATGGAGACAGCTGCTTACAGTGCAAACCCCTGGGCCCTTTTAAGTACTACAGGTTGATCTGTATCTCTCTAAAATTTATATCATGAAATGCTGACAACCAATATGACACTATTTGCAGATAGGACTTTAAGCAGATAATTGACATCAAATGATATCATAAGCGTGAAGCCCTGATCCAAACTGATCAATGTTCTTATAAGGAGGGATGCACACAGAGGAAATACATGTAAGGGTGCAGCAACATGGTGTCTGTATGGTAACCAAAGAGAGGTCTCAGGAGCAACCAAATCCATTATCATCTTGCTCTCAAATATCTAATCTCTAGAACTATGAGAAATATACTGCTGTGATTCAAACCACATATTCAACAGTATTATGTTATGGCCACCCTAGCAAAGTAATGCACTTTTTATCTCTGCCTATACTTCCTACAGCCACCTAGAAGGCCACCACAATTATCAGACAAACACATAAATTAAAAGCCATGGCTGGGGGCCAGCACTGTGGGGCAGTGGCTAAGACTCCACCTGCAGCACCAGCATCTCATATCAACACTGGTTTGTCACCTGGCTGCTCCACTTCCAATCCAGCTCACTGTTTATGGCCTAGGAAAGCAGTGGAAGATGGCTCAAGCCCTGGGCTACTGCACCAATGTGGGAGACCTGGAGGAAGTTCCTGGCTCCTGGCTTTGGATCAGACCACCTTCCAGCCCTTAGGGCCATTTAGGGAGTGAAGCAGTGGATGCAGACCTTTCTCTCTCTCTCTCGTTCCCTCTCTGTCTGTAACTGCCTCCCAAGTAAATAAATAAAATCTTTAAAAAAGAGAGATAATTGGTATCACAGAAATATAGTAGATCACTGGGACTATTAACAGCAACTAATAACCAACAGGTGGCAGTTTTACATGCTATGCCACAGCATTGGCCTACCTTGCAGAAATTTAAGGAGTGAACCAGCACTCTGTATTTCTGCCTTTAATGAATTAAATAAAAGAATAAAAATTTTTAAAATATAAAATAAAATTACAAAAAATATTTAAAAACAAGAATCAGCATGGGCATTTGGTGCAGCAGCTAAACACACAAATTTTGATAACCATGTCACATATCAGAGTGCCAGCTTTGAGTTCAGCAACCCCACTTGTGATTCAATTTCCTGTGAATGCACACCCTGGAAGGCAATAGGTGATGGCTCAAGTTATTGGGTCCCTGCCACACATGTGTGAGACCAGGATGGACTTCCTGGCTCCTGTGTTCAATCTGGCTGACTTGCAGCTTTTGTAGGTTTTTTTTTTTTTGGGGGGGGGTGAAACAGCCGATGGAAGATCTCCCTCCTTCTGTCTCTCTACCTTTCAAACAAACAAAAATCAATAAATAAGACTTTAAAAAATAACAGAGAAAACAATTGCAACCATATTACATACTAACCCATTTACACCAATAATTGCTTTAAATGTGCATTATCTAAATACACTAAAGATAGAGACTGACATGGGAAAAATAAAACCAAGATCCAACTTTGTGCTGTCTATAGTAAAACCATTTATTTTATTTTTTTTTTAACTTTTACTTAATGAATATAAATTTCCAGTATACAGCTTATGGATTACAATGGCTTCCCCTTCCCATAATTTCCCTCCCACCCGCAACCCTCCCCTCTCCCGCTCCCTCTCCCTTTCCATTCACATCAAGATTCATTTTCAATTCTATTTATATACAGAAGATCAATTTAGTATAAATACTTCAACAATTTGCACCCACATAGAAACACAAAGTGAAACATACTGTTTGAGTACTAGTTATAGCATTAAATCAAAATGTATAGCACATTAAGGACAGAGATCCCACATCAGGAGCAAGTGCACAGTGGCTCCTGTTGTTGACCCAACAAATTGACACTCTAGTTTATGGCGCCAGTAACCACCCTAGGCTGTCGTCATGAGTTGCCAAGGCTATGGAAGCCTTCCAAGTTTGCCGACTCTGATCATATTTAGACAAGGTCATAAAAGACAGAGTGAGGATAGTAACCAATGATCCTAAGAGTGGCATTTACCAGGTCTGAACAATTATACAGCATGAAGTGGGGAAGAGGACCATCAGTACACACAGGTTGGGAGTAGAGCCATTGGTGGTAGAGTAGAGGTTATGATTACAAAGGAATGAGGCCCAAGTGGACTAGACAGGGTCTAGAACAAAGGACAGAGTCATTATTAGAGAAGCTAAGAAAGGTGCTGTCTAAGCTACAAGTAATTTTTCTGATTGAGAGGCAAATAGAACCTGATAGAAGGGGCTTGATAATAATCTGTTGGGCTTTAGGCCTTGTAAGTTAAGAGGCCCAGACCTATCTATCTCTTCACATGGGGTATATCCTAAGGGAGGTGTGAACCTCCTAGGGGAAGGCACTCTGTTGACTTTCATTACTTGGCTGGCCTGGGAGGAGAGCTGGCCAGGTAAAGGCAGGGGGCATCTCTAACAAGAAATTTACATAGACACATGAAGGAGATTTGAAGTCATCTTGGCCAATCATATTTGGTTTGCATGGTAGGAATACATTCAAGAGATCTGTTGTGCAACATGGTGAGAATAGTTAATAACAATGTGTTCTACAATAGAAAAATAAATAAGAGTTTAGACTTTTAAGTATTCTTATCAGGAAAAATAGGTATATAATGTAGTGGATATGATAACTGCCTTGCTTTGTTCATTTAAATTACATGAATATTTCCAAATTCCATTCTTATCAACTTAAGACACATATATACACAACTGCTTAAAAATAAAATAATGCAGAAAAATAGTCCATTATAATACGAATCCAATAAAATGTAGAAAAACAGTATTCATTTCAGACTAATCAGAATTTAGCTCAGACTACTACAAGGGTTACACACTGAGACAACCGGCAGTTCTCCAAGAAGACATTACAAGGCTTCCTACCAGTGCCCCTAAATAGAGCATTAAGATATGTAAGAGACAACTTACATAACTCCAAGGAAAAATACAAATTCACCATTTGTAATCAATACAAATAGATCAGCAGTATAAATACCCAACCAGTGGTCATTAGTAACTAGGAATATGTTACCAAACAGAAATGTCAGCTAAAACCAGATGGAATAAATAAATAAGGTAAATCTAAGCACTGGGAAATCAAAAACTAAGTAAGTGCATAAGCATGAAAAGTTAGATACTTAATCCTCGTACTCCACTAACACCTTTTATAGAAGTGGAATTTATTCACAACCTATAGCCTACAAAATTTTCATGTTATTTTAAAAAATTACTGTGAAGTAATACATGAAAAAATAAATATTATCACAAATACCACAAAATAAACCAAGAAAAACTCACTGTTGAGAGTAATAGATTTTATGCCACGAAAAACATTAAAAAGAACCTCAGATCATTTACCAGTGGGGGCAGAGGTAGGAGAGATCAAGAAGACCCTTGGGGCCTACAATGCAGCACAGCAGATAAAGATGCCGCCTGCATTGCCAGCATCCCACACAAGTGCCAGATCCCATCCGACTGCTCCACTTCCCATCCCAGTCTCTGCTATGGCCTGGGGAAGTGGGAGATGCTCAAGCACTTGGGGCCCTGCACCCCCATGGGAAACAGGGAAGAACCTCCTGGATCCTGGCTTTGTATCAGCACAGCTCTGGCCTTGTGGCCTTCTGGGGAGTGAATCAGCAGATGGAAGACCTTGATGGAAGACCTCTCTCTCTCTCTCTCTCTCTCTCTCTCTCTCTCTCTCTCTGCCTCTCTGTAACTCTGCTTTTCAAATAAATAAATCTCTTTTTTTCAACAGGCAGAGTGGACAGTGAGAGAGAGAGAGAGAAAGGTCTTCTTTGGCGTTGGTTCACCCTCCAATGGCCGCTGCAGCAGGTGCAATGCGCTGATCCAAAGCCAGGAGCCAGGTGCTTCTCCTGGTTTCCCATGCGGGTGCAGGGCCCTCCACTGCACTCCCGGGCCACAGAAGAGAGCTGGACTGGACAAGGAACAACCGGGACGAAATCCGGTGCCCTGACTGGGACTAGAACCCGGTGTGCCGGCGCCGCAGGCAGAGGGTTAGCCTATTGAGCCACGGCGCCGGCCTGAAATAAATCTTTAAAAAACAAAATAAGAGCCCTGAACTGACCAAGGCCATTTTTTAACCTGGGTAGCCATTCCATTAGTGTTTACATTATTAATTAAAGTTAGCAGAAAACAAAAAATCCTCTTTCGTTTTTCAAATCTTATCACCGAATAAACTCAGGTTTCACAAAAGAAAACAGCAGTGTAACATTCAAATCATGGCGTACAAATCCTACACAAGTAAATAAACGGAAGCAAATTTCTACAAAAGACACGAATGGAATGAGCGTTGGGAGGCGGCCTGTTGAACCCACACTCAGGTGCCCCAGGCTCCAGGTCTTGGTGCTCACACCACCTGGGGTCGGCCTCCCCCACACTCCAGTTGTCCACGTGGGATCTGTGCCATCCCAAGCCTCCCCAGCAGAAACTCCGTCCCCACATCCTGGCCCTCGTCCTTGGCCCAAAAGCGTGTGGTAAATACACCACTGAGTCTCTGCGGTTCCGTCATAGCAACAAAACGCTGACTCAGTCCCTAGGGAAAGCTGTGGACCTGAGACTTCGGTGCCCAACTCAAGGAAATGAGGTCACGCGTGAGGTTCAGATTCTCCTTCTCCCCACACAACCTGGAGAGGTGAGGCCGGGTTCAGGTGGAGTCGCTGCACACTGAGACAGGGCGGCACACCAGGGTCCCAGCTGCCCGCCCCCTCCCCTCCTGTGGGCCCGGGACCCTCACACTCCCCGCTGCCGGCGTCCAGGGACTCCGGGAGTCCTCTCAGGCCCTGCGCTGAGGGGAGTTCAGGGTAGAAGCGTCTGAGCCGACCGGGACTCTGGGAGCAGAACCCGAAGCTGAACTCGGTGGCAATGGGAAGAGGATTCCCCGAGGGTCTGCAGTGCTGCCCTGGCGCGCCTGATTCTACAGTCACAGAGGCCGCACGACGTCACAGAGGACGTACCCAATCAGCATCCTCCCTAGCCTGAGGGCGGGCCCTTGGGGTTGGGCAGGGTGGGGACAATGAGAGGCGGGGCTTGGCCTCAGGTCTGAAGCTGCGCCATTAGCAGCTGGGCCTTCCTGACAGCAGGGGGCGCTGTCCCACCCCAGGATCCCATCTCCCAGATCCTGTTAAGACCTTGAAACTCGGGTTTGCCATAATCTTCAGGTGAGTTACAGTTTACTGTTTACTGGATTCTGGGCCTTTTTCTGTTTATATTCTTGGCTTATTTTTCTGTTTGGTCGTTTGATTTTTGTTAAATATGGATTTGAAGAGTATTTCTCATTCAGATATTCATTTTCTGGATTGTACTTTGTCCATTACCATTGTTTTCTATTTGCTTTTATGGGGACCATTGTTTTCTATTTGCTTTTATGGGGACCTGGTAACCCACTTGATTGTGTTGATCCTGTACCCAATAATTTTGCCTAATTCACCTATCAGCTCATATTTGGTTTTGGCTTGTGTTGGATTTTCTCTATATATACTAATATCATTAACATATATTAAGAGATCTATTTCTTAAAAGCTGACCCTATATCTTACATTTCTTTTTGTTTGTTTAATTTCCCTAATTATGCATTCAGGACAATGTTGAAGAAAGAGAGAAGAAAACCTTATCCAAGATTATTTCCAGGGAAAAATCATTTAGTGTTCTGTGTTAATTATACTGTTTATTATTACTTCTTTGTAGCCAGTCTTAATTACAATTAGGGAATTGCTATTATTTTTTCTGTTCTTTTTATAGTTATAAGCTATTTTATTAAATATTTATTCAACATTTTATTCAACATTTAATCTCAACGATCATGCGATTCACTTATATTTTTCTTACACATGAATTATTTACTTGGATTGTTTTGGAATGTTAAACCATCTTTGCATCTTCTAATGTATCCTGCTTGTCGTTGATCTCTTCTGCTTTCATATTTTGCTTAAAATAACTGAATCTCTTATTAAAGATGTATGTTAAGTTTCTTCCACGTGATCTGAGTGTGTCACTAATGTAAAGCAATGAATTCAAAAGAAAATCAAATATATTCTCTGTTTATTGCCACTTTGGATGAATCTGGGAAAATGAGGAACAACCTTCCTTGAATGTCTAGAATTTTCTATTAGTCTGAAATTTTGCTTGTGGAATTTTTAAATTCATTGATTTGATTTTTCAAATACTGATTAGTCTTATTTAACTTATATGGAAGTTCTCTACATGATGTAATATAAGTGTTATGGTATATTGGTTTCCAACATACAGTGACTTTTGATATCTGTTTAAAAAATTTTTACTCCAAACGATTTCTCAGAATCCTTACTATCTTGTTAAGGTTTATAAATGGAGGGGGGTAGCTGGGGGGCTTTGTGGTGTAATGAGTAATGCTGCTGCCTGGGATGCCAGCATCCCATAAAGGCACCAATTTAAGTCCTGTGTGCTTCACTTCTTATGTAGCACCCCGCTAAGTGGCCTGGGAAAGTAGCTGAAGATGGCCCAAGTGTTTGAAACCCTGCAACCCACACAGGAGATCCAGATGAAACTCCTGGCTCCTCACTCCTGGCTTCTGCCTCCCTAGCCGCTGCAGCCATTTAAGTAGTGACCCAAGGGATGGAAGATCTCTCTCTCTCTCTCTCTCTCTCTCTCTCTCTCTGTGTGTGTGTGCATGTGTGTTCATGTGTATGTGTGTAGCTCTTTGTTTTTTTTTTTTCTTTACTCTGCTGCCTCCCCTGTAACTCTTTCAAATAAATCTTTAAAAAGAAGAAAGAAAAGAAAATTTTTGAAGATGCTACTATTTGGGCTCCTGAAGCTGGTTGTTTGTATGGTATTTCTCTTTTCTTTCCTTAATGACTTATACTAGTTTTTATTAATTTTGTTAATATGCTTTAAAAACTCTTTTTCCTTATTTCTATTGTGCATTTTTCTACAGGTATTTCATTAATGCCTGCTTGTTTTTACTTGCCTCTATTGTACAGTTTATTCTACAGTTAATTTTAGTTCTTAAGAAAGAAACTGCAGGGGGCTAGCATTTTGGCATAGTGGGTAAAGCTGCCACCTGCAACCCCAGAATTCCATATTGGTGCCAGTTTGAGTCCAGGCTGCTCTATTTGCAGTTCTGCTTCCTGCTAATGGCCTGCAAAAGACAGCAAGAGATTGCCAAAATGCTTGCCCCCTACACTTATGTGGAGAATCCAGAAGAAGCTGCTCCCTCCTGGCTTCAGACTGGCCCAGCTCTGGCCATTAAAACCATTTGGGGAGTAAACCAGTAGATCAATGGAAGATTCTCTCTCTTTCACTCTCTCTCTGATAAATAAATAAATGAATTTTTAAAAAGGGAGCCATAAGGACTGGTTCTCAATCACTTGAGGCTCTAAATTTTCTCTAAGCAGGTCTCTAACTACTGTGACAATTTATATTGCATCTCCTGTATTTTTTTCTGTGTTTCCAAATCCTGTAATAATATGCCCTGTCTGCCTCCTAATGTTTCCAGTTCCATGTGTCTGCTCGATTTGCATATCTCTAATCCTGTTCCTAAACCCATATGTTATTTGCAGTTTCAACATCTCCTTTATCTGGGACCCTTGTTCATTTTGATAGTTTTGTCATTTAAAAAGTGTTATCCAAGCCAGCTCTTTAAAGCTTCTACTGCAGCATGTACAAGCTGTAAGAGTCCTCATCCCTTTTATGTATAGCACATCTCTCTTCAAGTCTCCTGCTGTGCCTGCACACCATGCCAGTCCTCATGGGACCCCAGCCACTCTGTATGTAGCCCTAATTTTTCCTAAATGCTAACCTCCCTTGTCCAGACAACCTGTCAAGACTTCTGTGTCTCCAATCATTCTCTTTATAGAGTGACCTTTCTCCTGCCCTGCAGTGACTTCACCCCTTTACTCCCCAGTTCATAGAATCCTTTGGGTACCACTCTGCCCTTTGCTTACCATTATGGCTTCCTTCAGTTGTCTGTGTGCTACTTACCTGAAGCCAATGTCTTCCTTTTGTCTCTGGAACCCCTCTGACTCCAGCCCATGCCTTTTCTCTTGTGTCCCCATGTCCTGTGTCCATGCCCCATTTCCTAATCCCATGTGCCTTCAAGAGCCTCCACCTACTGGGACAGCTTGGCTGTTTATCTACTAAAGAACATTGTGATTCCATTCAGGTTTTAGGCACTAAGAATAAAGCTGCTGTATGTGTTTTTATCCTAGATTGTGGGTTTAAGCTTTCAAGTTAGCTGGGTAAATATATCAGGACATCTTTCCTGCACTGTATGATGATACTATCATAGGCTTTATAATAACTTATCCAGATATCTTGTGAAAGATTTAGCCATTTTGACAAGCAATGAATAATATTTTTGAATATTCTACATCCTAGTAAACAATTGGCACCATCATGATTGTTTATTAAGACCATTTTATAAATATGTAGTGTTTCTACCTCATTGGCATTTAATTTGCATTAATTTTATGAAACATTCATTGTTTTATCTCACAATTCCCTAAAGTTCAATATATTGTATGTATTTATTTCTAATCTGCATATATCCTATGTAAATATAACTCAATTTTTTAGGTTTAAGTTGGAGAATTTATCACCTTATTAGATCTCACAAGCTTCATGAAGTTTGCAGGCAATTCTTGTGGATATATGTTTTGCAAGTATTACCTCCCATTGTGGGGCTTATCTTCTGCTATTTAAATAATATGTTAGATAGAGAACATCTTTAGCTAACACAGCTCACATTATATATTTTTATGGATCATACATTCAATGCTGTATGTAAAACCTCTCATAAATAAATTCATGTCTCATTAAAAGGAGGATAAAACAATGTATGTACATTATGATTATACCTGTGCAAAAAACACTTGGATAGGAAAAGGTGCAAAACTATAATAACTGAGATTTTAACAAGTTAGCAGACTCATAGGTGATTTTTGTTCCTTTATTCTAAAGAAAATGTTGTTCATTTTGGAAAAAGGGAATTCTGAAAAGCATTAACATGAACAATAACCCTGTGATTCCATCATCCACGAAAGTCATTGCCATTACTGAAGTAAGTTCTGCTTTGTTTCTGGATTTCCCCATTTAGCCTATTTTTCAATTGACTTTCATGGTGTAGATACACCATAATCTGCATATTATATTATAGCTTGCTAGCAACTTTTCATTGGAAAAGAAATGGCAGAGCCATGTCCTTACTCAAATTCAAAAAGCCCTTCCAGGGACTGGCTTTGTGGCCTACAAAGGAAAGTCGCAGCCTGAAATGCTGGTATCCCATATGGACTCCAGTTATCCAGGCTGCTCCACTTCCAATCCAGTATTCCACTAGTGGCCTGGGGAACACATTTTAAATCTGTGTGGTGCAAACTGTTGAAATCTTTACTTAGCATATACTAAGTTGATCTTCTCTATATAAAGATAATTGAAAATAAATCTTGATGAAGAATCCGATGAGAGAGGGAGTAGGAGATGAGATGGTTGTGGTGGGAGGGAGTTTATGGGGGTAATAGCCACTATAATCCAAAAGTTGTACTTTGGAAATTTATATTTATTAAATAAAAGTTAAAAAATCAAAATACAAAAAAAAAAAAAGAGTTCTCGGTGTTTAGCCCCTGCCACCCACATGGGAAACCTGGAAGAAACTTCTAGCTCCTGGCTTCATCCAAAGAGTTGGCATAGAGGTGGATGGAAGTCAGGAGAAGACAGAAGCAAAAGTGAGCACTGTGGCTCCCCCTCCACCCCAGGTCATCTGGAGGAATCTTAAAGCTGCAAACTCTATCAACAGCATTCCTGACCTCAGTGCTCCCCTCCAGGGCAAATGAAATTTGTCTCAGGCCTTAGTCTGACACAGGTGTGGGCTCCCAGAGCAGGAGGCACTGCTAGGCATAGAGGAGGAGCCCCCCCCCCCCATTTAACTCTTCTAATCTGAGCTCTGGGTTGAGGCAGTTGAGGGGGAAGCTGAAGTCAAGGATGATGTGCTAACTGCAGAAGAGGGAACCTGAGGGGCCTAGTGACAGAGTCAGAGGCCTTCCTAGTCCAGAGCTGACCACAGAAATGAATGGGCATGGAAGACTGAGACTTTCAAGGCAGATGTTCAGAAAGGCATGGGTTGGCCCTGAAATGCTGTAGTTGGGAAGGAGGAAAGACAGAATCCGACAGCCAGGATAAGGAAAGCAGCAGGCTGATGAGAGCTTTCCCAGGGGTGCAGGCACAGGCAGGTGAGTGTGGAGGGTGGGTAGTGACAGTGTCCTGAGTGTGCCTGGGGCATAAAGGAGACAAGAGATGGGCAGTGGGCTGGTGGAGCAGAGGTGGGTGCAAGAGTCAGGAAAGAGGGGATGGGCGATGGGAGAACAGGGTGGTGCATCTTTGGCTCTCATATCACCTATTGCTACTGTCTGGATATACACAATTTCCTTAAAGAGAGGCAGGATTCAGTGGCACCAGATGCTTGGAGTCTACAAGGGCTGGTAGGCAGAAGTGCATGCTCTACATCTTGGGGGGCAGGCAATGGATGTGGGTCCCATGGATACACACTCTCCTTGCTGGGGAACCAGCACAACACTGGAGCCGCACTGCAGCCACCTGGGGTCAACAGGAACCCCCAATTTCTGAGCAACCTGGTGGCTTTGATGGCCCCCTCAACTCCAAGCTCCGCGGCCAGCTAGGGGTGGCCCTCTATAGTACCCAGTGGTTCTGGCCTCGCACTGCACTCCAAGGCATGATGCTGCCAGCTGGAGTTGAGGACCATGAGGATAGGGGAGTTTGGGAATAACATCACCAGAGGGATCTCAGACCCTGTGCTGCCAGCACAGGTAAATCTACCTGCAGCACCAGTATCCCATATTCTGTACTAATTCCATATTTCCATTCTCTGCAAATGATCCTGGGAAAGCAGTGGAAGATGGCCCAAGTGCTTGGGCCCCTGCACCCCCATTGAAGGCCATCAAGATGTCTTGGAGCTCCTGGCTTTATCCTGGCCCAGCCAGTGGATAGAAGGTCTCTGTTTCTGCTTCTCCTTCCATCTCTGTAACTCTGCCTTTCAAATAAATACATAAATCTCTTTTTAAAAAGTTAAAATTGCCAACTATTTTTCAAAGATGAGTGATCTTAAAACTCTATATCTGGTCTATACTTCTTGATCAAAGCATCCTGGTTAAATGAGTGACTATGTTTTCAATGATGAGGAGTCTTATTTTGAGGGAATGTTTTAAACTTCAGATGATTGTGGTTTTTTTTTCTTCATATACAAATTCTAAATTAAATCTTTGAACTTTGGAATTTCCTGTTGGATTTCTTGAGGAATAATATTGTATATAATGCACTGTCAAGTTATTTAGGGATATTTCAGAGTCTTCAAGACTTCCCTCCTACACCTTGACAATGCTACCTGTGTACCTGGGTCAACCATCACACTTGGAACTGAGTTTCAGGGCTGATCTTTCTCATGGCCTAAGGCATCATTAGGTCAGGAAATGGGTTAAAAATGGAAGGTTCTGCAGCCAATGAACTTCTGGTGCCATCTCATAGAGGCATTGGTTGGTGCCTTGGCTGCTTCACTTCCAGTCCATTCCCTGCTAATCTGCCTGGGAAAGCAGCAGAAGATGGCATAAAGCCTTGGGCCTCTGCACCCATATGGGAGATTTGGAAAATGCTCCTCAATCCTGGCTTCAGATCAGCCCAGCTCTGGACATTGCTCTCATTTCAGGGGTGAACCAGTGGATAGAAGTTATCTCCCTCTCTGTGTGTCCTCCCTCCTCTCTGTGTAACTCTGCCTTTAAAATAAATGGTTTTTAAAAAAATGGAAGATTCTGCCATATAGGGAAGGACCCTGAGTGAGAGATTTAGAAATATTCAGGATGGGGTTATTCAGTAAGGGCTAGTTGATTCTATCACTGGGATTATTTTATTCCATAACCCAGAAGTATTGCCAGGCCTGTTCTTCCTCAAATTGGAGATCAAACAGGAAATGTTTGTTATCACCCCTTCTTTGTTGAAATGAGCAGAAATGCCTGACTTGCTGTCACTTTTTATCTTTATTCCATGCCAGGTGAGACCCATGGCTTTATGGTAATGCTGTATGGTATGAAAACTGCCATGATTTGATTCCTATTCCTTAGAGAATGAATGAACAATCATTTTCTGTAGTATTCCTTGGTTGTAATATAAATTTGAGGGGAAAAAGTACAGCCAGAAAATTGGAACTTAACTTGTAATACCACTTTATAGCTAAAACTATTGTGTCATGTGTGTGGTAAATAGATATCCCTTATGTTGAGGATTTTATGGCAGCTTAACCAACTACTACTGAGAGCCCACTGTAGGTCAAAGCCTGCCAATCTTTTGCTGATCTCATTCTGGAGCATCAATCCAGCAAAGAAGCTGGAATGTGGTAACCCCTTACTGCCCACTGTCTTCTTTTTAAGATTGATTGACTTATTTGGTAGGCAGAGTTACAGATGGAGAGAGAGAGAGAGGTTTTCCATCTGCTGGTTTTCAATCTCCAATTGGCTGCAACAGCCGGAACTGAGCTAATCCCAAGCCAGAAGCTTGGAGCTTCTTCTGGGTCTCCCACCCAGGTGCAGGGACCCAAGCACTTAGGCCATCTTTCACTGTTTTCCCAGGCCATATGCAGACATCTGGATCAGAAAAGCAGTAGCCAGGACTTGAACCATATGAGTGCCCATATTTGATGCTGACACTGCAGACAGAGGCTTAACCTACTACACCATGGCACAACGCTCCCACAGAGTCTTCAGACAGGGGAATCCACTTCCAAAAAGGATCACCAGTTGACAGAGGCCAGTGCGTATTTGGGTGCCACTGAGGTGGGGAGGTGGGTATGCTCACAGGGATAAGATGAAGAGGATGGAGCAACTGGGGATGATATGGCACATTGCAGGAAACTTAGATTGTGCATAAAGGCATAGCCCAGACCTCATACATCCTGTCCATACTGTGAGTCTGGTCTGTGCTATGATACAGATCCTGGGTGCTGAGACAGCCCAGGTGGTACAGAGAACATCAATGAATGTGGCTAGCAGTTCATTTATTTGCTGATTGCTGTCATTTGTGTATCTGCTCATGGAAATGACTAGAGTTTTGAATTCCTTGTGTTCCTTCTCCTCGATGCATGCAACTTCTTTCTGTACTCCATGTGTTATCTCTGGGGCTTTTGATAAGAAATGCAGGTAATTTGGCTAATGTCAAAATTGTGTGCTGAATGGTCCTTTGTCTTGGATGCAGATCTCAAATGTCCTGCCAACATATATGATATCCAAACAGTGTCACTGGTTACAACTGCAGCATGGTCTACACCCTGCACATTTCCTCACTGAGCAAGACAAGTTAATAGACATGTAGACAAGATCAAGTGGGTGATGATAGCAAGCATGCCACTCCCATAAGCTCAATGCAGACAGCAAATTAGCACTAGGGACAGTATAGTTGTTATAGCAGCATCCATCATCAAGGTAAGGAGCAGATGTTATAGTTTTCAATGGAATCCATTAGAGAACTAGGGAGTGGTGGTTGGGTTTTAGTTAGGGGCATACTGATGGACAGAGGGGTCAGGTTCCATGGCCATCAACCCAGCCCCAAATTTCTCACAACAAATAGTCCTTTTGCACTGTAGTCTTTCATTATGATGCTTTTTTTTTTTTGGAGTTTAGCTTTCCCAGCTTTTTCTATTTTTTTTTAAATGGGAAATCTGCCTTATTGATTTTATACATTTCTTCTTCATAAAATAGTTTTCATATCTGATAATTTCCATCTACCACTTTTAATCACATGACTTCTTGTATACTGTGTTTTCATTTTCAATCATTTCCTAATATTTTATAATTTCCCTTGAGATTCTTTCCAGTCCATAACTTACTAGTTGTTTTTTCCAAAATGTACTGCTTATTTTCCACCTATTTTTCAACTTCTCAAATAGCCTTCTGGTTTTGGCTTTTAGAATTTATTTTGAAAAAAAAAAAAAAACCTTTGAGAGAGACAGAGAGAGAGATTGCCCAGTTGTGGCTAGCTTCCTAAATACTCACCACTGCTGGAGTTTGTCCAGGCAAAATGGATCCAGAAATTCAATCCAAATATTCCACATGGGTGGCAATGATACAATTTCTGCAGCATCACCTGCCTTCTACCAGGAAGCATATTAGCAGGAAGTTGTAATGGGAGCAGAGCCAAGACTGGAACTCAGATGCTCTGATTTTGACTTGGATATACCACACATTATCTTTACCACTGGACCACATACTCATAATTGTTGTCAGAGAAAATATCTTAAATTATTGCAGTCCCTTAAAGTTTATTCACATGAGGTTATGATGTAGCAAATTGTTTTCTGTGGAAAATGTTGCATGCAATGCAACTGAATGAAAGGCATCTTCTCTTTTTTTAAAACAGTTTCTTTCATTTATTTATTTTTTAAGATTTATTTGAAATTCAGATTTACACAGAGATAGGAGAGGCAGAGAGAGAGAGGAGGGTCCTCCATTCAATGGTTCACTCCCCAGTTGGCTGCACTGATCTGAAACCAGGAGCCAGGAGCTTCTTCCGGGTCTCCCATGTGGGGGGTGCAGGGGCCCAAACACTTGGGGCATCTTCTACTGCTTTCCCAGGCCATAGCAGAGAGCTGGATCAGCTGGGTTTGGAACTATGCCCACATGGAATGCCAGCTCTTCAGGCCACGGCATTAACCTACTGTGCCACAGTGCCGGCCCCAGGTATATTCTCTTGATTAATGTGGTATGTATCAATTAACTTAGTTGCTTTATTATATTCAAACCTTCCACATCCTTTTCAGTCTTCTTCTTAGTTGTGCCACCCATCACTAAAAGAAGGATACTGGCAAATTCAAGCACTGTTGTTGATTTTGCTTATCTCTTTGTCTCTTTTTCCTATAATTTTGAGCATTTCTGTAGGAGAATATATATATCTATATTTGCTATCTTATCAAAGTTTTTTGATATTTCTAGTACTCTTTATCTTTAGTAACACCATTTATTTTGACATTTTTATGTTTATTATTGAGGTGGCCAGCCACTATAACTCTCTCTCTCTCTCTCTCTCTCTGTGTGTGTGTGTGTGTTACATTTTGGTATATCTTTGTTTCATTGTTTAAATTTTCAGCTCTTTATATATGTTAAAGTTTTCTTCTTCTGTATACAATATATTATTTGATCATATTTATTTGAAGCTAGTATTAAAACCTTTGACTTCAGAATATTTCTTTATTTTAAAGGCATAGTGACAGAAAAAAAGAAGGAAGGGCAGAGAGAGATAGCTTTCATCAACTGTTTAGTTTTCAAATACCCACAAAGTTTAAGGTTAGGCCATGCTAAATCCAGAATATAGAATGCCCTTTCAGGTCTCCTAAAGGGTGATATCAAACCATATTGGCCATCATACATTGCCTCCTAGGTACATGAGCAGGAAGATGAATTAAAAGTGTAGAGATGCAGAAACTCAAACCAGGCTCTTTTGGAGATAGATGCATCACAAACAGTGGCTTAACCCCTGTACCAAAATTCTCACCCCAATCTTTGTGTTTTTTTTTTATTTTTTTAATGTAACTAACAAATTGTTATGTATATTTGTGGTTAAGTACATTATTTTTTGATGAACAAGATTATTTGTAAGTTTAGTCATCATACATAGTTGACCTAAAAACTTCAATAGAAAGATAAATTTTAAAATCACTTAAAAAAATCGCTTGGAAGGCTATCTTTAGGAAAGTGATTTTCCTAGGACAATAACCAGATATAACCTAACCAGACAGCATCTTAATTGGCAAAGTTCCCATAAACTGGAGATGTGTGTGGCTTGCTGCTGCTCTACATCAGGATTACACTAAGAGTTGCACTATAAGCTCCATAAGAAAAAAGAATATCTGCATTGTTTCCTCTTGGTAGAAGAGAAACTAAATCTCAGTTTTGAGATCAACCACAACACAATAAAAGCTGCACTAACTAGATGAGAATATTAATAACAGAATTCTGGTGTGAATATGTTTATTTTATTCTAGAACACTTACAAATGGAATCCTCCAGTTACTGTTTTCATTACCAGCTGGGGGGTTAGTTAACTTTTGGTAGAATGAGGAGTTATGCAATGTATATTGCACAAGGAGTTTTACTACAATGAAGACAAGTGCAGTCTAGTTAGAAAACCAGATGTAAATGGTACATGTCTATGACAAGACTCTCCACCACTTGTGAATGTAAAAGATTAATTTAAAATGTTGACACTACAATATATAAAGGCACACAGTGTATTCTATAGGTGCCAGATTTACGTTTTTTTTCTTGAAGGGAACTGTAAGATACACTGCTGTAGTTGTGACTTGGATCTTCACTCTTGTAAAAGTCCATGTTTTATCACCTTGCACAGGGGTCTTCTTAGCAAGGTCTAGAATTACCTGGGGATGGGACGGGGCCCCTGCAGCCTCTCTGCCTATGGCTATGCGGAGTAGGGGGCGTGCCGCACAAACAGGGTGGTCGCGCCTGCAGGCTGGAGAGTCCATGAGCATTTACTGAGCACCTGCTGTGTGTAGATACTAGACAAGCAGGGAACACAATACACAGGAAACCCTGGCCACGCCTCCGTTCCTCGCCCCGCCCCATTCCACCACCCAGCCCCGCCTCGTCTCCGCCCCTTCTGTTTCCCGAGCCTATCAGAGCGCGGAGGAGGTGGGGATGATCTATATATTCATGAGGCTGCCTGCTGATCCATGGCTGGAACTTACGTTCCTCTTCAGAGCCTAGGCGATTGGGATGTCAGGAGTGACGTCTGAAGTTATCCTTAAAGGTGCAGTACCCTCCCTGACCCCAAGATGGCTTTGCCGCCCTGCGTGAAATCCTGGCAGGCGAGGGGCGCTCACTGCCCGCCAAAGTGTTCAGCACCGGGGGTCGCGGACAGCTCCAGGGAGCCTGGGAACCGGTCCAGGCCCTCAGCCCGCCCCCGGGGACAAGCGCTGATCTCTGCCCGTCACAGCATCGGGGCTGCTGTCCGGGGCGCCTCTGGTTCCAGATAAGCTCTGGCACCAGTCCACCGCCAGGTCCTGTAGCTCTGTGGCCACACTAGGTCCCCAGCGCGCCCCTTCCTGTGCTGGGTGAGCACCTGCCCGGCCCCGCCTGTGTTCCCCGCGGTGGCCGGCAGAGGGCGCGCGCGAGCGTCCGAGTCGGCCCTGTTCTCGAGAGCCGGGACAAACTTAACATTAACCAAAAACGCCTCCCCGCAGGGGACACGAGGGTGAGGGAGCCCTGCCGGCTTGGGTGCGTGGTGGCCAGGCCCGGAGGAGGCCAGCCCAGCAGAGTTCACGCCATGTAAACAGGGCTGCGTGGAAGTCGCCCAGCGTCCGTGTCCCCAAGCGCAGGACACAGGGTCCACACTGGTCCTGCTGGGACGTGGAGCTCAGTGCAGGAAGGGGCTGCCACGGCCACGCGAGTCTGAGTGGGAGAACGAGTACATGGTCACAGCCCAGCCTGGCGGGCCGAGGCTCCATCAGGGCCATTGTAGAGACGGGCAAGCTGAGGCTGGAGGGGGGGAGGGTGGGCCCGGCTGGGGGCTGCTTGGTGCAGGGCTATGCTGACTTGAGAGGAACGTGCATCCTGCTATGGCTGCATGGAACATTCTGGAAGCATCCCTGTCAGGTGAGCCTGGGGTTATCCGTGCGCCCTGGCTGTGTGGGCTCTGGGTCTGGGTTAGGGGCTGGCACACTGAAGAGGGGGCTCAGGCAGTCCCAGCAGCCCCTCCAGCATTTCCTTAAAGGGCCCGGATGTCCGTTCCCCAGCTGAGGCTGAACAGGGCCGGCTGCGTGGCTGGGGTCAATGGGGGCCGCTGTCCAGAGCATCCTGAGCAGGGCAGAGAGAGGCCGGGCCCTGGCCACACCAGCTCCAGCCCCACACATGGCTGAGTGCCAAGGGAGCCAACCCCGCACAACGCCATCTGCGCTGCCTCCCCCGAGAAGCCCTTGGCCGGACGGGGGGGGTGGGGAGGAGCCCCCTGCCACCGCTGCGCACCTGCCCCCGCCTCCCCCGCCCCGTCCTGTTCGCCGGCGGTCACCCCCGACCTCCCTGCGGGCTCTCGGTCCGGGTGGGGCCCTGGTTGGGAGGGGGCTGGGGTCCCGGCACAGTCCCCTCCCCCCACTAAGTGCCCTGCCCCCCCGCGTCCTCTACTCCCGCCCCAGAAGTTTCTCTCCGCCTCCGCCGTCCGCGTTTCTGCGGCTTCTGGGTTCTGTGGCTGGGAATTGTTGGCCGTGATCTGATTTTTTAAAGAGAGATTGATTGATCTGAAACTGGGAATTGAGGGTGGGGTGGGGTGGGGAAGAGATCCTCCATCCGCCGGGTCACTTCCCAGATGGCCGCGCCGATCAGGAGCCAGGAGCTCCACCTGGGTCTCCCACGAAGGCTCAGGGGCCCAAGGACCCGGGCCATCCTCCACTGCTCTCCCAGGCCACAGCAGAGCTGGATCAGAAATGAAGCGGCCAGGACTCGAACCCGCACCCAAATAGGATGCAGCCCTGCAGGCGCCTGGCGCTGTCGCCTCTTTAATCAAACCTCCGCTCGCCCTGTGCTCTGCTCTGGGCCCCTGTTCGGTCCGGGCGCTGTTAGAACCCCAGGCCCTGAACGCGGCCTGGGGGCTCCGCCCGGGTTCATGAATTCTTCCCCTCTAGGGCTTCAGCCGCGGAGTGGGGGCCGCCCGCCTCCCCCGCCAGGCACCGCTCGCCATCTCCCGGGGAACGCGCAGCGCGGCGCGTGGCGGGCGACGCCCTGGGCCAGGGTCCTCGCCCTGCCCTGCTAAGCTGCTGGGCCGCGGCCTCCGCTGGTGGAAAATGCGCCGGGGGGGGGGGGGTGTGGGGAGGTGCTCCGGGTGAGAAGGGGCAGCCGCGGCCCCTGCCCTTCTCCCCCTCCTCTCCCACCCACCTCGTCTTGCTTCCCTGGGCCCGCAAAGCCCTGGGGTCATCCTGCACAGTGACCACGAGGCTCGGAGGCAAATGACGGCTGGGGGCGGGGCCTCAGCAAGGAGTCCCGCACGCGCCGCGTCCCTGCTGTCCCAGGCCCCTGCAAGACGGGCGAGGCCACGGTGAAGTGGCAGCTGTGCTACGAAATGATGGCCAAGATGTGGTGGATGGTGAGTGGGCACCGGGCCCACTTGGGCCAGCGTCCTGGTCCCGGGGCCATGTGGCCGGCTCGGCCCCTGTGGCCCCCGCGGGGGGTCTGTGGGAAGGCGGCCCCCAGGGGCTCTAGGCAGGGCCGGGGTCCGCTGCGTAGGCAGGGCTGGGGTCCGTGGGGCCGGGCTGGTGACCGAGAGAGGCCCACGCCGTCCACCCGGGGACTCATAGCCTGCGTCCGGAGGCCCGGTCTTGTCCCCCTTCGGGAAGCGGCCTGGGTCTCACGGCCCTGGCTCCGGGGCCCTGTTCTCTGCAGCCGCCAGGCAGGGCTGGGGGGTCCCCGGTCCCCGGTGCCGAGTTCCGGGGTCAACTTCAGCTGTGGGTCTCCCCTTGGCCAGCATTTATGCGCCTACTGTATCCTGACCCCGACTCGGGTGCTCAAGAGAAGGGCAGGTGGGGGCGGCGGGGGGCAGGGCCCGCGTGGGCCTGGGCGGCCGCAGAGCCGAAACGCGACAGCTGACAAAAAGGGCAAAGAGAAAAGACGGCTGAGGACAGGGCCAGTGCCAAGGCCCTGGGGCAGCACGGAGCCAGGAGGCCGGTGTGGCTGAAGCAGAGCGGGGGGGGGGGGGGGGCACAGCAGAGGCCCAGGCTCCCGTTCAGGGGGTTATGCCCCCTTCCCCGAGAGTCCGGGGCGCAAGTCAGCGGGGGGGCTGTTCCTGCAGAGGTGCGGCCCAGGGGCACCTAAGTGCCCGTCCCTCCCCAGCCTTTGGCAGGAGGCTGGTCACCCCCCCCTCACCAGATCCCCAGCACAGCGCGGCCGCCTGGGGATGCGGAGGGGACCACGTGCCCGCCAGAGATTTTATAAATGACAACATACCAAGGGTGAACAGGGGTCACAGTCAAATGAGAGATAGACACTGGAGAAAATACATGGGTTTCAGACATAGGAACGGGGAGACATGAAGCCTGATATGGCTGCAGGCACATAGGGATGGAGATACTGGGGCAGACAGGACCTGCACACACATGGAAACATGTAAGAAAATTAAGGGATTGCAGAAAAATCAGTGCTGAGAGAAAATCTGCATCCTTAAGTGAATATACTAGGACACCACAAACTAATCATCCCCACTTCCTTCTTAAGAATTAAAAACAAAAATGATTAAGAATATTTAAGTAAAGTTAGGAAAAGGGTAATAGCAAACATCAATAAATTGCTGGTTTCACAAAAGTACTACAGATACATATAAGCAAAGAAAAACATTTTTTAAAATATTAACAAAATTGGTAAGCCAGTAGCTAAGTTTAAGAAATGGAAACAGTGCTATTCTTTACAGGGCTTATAGAACTCACCAAGATATTAAGGTTTAGTCAAATTCTTATGAGTAAAGTTTGACTCCAAAGAGGCAACTAACAGAATGGGAGAAAATATTTTCAAACTATCTAACTGATATAGAAACTCAATAATGACAACAAAATAAACAATCCAGTTAAGAAATGGTGCAAAGGACTTGAACAGATTTTTTTTTTCAAAAGATCAAATTCAAATGGCCAACAGACACATGAAAAAATTGACTATGATCACTAGTCATCAGGGGACTGAAAATAAAAACCACATTGAGGTTTTTACCTTACCCCAGTTAGAACAGCTTCATATAGCAACCAAAAAAACAAAAAACACTGGTAGAGATTGGGGGGGAGTACCGTAATACACTGGTTGGTGGGAATGTTAATTAGGACAGCTGTTGTATAAAACAGGATGGAGATTCCTCATAGGACATGAAGCAGGAGGTAGGATGGCAGCATGAGTGGGAGGGAGGATAGGGTGGGAAATAGCACTATGCTCCTAAATCTGCATTTATAAAATACATGAAATTTATTTACCTTACATAACTAGAAAATTCTTTAAAAATTGACTCCAGAGTTAAAAATTTGCTACACTTTGAAACCCAATTTCCAAAACCACAAATATAAGATGAAATAGGAAAATTCCTATATAATTGAATAAGTGGAACCAATTTTTGGAAATCCAAACCAATCAAGAAACATGTTCCACAAACAAAAATCAGGGTCCAGACTTATGAAACATTATACACTTCTAAGAGAAAAAAATAAGTAAATAATTTTAAAAACACTGAATTTCCCTGACTTGCTCCAAGTGGACATAGACAGAATATTTTTCAATGTTTTTGAAGCTAGTGTTACACATATGATACAGACAAGACCAGGATATGCAATGAAAATGAAATAAAAAAGCATATCTTTCATAAACTGAGGTACATATATCTGAGTAAAATGTGATATGGGTTCAATCATACAGGAAAGCATAACAGATCAATAACAAGTGAACAAAACTAAAATTTGAAGATTTTTGGCATTCTCAAACAAACCCTATAAATCATCCAAATAGGGGAAAAGGAAATTACATGACTATTTAGATTAAATACTAAACAGCATTTAATAAAATTCAGTATCCACCCAGAAAATAAATCAACTTGTAGCAGAACAGGGAAACACAGTGACTTCCTTCATGTGATCAAGACAGTCTAAAATGGAGCACAGCACACTACTTAATACAGGGCCAGTGAAAGCTTTATCTGGGAACAGACCTGGATGTGACTGCCTTCTCTCCCCATCCCTTCAACACTGTACTGGAGGAGTGGTCAGGAAATCAACAAAAAAGAAACATAAAGTTTAAATATCAACTTTTAAGCAATAAAACTCAATACATGTGGATGACACCATTATATGGAGAGATAATCCACTCTAACCCCAAGCCAAATACAACCAGTAAGTGAATTTAGCAAGACTACCAGGTAGAAAATCATTATAAGTCACAGCAAGAAACAGAAAACATTAAAGGACAAAGGCAAACTAGCAAACAGGTATCTACAAGAGGAATTTAAATTATGTAATATGTTTAAACATTATTCAAAGTCATACTAAACACATATGCATGCACACAAAGGACACAACAGAGAAATGACTCCAGAACATGGAGAAAGCAAAGACCCAGAAGTCAATGAAGCCCCAGTAGGTCAGGAAATTCTACCTCACCTGAGTGCAGCTTCAGATCACCCGGGCTGCACAGGAACATGGAGGCACCCCAGTGGCTGGGGACTCCAGCAGTAGAGGAGGCGGCTTCAGACCCCAGCCCAGCTCCTCACTCCCCTCACCTGGCAACAGTCCCCCATGCCCAGTATGCCAGGGAGCATAATGATTGGCTACTGCTTTATGACATCATCCATGCCCACCCACTTTGCAAACTGTCCAACCAGGCACCCCTCAGGGGAGGGGCAACCATGTAATCTTGCAAGATCTTCATGTCACAGTCTCTCCCAGGCTGCACTGGGAGAAGTGTCCCTGTGGTGGCTCAGCTTTCTCCCCTCTGCAAAGAGGGAGCCGGAGACTTGAGAAGCAGGAAATGTGGAGATCTTAGGGACTGGTGTCTGAGAAGGGGGAGGTGGAATGGGTGGATCCTGCTAGAACTGACTGTCCTGGTCCCTTGACTTGGACTTCCCCATGGTGAGCTCCTGAATCTGCAGACTCCACCAGGCGAGGGCTGGGCTGGCTCTGGAATATGGGCGGCAAGCCCTGTCCCTGCACAGCAACTTCAGCTCAGCACCAGAGCCTTCTCTTTTGAGTGGCTACAGTGCCACCTCTCCTCAGGTTGTGCAGTGAGGACAGGAGGGTGATCAGGGAGAATCTGGACTTGGAGTACAGGATCCATGCAAAGAGGAACTGGGGTCTGTTGGGGTCCTGGTCCCTCCTTTCTCCCCAGTGGTATACAGTACCACAAGCTCTAAATCAGAGAAGAAACAGTTTAGACTCAGGTTTTCTATCCAGGGATTGGGAAGGGCATCTGCTGATGAACTTGTTGGCAGAATTCCGAGGCAGCTGCAGGCTTCACCAGGACACTTGAAGGGTTGATTCTGGTGAAATTTCACATAAGAGGAAATCGGGGAACGCCTCCCTGACAGTCCAGTGTAAAATATCCTTGCACCTGTCTTCATTTTACATTCTTTAAGCACCGCCATTGGGTTGAGTATGCCTTTGCAAACTTTGCAGGGTGATGTCACCTCCACTCACCCTCATCCCCTTTTCCTTTCCTGTTTTTTTTTTAACTTTTATTTAATGAATATAAACTTCCAGTGTACAGCTTATGGATTACAATGGCTTCCCCCTCCCATAACTTCACTCCCACCCGCAACCCTCCCCTCTCCCACTCTCTCTCCCCTTCCATTCACATCAAGATTCATTTTCAATTCTTTTATATACAGAAGATCAGTTTAGTATAAAGATTTCAACAGTTTGCACCCACATAGAAACACAAAGTGAAACATACTGTTTGAGTACTAGTTATAGCATTAAATCAAAATGTACAGTACATTAAGGACAGAGATCCCACATGAGGAGCAAGTGCACAGTGACTCCTGTTGTTGACCCAACAAATTGACACTCTAGTTTATGGTGCCAGTAACCACCCTAGGCTGTCGTCATGAGTTGCCAAGGCTATGGAAGCCTTCCAAGTTCACCGACTCTGATCATATTTAGACATGGTCATAAAAGACAGAGTGAGGATAGTAACCAATGATCCTAAGAGTGGCATTTACCAGGTTTGAACAATTGTACGGCATTAAGTGGGGAAGAGGACCATCAGTACACCCAGGTTGGGAGTAGAGCCATTGATGGTTTAGACATGGTCATAAAAGACAGAGTGAGGATAGTAACCGATGATCCTAAGAGTGGCATTTACCAGGTTTGAACAATTGTACGGCATTAAGTGGGGAAGAGGACCATCAGTACACCCAGGTTGGGAGTAGAGCCATTGATGGTAGAGTAGAGGTTTTTAAAACTGCTGTGGATGATGTTCCAAGAAGCCCCCATGGCTGAGGCTCCAGGAGTGTCTCATGGATGTCATCCCCTAGGTCTCATCCCAGAGGGCAGCTATTGGTCCTGAAGCTTCTCCTGGGACTTGTTGAAAACTCTGGGTACACCTGCCATCTGTGTAGCTAAGCCCTTGGGACATTAAAGTTTTCCTCTAACTGCAGTTTCTACTCTGGGAGACGTATTAGGAGTCAGCTAAGTAGATGCTGGTGTCTAGGGGACAAGACAGAAATGATTTGCTCAGACTTGTGAAGGGAGAAGGGCTGTCAGAGAAGTCAGGGCAAAACCTCCCTAGCTAACCAATGCCAGACCTGAAAAGCAAATGCACTTTGGGCACACAGCAGTTTGTTTTCACTTCCAGGGAGTTTGTATAGACTGTAATGTGTGCCAAGTGAGATTGTCTGCGAGGGCAAGACTGCCTGTGGAGAGAATGTTTAGGATTTGAGGATTTGCATCTGTAGGATGATAAAATATACATTTGATATTTGTCCACATTTTCTGGTGCAGAGATAGCAAGTGATGCATTTTAACACATATTTTGTGATTTTCTTTTACTGAGAAGATAAATTAAAATATCTATGCATCCATGGATCCAATGAACTTTATACTCAACTTTATATTTTTAAGAATGTTGACATTGTCAGTACTGCTAAGTGTATCCAATTTTTTTTCCTCCTGTGAATTTTACTTTTCTCTCTCACATAGTCTCAATGTTTGTCATGACCATTATTTTTTACTGTGCTGTGGTGCCAAAAATTGAAAAAAAATACTTTTATGAAGCCAATTTTCCCAAAGACCATCAGGATGCCAGCTGTTTTCTAAAGAAGAATAAATATTTTGAGCATTAAATATGATTGCAGACCAGAAATTATTGTGTAGTTTGTCACTCAGAGGCTGCTCAAAAGTTTCTTAATGAATTTGTGCCCATATCACATGCAATGTGTATTGTTCCAGGAAGCAAGATGCTTCTTCGTATTGGCTATCTTAAGGAAGTCTATTCTGCCCTTGGTAATCCTAATAGTTCTGATTTGGGATGCAGAGAGAATGCAGGAGAGCTAAAGCTAATTTTTATGGAAGACCAGTCAGTTATGGTAATAACAAGAGGGATATAATGGGCATTTTCATGTGTCCCTTTCTCATTTGTTTACTTGAAAATCAATTGGGAACAGAGAAAGGGAGGGAGGGAAAGAGAGAGAGAGAGAAGCTGCCATTCAATGTTTCACTTCCCAGATGGTTGTAATGGCCAGTGCTGTACCAAGCTAAAGCCAAGAGACAGGAGCCAGGAGGTTTTTCTAGGTCTCTCACATGGCTGGCAGGGCCTAAGCACTTGGGCCATCTTCCACTATTTTTCCCATGCCATTAACAAGGAACTGGATCAAAGTCAGAGTTAGAGAAATCCACTTACCATTTCTGAGATGTGTTTACACAATGCCCTTTTTTGTCTTGATTTAACAAAGTGAGAAGTGTTGTCTGGTGTTGAGAGCGTGTGACATACTCCCACATGACATACTCATACATCTCTTCAACAATGTAAGTCTGGGCCTTTTATTGAGGTGAGGCCAGCTCCAGTCTTCAGGGCTCATTTTGCCTTTCTTACTCATTAGCTACACATGGAAAGATTTCCTGTATTGTATTGCATTCTGTTTTCCATTAAGTAGTCCAGTTAAAAGATATACTCATACTCTTTAGAAAATTATGTAGCATTTTATT
The DNA here is from genome assembly GCF_033115175.1 of Lepus europaeus. Classification (NCBI taxonomy): domain Eukaryota; kingdom Metazoa; phylum Chordata; class Mammalia; order Lagomorpha; family Leporidae; genus Lepus; species Lepus europaeus. Next base: position 13,250,187 of record NC_084851.1, read on the forward strand.
AAAAATCACCTTTATAATTCACATGAAGCCAAAACATTGAAATAAATTTCCAGAATGCAAATCCAGCAAAAAAAAAAGATCATTATCCAGTCAGGTCTTTGTGATTTAGAAAATATGTTCTTGATTGTAATTCATCAACATTCCCTTGTATCCCAGACTTGAAACTCAAGTAGTATGTCATGGAACAAGTACAGAAGCCTCAGCCATTCTTGCTCATTGCCCAATCTTTGGGCTGCTCTTTGTGAAGTTTCAGTTTTCTCATATTGCTCTTGCTTACTCCATTTACCAGGGCCACAATAACAGATGAGAAACAGGATGTAAGAGCTAAGACAGGGGAATGAGATGCACTCTCTTGAACATGGGTGCTCTTGTGCAGGACTGTATGTACTTGGAAGTCTGAATAACTTCACAAGATTTGGTTTATTGGATGGTCTTATTTTTGAATGCTATGTTAATATTTTTAGATTCCTAGACTTTGATTAATGATTGAATAACTTCATGCAAGGCACATTGTAGGGAAAAGTCCATCTTCTAAAGGAAGAGATGTCACCACGTTGTTGATTATAGTCTTCACTTGAGAGAGTCATTTGTTATGGAAAAGAGTGATGAACAATTCTGATAATATCAGAGTAAATGCTCTCTAGAAAACAATCAGATATTTTCTAATTGCACTCAGATTCCTTTCCCATGGTTTGGACTGAGGAGATGGAAGAGGGAAACACACCTCCTCTGCAACACCAAGCACTGGGCTCTCACTCCTTTGCTGAAGGAGCTGTGATTCCCAAGCTTCCTACAAATACAGACACCATTTCTCTCTTTCACCTCTCTCTCTTCCTTCCTTTCTCATTCTAACAAACCCAGACAATGTTTTTATTGGAGACATCTATCTATCTTTAAACTTTTCATGATAAAAAAATCAATGAATTGACTACAAACTCATCAAATCACATCTTTATTCATGCTTATCTAGGATTAACATTTAAATATGGATACAACAACAAACATAAATTCTCCATCTACCATCTTCTCTATTTCATGGATCTGACCTTTTATGGACAAGATATTTGTAGATTTCCCAGCCATATGATCACAAATATTAGTTGCCTTCTCTCTCCAAGGAAAATGAGTACATTCAGACTAAGTTATCTTAAATATTTTCTTGGATGTTTATTCTTTTGTCTGTGCATCATTCTGGTGTATTGGAACCTCAACTACTTGTCAAGACACATTCTTTGTATCACTAGATAAAAGATCAAGGATGAGAAACATTTTCTCATGTAGTGACATTTAGAGGTCACATTCCAGACAATACATAAGAGTGATGTGATCATAAAAACTTGTCTCAGAAAAGTCAAGTTTATAAAGGAATGTTGAGTTTATAGAGGAATGCATGAGGCAAGAGCTAAATGCAGCTCTGAAACACATGGAAACAGGACTACCACACAGAGAGGTTTAAGGACTTGCCCAAGGTCACACAGCTAAGTGGTTGAGGAGAAATTTAAGCTACATTGCTTATGATCCTGATAATCTAGCTGCTTAAACACAGCATAATAATTGTGAAAATTCACTGAGTACATCCTATGAGCCAGTGTGCAGTGACTTGGCAACCATGTTCCTTACTTCACACTGAAATTACCCAGATACTATGTGTCTATGCAGTGTGCTAGCTCAAAAACAGTGTAAATGCACCCTTGTTGAGATTAAAAGACAAGATGAGGGTCCAGTGCTGTGGCACAGTGGGTTAACGCCCTGGCCTAAAGTGCCAACATCCTATATGGGCACTGGTTCAAGACCTGGCTGTTCCACTTCCAATCCAGCTCTCTGCTGTGGCCTTGGAAAGCACTAGAAGAAGCCCTGAGTCTTTGGGCCCCTACATCTACATGGGAGACCTGGAAGAAGCTCCTGGCTCCTGGCTTTGGAACAGCCCATCTCTGGCCATTGCAGCCAATTGGGGAGTGAACCATCAGATGGAAGACCTCTCTCTCTCTCTCTCTCTCTCTCTCTCTCTCTCTCTCTCTCTCTCTCTCCATAACTCTGACTTGCAAATAAATAAACAAATCTAAAAAAAAGACAGGATGAGATTTTTGACAGAGTAATATTGGGATTGGCATCTGGGTGGTGGGAATAAGACTTGCCCTGTGGAAATTTTAATGAGAACATCTGCCCTGTGTAGATGCTGCCTCGGTTCCACACCATAGGGTTCATCCTTTTCAGGGGAAGCAGAAGATGGATCCTCCCTTCTCCTTTTCAATAACAGATTCCTTGATTTCTCAGTTGAGCACACCTGTTGTCATAGTGTGTGACCTCGAGGAAATGTTCTTTTAAAATATTCATCTATTTGAGAGGTAGAGAGAGGGAGACAAGTAGACACAGAGAAATCTCCCATCCATTGATTCACTCTTCAAATGTCTGCAGTGGCCAGGACAGGGCTGGACCTAAGTCAGGAGCCAGGAACCCAATCCAGTTCTCCCAGGAGGGTGGCAAAAACCCAATGACTTGAGTCATCACTGCTGCCTTCCTGGGTGAAAATTAGCCAGAAGCTGGAATGGGGAGTCAGATCCAAGCATCAAAGCTAGACACTCTGGTATGGGACAAGACATCTTAACTGCTAGGCCAAATGCTGAACTCAAGGAAGTGTTCTTAAAGAGGAGCACACATTTTTTTTTAAAGATTTATTTATTTTATTTGAAAGAGACACACAGAGAGAAATCTTCCACCTGCTGGTTCACTCCCCAACTGGCCACACTGAAGCCAGGATCCAAAGCTTCTTCTGGGTCTCCCATGTGGGTGCAGGGGCCCAAGGGCTTGGGCTATCTTCTACTGCTTTTCCAGGCCATGACAGAGAGCTATATTGGAAGTGGAGAAGCCAGGACTCAAACTAGCACCCATATGGGGTGCTGGCACTGCAGGCAGCAGCTTTACATCTATACCACAGTGCCAGCCTGGGAACATACACTTCTTATTTGCTGTTGTCCTTTTGCGTGGGTTGGAGAGTGGGTGACTAGAGCTGCAGGATCCATTTTGTACTATGAGAGGACCTTTGTTTTAAAAAGACTTATTATTTATTTGAAAAGCAGCATCACAAAGAAAGAAGGACAGGAAGACAGAGAGAGGGAGGAAGAACATCTGCTGGCTCACTGCTCAAATAGCTAAAACTTCCAGGCCTGACCAGGCTAAAACCATGGGCCAGGAACTTCATCCAGGTTCCCATGTGGGTGCAGGAGCCTAAACACTTGGGACATTCTCCACTGTCTTCCCAGTTGTATTAGCAGGGAGCTGGATCAGAAGTAGAGCAGCCACTGGCACTGTGGCTCAATAGGCTAATCCTCTGCCTGCAGCACCAGCACACCGAGTTCTAGTCCTGGTCGGGGTGCCGGATTCTGTCCTGATTGCTCCTCTTCCAGGCCAGCTCTCAGCTGTGGCCCAGGAGTGCAGTGGAGGATGGCCCAGGTCCTTGGGTCCTGCACCCACATGGGAGACCAGGAGAAGCACCTGGCTCCTGGCTTTGGATCAGCATGGCATGCTGGCTGCAGTGGCTATTGGGGGGTGAACCAACAGAAAAAAAGAAGACCTTTCTCTGTCTCTCCACTCTGCCACTGTCCACTCTGCCTGACAAAAAGAAAAAAAAGAAAAGTAGAGCAGCCAGTTCTGGAACTGGCACCATTATGGGATGCCAGAGTCATAGAATGTGGCTTAACCCATTACACTACAATGTCAGCCCCTAAATTACACTTTTAAAATTTTATTTTTGCCTGCTATTGAAGCTGAAATAAACTCTAATATACACAATGCTGACAGGCACTGTGATGATCTCCATGGGCAGGTGAAAAAATGAGGCTACAAGAACCTGAATAACTGTTTCAGGGCCACACAGCCAAGTGGTAAAGGTGTGTTTCCTCTGCCCCTTTTTAGGCACTATACTACATTCACCAAAAGACTAACCCAAAAGATGAAACCCCAGTGGTCTTTTGTCCTTAGGTAGGTCACCTTGTAACAGCACAGAATTGTGAATCCAACTCTTTAGTGGCCCATTAGCTGTCCATGCATAGTTTAGTTCAAAATCCTTTCTATAAACACCTTACAGAGAATACATGCTGTTTTGCTGAAGATGTTTAACTTCAAGTCACTAAAAGCCCAACTCAAACTGGGTTGAAGAATGAGGAGTTTAGACACAGAGGGGTCCTAGGATTGATGAATTTGGTGGCTCAGGGATCTTGTTGAGAACATGGGCTCTTTTCACCTCTTTTCTGTGACATATAGCACTAGCATTATCTGAAAGTTGATTCTCTTTGCGGCAACAGGAAAGATGGTTTGGAGTAAGCAATTCAGATTATCCACTCTTTTATTTATAGCAAGAAAAGAGAAATGGATTTTCTTCTCTTTCTTTAAAAGCTGAGGTGGGGATGAGTGTTTGGAACAGTGCCTAAGATGCCTCAGGACACTTTCAACCCAAACTAAAGTGCCCAGGTTCAAGTCCTCTTAACACTTCCAATTAAACTTCCTGCGAATGTGTGCTGCCAAGTTCATCAAGGGAGGCAGAAGGTGATGGCTCATATAGTTGGATCCCTGCCACAAATGAGGGAAACCAGATTAAGTTCTCTACATGGCAGTGGATGGAAGATCTCTTTTAAATAAATAAATAAATAAATAAATAAATAAATAAATAAATAAATAAATAAATAAAATACACAAATAAATTAATAAAACCAAAGTAGAAGCTGATGTGGTGCAGTAAGTGGGTTAATGGTCACTTGTGATGGCCATATCCCATATTAGAGCACCTGCAATCAAGTCCCACTTCTGCTTCTGATTGAGCTTCCTCTTAATCCACCAGGGAGGCAACAGGTGATGGCCTAAGTATGTGAGTTTCCTACCCTCAACTTGGCTGAGTCCTGGCTTTGCAGACAATTGGGGAATGGACCAGTAAATGGAAGATCTCTCCTTGTTTTCTCTCACTCTGCCTTTCAAATAAATAAATCTTTAAAAAAAATCTAGGAAGAATTTTCTCACCAACCATCTCTTGTCCAATAGCAATGGCTGGAAGTATGTTCTGAATGAGAAATTAACAGACAAACTGCCATCAAGGCCATGGGTACATGGCAGGGCTGCTTGGGGCAGACAGTTCTATAACGTTTTAGGAGGAATGCTCTCTCTGGACTAAACACTCAGAGATATGCTCTGCACCTTCCCTCCCTGCCCTTGCAGTAGCCTTCAGTAATGGCTAAATGTCCCTGCCCCAGGATACTGCTTTCAAAACTGTCTGTGGCCACAGAAAAGAGGTGGCCTGGGGAGTGGTCACTGAGGAGAGGGGAAAGGCTGGGAACCTCAGGGATTCCTTTTCCAGGCCTGGAGACCCTGCTCCTATGTCATAGGTCTGCAGCAGAGCATGCCTGTCACCTCCCTCAGCCTTTGACACCTCTATTAATATTGCCCATGACTACATTAGACTTGGGGATCACAATGGGCTGTCCACTATCTCAAGTCAAACTCCTAGGTTTGCCTCAAAGTCAACTCCTCAGAGCATCCCTCCCAGGAGTGAGGTTGGGAAGAAAGCTCCCAGCTGGTCAGAGGCTTCTGATCTGACCTGTGTTTGGTGGGGGGTGGCCTGTCCCCATCTATGAGTGGGACCTGTTCCCTCAGCTGCTGCTGTAGCAGCCTGACCCTTGGTGTCTGGGAGGATTCACCAATGAAGCCTCTGCAGTGTGTGTGTGGTGGGGGAGGGTGGTCAGGTGGCTGCTGTCCCCATTAAAATGTAGTAGTGGAAACACTGTCCCCAGGCACTTCTGGGTGAGCTCTGTGCTTGCTCTGCCTCTTCTCCAAGGACTCATCCAGGATGTACCACTTCTCCATGGGCCCCTCGTTTTCTTTTTTAAAAAGATGTTATTCATTTTTTGAGAGGTAGAGCCACAGACAGAGAGAGGGAGAGACAGAGAAGGAGATCTTCCATCTGCTGGTTCACTCCCCAAATGGCTGCAATGGCTCGAGCTGTGCCCATCCAAAGCCAGCAGCCAGGAGCTTCATCCAGGCCTCTCATGTGGGTGCTGGGGCCCAAGCACTTGGGCCATCTTCCATTGTTTTCCCAGGCTATAGCAGAGAGCTGCAAAGGAAGAGGGGCAGCTGGGACTTGGACTGGCACCCATATGCAATGCTGGTGCCACAGATGGAGAGTTAGCCTACTATGCCACAGTGCCAGCCTCTGAAATTTTTCTTTACGGGGGGTGAAGGTATGGGTAGCATAAGGCTTCAGGTTCTGCCTGTGTGCTAAGGGAAGGTAACCATAGAGGACCAAAGGAGCTACACCATAGAATCCCAAGGTTCTGTGCCTGTTCTTATCTCTCTGCTTCTTCTCAGGTAGTTTTATTCTCTTTCTGGTTGTGAAACATGTTTCTGTCATCTAAAGATTGTGAGTCCTGCATTAGCTGCACACACACTTTTATCTAGGGCTGGCTGGTTTGGGTGTTTTTCATTCTTCTCCTGCAGTCTCCATGCTGCCTCAGGGAGTGCTAGCCTGTGGTCATTACAACTTTTGACTATTGGGGTCTCACCCACAGTATTAGATAAGTACATCTCTAAATCCATTTAAAATAATTTCTGTGTTTAGAAATGAAGAGGTTGCCATTACTGATTTGAGTACATGCCTGTTTAAATGACTAACTCTGGGGCCAGTGCTGTGTCTTCAGTGGGTTAAAGCCCCAGACTGCAATTCTGGCATCCCATATGGGTGCCAGTTCCAGTCTCGGCTGCTCCTCCTCTGATCCAGCTCTCTGCTATGTCCTGAGTAAGCAGTAGAAGATGGCCCAACTCCTTGGGCCCCTGCACCCACATGGGAGACCCAGAAGAAGCTCCTGGCTCCTGACTTCAGATGAGCTCAGCTCTGGCTGTTGTAGTCATTTAGGGAGTGAACCAGCAGAATAGAAGACCTCTCTCTGTCTCTCCCTCTCTCTGTAACTGTCTTTCAACTAAGTAAAATAAATCCTTAAAAAAAGACTAACTCCACGTGCTGCACAACACCTGCCCCAGAACAACATCTCTTAATCCCATCTCATTTACATAAGATGAAGAAAGGGTTTTTGCTACTCTGAAGCTGAAAGTAAACAATCTCTTGCCATTTTCTCATGAGGCTGTGGGCCTCCACAAGGAAGAACTGCCTATAGGCACATCGTCTCCTTACCCCCCAAGTCAGTGGACTGCTTATGTTGGCTTCCTAGACAGATGTCTCAAAGAAGTGCACACAATGAGGTCTTAAGATCCCAATCCATGACAAACAGGGCCAGAACTGTGCCTTCTCACTCATGCTCATTTCCATGAATGATTCGAAGCACCCCTAAGTGAACTGTTTGTATGTCATCCACCTATAAAGTCAGGAGGTAAGTAACCCACTCCTTATAGAACTAAGGTACATACACAGTTCAAAGTTAGTGCTTGCATGCCTCCATTTATAGAGGCCAATCCACAATAGCAAAGGTATGGAGTCAACCCAGATATCCATCAACTGGTAACTGCATAAAGGAAATCCATTATATATATTACTCAGCCATTAAAAAAGAAATGAAATATCCCAACAAAATGGATGCAACTAGAGGATATTACACTAAGTAAAAGAAGCCAGCCCAAGAAAGGAAAATATCACATTTCTGTTATTTGTGGAATTTAACAGAGAGACTATAAAAGTTGTGTGGATGTCATATCATTTGGTATTTAGTTGTAAACATTACTTTATTGAAACATACCATGTAAGTGACAAAACACTCATCTTTCCCCACATTAAAAAAATGGAGAGGAGGGAATTGTGAGGCCTCTTGGGGTACAAGTAATATTTTTTCTTAATTTGGGCTCAGGATATGAGTGTGCTCAGAAGACAAAAACTCATTTACAAGTATACTTATGTGCATTTCTTGATATGTACACTGTATTCCAATAAAATGTTCAAACTTTTTTTAAAAAGGAAAGTGGCATGGATTAAAAATTTGAGCCCCTGAACTCATAATTATATCCCCCAAAGTCCTATGTTACTGGTACTAGGCCAGTGGAAACTTAATCCAATTATGACATTAAGAGGTAGGGGCCTTTTGAAAGTGACTGGATTAGGTCATTAAAGAAACTGAGTGCTGGGGCTTTATAACAGACAATACAGCCATGGTCAAACTGTGCTACCTGGGAACTCAGCCAGCAAGAATGCTGTCACCAAAGGTGGAACCAGTGGTACCCAATTCATCGTGAACTGTCAATCTCCAGAACCATGAACCAAAGTATCTTGCTAAAGTCAGCCTGCCTCAGGCATTTCACTATACTAGTGAAAAACTGACAAGTACAATTGTTCACTCCGAGTTTATAAGATTTCAAAAAAATCATTCGAGCAAGGGAAAGAAATCCCATCGGCTAGTTCACTCCCAAGTATCTGCAAATGTGGGGGCTGGGCTGGGTTAAAGCCAGGAGCCCAGAACTCAATCCAGGTCTCATCCAGGTGGATGGCAGGGGCCCAACTTCCATAGCCATCCTGACATCTGCACTAGCAGGAAGCTGGAGGTGGGAATGGAACCCAGGCACTCCCATGGGTGCCGAGGGCATCTTCACCACTAGGCCGAGCCTCTCATTTTCTGAAATAACAATCCAGAGGGAATGAAGTACACCATACCAATGACATGAAGATTTTCTTTACACTTTCCTGGACTGCTTGAAAATTCCTGTCCTCCGAGAAGCACATATAATGTTTAGCACTAGGATCTCCTGCAACATTTTGGTCTTCACTTGCATCATGCTTCTTCTGGCCAGCTTGATCGGGTATTAGGTACTGATGAGCCCTGGCCCTGTTCCTCTAAATAACAACCATCAAGGAGCACAGGCGTAGGCTGCACAGCACCTGCAATGGTGGTCGGCCTGTATGCTTCCACAGCAGGTGCACATCCAGTCTCTCCTATGCTATGTATCACTGCCCTGGCTCTGTGTCGGAGGCCCCAGGGAACCCCAGACAGGTTCAGGCTGAATCTTGTCAGGGCAGGGGACTGGATGGTTCAGATTTTGTATCTGCCAGGTGACAGCCTGGGAGAGCACGGGGTAGATCCTTTACAGGCCTTCCTCAACTTCCATGGGATCTTTGCCAACAAAGAACAGAACTCAGTTCCAGAGAGTGTGGGTCAGTATGGGAGAGGTGGGGAAATTCCTGGGATATGGCAGGCCAACAAGGAGGTGGTCTGATGACTCACCCAAGGGTTCCATGCTCCCCAGGTAGCTAAGAGAGCTGAGCTTTTGTTTGGGCTGGGAAGGGGGTGGGGGCAGGGATGAGGGAGCAGAGTGTGTGAGTGGGAAGGAGGTTTTCACTGTATAATTCCCTGGTCTAGTGATTTTCCAATGTAACTCCAGGTCAGAATAACCCATACAGCTTTGAAGAACACCAACCCCACAGGAAGCCGCACCACTGGAAACTTCTGGAGCTTTTTAATATGGACTTCCCAACATTAGAAAGCAAAGGGGAGGACCTGTGTGGCTTCAGTGAAGGCTCTTGGAAGCGCTGGCTGCCTGCAGCTTTAACAGCATGACTTTAGGGGCTGGCACAGTGGCAGAGCAGGTTAATCCTAATTCACCACCCACAGTGCTGATATCCCATATGGGCACCAGTTCAAGTCCCCACTGCTCCACTTCCAATCCTGCTTCCTGCTAATGCCTGGAGAATCAGCTGAGATGGCCCAAGTGCTTGGGGCCCTGCCACCCAAGTGGGAGACCCAGAAGAAGCTCCTGGCTCCTGGCTTTGGATTGGCCCAGCTCCAGTCATTGCAACCATTTGGGGAGTGAACCAGTGGATGGATGATACCTCTCACTCTTGCTTTGTAACTCTGCCTTTCACATAAATAATCCTTAAAAAATGCACTACTTTAAAAGGTAAACAATATAAATTCATCAAGGGCATTTAATCAATTAAATCCCACATTCATTATAACAAAACTTAACAAATTCAAAACTTTAAATATGTGCATTTTATTGTAGCAAAATCATCTTGATGCCACTATAAATTTTTAAAAATCCCCTCAAGCACACCTCCCGGGAATGACTAGATGAAAAAGCATAAAAACAAAGGTGATGCATCTTAAAAAAAATCCACAGCATACTTCCAGATGTAGGCAAATTACAGGTCTCCTAATTCCGAGGACCAAAAGGCAGAGAGGCGCACACCCGCTAACAATCGCCAGGTACCGCGTGGCCCTTTCCTGACTTGCACATTGGCAATCACATAATCACAGTTGGATAGGCACACTTGGAAGTGCTACCCAATAGCAGAGAAATCGGAGATACACAGAGTCATGTCACTAGACCCAAGGTATGAAGCTAGACAATGTCAAGTCTGGGTTTAGGTGCAGGCTCTCGCACTTGCTGACACTGGCGTGCCAGGGCCACAGGCAGAGTGGCTGCTTACACACTGGAAATGTATTCCATCTCATTTCTAGAGGCTGCAAGTCCATGATCCAGGTGCTGGGAGCTGTGGTGCTCCTCCTCCTGTGTCCCTCAGTGTGCCCTCTTGTCTGTGTGCACACATACCTGCTGTCTCTTCTAGTTCTAAATGGACATCAGTCAACTGGATTAGGCCCCTACACTAACAGCCTCATTTGAGCTTAATCACCTCTCCAGAAACCAGGTCTCCAAGCACAGGCACATCCTGAGGTACCTGGCTGGGATTTCATCTATGGATTTTAAGGCATGCAAGTCATAATACTTGTTGACCAGGTCAACTCAGCCATCCCAGGCCTTCCTCAGTTTCTTCAATTCTGTTTATCAGTTTTGGGCACCCAGAATCCTCAGGTAACCAGGAGGAAAACTAATAACAGAGAAGTGGTGACACACTCCTTGACATGTCTAAAGCAGAGTTCTTCAGCCTGAGAACACAAGCTCCCAGGGGAATCACGAATTCAGCTCCTCCATCATTTTCCCGCATCTCTTACTGACTGCTTTCTCCAAACTGTATGCATACAAAAGAGCAAGAGGTGGAGCTCAAATGAACAGCAACATAGCTAGGAAGGCAGAACTGCGGGTGCATTTCAGCCATCCTTGCAAACACAAATGGCACAGTGACACAATGATGACCCCTCAGAAGACCAACAACAGCTCTAACTGAGCGGCGCTGGCACACGACACACAGTAAGCCTGTTTGGTATTCAGTGCAATCCTAAGATATTGCTTCACTTAGTTCTCCAATCACATGAAGAAAATATTATCTGCATTTTACAGGGGGCAGGAATGGGTGCACAACAAGGTTAAACATTTTCCTGAAAGGCTGAAAAGTTTGTGACTAGCTTGCAGAGCCAGAAGCCTCACTGACAGCTTCTAGCCTAAAGCCCAGGTTCTCCACAGAAGGCTGCCATGCAGCCCGGGAAGTTCCAGCACCTGGTTCCATCCCCCTTCAAGCTTGGTGGAGTACGTGCTCAGCAAACATGGCAGTGCAGTCTGGGAGACAGACTACGCTGCAGAATCTGTGTCCTTTATGCAGGGCCAAGGTTTTCTTAATGGAGCATTACCGGCTCCTCGGACTGAACGCTCTCATGGCATCATGAGTCTCCTTCTTCTCCAGGGTCTAGCACCCTGGGTGCTCATGTAAGCTTGAGCAACTGCTTGTTGGACAGCTGAATCACAGAGTGTTCTTCCTTGAGGGATGGCAAAGAGCACTCTGCGGTCACTACTGAATGACAACACTAACAAGCAGCAGCCTTTGGAGAAACTTCTCCTGTGGCCCAGAATGGAGAAGCCTGAATTCAGGGCTCTGTCAGTTCCAGAACTGTAGGATTGCCTCACAGGCCACAGCTGACAGGGGATCAACTAAGCACCCCACGTGCCGATCGTGTGCACTGGGCAACCAGACGGGCCCACAGGGACCCATCACGGTGGTCTCACTCTGCCTGTGCCTCCAGGAAAGCCACTCATCTGTGCATGTGACACAGAGTGTCACAATTCCAGGAGGAATGGAGACAGCTGATAAGGTTGCTCTGAGTCACAGCGGGGTTGCTGGTCAGGGCCTCTACATCATAAAAAGGAGATATACTGAGAGAAATCACACTCACTTTTATTTTCTCGAGAAGATACTGTGAGCTGTTTGCATCTCCTCCCTCTCTGCTCAAGTTTGTCATGCTAGGAGGACCCAGGGAGCTTTTGCCACTGCCAATGCACCAAGTAGATCGTTCCTAAGCTGCTCCGAGTGCAGGGGAGGCAGGGGGGCAGCGATGGGAGCTCTGCCCCTCGCTCTGTTTCCACAACAGGGACCTGTGGGTGGGCAGTGCGTTCACCTGGCAGCTTTTGCATGCGCTGCCTTGAATCAGCTATTTATTGTCTTGCCTGCCTACAGCACAGGGCCTCACCAGCAAATTCAAAAGACTTCTGACATTTTGAAAAGAAAAGCAAAGGAAAGGATAACATTTCAGTTTTGCTTCTGCTCCCCTTTCTGTCTGAATTAATCTCTTCAAAGGTCTCAGAAATCTGAGGTAGGCAAATTCACTAAAATAGGAAAGACTTATGGCCAGCGCCGTGGCTCAGTAGGCTAATCCTCCACCTTGCGGCGCCGGCACACCGGGTTCTAGTCCCGGTCGGGGCTCCGATCCTGTCCCGGTTGCCCCTCTTCCAGGCCAGCTCTCTGTTGTGGCCAGGGAGTGCAGTGGAGGATGGCCCAAGTTCTTGGGCCCTGCACCCCATGGGAGACCAGGAGAAGCACCTGGCTCCTGCCACTGGATCAGCGCGGTGCGCCGGCCGCAACACGAATACCGCGGTGGCCATTGGAGGGTGAACCATCGGCAAAGGAAGACCTTTCTCTCTGTCTCTCTCTCTCACTATCCACTCTGCCTGTCAAAAAAAAAAAAAAAAAGGAAAGACTTATTCCAGGTTAACTTCCCTAACTGAAGGCATTCTACAAATATTTTTTCCTAGGCAGAACACTGTGGCATAGCAGGTTAAGCCACCACCTGCAGCATCAGCATCCCATATGGGCACCTGTTCGAGTCGTGGCTGCTCCACTTCTAATCCAGCTCCCTGTTAATGTGCTTGGGAAAGCAGTGGAAGATGGCCCAAGTGGTTCGACCCCTGCCACCCATGTGGGAGACCTGGAAGAAGCTTTGTGCTCCTGGCTTTGGCCTGGTACAGCCTTGGCTGTTAAGGCAATTTGGGGAGTGAACCAGAAGATGGAAGATCTCTCTAAGTCTGCCTTTCAATTAAAATTAAAAAATACATCTTAAAAAAATAGTTGACTGATGCTGTGGCTCAATAGGCTAATCCACCACCTGTGGCGCCGGCACACGAGATTCTAGTCCTGGTTGGGGTGCTGGATTATGTCCCGGTTGCCCTTCTTCCAGGACAGCTCTCTGCTGTGGCCAGGGAGTTCAGTGGAGGATGGCCCAAGTCCTTGGGCCCTGCACACACATGGGAGACCAGGAGAAGCACCTGTCTCCTGGCTTCAGATCTGCATGGTGCACTGGCAGCAGCGCACTGGCCACAGTGGCCAGTGGAGGGTGAACCAACGGAAAAAGGAAGACCTTTCTCTCTGTCTCTCTCTCTCACTGTCCACTCTGCCTGTCAAAAAAAAATAGCCATCTAATGCCTTGCTCAAGAGAGAAAATAAAGAGGTATACAAATACCTCCTTAGCTCTATAAACAGCCAAATCTAAATCTCAATTTATCTGCTCACCATAATCCACCAGTATTAAATATAGACAATATACAAAGCACTGGCTAGATGCTTGAAGACTTATGAAAGGAATGTCCGGGTAATCCCCTGTGCAGCATCAGCACTATGAAATGCAACTTTTGTTTAGACTCCCTTCTCCAAGAGGTCTCAAGTTTCCCTACAATATGGAAGAACAAACTGATGCTTCTAACCTTTATGTTAAAACATGCTGGGGGAGAAGCTCTTATCTATGACTCTCTACTGACACATTCAGGCTTTTAAAAAACCAAGTGAGCTCAGAGTGACTAACTTCCTCCATGACCTGATTAACTTTGACACGAGCCTTTCAATCTCAACACAGAGAGCTGAAACATGTGCTCAGGGAGAGCAGGAAGATGACCATATTCACACGGTCTGGCAGGAGGATCAACAACAGTGAGACAGAGAGGTGGCAGCTAATGACAAGTCATGTGGGTTTCCTGGGGTGCCCTGCCCCAGTAGACCATGCGAGACTCTGCACACTGAAAAGGAAAATGAAGAGAAGCTATCCAAAGGCCAACGCAGTGGTCTGGACATCCGGCTGAAGCAGCTCATTAAGGCTTAGCAATTAGCCAGTGTCTTTATCCAGTTAGTTTAAAACAGGAAGCCCTGAATTTCCTTAAGGCTTCACTAGTGTTAGTTCACCAGAACTGACTGTTCAACTGCAGAGATTCTTTGTGTGTGATTCCTTTTCCCCTGAGAGTTATGGCTAAACTGTTCTCAAAAATAGAATCTCTTGGCCAGTGCTGTGGCTCAACAGGCTAATCCTCTGCCTTGCAGCGCCAGCACACTGGGTTCTAGTCCCAGTCGTGGTACCAGATTCTGTCCCAGTTACCCCTCTTCCAGTCCAGCTCTCTGCTATGGCCCGGGAGTACAGTGGAGGATGGCCCAAGTGCTTGGGCCCTGCACCCCATGGGAGACCAGGATAAGCACCTGGCTCCTTCCTTGGGATAAGTGCGGTGTGCTGGCCACAGTGCACTGGCTGCGGCAGCCATTGGAGCATGAACCAACGGCAAAGGAAGACCTTTCTCTCTGTCTCTCTCTCACTGTCCACTCTGCCTGTCAAAAAAAAAATAGAATCTCCTGGGCTAGCGCCACAGCTCACTTGGCTAATCATCCACGTTGTGGCAAGGCTACCCCAGGTTCTAGTCCTGATTGGGGTGCCAGATTCTGTCCCGGTTGCTCCTCTTCCAGTCCAGCTCTCTACTGTGGCCTGGGAAGGCAATGGAGGATGGCCCAAGTGCTTGGGCCCTGCACCCGCATGAGAGACCAGGAGGAAGCACCTGGCTCTTGGCTTCGGATTGGTTCAGCATGCTGGCCATAGTGGTTATTTGGGTTGTGAACCAATGGAAAAGGAAGACCTCCCTCTCTTTCTCTCTCTCTCTCTCTCTCTCTCTCTCTCTCTCTCTTTTTTCCCCATTTATCTGAAAGGCAAAGCAATCAGAGAGAAATCTTCCATCTGCTGGTTCACTCCTGAAATGGCCTCGACAGGTGTCAGGGGCATTAGCACTTGGGCTATCTGCTGCTGTTTCCCTAGGCACATTAGCAGGGAGCTGGATCAGAAGCAGAGCAGTGCTTGTATGGGATGCTGGCATTGCTGGCAGTGGCTTAACATGCTCTGCCACCATGGTGGCCCTGCCTCTTTCACTTTTAATAAACACAGAACCTATGCCTTTGAACACATGGAGAAATGTGAATGCTGAGCACCAGCTCTGACGTCTGGGGTTGGGGGGAAGAGAATTCCTACCACAAAGCAAAGAGGGGTGGACTCACAGTTGTCAGCTTCACACTCAGGGAATCCACTGCACAGCAAGCGCGAGTTTCAGGGTACGGGTTCTGCTCAGGCTGCACTCTATTCAGGGCAGCCAGTCACTGAAAAGAGTGCTGGGTTTGGAACTCAGACAGGAGGAAGAGAGAACAAGAGACTCGGCTAGCTCCATGCCCATGATGTAATTGCGCACACAGCAGCCCATGTACAATCCATGGCTTCTTTTCCTGGAATAAAAGTGGATCCACTTACATGGCTCTCTGGTGATGAACTGAGGTACAGAGTTGGGCAGAGGAGTGCTGGTATTTGGAGTCCCTACTAGTTTGTTCTTGGCCATCTTTGTGTTTGCCTTAGCAAACTCAAGTTGTAGTGTTTGCGGTATTTCAGGATCGAAGCGGATGCCCTTTGGAAATAAAGAACAAATGGGAGATGTTTTCATTTCCTTCGCGTCAAACCAGAATGATGACAAAATAAACACACCAGCACACTTTGGCCTGTCCCTCAAAAAAGCCCAACGAGAGCTCTCACTCTCACTGCTTTCAGGGAAATACACAAAAATCCACAACACAGAGGGTCCAGAAAAATCAAGGAATTTAGCTTATTTAATTACAAACTTCAGTTACCGGATTTTCAACAAACCCCTTTTTTTCTGGGAGAAAAAAAGAAAAAAAACTTTCTAGTTCAATTTTCAAACTTTGGGTCAGCAAATTCCTAGCACCGTTAAAAATGTTGAGGAACCGGCCACCAGTAAGAATGAAAATTGTGACTGATCCAATGAGAACAAAGTACTGTGTAGCTCTGACATGTGGCATCCAGGAAGACTGGGCGACCACCGATGTCCATACACTGATGTAGTTAACAGAGTTAATTTCTCAGTGTTTTTCATTACCTATAGGTGGAGAACAAGATCCCCACTCCCTGTCTAATCATGGAACTTTATAATGGTAATACAAGTACTCTGTGTTCCTCAGAAGAAAGGAAGTAATCGTCTGTCAGATTTCAATGTAACAAATATCCTTTGAGTCCAGTTAGCTTATAAACTCATATAAAATCTAAATGCCTTGCTGTAGTAAAGTTCTGACTTTGATTAGAGCTGCCCTGCTGGCTGCATAAAGAGTCAAAGATTATACAGGCCAAAGGGAACAGTAATCACAATTACCCTTGATCCCATTATTGCCATTTACAGAAAACCAATCAAACTCAACAAAATAAACCACTAACACTGTTAGAAGACAAGATTCAGGTGCAGCAGGTTAAGCCACTGGCATCCTGTAGAGGCTTAGAATACAAGCCACATTCCTCTAACATCTTTACCAGCAATACCATATTTGGTAACCAATATCCTGCTCTGCTGAGTTTCTATCCATAGAGGGCAGTGGAGCCAAAAACTGTTTAAATGACAAAGGAGGAGGAAGAAGATGAGCAGGAGGAGGACACAGAGAGTTGCAGGGGAAGGGAGAGCATGGAAGAAGAGGAAGACAAGGGGAGAGGAAGAAGACAGAGACAGGACAGTCATGAAAAAGAAATGCTTTGTGCTTTTAATTAAAACCTAGTGATATTCTTCTCTGGCTATAGTACATTCACATCAAATGCTATCAGGGTAAAGTTACTGCCAAGTGACAATCATTCCTTCTCTCACTTGTAATTTATGAAGAAAGAAACTTCCTCTTCCTTATCTATTCATGCACAATGGCGATACATGAACTGTAGGATAACATGTTACTAGCAAACAGCTGGGTGTGACCGACCAGCTACGCTGACCGCCAACAGGCTCAACCAACCCAGGCTCAGCAGATGGTGAGCTCTCTGCCCAAGGCAAAGCCGGCCCACCTGCTGGTCCCTCTGTGGGAAGGGCCCTGGGAGTTGGTCTCAGTGTCCTGCACGGAAGCAGGGTTACTATGTCTGGGACAGATGCTGCCCAAAGTGATGAGATGCATTCCTTCTGGGAATATCAAGCTGAGTGTGCAGGTAACGAAATATCAAGCAAGCTGAGTGTGCAGGTAACGAAAATGGAGATGGCAAGGGCTGAGTCACTTTGATAGGTTTGCAAACCATCAGCTACCCCAGGGTCCTTACAAATGGCCAGTCCATCAGTCCTTCACAAGGAGTTTTAGGGCAACAAAATCATCCATTTACAGAAAAAAAAAACTGGTGAAGCCTTGGGCAGTCCTGGGCATACTTTTTTTTTTTTAAGATTTATTACTTATTTGAAAGAGTTACACAGAGAGAGGAGAAGCAGAAAGAGAGAGAGAGAGAGAGAGAGAGAGAGAGAGAGAGGTCTTCCATCTGATGGTTCACTCCCCAGATGACCACAATGGCCGGAACTGTGCTGATCTGAAGCCAGGAGCCAGGAACCTCTTCCAGGTCTCCCATGTGGATGCAAGGGCCCAAGGACTTGGGCCATCTTCTACTGCTTTCCCAGGCCATAGCAGAGAGCTGGATCAGAAGTGAAGCAGCCGGGTCTTGAACCGGTGCCCATATGGGATGCCAGAGCTTTAGGCCAGGGCATTAACCCACTGCGCCACAGTGCTGGCCCTGGGCATACTTATTTTAAATGGCCATAAATGGGACAACCAGTCTGTTACTAGTAACAGTGGTGACCTTCAAGATGGGGGAAGGAGGGCAGGAGGTACACATCTCTGTACAATTTTTTTCTGAAATTTTTACAAACATACATAATTAAAAATACTTATTAACTTGAAAGGCACAGTGACAGGGTGGAAGGAGAGACAGAGATGGACAGATATCTTCCATCTCAGTTGGTTCACTTCCCCAAATGCCTACAATATCCAAAAGCCAGGAGCTTGAACTCCATCTGGGCCTCCCACCTGGGTGACAAGGACTGAAGTGCTGGAACCACCACACCTGCTGCTTCCCACAACACACATTAGCAGGGAGGTGGTTCAGAAGGAGTGGGCAGGCTCCATCCTAGGCACCTGGATATGGGATGTGGGTGTCCTGAGTGGCAGCTTAGCCCTATGTACTACACTGTCCCCCTTTTTATTTTTTTAAAGTCATAATTGAGATCTCAAATACGTGATTTCCCATGGAGGGGTAGTAGAGTCAGGGGCAGAACAGACATCCTGGTACACAGCTAGGTTGGTCTTTCTGTTTCTAAGCTTTATTCAGAAATGTCATGTTTATAGAAAAGCTGCAGGCTATTCCTGTGTGGTTCTCTTCCTTTTACACAGATGTGAAGCTTTTTGCCCTTAACTGTGTAATAGTAAATTACAAGGATGATGCCCCTGTACCTTCCACTTCAGTTGATTTTCTAAAATCCAGGACATCTCTTCATTTTCCTGATCCAGAATGCAATCCAGAAGTACACTCATCTGCTTTGTCTCCTTTAATGTGGAAAATTTCTTCAGTCCTCATCTTTGCGACCCTGGCATTTTACAAGAGCACAGGATATTTACTTTGTAGAATGTCCCTCCGTTTGGGTCTAAGATTATGCATTTTGAGCAGGAATATCACAGAAGAAATGTGTCCTACTCAGTGCATCCTACTGGGAGACCCCTGTGATTTTTGGCCCCTAACTAGTGACATTTTTTCCTCTTAAAACCAGTAAGTATATTACAGAAAGACATTTGAAGACCACAGAAATCTGTTCTCATCAAATCTACTAGTTTTGACATTTATGAATGGCTCTTACCTGAAGCAATCATTACTGTTATGGCTGCCAAATGGTACACTGGTCAGCTAAGCATCTCTTTTGCAAACATCAGTTTCCTACTCCATGGGAAAGCTTTCACTTCCACCTTATTCATTCATTCATTCATTCATTCATTCATTCATTCATTCATTATTCACTTACATCTGTACTATAATTTATCAATCACTACTATTACTACAGTCAGCTCTCCTTACTCCTGAGCTCCAAATCCACAGATTCAACCAACTGTATTTAGAAAACTAAAAATAAACGATTGCATCTATACTGAACACAAACATTTTTTCTTGTCCTTATTCCCCAGCATACAGTATAACAATGATTTACATTGTTCTCAGCATTGTAGGTAATCTAGAGATGATTTAAAACACAGGGGGAGAAGGCGCTTGGCCTCTGTGGGTAAGGTGACTGCGTCCCACATCGGAGTGCCTGGGTTCAATTCCCACTTCCTTCCTGCTCCTGACTCCCAGCTTCCTGCCAGTGCAGACCCTGGGAGGTGGTGGGGATGGCTCAAGTAATTGGGTTCCTGCCACCCACATGAGGAACCTGCAGTGAGTTAATGATTCCAGCTTTGGTCTGCAAGTTGTGGGCCTTAGGGAGCTTTCTGTCTCTCTCAAAGAAATAAAGTACACAGGAAGATGGGCTTCAGTTAAATGCAAGTATTTTGCTATCTCCAGGGGCCCTGGAAGCAATCCCCCATGGAGACAGAGGGCTAAGTGTATTCTAGTGCTCACATTGTATTAGGGTTGTGCATACATACACATACATGCACAAAAACATGGGTGCCCGAATCCATACCTATTTCTCTGTATCATTTAGGTATTCTGATGTGTTTAGATACATTAAAGTTTATACTGAAAGCACCAATACCAGCGTAATACTAATGGTTTAACTGTAGCTTCTCCTTTGCATTATCTATAACTCCCTGGAGACCAGGAAAAACAGCTCTCATTGTCTACTACATATTAATTTATCTGTACAACCGAATGCCATTAAGAAATTTCAGAATTGCTAACCGACAGCACTATAAAAATAGACCTATTAACTAAAGTTCAGTATTTCCTTATAATTGTTTTTCTCATTAGCCTAAAACCAAACAGCCAGTATGTACATTCAAGAATTCTTGGGGTCCCTTCTCCCCATTCCTTTCAGGGGCTGTGTGATGCACTTGAAATACAGTTTGATTCTGTTTCTGTTTATATTCACTTTGGGGTCTTCCACTACCTTGCTGACTCAATATTTTCTATTATCTACTTTGCAGGTAAAACGGTTGATCCATTTTTACAGTGGACCCATCAACCCCGTCATCATTGTGTTTACTCATCTTAGTGTGTTTTAGGAGTGTTGAACAAAGTGCTGAAGAATCAGGATTTGAACTACTTCCTGTACCCCCAACCTGGCCGCTTGCAGTGACTTCCTGAAATACTGCCCTTCTTCACAGGAACTTCTGGGTAATCAAAGCCTTTTAATAACATTGACTGTAGCTGTTTTTAAAGTTAATGTTCCATTTTTAAGTGAAATTTAGGAAATAACAATGACAAAAATAATCAGAGCTGAAGATGCAGTTAAGAAACACCACTGTGAGAGTCAGGCTGGACCTGGGGGAGCGGACGGCCTCAGGCTGAGCCATGTCTCATGCCTCACTTTTCCTGGTGAATCCTGGGCCTCAGCAAAGTCTCAACATGGGCAAATTCACAATATCCAAGAACACCATTCCATTAGGAGAAATGATACGAAACTACTTCCCTACTTGGAAGTAACATTCTGGGGCTGCTGCTGTGATGTAGTGGTAAAGCTGCTGCCTGTAGCACCAGCATCCCAAATGGGTACTGGTTCAAGTCCCGGCTGCTCCACTTCCAATCCAGCTCCCTGCTAATACTCCTGGGAAAGCAGCAGAGGATGGCCCAAGTCCTTGGATCCTTGAACCCATGTGGGAAACCCAGATGAAGAGCCTGGTATTTGCGGAGTGAATCAGTGGATGGAAGATTTCTCTGTATCTTGACTTTCAAATGCATAAAATAATCATTAAAAAAAGAAAGTAGCATTTCCCTAGGGCCACTCATTCTACAGCCAATGGTCTCAGCTCTCCTCTGTGGGACAGCCATGTCATTTATTCCTTGAAGTGACCGTGAAGGTCATAGCCTAGCAGAGCATCCTCCACACTCAGATCTAGCCATCAGGGGATCTGATGCACACACACAGAACCAGGTCAAACTCATTGTATTATTTTGGGGGCAGAGTCTAGGATAAAAACAAACAGCAGCAATGTCCTAATATTCAAGCCAGCACACTGCCAACAATTCCCAGGTTGATTCTAATGAGCTTCTCACTGTCTGTTTCTTCATGCCCAACCCCAAGTAGAAATGCATTTCAGCTTTAAGAACACAGAGGTCCAGAAACTCCAGTCTGGCCAGCTGTCCACAAGAAAAAGGAGAAACAAATTATCTCGCCTTAGCTTACAGGACTTTAATCAGCTCACTCTTCCTAATACAGAATGAGAAAATTGTCACCACAACGCACAATGAAACCCTGTTCAGCTCTCCTGCAGCCTTCTGAATCTCCCATTGAAGTAAGGGTGAACAAGGAGATTCCCACCTAATGTCCAGGGAGTAAGAACAAACCTGAGAAAGGCTCGGGTCAAGGCCAAGTGTGCCATCAGTCAGAGATGGCCTCCTTTGCACTGACCCTCCCCCATCCCCATCTTCCTTATCTTGCTTTCTGGCTGGAAATCCCAGATCCTGTGGGCACTGGAGTTCAGATCCAGATCTTCAGGTTTTCCCAGGCAGGGCAGCCTCATAACCTGCTGTTAAGGGCCTCTGGATCTCTGCCCTCCATCACGTGGCCTTCTGATCACAGAAGGCTTTTCTGATTGCAGACTGAGGCTGTGTGCCAAGTGTTCATATTCTTATTTCTCTTTATGAAGCTGGTCACTCTCACACTGCAAGAGTAAGATGTCATGGACCTTTGTGGGGTTGGAGGTCAGTGCAGTAAACCGATTTTTTTCCCATTCATCAGGAATGGCCAAGTGTTCAACGAGAGCTAAGCAAACCTGGCAGATCACCCTCAGCAGCGGTGCATACTCGGAAAGCTGTCCAAAGGGAGCAAGGAGCCCAGTGTTCAGGAGTGACAGTAGGGAATGATAAATATATCATTCTCTGGATGCATGGAGGTTTTCTAAGACATCAATGCACAAGTCTGCTGATATAAACTTAACCATCTGAACTTCTCAGCAAGTGTCCTCTGTAAGAAACATACAGTGGTCCAACACCGTGGCCCTGCCCTGTGGCTGACTGGGACAGGTAATAAATACATGAGCTGAGAGAATGCTTTCTGTTGCCAGTCTTTGTACACATTGCACTCCAGTCACAGCAGCATAGGAAGAAACACCAGAACATGCCGAAAAGACCTCATTTATTCAATCTCAAAAATGCAAGTCCTTTACCATGAAGCAGCCAAACAATGAGGTCTATTTTATTCATGCCTTAAGTTTCCACTGAACCAATTTAATGTTGACTTAAATGAAAATTCAACGGTCTATTTAAAAAATTGCCAAACTATGGTATGGTATTACAAGCATTTTAAATGACAGCTTTGGAGTATAATTCATGTCCGACATTCACCCTTTTACACATTATTATTCCATGATTTTCAGTATAGTCACAGAGTTGTGCAAGGATCACAATATAGCTTTTGAGTCCCCTCCAAAGAAACTTCATACTCACTGCTAGTTACTCCCAATTTTTCCTCTTCCCCTCCAACCCTTGCCCCCATAATCACTAATTTACTTTCAATCTCTATGGATTTCCTTACATATTCTGGGTATTGCATAAAATGGAATAAAAAATATATAGTCTTTTGTGACTAGCCTCTGTTACCTAGTATGTTTCCAAAGCTTATCCATGTTGTAGCTCATAGCAGTGTGCCACTATTTTTCATTGCTTAGTAATATTCTATTGTATTGATATACCACATTTATTTACCCATTCATCAGCTGATGGGCATTGGATTGCTTTGATTTTATTTTTTAAAGCTGGTGTGAACATCATGTACAAGTTGTTATGTAAATGTATGATTTCAATTTCTGGGAGTACAACTGCTAAATTGTTAAATATATAACTCTACACTAACTTTTTCAAAAGCTGTGACTATTTGCTGAAACACCTACACCATTCCATTCCTGATACAATGTGAGAATAGCCCAGTCCTTGCCAGGCTCTTGTTATTGTCTTTTTTTATTTTTTATTTTTTTTATTTTTTTTTTGACAGGCAGAGTGGACAGTGAGAGAGAGAGAGAGACAGAGAGAAAGGTCTTCCTTTTGCCGTTGGTTCACCCTCCAATGGCCGCCGCGGTAGCGCGCTGCGGCCGGCGCACCGCGCTGATCCGATGGCAGGAGCCAGGTGTTTATCCTGGTCTCCCATGGGGTGCAGGGCCCAAGCACTTGGGCCATCCTCCACTGCACTCCCGGGCCACAGCAGAGAGCTGGCCTGGAAGAGGGGCAACCGGGACAGGATCGGTGCCCCGACCGGGACTAGAACCCAGTGTGCCGGCACCGCAAGGCGGAGGATTAGCCTATTGAGCCGCGGCGCTGGCTGTCTTTTTTTATTTTAACTACCCTAGTGCGTATGAGGTGATATCTCCTTGTGGTTTTGATTTACATTTCTCTCTGATGTTCTATTTTAAAACAATCTCTAAAGAGGACCCAGAATAAAAGCCTTCTACTATTTTCAAAGAGCATTTTGGTCACAAAAAAGGAACTATCTAAGGCATTACAATCTTTTGGCAATATAAAATGAAGCAAGGTTGAAAGAGCTGCCTTTGCATTTAAAAGTTAAAAATACTAGTTACAGATCTAAATTGCTTTCTGAAAGCAGATAGGCCATTTCCATCAGAAATTGGGGATATTCCAAGGACTTTCAGGGACCAAATCTGTTTATAGGTTTTTGAGTACAGGCATCATGAAACGTTCAGCCAGATTAGAAACAGACTCTATGCAAGGCATAGTCAGGTCCCCCCCTCCCCCCGAGACTGAGAAAACAATTGTTACATTCAGCTGGAGCCTCAAACCACTCGAGGGTGAACAGCACCAGAACATCCCCTGGGTGATGCTGCACAGCCAGTTGTATGCATTCATTTAGAGACAGCAGCATGGGGAAGTTACAGCAGGGCTGCATGCCACAAATGGAGAGGGTGGTGTGACAATTGGAGGAACTGGAGAGGGGACAGGGGACCAATGCCACAATTCAAAAATTTCTGCCAACACAGACAATGGATGAGTTGAAACTTTGTAGAATTTAAACACATCCAGATGAGCTGGTAGAGAATGGGGTAGGTTCTCAGATGGGCTAGGAGTAGAAGGCTATTACATAAAGCAGCAATTCTGGGACTGGCACTGTGGGTAAAGCTATAGCCTGAGATGCTGGCATCCAAAGTGGGCAACAGTCTGTGTCCCAGCTACTCCACTTTCTATCCATCTCCCCTTCTAATGGCCTGGGAAAAGCAGTGGTGGATGGTCCAGGTGCTTGGGCCCCTGCACCCATGTGGGAGACCTGTCAGAAACTCCTGGCTTTGGCCTGGCCCAAGTGGCCATTTGGGGAGTGAACCAGTGAACAGAAGCTCTGTCTCCCCCTCTCTCTCTAACTCTTTCAGATAAATAAGAGCAACTCACAGAATTCTCAAGCTGTCCCTTTTTGGGATCTCACAGCTCTGGGTAGTGCACCTCACTGTCCCATCCCCACCTCAGCCTAGGGATATATGGAAACATTTGGGGGCTGTTATGTGACTGAAGACTGAATGGGCATTAGGAGGAAATGGTAACAAGGTCATGTGATAAGCAGGATGGTCCCATAGAATCTAAGTAACTGCCTCAGCCAAGAAGTGACAACCTCCCCACACTAACTTAGAAATCAAGATTCATGAATGTTAAGCCATCTGCCTACAGTCCCAGTTAACTATCAGGAGAATCCACATCAGAATTCAACTTCCTGAGTCCCCTGACTGGTGTGCCTCTGCGAGAACCCTGCAATTCTGTCAAGTTCATTATTTTACAAAGACTACATTGTTTTCAGATAATAACCAAGGCTGTTGTTCAGTTTCCAATGTGTTAAGGCTTAGGTAGACATGGCTTCCAACAAAGAACGAACAAGTGAGCGGGAGGATCTGTCAGATGTAAACTGTATTTCATACAAATAAGGACATTGCTCACAGAAATATCGGGACTGTTAGTGCAACAGCCTGGGCTGCTGGGTCACTGCCATTGAGAAACTGTATGAGACCAATTACGTCTTGTTCTTTTTCTTACTCCAGCTTCTTCCAAGCACTTGCCCTGGCTTTACCTTAGAATAATCTGATTTAATGTTCACTGTCCTCCCTGTGTTAGTCTGAGGCATGTGGAAGTATGGGTCCCTCTCTGTTGGTAAGACAGCTATGTTAGACTTGAGAGATTCCTTTCCAAGGGCTGTCTGTGGCCATGGAACCATATGGGTCTGGTTGATGCTGGGCTACGAGTGTGGGTACAATTCTTTGTTCTAGGAAACACTGCATTGCTAAATATTTTATGTTCTCCTTTTATTGTTCTTAACCTGCTGAATTTTTAGACATCTGTATTATTGTTTCTAAACCAGATGTTTCACCAAATAAAATGAAACTTCTTGATTTGGAGGTTTCTTACTAAAGAACAGAACAGGTTTTCTTGTCTTGCCTAGAGTGTTACCATGGGTTTATCCTGAATTTTATGCCCATGAAACTTCTTCACAGCTAATACCTGTAACAAGTTTAGGCTTGAGAATTATGCCAATTAGCTTGGTCACAATAGAGAAGCCTAACCTCATCCTACATTAACCATGCTAGGTCTGGAATAAAAGCATCTCAATTTTTCCTAGTGGGGCTGGCACTGTGGCATAGAGGGTAAAGCTGCCAGCTGCAGAACTGGCATCCCATATGGCTACCTGTTCAAGACCTGGCTGCTCCGCTTCCAATCAAGCTCTCTGCTATGGCCTAGGAAAGCAGAGGAAGATGCCCAAGTCCTTGGGCTCCTACCCATGTGTGGGGGACCCAGAAGCTCCTGGCTTCAGATCAGCCCAGCTGCAGCCATTGTGGCCATCTGAGGAGTGAACCAGAGGATGGAAGATCTCTTTTTCTCTGCCTCTGCCTTGCTATAACTTTCAAATAAATAAATCTTTAAAAAATCTTTCCTAGGGGCCAGATACTTTCTAAAATATAACATTATCTTGGCTTTATTTACTTGATTTTTTAAATGGAGGGAGGGACAGAGAGAGCAAGCGAGCACTCTCATTTACTAATTCAATCCCTACATGTTAGTATTGGCTGGAATTGGGGTGAGCCAAAACTGGCTCCAGGAACTCAATCCAAGTCTCCCACATGAGTGGCAGGGACCCAACTACTGGACGGATCATTTACTGCCTCCCAGGGCCAGCACTGGCAGGAAGACTGAAGCGGGGAGTGAGAGCTGGGAATCTAACCCACACATTCTGATATGGGATGTGGGGTCTTAACTGCTAGGCTGAATGCCTTGGCTTTACTTTTATCTGTGAACAATAATGGCACTGCAACTCACACCCTCTGCATAAGCCAGACTTTTAGGGTAAAATCTTTTTTTATAAAGATTAATTCTATTTATTTCAAAGACAGAGTTACAGAGAAAGAGGTAGAAACAGAGAGAGGTCCTCCATCCGCTCGTTAACTCCCCAGCTGGCAGCAATGGCCAGAGCTGCACCGATCCAAAGCCAGGAGCCAGGAGCTTCCTTTGGGTCTCTCATGAGGGCCCAGGGGCTCAAGGACTTGGGCCATCTTCTAATGGTATCCCAGGTCATATACAGAGAGCTGGATCAGAAGAGGAGCAGCCGGAACTAGAATCAGCACCCATATGGGATGCCAGCGCTTCAGGCCAGGGCTTAAACCTGCTGTGCCACAGTGCCAGCCCCAGGGTAAAATCTTTAAATTGACTAAGGGATGGATATGTCTGCCCTGATGACAAAACAGGGAAAGTCTCATTTATGTAGTCTGAAACCACAAAGGAACCAGGAGGAGATGGTATTGCCTGATCAGCCCTCTTCTGTATATTGGCAGGGGTACTGAAAAAACTAGTTGTCTAGGAGTGCGTCACCCATTGTTAATTAGGAAGCCACTCTAAAAGCTCTGGAAAATTATAATTACAAAATAAACATAGGTGGTGCAAAAGAGTTTTTAAGTCCATGCACAGCTTTTCCATATGATCCATTTTCTATGAACTATTTGAAGCGCCCTCAAATAGTGGTGATTATGAAATAGGCACAGCAACTGAGCCACCGATTTGGCAGAAGCTCCCCCACATGAGAGTCTTACACTGCGGGAATTAGGAATGTGGATTTGTTGTACCTGAGCGAGTATGAACAAAGGAGCTCTACACATTGATAAAATTTGATGGTCCTTTATTTGCCAGCGGTGGAGAGTGGGCTCATGCCCTAAAGAACTCTTGACCCTGAAGCCTAAAGCAACAGGGTTTATAAAGGAAAAAGCCACAAAATCAGGAGGGGAATTCATGGTTGCTAGGAACAGGGGGGAATATATGGTTACCGGGGTCAAGCTGACCTAAAACCTATGCAAAACTAGTATCAATTATAATCATGACAATACCAGTTACAATCTTATAATCCTGACATTAATCCAGGTAGTGGTTTTAATTATATGTATGTAGGACATAGACAAATTACATTTTTTTCATTAACCCAGATGCAACCTTTCTACTTTTAAGCTTGAACAATTATGCTAGGGGGTTTCTATGCTCTGCCAAGCATGATGCAGTGGACTGCTATTGTTCTACTGTTTTAGATCATAGTTTCAGACCAGAGTCTCACAGTGGTCGGGGGGTGCTTTCCCAGAGTAGAGTCTTAAGTGCTCCAAAATGGAGTGCCTACTGTCAAGGTGCTACTTCAGATTCACAACCTAAATGCCCATCAACAGTAGACTGGATAAAGAAATTATGGGACATGTACTCTATAGAATACTATACAGCAGTAAAAAAAATGAAATCCAGTCATTTACAACAAAATGGAGGAATCTGGAACACATCATGCTGAGTGCAATAAGTCAATCCCAAAGGGACAAATATCATATGTTCTCCCTGATCGGTGACAACTAACCAAGCACCAAAAAGGAAACTTGTTGAAGTGAAATGGACACTATGAGAAACAGTGACTTGATCAGCCCTTGTCCTAACTGTTGGTAAACAACTTAATACTTTATCCCTTTTGGTATTTTTTTTTGTCCTACTTAATACTATTGGTTGAACTCTGTAATTAACACACAGTTATTCTTAGGTGTTTAAATTTAAGTGAAAAGTGACATCTGTTAAATATAAGAGTGGGAATAAGAGAGGGAGGAGATGTACAATTTGGGAAATGCTCAATCGGACTTGCCCCAAACAGTAGAGTTAGAAATGCACCAGGGGATTCCAATTCAATCCCATCAAGGTGCCATGTACCAATACCATCTCAGTAGTCCAACTGATCAATTTCAGTTCACAATTGATCACAATGATAGGTCTAGCAGTGAAAGAGATCACATAAATAAGACTAGTGTCTTCTAATACTATTTGATAGAATTAAGAAGGAGAGAACAATCCAACATACACAGCAGACTCATAGAATGGCAGATGCCCTAAACAGCACTCTGGCCTCAGAATTAGCCCTTAAGGCATTTGGATCTGGCTGAAGAGCCCATGAGAGTATTTTAGGCATGGAAAGCCAAGACACTCTGGCAAAAAAAAAAAACCCACAAAACTAAATGAAAGATCTCTGTGAGTGAGATGCCAATGGAAAGAGGAGAGAACTTCCACTTTGACTATGACCTCATTTAAAAAAGATCAGAGTCGGTGAACTCAAAGGGCTTCCATAGCCTTGGCAACTCATGACAAGAGCCTAAGGTGATTACTGATGCCATAAACAAGAGTATCAGTTTGCTAAGTCAACAACAGGAGTCACTGTGCACTTACTCCCCATGTAGGATCTCTGTCCTTAATGTGTTGTACAATGTGAATTAATGCTATAACTAGTACTCAAACAGTATTTTACACTTTTTGTTTCTGTGTGGGTGCAAACTGTTGAAATATTTATTAATTTATACTAAATTGATCTTCCGTATATAAAGATAACTGAAAATGAATCTTGTTGTGAATGGAATGGGAGAGGGAGTGGGAGATGGGAGGGTTGAGGATGGGAGGGAAGTTATGGGGGAGGAGCCATTGTAATCCATAAGCTGTACTTTGGAAATTTATATTTATTAAACAAAAGTTAAAAAAAAGGAATGTGGATTCAAACACCTCCCCAGCTGACCGTGAGAATGTTGTCTGTGCCTCAGTTTCCTTCAGCCATAAACTGGGAGTAAAAATGGCCCGTAGCTAATGGGGCTGACTGTAGGACTAAATGAATGGTCAGATGCATCCCACCTGGCACACCATACACATTAACCCATGTGGCCAGTGCTTGTCACCCACAAATCATTCCTCCAGATGGAAGCTGCGAGGCTTTCTTCTCCCTGTGCCATTTGGGAGAGGTATTTCTCAGTTGTCTAACAGAAGGTTGACTCCTTTCTGCTCTGAGAGCACCCTGCTGGAAAGAGGCAGCCAATACCCACACAGTTCTCCAGCCTGGTGCTGTGTACTTTCAGTGTGTTCAGGGGACATTCTGATACCACGTGGATCGTGGATCAGTCTCTCACAGCAGCTGAGGTGTGTCCTGCCTCTCAGCAGCCCTCCCTCTAAGTAGCCCCTGGGCTTGAGCAGTAGCTGCAGGGACATCATAGGAGAACCAGGCAAACGTGCTTTGGAGGTGTTGGGGGAGGAGAGGGGTCTCCATCTGATCTGATCATCCATGCCAGGCAAATAGCTTTTCACCACAGCACACTTCCTGTGTGTGAGTCAGTCAGTGCCATGCTCACAACCAGGCCTTAGGAGAAGCTGTAAACTCCAATTCCAACATGTCAGCAGAATCAACGTTATAGCAACATTTATTTTCAAAAGGGTTGAGAGGGCAGGATGACTTGAACTTCTGCCACTATCGTGAAAGGGATAATGGAAAGACCTGGGCTCTGACCATGATGGGAAGCGGTGGACAGCTGAGCCAAAGACAGTCAGTGCTCCATTCAAGCAGTATTTTACAGAGACCTGGAAATAGACGTTACAGAGACAGAAATGCAGGGCAGAGTGCAGATGGTGCTGCCTTCCTCAGGAATCCTTACACTGACATCTCACCGGGAAGACTTTGAAGCTGACAGGGGTCAACTGCCCAAGCACTGACAAAGCGGTTTTGGAGCGCTCTAAACAAATCCTGACTGCCTGCCACCTCCCCCTCCTCCTGCAGCTCATGGCTGGGACAATGCACAGGTCCAGGGGCATCATCCACTCCTCTCTGCTTGCATGGATGCCTTTCACTCCTGCTACCTCTGCTCGAACGAATGGCACCAGCAATGAAGCTTAACAGAAAGTAGACTCTAGGCAATCACGTTCAAGTTAGTGAGGCTTCCGACTTTGAGAAGGTCTTAGGGTGGTGATATGGGGCAAAGCTATAAATAGACTTTCAGTAGTCTACATCTGCTTAGCATTGGCCAGAGCAACGGGTCAGCAGACTCCCACATTTTGATGGCTGACTTCACTTATTTGGGAAAATAACAATGAGGAGATGTCTCCATCAAGTTCCTCCTTGGACTTGACCAAGACTTTAAGGCTGTCATATCAACAATTTCAGAGATTAGTAACAGCCTGAAGCCACAGAGTGTAACTCCTGTCAGTGTGAACATGTAAGTCATTTCTAGATTGTGTGGGTCATCTCTGTAAAGCTCACATCACAGGTTTAAATCAGTGAGCTTGGAACCCAGGGAAACAACAATAAAGCCCATGATAAAAGAATCAAGACCTTGTCCTTAGCCAGTCTAGACAATCGAACCAGGTCAGCTTAAATGATTTATGCCTTTAATCATGTCACATTCCTGACAGACAAGCAAGGGCATTTATGCGTGAATTCATCATCATCAATTACAACTGAAAATGTAGCTTAAATCTCATTTCCTAATTATAATTAAAACCATTTTCATTCATAAAGGCAGAATAGGACAACTTGTGTAAAGTCAAAATCAAGGATTGACCTGGGAAGGGTACACCTGGAAATACTCATCTCAGAGCCAATTAGATGACAGAAGGTGACTTCTCCAGGAAAAAACAATACAAAATTAAATACTAATTTTCTAAATACTCAAAAGGAGATGGACCTGCTTTTTCATCTACCTACACACATTGTGCAAATACCAGGCCACAGACATGCATTATGGAAGTGCTTTATAAACTCCAAGACATGCTAAAACCCTGTGCAACATACAAGTCTCAGAATCACACCCACCTAGGGAGTCTGTGTCCATGGGGGAAAGCATCTGAGGAATACAGGACACCTGTAAGGCAGGCAGACTGAGAGAATGCCCGGAACAGGCTCTTCTCTGACCCCCACCCTCAGTGTTCCTTGGGTCACTTGAGGACTCATTTTAACCTTCTGCAGGTGCTTTAAGCATCACTCTGCTAAGTTTACATCGAGATTTTATTAGTGGCTGGTGTAGTAGAATGTGGGGGAGGGGAGGGAGAGAAAAACAGTGTTGACATAAACAAACTCTACAACTGAAACAAGACAGTTGCCTGAACTTTCCACAAATGAAAAGACTTCCATTTAAAGTTTAGACACAGACCACAATAAGCCTCTGACTATATTTTTAGAGCCCTGTTTCTGCTCTCCATTTTTCAGCAGTGAACTGCCCAACACAACCAACCTTGGGTAATGCTAATGAAGTGAAATACCAAGAAGAAGCAAAAAAACATCTACACTCTACTTATTGACTGTTAAGCCAAGAACACTGGATAATGAAAATCCCTAGAAAGAAAAGGCTATATACTCCATTTTACATATTAAAATATTTTTATAAGCCAATGGATTCTAACTCCAACTTTACTAAGGATAAACATGAATTCCACCAAACAATAATCAATTTGTATTGGTGGCCAGGGTCATTTCTAACTTCATTATAGGGAATCTGATGAATTCAGCTACAATACAGAAATGAGAAAAGAGGGTAGAATTTGCTCCTTAAACCTATTTTTATGAAAACCTCTACGAAGTCAGGAATCTCACTGTTTGCTAAAAAATAAAACAGTTCAGAGAGAATGGATTTGTGTGTGGCAGAGGGAGGTCTTTGCCTGAAAAAGACACCCAGGACCACCAAGGTGGTGGTGAGAAAAGGAGGTGCAGCAGGTTGGAGAACACTGCAAGCTCCAAGGAGGGGCGCAGGAAGTGCCTCAGCATTAATTGTAAGTGGATGTTCAGAAACTCTCTGAACCCAGTGGATGCTGGGATTCTTAGAGAAGTTAATTTAAAGCCAGTTTGTAAGAAAGGGCACCTCCAGGGGCCTGGTGTTGTGGCGTAGTGGGTTAAGCAGCTGCCTGGGAGACTGGCTCAAATCCTGGCTGCTCTATTTCTGATCCAGCTCCCTGCTAATGCACCTGGGAAAGCAGGTAATGACCCAAATGCTTGGGTCCCTGCACCCATGTGGGAGACCCATAAGAAACTCCTGGCTTCTGCCTGGCCCAGCCCTGGCCACTGCAGCTATTTGGGGAGTGAACCAGTGTCTGTCTGTCTTTTAATAATAAAAATAATCCTTTCTGTTTTTTCTTTTTTTTTAAAGATTTTATTTATTTATTTGAGAGGGAGAGACTGAGAGAGAAAGGTCTTCCCTCCATTGGTTCACTCCCCAGATGACCACAATGGCTGGAGTTACATCAATCCGAAGCCAGGAGCCAGGTACTTCTTCCTGGTCTCCCATGTGGGTGCAGGGGCCCAAGCACTTGGGCCATCCTCCAATGCCTTCCCAGGCCACAGCAGAAAGCTAGATGGGAAGAGGAGCAGCTGGGACTAGAACTGGCACTCATACAGGAAGCCAGTGCCACAGGCGGAGTATTAACCAAGTGAGCCATGGCACCAGCCCCTAATCTTTTCTGTTTTAAAAGGGGACTTTAGTAATAAGAAACAATGTGTTGTGAATGACATCATCACCCTTAGTCATCAGCATTTTCACCACTCATTGAGTGCCAGTGGCTTTAAAAAAAATACCCATCTCTTGGCCAGCGCCGTGGCTCAGTAGGTTAATCCCCCGCTTTGCGGCGCCGACACACCAGGTTCTAGTCCCAGTCGGGGCAACGATCCTGTCCCGGTTGCCCCTCTTCCAGGCCAGCTCTCTGCTGTGGCCAGGAGTGCAGTGGAGGATGGCCCAAGTTCTTGGGCCCTGCACCCATGGGAGACCAGGAGAAGCACCTGGCTCCTGGCTTCAGATCTGCGTGATGTGCCAGCTGCAGCAGCCATTGGAGGGTGAACCAATGGTAAAAAGGAAGACCTTTCTCTCTGTCTCCCTCTACTGTCCACTCTGCCTTTCCAAAAAAAAAAAAATACCCATCTCACTTGCATTGGTCTTCTTACACTTTTTTTTTTTTTTTGACAGGCAGAGTGGATAGTGAGACAGAGAGAAAGGTCTTCCTTTTTACCATTGGTTCACCCTACAATGGCTGCTGCAGCTGGCGCATCACACAGATCTGAAGCCAGGAGCCAGCTGCTTTTCCTGGTCTCCCGTGTGGGTACAGGGCCCAAGGACTTAGGCCATCCTGCACTGCCTTCCCAGGCCATAGCAGAGAGCTGGCCTGGAAGAGGGGCAACCGGGACAGAATCCGGTGCCCCGACCAGACTAGAACCCAGTGTGCCGGCACCGCAAGGTGGAGGATTAGCCTTTTAAGCCATGGCGCTGGCCATCTTCTTACCCTTTAAGGTAGTTTATCAGCAGTGGCAACATAAGACTGGGAAGAAAATGGAAGCTTCAAGAAGAACTTTACATCAGGAAGTGGCAGAACCTGGCTTCCAATCAGGTCAGCCTGATTCCCACACTTCAGACCTGGCCATCCCGGCTCTCCTCTCATCTTCCATAGCAAGGCTGCCTGCCCATTTCTCAGGGGTGTCCCTATGACCTGTAACCTGGAAACATCTGGTCTGCAAAGTTGGGTTCTGGGGGGCATCATTATATTTCTGCTTCCTAGTGTTGAAAGTGCATGTAGAAAAAATGCTTTTCCACTGGGCTTTTTTAAAAATTTCTCATTTGTTAGAAGAATATTTGAGTGCATGATGTGAACTCCTTTCAATTTGAACTTCTCATATTCCACACTATGTTTCAGAACATATTCTTTCTCAGTGTATTTAATCATTCATTCACTTTTAACTGATGTCTTGCGTATCACATAAGTAAAGAAGTGGATTAAAG
This sequence comes from Lepus europaeus, assembly GCF_033115175.1. Taxonomy (NCBI): domain Eukaryota; kingdom Metazoa; phylum Chordata; class Mammalia; order Lagomorpha; family Leporidae; genus Lepus; species Lepus europaeus. The sequence continues at coordinate 13,284,628 of NC_084851.1, forward strand.
GATTGAAAATACCGGACCATAGGTCACCTGTTTACCTTAGGAATTTTCCACACTAACTATTTTTCTAGGGTTTATTACCTTGATCTTTTAAAGCACTAACCTTAAAAATCAACTTGCTCCACAATGGCCTGGAAAGAAAAATGTTAAATCTTTTTCAAGATTTACAGGCATCACCTTATTTCTTCAAAATGTCCTCTACTGGGGCCAGCATTTTGGAGCTGCAGGTTCAGCTGCTGTGTGCAATGTTGGCTTCCCATTCAGGCCCAGTCTGAGTCTGGAGCTGCTCTGCTTTTGATCCAGCTCTCTGATAATGTACCTGGGAAAGCTGCAAAGATGGCCCAAGTGCTTGGGCCATGCCAATAATGTGCAAGATTCAGATGTATTCTTGGCTCCTGGTTTCAGCCTGACCCAACCCAGGCCATTTGAAAGTGAACCAGCAGATGGAAACCTCTCTCTCTCTCCTCTGTTACTCTGCCTTTCACATAAATAAAATATAACATTAAATTTTTACAAGAGAAATTCCACTGCTAAAATTTTACTTTCTGGTCTTTCTTACTAGCTTTTTGAGACAGGTATCATAGATTTTCAGATTCAATTAATTTAATCATGCTCACCAGAATTCAGTTTTATTTTTCCCTCTATTTCTGAATGTATTGGGCATTAGATGTATTTTTTCCTTGTTCTTATTTTACATATAGAAAATCTGAGTATCTGTGATTCTATGATTAAAACTTTGAAATGAATCCCTGTAATTATATTAATTGTAATTAATTTGTAATGTATATACTTGTAATAAAAATGCAATAATTGACAAATGTCATGTCAAAACAACTTATTCTACTTTGAAGGGGTTATGCCCCAGTCACTGCCTAAGGTTCCTTTTAAAAACAAAACAAAACAAAACAAAACAAAAAAACAACTCATTTTTATTTCCAATGAGGGATTGTAGTGGTGAACATAGACATCTCTCATACATTGATTCACTTCCCAAATGCATGCAAGAGTCAAGAGCCCAGAATGCAATCTTTGTTATCCATGGGGAACCCAAGTACTTGCACCATCACCTGCTGCCTTCTTAGTACACAATAATTGGAAAGAGAGCTGGGAGTTGAACACAGGCACTTCAGTCTTGGATATAGGCATTTAACTATCATCTTTTTTTAAAAGATTTATTTATTTACTTCGAAAGTAAAAGTTGCAGAGAGATCTTCTATTCACTGGTTCACTTTCCAGGTGGCTTTAACAGCCAGCACTGGGCCAATCCAATGCCAGGAGCTCCATCTGTGTCTCCCATTTGGGTGCAGGGGACAAAATACTTAGGCCATCTTCTGCTGCTTTCCCCAGGCTGTGAGCAAGGAGCTGGATTTTTTTTTTGACAGGCAGAGTGGACAGTGAGAGAGAGAGACAGGGAGAAAGGTCTTCCTTTTCCATTGGTTCACCCCCAAAATGGCTGCTGTGGCCAGCATACCACTCATCCAAAGCCAGGAGCCAGGTGTTTCTCCTGGTCTCCCATGTGGGTACAGGGCCCAAGGACTTGAGCCATTCTCCACTGTACTCCTGGGCCACAGCAGAGAGCTAGACTGGAAGAGGAGCAACCGGGACAGAATGTGGCGCCTCAACCAGGACTAGAACCTGGTGTGCAGGCATCACAGGCAGAGGATTAGCATATTGAGCCATGCACCGGCCGGGAGCTGGATCTTAAGTGGAGCAGCTGGGTCTCAAATTGGCACCCATGTGGAGATGCTAGTGATGCCACAATGCTGGCTCCTCTTAACTGCATCTTAATTGCTGTTTGAAACACCTGACCATTCCTCAGGTTTTAAAATGTTATCACACATTTTAATCACAGAGTATGTGAGTGGCTTTGAGAGTGAAGAATCTCATTCTAACACTGGCTTGGCATCTTAGAGAAAGATGTCCCAGCAAATCACTTCTTTTTTTTCATTTCTTGATCTACAAACAATAATTAAATTTTTGATTTACATTTACAACACAGGTAAAATTACTTGTCTTGGTATTTTCCTGAAATATCTGAAGAACCACAGAGAAAAGGCGGAATCAAATGAGAATATTATTTTTAAAAACTAGTACAAAAAACTTTAAACAAGTAGATCCTTCCCCCTTCCAAAAAAAAAAAAAAAGCCATAATGGAAATTCTGAGAGCAATTTCACATGACCATGTAGAATCCGATGCACTGTTTTATCTAGAGAACTGTGCATGCCAGAACTGTCCACACCCTTGTCACTGAAATACATATCAGTGTGTGTGGGAAACTACAGTTCTTCCTGCCCCTTCCCCCAGGGAAAGGATGATTCTCACTATTTGGCTACATTTTCTTCTTCAAACTTCCTTAGGATCCCTTGGGCCAGTGTTGCATTTTCCAGTTTGCTGTTTGTCCAGTGCTCAGGAAACACAACCCACTCTTCAGACACTTGATTACTGGGTATTCAAAGCAACTTGTAAATTAAGTGCTACACCATCTAGGAAAGTATCTTTAATTTCATCTATTTATTTTCACTTTATTTGAAAGCCAGAAAAACATCTTCCATCTACTGGTTCACTCCCCAAATGCTTACAACAGCCAGGGCTTGGGGAGACCAAACGCAACAGCCTGGACACCATCTGGGTCTCCCACCTGACTGGCAGGGAGCCAAGTGCTGCCTCCCAGAGTCTACATCAACAGAAGATGCATGGAACCAGGCACACCCATAGGAGATGTGGGCTTCCTGAGAGGAGGCTTAGCCACTGCACCGCAAGCTTGCTCTCTCCCATTGCCCACTCCTCACATGGTGCTTTAAAAATCGAAAACTGCAGTGCTATTAAAAAAGATAGCAAAGCACAGAAAAAAATACTGAACAGATCCAAAAACTAAACACACATTGCACACTTGCTAACAATGCCTTTGTTTTCCATGGTATTTGGGTGGTGAGTCACTTTTGATGGCTTATTTATTGAGAGGAGCCCATTTCACATTTCTTTGGGGGGGGGTTTGACGGGATTGGGCTGTGTGTCAAGCCCGGAAGTCTGGCGGCTCTGGACTGGCGCAGGCCTTGCCCCTGAACCAGTGACATCAAATGGCTGTCTTAAACCTCTGCAAGTCAAGAGCATGCAGCAATAAACAGACATAACAGATAAACAGCACTTCAGGCTCATGAGTTCATCTGGCAGTCTTGTGGATTTCCCATCCAAAAGTCCCAGCTGGGCTCTTACTAACTGGGCTGCTCCAGCCACTTTGAGCAACAGACCAAGAGAAACTTAGGGAAAATTTTTAAAAACTGCTAAGAAACATATCAACATGGTGCCGTGTAGGGATACACCATCTGGATACATGTATTTGCGAAAAATTATGTTTGGTGGAAATAATTCACCTAATTCACAAGCCATGCAAATACTGAGATCCAAATTCCTAACTCACACAAGCTGTCAGGAAAATGTGTGTTACAGGAAACAGAAACTGTTTTCCAGGCATCTGTCTAAGCAAAGCCAAAATATGCCTGTCTGGACTGTTCTGGGATACCTCTGTCCTGAAGAGTTTGTATTGGTACGTGATGATTGCAATCTTTTGGCTAAGAGAGCATAGTTTCTCTTATCTGCAGGAGTTCTTGCTTTGCTCATTTCCCATTAACATCCCTAGTCCACAGATGAGGAGCCCAGCACAGAATAGCCAAGCAATGCCCAACTGTTTAGAATCTTGGTCATTTAACAGAACTGAAATCATACCCAAAGCTGGAATCACTGTGGTGTACAGAACTGTTTCTTCTGAATGGTAGAAATTTAAGGAGACTTTAGAAATCAAGTTTAAATCAAGTTTTCTTGATTATATCACTTTAATACTCTCAAGTAATTTCTACACAAGTTTCTTCAAAAGTATTAAAGATTTTCCTCAAAAGCCTCTTTATTGCAAAGCTCTACTGAATCAATACATTTATTCAATAATCAAGAAATAACTTGGGACCAGCAAGTGATGTAGTGGGTAAAGCCACCATCTGCAAAGCCAGCATACCATATGGGCGCTGCTTCAAGTCCCAGCTGCTCCACTTCCAATCCAGCTCCCTGCTGTGGCCTGGGAAAGAAGTAGAAGATGGTTCAAGTCCTTGGGTTCCTGCAACAACATGGGAGACCCAGAAGAAGCTCCTGGCTCCTGGCTGCAATCATTGCTGCTCTGGCCATTGTGGCCATCTGGAGAGTGAACCAGTAGATGGAAAAGTTACCTCTCTGTGCTTCTCTGTAACTCTGCCTTTCTTTTTTTTTTATAGTTTTTTTTTAACTTTTTTTAATGAATATAAATTTCCAGTGTACAGCTTATGGATTACAATGGCTTCCCCCTCCCATAACTTCCCTCCCACCCGCAACCCTCCCCTCTCCCGCTCCCTTTCCCCTTCCATTTACATCAAGATTCATTTCCAATTCTATTTATATACAGAAGATCAATTTAGTATAAAGATTTCAACAGTTTGCACCCACATAGCAACACAAAGTGAAACATACTGTTTGAGTACTAGTTATAGCATTAAATCACAATGTACAGCACATTAAGGACAGAGATCCCACATGAGGAGCAAGTGCACAGTGGCTCCTGTTGTTGACCCAACAAATTGACACTCTAGTTTCTGGCGCCAATAACCATCCTAGGCTGTCGTCAGGAGTTGCCAAGGCTATGGAAGCCTTCCAAGTTTGCCAACTCTGATCATATATAGACAAGGTCATAAATGGCAGAGTGAGGATAGTAACCAATGATCCTAAGAGTGGCATTTACCAGGTTTGAACAATTATACAGCATTAAGTGGGGAAGAGGACCATCAGTACACACAGGTTGGGAGTAGAGCCATTGGTGGTAGAGTAGAGGTTATGATTACAAAGGAATGAGGCCCAAGTGCACTAGACAGGGCCTAGAACAAAGGACAGAGTCATTATTAGAGGAGCTAAGAAAGGTGCTGTCTAAGCTACAAGTAATTTTTCTGATTGAGAGGCAAATAGAACCTGATAGAAGGGGCTTGATAATAATCTGGTGGGCTTTAGGCCTTGTAAATTCAGAGGCCCAGACCTATCTATCTCTTCACATGGGGTATATCCTAAGGGAGGTGTGAACCTCCTAGGGGAAGGCACTCTGTTGACTTTCATTACTTGGCTGGCCTGGGAGGAGAGCTGGCCAGGTAAAGGTAGGGGGCATCTCGAACAAGAAATTTACAGTTCTGCCTGCAATGTTGCTGACCCTACTTGACCATCCCCTCAGCTGCAGTGGTCACTTTGGAAGTTGGGCTGAGTGAAGGGCTTTTCAGCTTAGAGCCAATAAGATCTGTGGCTCTGACCTGGGCATCCTTCGAATCCAGGGCAGGTCCATTTCCAGTGATCAAACTCTTGGCAGAGCTGCCAGGGCTCTTCACAAGCTGACTTCTGCTGAAGCCCAGGCTTACCACATTGAAAGCCACTGCAGTGGACTGGCCTGTTGGGTCTCCTTGAGGGCAGATCACTGCACAGATCAGCCATTAATAGGCCTGCCACCCATTGCTTCTGATGCCGAGCTTTCTTTTCCTCCTGGTTTGTGTTAAAGCAGACCAGAGGATGCAAGTCAAGGGAGTGCCCAAGTCCCATCTCTAATCTTCGGTGGCCTGAACTACAAGTCTATAGTCACAGGCATGTTCTGTAGTAGTTTTTCTAAGGTAGACAATGCCCATGAGGAAAATTATATTCTCACTTTAAAACTTTCTTTCCCTTTGGTCTGAAAGGGAGGTTTTTTCTACTTACTGTATACTTCGCTGATGGCGAAGTGAATCTAGCTATGAGATTATTATTTAAGTTCTTATTTTGGCTATGCTATTACAGAAAAATGTTAGCCATCTCTTTTATAAGGTCTAAAGATTAAATTGTGCATCCTACAGATTCCTTCATAATAGAATTAGTTTCCTACCTTGAAGAGAATAGAGAAATGAAAGAACAAAACCTCTTGTTGGTTGATGAGTTTATAATTTTAAACATGGCAACTTAAAGTCTTTTGTCATCCACAGTTATATATGATGTGCTGCTCATAAAACTAAAGCGTTGTTGGTTCTGTGTTTAGCTGTCCTCCGATAGGTTCCTATGGACTTTTTCCAGCCACTTTTATTGTATTCAGTACTTTGGGATGGCTCTGTAAACAGATGAAGCCAATAATGTATTAACAATACCAACTGAGAGGAAATATGGTTAACTGAGGTTACTAAAAAGAAAAAGCAATTCAAATCAATTGGCAATCTACAAAAAGAGTTAAAGATTTTAAAAGCTATTATTAAAATTGCTATATTGGTCTATTATGCTATATTATATGTGTGTACATATTGTATGTCCACATGGGGAAATTTTATTAAGAGTTTTATTTTAAATGGCTTATAGATAAGATTGTCCATAAATTTAAACTGCTAAAATCAGTCAAAGATACATTTTAATTTGTGGGACCTGAATCTGTGTATCATATGTTTTAAACTTGTTGGTAGAAAGAAACTAAAAAATTTTAGATGGTTGTGCTTAAGTTTACTGGCTAAACAAACTACACCATGCTAGATATTTAAGAGGTGTTTTCAAATACATGATTCTTAAAATTTATAGAAGGCATTGGACCTCCTGGTAAATGTTTTCTTAAGTTGTTATCTAATGGTTGAAACGGTTTGCTAAGTATTCATGTGATATTGCTATTGTCAGCAAGCAATCTAGGACTTGCTCCCTCATTTCTCTATTCTAAGCCCAACTTGTTCTTTCATTTCTCTATTCTCTTCAAGGTAACTCTGCCTTTCTAAGGAATAAATAATTTTTGAAGTAGTAACTTAATACTACACATATTCTCAGCTCCTCTTAATTTTTCCATTGATTATGAAGCTTCCTTCAATTGCAAATCTCAAGGAAATTTGTCTTCCTCTTCTTCAAAACAAAAGTGTTTTCATTTCTTCATTCCAAACTCTAGATCTTCAGAAAATACCTTTCCTTCATGACTTACTAAATTATCTTGCCAACGGTTAGGTTTTTTCCCTCTTCCTTCTGTTATTTATTAACAGGTAAAACAAACTGTTTAAAAGTAACAAAGTCCTGGCCAATGTCGCGGCTCAATAGGCTAATCCTCCACCTTGTGGTGCAGGCACACCAGGTTCTAGTCCCGGTTGGGGTGTCGTATTCAGTCCTGGTTACCCCTCTTCCAGGCCAGCTCTCTGCTATGGCCTGGGAGTGCAGTGGAGGATGGCCCAAGTTCTTGGGCACCACACCTGCATGGGAGACCAGGAGAAACACCTGGCTCCTGGCTTCAGATCAGCGTGATGCACCAGCCACAGCGCACCGGCCACAGCGGCCACTGGAGGGTGAACCAACGGCAAAAAGGAAGACCTTTCTCTCTGTCTCTCTCTCTCTCACTATCCACTCTGCTTGTCAAAAAAAAAAAAAAGGTAACAAAGTCCCATTAATCTGAAGAACATCAAAGGAAAGAAATGTTACTAATCCCTGTTAAAAGAAACATTTTAATACTTAAGGAACTCAGATCTACCACGGAAAGCAGGCAAGAGCTTTCACCAGGGACAGGCCTTGGCTTGAAGTTGCTGCTTATGTTGCCCCTATCCTAAATGAGGGCTCCAGTTCACAAATCCACTGCTGTGCCTCCATTCCAGCTCCCTGCTAAAGCACCTGGGCAGGCAGGTGAAGATGGCCCAAGTCCCTGAGCCCTTGCCACTCATGAGGGAGACCGAGATGGAGTTTTGAGCTCCTGCTACAACCTGGCCCAGGCCTTTGAGGCCACGTGGGGAGTGAACCAGCTGATGAAAGATCTTTAACTTTGCCTTTCAAATTAAATAAATATTAAAAACTAAATAAAGAAGGCTTTACCACACTGAGTAGGATGGTTATAATTTAAAGAACAGAAAATTCCAAGTATTGGTAATAAAAGCAAAAAGGCAGCAACAACCCAAGCATCTGTCAACAGCTAAACAAAATGTGTGTGTCCATACAATGGGATACGATCCAGCCACAGAAAGAAACTACTTTTCTGATAATGCCACAGTGTGAATGAACCTCAAAAGCATTATGCTAAGGAAAAGAAGTCAGAGAAGGACAAAAATACCAACATTTAGGATAGGCAGGCTGGCGCTGCAGCTCAATAGGCTAATCCTCCACCTGCAGCTCCAGCACACCGGCACACCAGGTTCTAGTCCCAGTCGGGGCACCAGATTCTGTTCCACTTGTCCCTCTTCCAGTTCAGCTCTCTGCTGTGGCCCAGGAGTGCAGTGCAGGATGGCCCAAGTGCTTGGGCCCTGCACCTGCATGGGAGACCAGGAGAAGAACCTGGCTCCTGGCTTCGGATCAGCTCGGTGCATGGGCTGCAGCGCAGCAGCCCTGGAGGGTGAACCAACAGCAAAGGAAGACCTTTCTCCCTGTCTCTCTCTCTCACTGTCTACTCTGACTGCCAAAATAAAAGGATAGGCAAGTTCACAGCGACAAAAATGTGGACTGTAAGTTAGCAGGGGTGGTATTGCTTAATGGTTCCAGATTGTCTGCTTGGGGTAACAAAAAGGTTTGGAAATAGTGGCAAGAGTTGCATAACATGGTGAATACAATCACTGCCAGTGACTTCACATGGCAAAGCTGCTAAGAATCACAAAATGTTTGCATGTATTTTACCACAATTTTAAAAATCAACAATATATATAACCAAAACCTTCTGAACTTAACACACTTGAAATGAGTGAGCTGCATGGTGTGTGAATTATATCTATCAATAAAGCTTTTAAAAAACATTGAATTTGGGAGTGTGCTAGCAATTAAAGATGACAGATCAAGGAGAGTAAGTGCAGGGTAGAGCAAACTACTTGCAGGACTCTAAGCAATGCCTGCTCACTCTGTAGTAACACACAACAGCTTGGTAATATCACACTTCTCTAGTTCTGAGATAACTTACAGTAGGGTCTAAGATAAACTCTAGCCCAACAACAATTATTTAAATGCAGGGAGGAGGGTTATCAAATGAATGGCATAAAGCCTTTTAAGGGACTTTGTAAACAACATCCAGGCACTGCAGTTCTGAAATATAAACTATAGATCCTCCTCACGCATTGAAACACAATTTCTTCTGGGCAACCGTGGCAATGTTGGGGTCCTCACCACTGCTGGGAACAGCCCATACTGGCTTTCTCCACATCTGCTCAGAGTCTGTACCCACTCTGCTTCCTGTCTTCTTAATGCAGTAAAACTTAAAATTTTTAAGTTAAATATTCTGCTTTTACTAAGCCAGCCAACTCCAAATCTTGCTGCATTTGATTCACCTTCCAAAAGCATCAAGCAAATTGAAAATGTGCAGGGTGACCTTATAACTTTCAGTTCCTCCTTCTGCCAGCATGGAAATTACAGGACTGGCAAAACAAATACAGGCAAGTGAAGGGTGAGAGACAGGTCAGATATTTTGCTGTCAGGCTAAAGAATGGAGGCAGTTTCTAATCATGTGGATGCATGGCACCACAGATAACCTGAAGGAAAGTCTGGGTTCAGATTATTCTTAGCCCAATTTGGGAGTTTCACTATAAAAAAAAAACATACTCTATGTACTTTAGAAGGCTGGAGTAACTCCCTGAAAACAAAGTTCAGTGTTATCACATACTTCAATCTGAGCATGTTTTTTCATAAAATTATCAAACTGCCTGAGGCATGGCCCAAAAATGGAAGAAAATAAAATGGATTTAAAAATCCATCATTTTGGGAAAAGACTTAATTATTAAGACTAATAACTGAACAAGCCAGTAACCAAGACAGAGGAATACTAACAAGAACAGCAGCACCAAACATGCATGGGTGGTTTTTAATAACACTGTGAACTATCCTATAAGGAGGGATTACTGGGCTGAGACGTTAAGTTGCTCAACAATGGAATGAAACAAAACATTAGAACACTGAAGTCTCCCAAAAGGAACACAAGGGAAAGCTTCTTTTAAGAGAAGCAAGGATAACTGACATGGGGTGGGGGTGGGGTGCAATGGCTAGGAGCATCCTATGTCTTTAACTCATCAGTTAGAAAAGATGACCATAAAAGGTCAAGTATGTTGGGTCAGAGAACATAAAAGCAAGCTTCATGATCAAGTTCATTACCTTGAAAAGGCCCATGCGCTCTGCAGAGTAAGCAAACCTTGCTCCTTGGTCATATACCAGACTACTGTGGCTGTTTGTGCTGGGCAACATGAATTCAACAGGCTTCTAGTGTCACCAGGAAAAATGCAAGAATGTTCCATGGACACAGCCAGCAGCAAGATGCTATCTAGGGCAGACAAGTGCGATGCAGTAGGCTCACCCATAGCAGACTCCTAGGTCCAACTCCAGATGCCCACTTGCTGACTGCACTGTAGGCACCCTCCCCCTCCTGTTTCTGTGACTGTCCCACTAGGAAGAGCCCTGAAGCACACAGTGCCTCTAACACCAGGCATGGAAAAAGCTAAGCTGTCGAGCAAGACATTGGCTAGAAGCTCAGCAAAAGCCCAGGTTCACTGACACCATAGGGAAAGTAAGAGTCTCCCCTCATAGATGCATGGAATAGAACAGAGTTAGAGCTGTTTTATTTAACAGCATAGATGATTAAGGGAAACTATGCTGCTGCCAGTGCAAAGAGAACAACCTAGAAGCAGACCTCAGAAGCAGAAAGCACAGGGACCTGGGGTCAGCTGGCCCAGAGGCGAAACAGCTTCTACACATCTGTCTGCAACAGAGACTCCTTGGGCTTCGAGAAAAATTATGCTTGCTGTATTATGTGTAGCATGGCAAGGACAGAGTTTGTGAGTAATATCATTTAAGCACTTGGAAAATATTACTTTAATGACCTGGAAAAACAAAGGAGAATTAAAAAAAAAGGCAAAACCACCTGACCCTTAGGAGTGCGGGACAACAGAGGTCATTATAAAAGCCTTCTGTGCTACAGTGAGTCAGGGACATCTTCATACTCACAGCAGACAGAAGAGAAGGCCCTGAGAGCCCATTCTACCAATGAGCTTCAACTGCTGTTACTTCCTTTGTAAAAATGATGAGAGAGCACAGTGAACTTCACCTAATACAACATGAAGAGACCTAGTATATTTTTGCATTGATAAATATGCCCCACCCAGCTAAAATAACATTAAAACCCTGCGTAAACAGACACTGTGGTTTCATTTTCAAGCTATACCGAGACAACTATGCTTCTATTCATGTAATACAAAAATCATAAGTGTTTATCAAAACAATCAGTTAGACACCGGGCTTCAGTGTGCTACTGGGGCTCAATAAGTAACTAGTGAACACTTCATTCTGTGGGAGAGGAACAGAGTGGGCAGTTAGCCTGAGCATTGGTCATTTATCCTGCCATCCTAAAACACTCCTAGATGTTTAACATGAAAACTGAAATAGTAATTCAACTGGATTTTTTTTTTTGAGAGTGCACACATTTTTGTTTCACAGTCTACAATCCTTTCAAGTGGGTGTCACAGTGGCACATCAAGCCACACCAACAAACTCACAGGCCCCTCTGTTGGGCCTAAAGTTATTGGAAGACCAGGCTTCCAGCTGCCATGCTCCTATGGTCTGCTAACGGAGCAGCAGGCAGGACAACCTGCAAGCACCACAGTGAAAGAAAGCCAGCAACAAGCCCTAGAAACCCATCCCATGGCACTGAGTTACATTCAGTCTAGTGGCCATTCACCTTCTAGGAAGCATCCCATCTGCTCTGCACTGCATTAGCAAACACTTACACACTGCCACCCACAGCCTGACGTCACCGAGACTCCCCAGCATCTACACGGAGACTGCTTCCCCACCTCCCTAGGCTGAGTTCCATTTGCTTTGTGTTTCAGCAGACCAAAGGGCAGTGGTTACAACAATAATGCCAGGAAAAGCCTCTAAGCAAATGGTAGGTGATAGACCTATAAAGCAAATACTATACAAGTATCACTACTCAATTACAGATTATAATTATTATATCACAGTGCAGAACATCTTCTGGGGAAACCTTACATGCAAACATCTCATCAGTCACAGAAAAGACTATCACCTATTGTTTCTGTTTTTGTGAAGGCCACGTAACTAAAAGGGAAATTTCATGAAATAGGAAGAGCCAAGATCTGGATCAGTTCATGGCCTAGACCACATTGCTGCCAAGCCTCTGCTTTGGTCAAGAGCAGCAGGGTTTGCACACCACCACAGGATGTGATGGGGTGTAATTAACACCTGCACAGTGTTTCAATTGAAGTCAGCAGAAAGCAAAGTGTTATTTAATAACTTACATATCTGAGTGAGGGTCTTGGAAAAAACTCTTCAGAGGTCTAACAAAACTGCTCAGTCCCTCCTCACTGTGCAGTCACTTCCTTCAATTTAACTTCCTGTCCAGAAAGTTCTAGAAGGTTCCATGCCTTCCCACCACTCTCATGAGGAAACTCTTCTGATTATATAATTATTACATACTTACATTCAAAGCATTCTTTGCAGCTTCTGCTTCTGAGTGACTGTCGAAACTGACAAAACTTACAGGCTGTGGAAACAGAGAGGAAAATGCAGAGTAAAAATCAGGGATGTCTATGTTTGTGGACCAAGAGCTCAGATAAAAAATGACCACAGGCAATGGGCAGATATAAGAAAGCCAGTCCCAAAGAATCATGACTTATTACTACATGCAATGTGCCTGCTAGGTGCCACTGACTAAAGTCACTCCAGAAATGCATGTAAATTGATACAGTGCAAGGCACAGGGAACAGACTATGTGCTTAGTGTTGAGTCAGCTACAGAATGCAGGTGACACACTTCTGGCTGAGACAATCAGAGAAACACCTTGCTATCTGCATAGGAAATTAAAGGCTGAGTAGCATTTTACCCAGACAGGCAACAATGGTGATGAGGTGGGGTAGGTAGGAAGCACTGAGGAAGGGAGGCAGGCACAGCATGGTGCATTCTGCAGACAGGGTGGGCCAAAGCCCAGCAGGAAACTTACAGGGTAAAAACCAGGGATCTGATGTTGATTCCATGGGCAAGGATTAGCCACTGAATTAACATCACCACATTTTCTATTCCTCTTTCTCTCAATTCAGGCTGAGTTCCTCATTAGAAATCATCTAAACTCTTAAAAGAAGTCTCAATGATTAACCATATAATTTTTCTTCAGTGAGAAATAGGGAGATTTTTTTTTAATTCTCAACATCTACTGATTTGGCTGTAAAGAAGCACAAATCAGCAAGCAAGGCCCTTTTATTAATCTCTGGTCAAACACCATGTCATTTGCATGTAGGTGTCTAATTAACAACAGCCCTGGAATTCTCAATGGTTTACTATTTATTTACATGAAAGTATCTCAAAACACTTGTGCAGGGGCAGGCATTAGGTCTATCAGTTCAGAAGTCCACATTCCAAGAGCTCTTGTATTTTTAAATGGGCTTGACATTCGTATATGGTTATTTCATAGCATGCATTTTCCATGAACTTTTTGAAAATGCAGCACATGCATGAAATTCCATCTTCTCTCAAAACTAGAGTTACTCTGAGTGTTGACATCTACCATAGTCAGTTTATGTAGTTGTTTCTTTACTTTAACCAACTTGAAAGGTACAGTGAGAGAGACAGACACACACAGAGAACTCTCCTTCCAAATGCATGCCAACAGCTGATGCTGGGCCAGGCAGAAGCCAGGAGGCCAGAACTCCACCCAGGTCTCCTGTAGGAGCAGCAGGAGGCTGAGCCCTTGGGCCATCATCACTAACAGTGGCCCACTGTGCTGCACCATAACATCCTCCCCCAAGCTCAGCCTTTAGTTCCATCAAAATAAACTTATCCTTTATTTCCATTTTCCATGAATATTTTTGGGTACCCTCCTACTTTAAATAGCCTTGAGGTATAACTGATAGATGATGAAGTGTACATCTTAAATGCATGCAATCTAAGTCTTGGCACATTCATAACCCCTGGAACCGATCACAATCAAGTCATCACCTCCAAACCCTCCTCGTGCCCCTTTAGTCCTTCCTCAGTGTTACTGAATAGAGCAACAGTCTATTTCTTTTTATTGATGAGTAATACTCTGTGGTATGGCTATTCAAGCTAGCCCATTCACCTGCTGTAAAAAAAAATCTGGTGGTCTGGTGGTCCATTTTCAACACAGCATGGAAAACCACCCTCAGCTAACCTGAAGATGTAGCCAAACTCACTAGGCAAACAGGATGTTATGGAGTAACCAGCTCACAAGGGGAAATTAAAATACAAGAGAAGGAAGGAGGAAGATAACTTTGTAACTCAGGTGATGTCTGGGAAGATTGCACGTGCCATAGTACTCTGACAATGAGGGCCTGGGGGAGCCTATGTGCTAAGATATAAATTGCTTGCTCCAGTTGTACCTGCTCATCAGAAACCAGATCTTGCAAGTCCAAGTCCATTTCTTGAGTGGACAGGGAAGGCTATTTCCCAAAAACTTGGGGGCTTGTCTGGGATCTCTGTGCCTGCATAGAGTAGAACCCCAGTAGAGGAGACACGTCCCACTGACTTCAGGTGGCCTGCTCTGTCCCACTGGCCCATCTCCCTGCAGTCACAGAAAAGCTCAAGACTTCAATTTAGGATACAGCAGAGGTGACACCAGAAAGAAAAAGCAGGCACTGCAGGAACCAAACAACCTCGTATAGGAACCAAGGTAGGAAAACTTCAGCTTAAAAATACTGCCTTTCTGCTTTGGTATTACGTTGAGTGTGAGTGACTGACAAAGTATCCTACATAGAAAGTGAGTGTGGAGTCCCGATCTGTGGTTTTGTTCTCCCATGAGAGAAAGGACAGAGATGGGCAAAGTGGGACATGGGGTGTACAAAAACCTGAAGGACCCCAAATCTGGGAATCCAACGTGCTCGGGTAGTCACCCAAAGACCCAAAACTCCAGCCCAGTAGATGCAAAAGCAAGAGGATATTTAATAAAACGTTTGCGCAAACGGGCTCCCCAGCACCACACTCAGTCAAGAGAGCAAGAAAGCCCTGAGCAGGGGTTACAGCAGTTTTTAAAGACAATAGCCGGCCGGCGCCGTGGCTCAACAGGCTAATCCTCCACCTTGCGGCGCCGGCACACCGGGTTCTAGTCCCGGTCGGGGCACTGATCCTGTCCCGGTTGCCCCTATTCCAGGCCAGCTCTCTGCTGTGGCCAGGGAGTGCAGTGGAGGATAGCCCATGTGTTTGGGCTCTGCACCCCATGGGAGACCAGGATAAGCACCTGGCTCCTGCCATCGGAACAGCGCGGTGCGCCGGCCGCAGCGCGCTACCGCGGCGGCCATTGGAGGGTGAACCAACGGCAAAAGGAAGACCTTTCTCTCTGTCTCTCTCTCTCTCACTGTCCACTCTGCCTGTCAAAAATTTAAAAAATAATAATAATAAAAAAATAATAATAAATAAAGACAATAGCCACCTGATTAACATATGTATGTGGGGCATTAGGTGATTAGCTAGTTTGAAGGGCAAACTCTTGTTGCAATTTTATCGAGGGAAGGGGTAAGTTTATACAATGGTCACAGAACCTTATTGCAACTCTTTTCCAGACTTCTGCAAGTGTTATCGCGTGAGACAGTTACACAGAGCAGTTTCCCAAGGTTATTCTGCAGGTGGGTGGAGACACAGTTATCTTAAGGAATGGCTACTGTCAGCAGCCAAACTTTTTAACCCTTGCTAAAATATTATTTTAATATTTATTTTTAGCAGGGGTCTTACATTCCCTCCTCTTCTTTTTTTTTTCATATTCAAAACTGTATGTATTTCACTTAACTATTTTTATATTGCATTTGTATATTCGTTCTTCCAAAACAAGAATCCTGGTTTGTAAAGGCACAGAATTGGGACTAAAATATCTGATACTTATCACAATAGTCTCAGAATAACTATTAAAAGCTATTATTACCATCATTGTGGTTACTGAAAATAAACATGCTTTATCTTCCTATTCTCTTCCCTTCTCCCAGTTTTCTGCCTGCATTATATTTGCCTTAAAGATCATATAACCAGCACATACTGTCGTCAGTCCCTTGAACCCTCATTGAGTCTTAGTTCTGTATATTTAGTGCTCACTACCTTATGTTCATTCCAGCATGGTCATTCTGCTGGTCTGAAGATAATTCTCCAGTAGATTCCTTGATCTCATGGAAATAATATTCTCCAAATTCTTGCATTTTAATAACTGTCTGTATCCTTTATACCTGAAATCAGTTTTACTGAATATAAAACCCTTAGCCCACACTTTTCCTAAAGGATTGTGAGTGTCTTGAGTATAAACATGTAAGAAAATAGTCTAATATAAAACACTGCTGTCAAAGAGCAGGTGATTTTAATCCTAAAATCTAGGGTATTTCAGTAGTCTTGAGAGCTTGGTATTGTTGGGTTAACACCAAGGCTTGGATGACGGACGAATGAACTCGAGTAACTTATTAAGTATACACAGGCCCAATGTCAGCAGTAAAATCAGGATAACAAGGAGGCAGAGATTAGAGTAGTCATCCATGGGGACCTATTGAACCAGCCTTCAAACCAACCAAGCTGGGCCTCCCGGTCCCTTTGCCTTGCATCAGCCTGCTTTTAAGTTTAGCCATGGATTCCCTTATGACCCCAGAGTGGTTTACATAGAAGCAACATTCTTCCTGCAAGGCAGCACACAAACCTCCCTCCTTAAGAAATACCAATTCCAAGCCCCTTCTGGTTTGGAGGGTGACCTCTGCGAGGGAGTTGATGGACTGTTCTAATTTTGAAACGGACTGCTGTGGTGCCCGTAGGTCCTCACTTATGGCTGCTTGGAGGTCAGTGAGTTGGGAACCTTGTACCAGGGCAGCTGTTCCTGTGCCAACCCTAGCTGTGACCCCTAGTCCCAACATGACTGCCAGGGTTAAAGAAACAGGTTCCCGCTGGAAGCGGGTGGGATGTCTGTCATACCAGTCTTCCAGAGTACCAGCCGGGTGATAGTATACCCTGGGCACTACCTGTACCATGACACAGAAGTCATTGGTACGATTTAAGACTTTCGTGGATATACAGGGGGTAAGGCCCTGGTTGCAGGCCCACCAGGTTCCTGCTGCTGGGGTTAAATAAGAGTTGGCTCCTGTCTTTTGAATTTGAATAGCAGTTTTGCAAAGGCTTTTGTGGGATGGGGGGGAGGTTTCCTATACAAGTTCCTTGCCCTGAGACTTTCCTTTAAGATAAGCTGTGGCCATGAAGTCAAGAGGCAGTTGCCAATCTCTGTGGTATTTTTGTAAGTTCTGGGAGTTGCAATGCCTTCATAGTAGGGTGGTCCCAAAGCCAAGCATAACCAACAGGAGTCAGTTATATTGGGGTTAGTCTGATTGAGGGCCCGAAAGGCAGTACTATGTATAACTTGGGGTAGGCCAGCTGGCCCTGTGTGAAAGGGGGATTTCTGTTCTTTTAGGGCGGGATTTGGCCCCACCAGTAGTGGGTTGGGGGTTTGTATTTGTAGTCTAATTTTTAGTGTGAAACCTGGGTTATATCCAGACACATAAAATCGCAGCCCCCACATCCTTCCCTGTACCCAACCAAGTTGTGAGGAGCTTTTTCTTCCTTTTGCAGTAAAGGTGATGTTTAGTGGATTTTGGCTCATGTCGGAGGGCGTGGAGTTACGGAGCACCCTAATCCAGTCCTGACTGGAGGACGACTTCCACCAGACTGATCCAGTGGTCTCGCAACCCAGGCTTTACAATATAGGGACTTGGGGCCCCCACACTGCCACCTTTGCTGGGGGCTTCTATCATCCTTAGGGCATGAATAGAACTCCTGTTGGTGCAGTTTACGCCTTTTTGCCTGATAACTGTACCCCATTCCTCCAGGACCAAGTCTCATGCTTAAAATATTTTCGGTGGTCCCCCCCTTCCCTGAGAATATCAGTGGAGTCTCGATCTGGTATATCCCAAGTGTCCAGTCCTGCTACTAATTGGCATATATCAGGGTGTAAGGAGGGCCACCATGTCCATGGTGTGCCTATATGGTTTACAGACCAAACAACGTTTCCCGTGCCGGAGAGCACTTGCCAAGAGAGCCTTCAGGGAGCATGGGGGTTGGTTACAATTGGGACGGGGAAAGTCAAAAGCATTATAAGCACTAAACAGTCTTTAAGAGTCTTATCTTGAGCGGGTTTTGGGTATGCTGAAGCTTCCATTGGGCTGGTCCGTCCGGGTTTCTGTGGTCCTCAGGTGGTGCTCACTTCAAGTGTGAGGTGTGGACCCAGGCAGCAATTCCATCTACATTGAGAGCAGTGGGGGTTGTCAGCAGCATGGTGAACGGGCCCTTCCAGCAAGGTTCAAGAGTCTTGGACTGATGTCTCCTGATGTACACAGAGTCACCGATCTGGAAGGGGTGTGGGACAGTTGTTTCTTTGGCATGATAGGCTGCAGCAAGAGGCTTCCAGACCTGGTTCTGGATGACCTGGAGCACTCTTTTTTTTTAACTTTTATTTAATGAATATAAATTTCCAAAGTATAGCCCATGGGTTACAATGGCTTCCCCCCTCCCATAACTTCCCTCCCGCCCGCAATCCTCCCCCTTCCCGCTCCCTTTCCCCTTCCATTCATGTAAAGATTCATTTTCAATTCTCTTTGTATACAGAAGATCAGTTTAGTATATATTAGGTAAAGATTTCAACATTTTGCCCATATAGCAACATAAAGTGAAAAAACTACCATTGGATTACTAATTATAGCATTAAATAGCAATGTACAGCACATTAAAGACAGAGATCCTACATAATTTTTTTTTTCAAATTAATTAATTTTCTATGCCATTTCCATTTTAACACCAGGTTGTTTTTTTTTTTTTTCATTTCCAATTCTCTTTATATACAGAAGATCAATTCAGTATATAATTAGTAAAGACCTCATCAGTTTGTGCCCACACAGAAACGCAAAGTATAAAAATACTGTTTCAGTACTAGTTATAGCATCACTTTGCTTTAGACGACACATTAGGGACAGATCCCACATGGGGTGTAAGTACACAGTGACTCCTGTTGCTGATTTAACAATTTGACACTCCTGTTCATGGCGTCAGTAATCTCCCTAGACTCTAGTCATGAGTTGCCAGGGCTATGGAAGCCTTTAGAGTTCACTGACTTTGATCTTATTCCGATAGGGTCATAGTCAAAGTGGAAGTTCTCTCCTCCCTTCGGAGAAGGGTACCTCCTTCTTTGATGGCCCCGTTCTTTCCACTGGGATCTCACTCACAGAGATCATTCATTTAGGTCTTTTTTTTTTTCTATGATATCTTGGCTTTCCATGCCTGCTATACTCTCATGGGCTCTTCAGCCAGATCTGAATGCCTTGAGGGCTGATTCTGAGGCCAGAGTGTTGTTTAGGACATCTGCCATCCTATGAGTCTGCTGTGTATCCCACTTCCCATGTTGGATCTTTCTCTCCCTTTTTGATTCTATCAGTTAGTATTAGCAGATACTTGTCTTGTTTGTGTGATCTCTTTGACTCTTAGACCTATTAGAACAATCAATTGTGAGCTGAAATTGATCACTTGGACTAGTGCGATGGCATTGGTACATGCCATCTTGATGGGATTGTGTTGGAATCCCCTGGCACATTTCTAACTCCACCATTTGCGGCCAGTCCGATTGAGCATGTTCCAAATTGTTCATCTCCTCCCTCTCTTTTTCCACTCTTAGATTTAACAGGGATCACTTTTCAGTTAAAATTTAAACACCTAAGAATAATTGTGTGTTAATTACTGAGTTCAACCAATAGTACTAGAACAACAACAACAACAACAACAAATACTAAAAAGGATAAAGTATTACATTGTACATCTAAAGTCAGGACAGGAGCTGATCAGTTCATTGTTGCTTATAGTGTCCACTTCACTTAACAGGTTTCCCCTTTGGCGCTCAGTTGTCACCGATCAGGGAAAACAAATGATATTTTTCTCTTTGGGACTGGCTTAATTCACTCAGCATGATGTTTTCCAGATTGCTCCATCTTGTTGCAAATGACTGGGTTTCGTTGTTTCTTACTGCTGTATAGTATTCTATGGAGTACATGTCCCATAATTTCTTTATCCAGTCTACTGTTGATGGGCATTTGGGTTGGTTCCGGGTCTTAGCTATTGTGAATTGAGCTGCAATAAACATTAATGTGCAGATGGCTTTTTTATTTGCCAAATTAATTTCCTTTGGGTAAATTCCAAGGAGTGGAATGGCTGGGTTGTATGGTAGGGTTATGTTCAGGTTTCTGAGGAATCTCCAGACTGACTTCCACAGTGGCTTAACCAGTTTGCATTCCCACCAACAGTGGGTTAGTGTCCCTTTTTCCCCACATCCTCTCCAGCATCTGTTGTTGGTCGATTTCTGAATGTGAGCCATTCTCACCGGGGTGAGATGGAACCTCATTGTGGTTTTGATTTGCATTTCTCTGATTGCCAGTGATTTTGAACATTTTTTCATGTGTCTGTTGGCCATTTGGATTTCCTCTTTCGAAAAATGTCTATTGAGGTCCTTGGCCCATCTCTTAAGTGGGTTGTTTGTTTTGTTGTTGTGGATTTTCTTGATTTCTTTGTAGATTCTGGTTATCAATCCTTTATCTGTAGTATAGTTTGCGAATATTTTTTCCCATTCTGTTGGTTGCCTCTTCACTTTCCTGACTGTTTCTTTTGAAGTACAGAAACTTCTCAATCTGATGCAATCCCAAATGTTAATTTTGGTTTTGACTGCCTGTGCTGTTGGAGTATTTTCCAGGAAGTCTTTGCCTGTGCCTATATCTTGCAGGGTTTCTCCAATGCTCTCTAATAATTTGATGGTTTCGGGTCATAGATTTAAGTCTTTAATCCATGTTGAGTGAATTTTTGTGTAAGGTGATAGGTATGGGTCTTGCTTCAAGCTTCTGCACGTGGAAATCCAATTTTCCCAGCACCATTTATTGAATAGACTGTCCTTATTCCAGGGATTAGATTTGGATCTTTGGTCAAATATAAGTTGGCTGTAGATGTTTGGATTGATTTCTGGTGTTTCTATTCTGTTCCATTGGTCTATCCATCTGTTTCTGTACCAGTACCATGCTGTTTTGATAACAACTGCCCTGTAGTATGTCCTAAAATCAGGTATTGTGATGCCTCCGGCTTTGTTTTTGTTGTACAGGATTGCTTTGGCTATTCGAGGTCTTCTGTGTCTCCATATGAATTTCAGCATCATTTTTTCCAGATCTGAGAAGAAGGTCTTCGGGATCTTGATGGGTATTGCATTGAATGTATAAATTGCTTTTGGGAGAATAGACATTTTGATGATATTGATTCTTCCAATCCATGAGCATGGAAGATTTCTCCATTTTTTGGTATCCTCTTCTATTTCTTTCTGTAAGGTTTTGTAGTTTTCATCGTAGAGATCTTTAACGTCTTTGGTTAAGTTTATTCCAAGGTATTTGATTGTTTTTGTAGCTATTGTGAATGGGATTGATTTTAGAAGTTCTTCCTCAGCCGTGGCATTGCCTGTGTATACAAAGGCTGTTGATTTTTGTGCATTGATTTTATATCCTGCTACTTTGCCAAACTCTTCGATGAGTTCCAGCAGTCTCTTAGTAGAGTTCTTTGGGTCCCCTAAATAAAGAATCATATCATCTGCAAAGAGGGATAGTTTGAGTTCGTCCTTCCCGATTTGTATCCCTTTAATTTCTTTTTCTTGCCTAATAGCTCTGGCCAAAACTTCCAGAACTATATTGAATAGCAGTGGTGAGAGAGGGCATCCCTGTCTGGTACCAGATTTCAGTGGAAATGCTTCCAACTTTTCCCCATTCAATAGGATTAAGTATTGTACTTAATTGTATTAAGTATTTGTATTAAGGAATGTTCCTTCCATACCCAGTTTGCTTAGAGTTTTCATCATGAAAGGGTGTTGTATTTTATCAAATGCTTTCTCTGCGTCTATTGAGAGAATCATATGGTTTTTCTTCTGCAGTCTGTTAATGTAGTGTATTACGTTGATTGTTTTGCGAATGTTGAACCATCCCTGCATACCGGGGATGAATCCCACTTGGTCTGGGTGGATGATCTTTCTGATGTGTTGTTGCAATCTATTGGCCAGAATTTTATTGAGGATTTTTGCATCTATGTTCATCAGGGATATTGGTCTGTAATTCTCTTTCAATGTTGCATCTCTTTCTGGCTTAGGAATTAAGGTGATGGTGGCTTCATAGAAAGAATTTGGGAGGATTCCCTCTTTTTCGATTGCTCTGAATAGTTTGAGAAGAATTGGAGTTAGTTCTTCTCTAAATGTCTGGTAGAACTCAGCAGTGAATCCATCTGGCCCTGGGCTTTTCTTTGTTGGGAGGGCCTTTATTACTGTTTCAATTTCTGTGTCAGTTATTGGTCTGTTTAGGTTTTCTATGTCTTCCTGGCTCAATTTAGGTAGGTTGTATGTGTCCAAGAATCTGTCCATTTCTGATAGATTTCCCTGTTTGGTGGCATACAAGTCCTTGTAGTAATTTCTGATGATTCTTTTTATTTCTGTGGCGTCTGTTGTTACGTTTCCCATTTCATCTCTGATCCTATTGATTTGGGTCTTTTCTCTTCTTTTTTTAGTTAGTTGGGCCAATGGGGTGTCAATTTTGTTTATTTTTTCAAAAAACCAGCTCCTCGTTTGGCTGATTTTTTGTAATGTTTTTTTGGATTCAATCCTGTTGATTTCTTCTGTGATTTTAATTATTTCTCTTCTCCTACTGGGTTTGGGTTTGGTTTGCTGCAGATTTTCTAGATCCTAGAGATGACTTGAAAGCTCATCTATTTGGTGCCTCTCCAATTTCTTGATGTAGGCACCTATTGATATAAACTTTCCTCTTAACACTGCTTTTGTTATATCCCATAGGTTTTGGTATGTTGTGCTGTTATCCTCATTTACTTCCAGAAAATTTTTGATTTCTCTTTTAATTTCTTCTATGACCCATTGTTCATTCAGGAGCATGTTGTTCAATCTCCATGTGTTTGCACGTGCTCTAGGGATTCCTGAGTTGCCAATTTCCAATTTCATTCCTTTGTGGTCTGAGAAGCTGCATGGTATGATTCTAATTCTTTTGAATTTGCTGAGACTTGCTTTATGGCCTAGTATGTGGTCAATCCTAGAGAGGGTTCCATGTACTGCTGAGAAGAATGTAAAGTCCTTAGATGTAGGATGAAATGTTCTGTAGATATCTGTTAGATCCATTTGGGCTATAGTGTCATTTAAATCTACTGTCTCCTTGTTGATCTTCTGTCCTGTTGATCTGTCTATCTCTGAGAGTGGAGTATTGAAGTCCCCCAGTACTATTGTATTGGGGTCTAAGTCTCCCTTTAAGTCCCTTAACAAGTCTTTTAAATAAGCTGGTGCCCTGTAATTAGGTGCATATATGTTGATAATCGTTATATCTTCCTGTTGAATGGATCCCTTAATCATTAAATAGTGCCCCTCTTTGTCTCTCCTAACAGTTTTTGTGGTAAAGTTTATGTTGTCCGATATTAAGATGGCTACACCCGCTCTCTTTTCATTTCTGTTGGCATGGTATATCTTTTTCCAGCCTTTCACTCTCAGCCTGTATGGATCATTGTTGGATAGATGGGTTTCTTGTAAGCAGCAAAAGGATGGGTTTTGTTCCTTAACCCAATCAGCCAATCGGTGTCTTTTAACTGGACAGTTCAAGCCATTAACATTCAATGTGACTATTGAGAAGGAGTAACTTTGCCCTGCCATTAGCCAAAGATACTTTCTAATATATGGATTGAGATTCCTATGATCTTTTGGTGTGAGGTTTCCTTCCTTTACCTTCTTTCATATTGGTGACCGTGTTTCTGTGTTTCTGTATGTAACACATCTTTAAGCATCTTTTGCACGGCTGGACGAGTGGCGACAAATTCTTTCAGTTTCTGTTTGCTTTGAAAGGTCTTTATTTCACCTTCATTCATAAATGAGAGCTTTGCAGGATATAATATTCTGGGCTGGCAGTTTTTCTCTCTTAGCACCTGGGCTATGTCTCGCCATTCTCTCCTAGCTTGCAGGGTTTCTGAAGAGAAGTCAGCTGTGAGTCTAATTGGAGATCCTCTGAGAGTAATCTGGCGTTTCTCTCTTGCACATTTTAGGATCTTTTCTTTGTGTTTCACTGTGGTGAGTTTGATTACGACGTGTCGTGGTGAGGATCTCTTTTGGTCATGTTTATTAGGGGTTCTATGAGCTTCCTGTATTAGGATGTCTCTGTCTTTCTCCAAACCTGGGAAATTTTCTGCTAGTATCTCACTAAAAAGGCCTTCTAATCCTTTCTCTCTCTCCATGCCTTCAGGTACTCCTAGCACCCGAATGTTGGGTTTTTTAAGAGTATCCTGTAGATTCCTGACAGTATTTTTTAGATTTCTGATTTCTTCTTCTTTTCTTTGATTTGATTGTTTCCTTTCCTGTTCTCTCTCTTCTAAGTCTGATATTCTCTCTTCTGCCTCGTCCATTCTGTTTTTAAGACTCTCTAATGTGTTTGTCATTTGATCTATTGAATTCTTCATTTCATTATGATTTCTCATCACTATCACCATTTCTTGTTCCACTAGTTGTTTCAATTCATTTTGATTCCTCCTTAATATTTCATTTTCATGAGAGAGATTTTCTATCTTGTCCATGAAGGATTTCTGTAGTTCAAGAATTTGTTTTTGAGAACTTCTTAATGTTCTTATCAATTTTTTGAGATCTGCTTCTTGCATTTCTTCTATCTCCTCATCTTCATAATCTTGAATTGGGGTGTCTTTTTCATTTGGGGGCATCATAGTGTCTTCCTTATTCTTGTTAGCTTGGTTTTTGTGTTTGTTGTTTGGCATGTTGGAGATATTTGGTTTCTTCACTGTGGTGTTTTTTCTTGTTACACTATGGCTTTATATTAAGTGGACTATCTGCTTTCAGTGGTGCCTTAGAGGCTTGAGATGAGTGTGGACTGAGAGCTGTGTTTGGTTCCTCAGGGCTGAGGGTGTGTCAAAGATGACACTCCCAGGTTAGGTGTGGTAAATCTCTCTCTTTTTTGATTCAAAAGGGAAGTAATTCCGCACAGCTGAACGTAATTGGAGGTAGTTAGCAGGCAAATGATATACCCACAGGAGCCAGAGATCGGAAGCTCTTTCCCAAGGACCACACAGGGAATCTGTGCTGCCCTCAGTGTGGGCTCCAATTCTCCTGCAATCTCCCACTGGGTTGCCAAGTTAGATGCTAATCTCCTGTTATTTCACCCCTCCCCCCAGAGTCAGGTTTTTCTGCTAGGCTCAGGGCCGGTGCAGACCTGAGGTCGCCCAGCTTATGACGTATGTCCAAAATGGCGCCTGCTCTGTCTTGCTCGCCTTTGAGAGGTGAGCGGAGAGAGAGAAACTTGTGTCCGTATCAGTCACTTTTTTTATTTTTTTTTCTCTCTCTTCTAGTTAGCCTCGTGAACTTTTCCCCACGGAGTTTCAAGCCTCGTTCCCTCTAGCCTCCTCTTTCCGCTTGCTCGCTGGTATCTCGGGCTATGGAGGTTCGGCTCACCTCGCGTTCCAGCGCTGGTGCATTGAATCTGCCGCTGGTGTCCCGAACTTGGGCTCCCACGCTCTCCACTCAGGTCCACTGTGAATCACTAGTTCCGGAAGAGTTTCCTCTGCTGTTTCATCCCCTACTCTTCCTTGACCCTGCAGTATCTCCACTTATATTAAACTTTCTCTCCCCCCGGACTAATTGTGCTTCTGCCTATTCCGCCATCTTGCCCGGAACCCGACCTGGAGCACTCTTAATAAGGCCTGCAAGTTAGGGCCATTGACAACAGAGTCAGTGGCAGGATCAAGCAGACCTGTCATCGGTGGAGGCCCCCCATAAAGAATCTCATACATTGTCAGACCATGGCAAGAGGGGGTGTCCCATACCCGGAACAGGTCCATGGGGAGGAGTTGGACCCAGTCTCTAGTTCCAGTTTCTAAAGCTAGTTTGGTTAAGGTCTCTTTAATTGTTCTGTTCATTTTTTCTACCTGTCCTGAGCTCTGGGGTCTGTAGGCATAATGCAATTTCCAATCTATCCCCAGTACTCCAGCCACCAACTGACTTACCTGGCAGACAAATGCAGGGCCATTGTCAGACCCTATTACCTTAGGCAAGCCAAATTGGGGGAAGATTTCTTCCAGAATCTTCTTGACAACCACCTGGGTGGTTTCCCACTTCGTGGGGAATGCTTCTGTCCATCCAGAGAAAGTGTCTAAGAAAACTAGGAGATACTTATTTTCATATTTACCTGGCCTTATCTCTGTGAAATCAACCTCCCAGTTGGTTCCAGGCCATTACCATCTTATTCTGGCTCCCTCTGGAAACTTGAGATGTCCAGCATTTACCTTGGTGCAAGGGACGCAGGACTCAGTGACCTGCTGAACCAAAGAGTTGAGCCCAGGGATATGATAGGACTGTTTCTTTCTTTCTTTTTTTGACAGGCAGAGTAGACAGTGAGAGAGAGAGAGAGACAGAGAGAAAGGTCTTCCTTTGCTGTTGGTTCACCCTCCAATGGCCACCGCGGTAGCGCGCTGCGGCCGGCGCACCACACTGTTCCAATGGCAGGAGCCAGGTGCTTATCCTGGTCTCCCATGGGGTGCAGGGCCCAAACACTTGGGCCATCCTCCACTGCACTCCCTGGCCACAGCAGAGAGCTGGCCTGGAAGAGGGGCAACTTGGACAGGATCGGTGCCCCGACCGGGACTAGAACCCGGTGTGCCGGTGCCGCAAGGTGGAGGATTAGCCTGTTGAGCCACGGCACCGGCAGGACTGTTTCTTTTCTTGTAAGAGTGCCTTTAGTTTCTTGTGTCCTAGGTGAGTCCATTGATGAAGGTGAGTTACTAATTCCTTGGCCAGTTTTTGGGGTAGAACAACCTTTTTTTTTGATGTTTCCAGACCTCTGTCTGCTCAGCATACTCTGCTCCAAGCCGTTGGAATATATCCAAGTCTTGGTTGAGTAAGAGAAAGGGGATTTCTTTGGCAACCGGGTGGGTTTGATTGTCTCCAGTTGGAGCACCCGCTGCCCTAGGGCCGCTGCTCTAGCAGCTTCATCCACCATCCTGTTTCCTTGTGCCACGGGGTCATTACCTTGTTGGTGTCCAGGACAGTGAATTATAATTAGCTTTTTAGGCAGAAAAAGAGCCTGTGGGAGGTCTAGGATCTCTTGTTTATTTTTAATGTCTTTGCCTGTTCAGGTCAGGAGGCCTCTCATCCGATATATTTTCCCATGTACATGGGCAGTGGCAAAGGCATACCCGCTATCAGTGTAAATGTTGACCTTCTTACCCTCAGCCGCTCAGAGCACTTGGGTTAGGACCATGAGCTCAGCTCTCTGTGCTGAAGTCCCAGGCTCCAGGGCCGAGGCCCAGATGACAGTTTTTCCATCTACCATGGCCGCCCCCACCCTTCGCTCACCTTGGTGCAAAAAGCTGCTCCCGTCCGTGTACCAGGTGCATTCGGCATCTGGCATGGGCAGGTCAGTCAGGTCTTTCTGGGTTCCATGTGCTTTAGCCAGCACTTGATGGCAGTCATGGCTGACCTGTGACTTGGATCCCGGTTCCGGGAGCAGGGTAGCTGGGTTGAGAGAGACCGTGGTGCTGACCTGAATCCGCTCAGGGTTAAGCAACACAGTCTGGTAGTGGGTGATTCTAGCATTTGATAGCCATCTGTCTGGAGGCTGGCAGATGACAATCTCTATGGCATGAGTGGCCACTACAGTGAGGGGCTGCCCCAAGGTCAACTTGTCAGAGTCCTTTACCAGGACCGCTACTGCTGCAATCATGTGAAGGCAGGGCTGCCAGCCAGTGGCTACATTGTCCAGCTTCTTGGAGAAATATGTCACTGGCTTTCTCCAGGGCCCGAGCTTCTGGGCCAATACTCCTATTGCCTTCCCCTTATTTTCATCAATGTACAGTGTGTACAGTTTGGCCATATCTGGGAGGCTTAGGGCCGGGGCTGACAACAGGGCCCCCTTTTTTTTTTGTCAAATGCCCATTGCTGTTCTTCTCCCCAGTGGAAAGGATGTTGGACTTTGTGAGGGGGTCACTAGCTCCACAAACCCTGGGATCCAAAGACAGCAGAATCCCGCACTACCAAGGATCTCCCGCATCTTTTTGGCATCAGTGGGTGACAGGATTAAGGCAACTGCTCTCTTTTGGCCTTCAGTCAGCCATTGCTGCCTCTCCTCAAGAAGGCAGCCTAGGTAGGCCAGTTTTCTCTTACATATCTGGGCCTTTTTGGCAGAGGCTCTATACCCCAATTCCCCCTGTCTTTTTAGCAGGGCCCCAGTACCTCTCAAACAGTCCTGTTCGGTTTCAGCTGCCAGGAGGAGGTCGTCCACATATTTAGTAGGACCAGGTCTGGGTGGTTGACTCGGAAGTCGGCCAGGTCTTGGTGTAGAGTTTCATCAAACAGGGTGGGCGAATTCTTGAATCCTTGTGGCAGTCTTGTCCAGGTGAGCTGTCCTGAGAATCCTGTCTCTGGATCTTCCCACTAAAAAGCAAATATAGGCTGGCTCTGAGGACTCAGTCTTAAACAGAAGAATGCATCTTTAAGATCTAACACAGTATACCAGACATGGCTCGGGGGCAAGGTGCTCAGTAAGTTGTAGGGATTGGGCACCGTGGGGTGTATGTCCCCTGTTCTTTGGTTGACCTCTCGCAGATCCTGTACTGGCTGGTAGTCCCCTGTGTTGGGTTTCTTTACTGGTAGTAGGAGGGTGGTCCATGGTGAATGGCAAGGCTTTAAAATGCCTAGTTGTAACAGTCTTTGGATGTGTGGTCGGATACCTTCCTTAGCTTCCTTGCTCATTGGGTACTGATGAATTGACACGGGAGTAGCTGAGGGCTTTAGGTCTATAATTGGGGGAGGCTGGTTGGCAGCCAGCCCTATTCCTGCAGTCTCTGCCCAGGCCTGGGGAAAGTCAGTGAGCCATTTGGGATCCAGAGAGGGACCAGAAGATGGGGGTCTCTCAAGCAACCGATGTTCATCCTCCAAGTGCACAGTTAACACCTGGAGAGGTTGCCCCTTTGAGCCCATTACGGTGGCCCCTTCCTCATGGAAGTGTATCTGGGCTCCGACCTTCGAAAGGAGGTCTCGGCCTAGGAGGGGGTAAGGGCAGTCTCGCACCAACAGAAATGAATGTGTTACCTGCCTTGTGATCAAATGGAACTTTCGATCAGTTGTCCATCACAGTTTTTCCCCGGTTGCTCCCTGGACCCAGGATGTCCTGGAGCTCAAAGGCCCCGTTGCCTTGGTCAATACTGAGTGCTGAGCTCCCGTGTCAACAAGGAAGGTCACCGGCTGGCCCCCACATCAAGGGTTATCCTGTGCTCAGGCGGGGGTCTCTTGGCCCTTACCTACCTATTCATCTTCTTCCAAGGAGAGGACTGGAACAGGCTTCTTCTTGGGTCCCTGGGAATTCTTTGGGCAGTCCTTGACCCAGTGTCCTTTCTCCTTGCAGTAGGCACACTGGTCCCTTTCCACCCATGGCCTCCTTTTGTCTTTCAGGCCCCTTTTCTGTCCTGCCTTACTCTGTCCTGGATTCTGTACTACAGTGGCCAGAATTTTACTCAGTTCCCTGTTACGCTTTTGGTCTCTCCTGTCCTCCCTCTCTTCCTGCTCTTTATGTATTCTCTCCTCCTTCTCTTCTGGAGTTTCTCTTTTATTAAAGATCTTTTCTGCCTCCTTCATCAATTCCTGCATAGTATACCCCTGCAACCCTTCTAGCCGCTGCAGTTTGTTTCGGATGTCTGGTGCTGACTGTCCAGTAAAGGACATGATTACATCCTCCTGGCCTCCTCTGCAAGGGGGTCGAATGGGGTATACATGCGGTAGGCTTCCATTAGTCTTTCTAAGAAACCTGCCAGTGTCTCCTCAGCTCCCTGGACTACTGCACGTACCTTAGCCAAATTAGTGGGGTGCTTCCCTGCCCCCTTGAGACCTGCTAGGAGAACCTGGCGATAGAGATGGATTTGCTTCCTACTGGCAACCGTGGTGTAGTCCCAGTCAGGGTGGATCAAAGGAAAGGCCTCTTCAATTTCATAAGGCAGCTGAGTTGGTCTTCCATCAGCCCCTGGGATGTTCTTGCGTGCCTCGAGGTAGACACGCTGCTTCTCCTCAGTGGTGAGAAGGGTCTGCATAAGCTGCTGGCAGTTGTCCCATGTGGGCTGATGGGTTAACAGGATGGACTCGATCAGTCCTGTTAACGCTTGAGGATCTTGGGAGAAAGAGGGATTATGGGTTTTCCAGTTATAGAGATCAGAAGCAGAAAACGGCCAGTACTGCATCTGGCCAGCTACTGAATGGAGGGGGAAAACCTGTGATGTCCAGACACCCTCAGAGCCTCCCACGTGATCCTGGTGGAGACACAGATGGCTGGAAGGCGGAGAAGGCGCCAGGGCATCTTCCTCCTCCCCGTGGAGTCGGGGGATGGGGCCGGCAGGGCAGAGGGCATCGTGTGCTGCTCCAGGCATTGTGGAGAGCTCTGAGGGGGAGGAGGTTGAATGTAGGTGGAGGAGAATCAAAAAGTAAGAGGTCCTGGTCTGCCGGGAGTACTGGCGGTTTTTCAGGTTTTTGTTTCAAGATTTCCTCCAAGGGGTAAAGAGAAGAGGTAGGCAGCGCAAGAGAGGAGGGGATGAGAGGGGTTGAGGAGGCAGGAGGTGGTGCATGGTGGGAGGGGATGAGAGGGATTGAGGAGGCAGGAGGCAGTGCAAGGGGTGGTATCGGGGTAGGAGGCAATGGGGTGGAGACAAAAGGCTTCACCCAGGATGGGGGGTGCCGGGAGAGATGTTCCCACACGGTGATATAGGGAACCTGGTCAAGGTGTCCGTGGGGTCCTGGTTGAAAGACTTGTGCCTTGACCTGTGAGATAATATTAGCATTAAAAGTCCCATCCCTTGGCCAGCCAACCTTAAAGGTCAGCCACTCCGAGGAACAGAAAGTCACCCACTTCTTCTTTTTGACATCAATTGACTGATTGTGATCGCGGTGTTGAACTTCTTTCCAGTGGCCTAAAGTAAGGCCTAAAGGGGTGGTTAGTGTTGCCCCATGGGTACGGAGGAGGACAAAAAACAGACAGATGCACACAACACACAAGACGAGCCGCATGGCACCAAGTTGGTAGCAAACCGAAAGTACAAGTTCAAAAGGGAGCTGCCGGATGGCCAGGCTCTCCCTGGGAAGGAGAGAGGCACTTTCTCTCTCGTCTCCCCCAAACCACCACTGGAGCATCCCCCAGGGTTGGACCAGGGGTCTCAGGGCACGTCTGCCTCCCCCACTGGTTCAATACAAATTCAAGTCCCGTACGGGCACCAAGTGCAGACTTTTTTTTTTAATTTTTTATTTAGTAAAAATAAATTTCCAACGTACATTTTATGGATTACAATGGCTTCCCCCCATGATAATTTCCCTCCCCCTCACACCCCTCCCATCCCCCACTCCCTCTCCATTCCATTCACATCAAGATCCATTTTCAATTATCTTTATATACAGAAGATTGATTTAGTATATATTAAGTAAAGATTTCATCAGTTTGGACCCACACAGAAACACAAGGTGTAGAATACTGTTTCAGTACTAGTTATAGCATTAGTTCATATTAGACCCTAATTTAAGGACAGATCCTACAAGAGAAGTAAGTACACAGTGACTCCTGTTGTTGACTTAGCAATTTGACACTCTTGTTTATGGCGTCAGTAATCTCCCTAGGCTGTAGTCATGAGTTTCAAAGGCTATGGAGGCCTTTTGAGTTTGCCGACTCCGATCTTATTCAAATGAGGTCATAGTCAAAGTGGAAGTTCTCTCCTCCCTTCAGAGGAAAGTACCTCCTTCTCTGATGGCCCGGTTCTTTCCACTTGGATCTCAATCACAGAGATCTTTCATTTAGGTCTTCTTCTTCTTCTTCTTCCTTTTTTTTTTGTTTTGCCGCAGTGTCTTGGCTTTCCATGCCTACCATACTCTCATGGGCTCTTCAGCCATATCCGAATGCCTTAAGTGCTGATTCTGAGGCCAGAGCGCTGTTTAGGACATCTGCCCTTCTATGAGTCTGCTGTGTCTCCTGCTTCCCATGTTGGATCATTCTTTCCCTTCTTGATTCTATCAGTTAATGTTAGCAGAAACTAGTCTTGTTTGTGTGATCCCTTTGACTCTTAGACCTATCAGTGTGATCATTTGTGAACTAAAATTGATCACTTGGACTAGTGAGATGGCATCTGTACATGCCACCCTGATGGGATTGTATTGGAATCCCCTGGCACATTTCTAACTCCACCATTTGGGTCAAGTCCAATTGAGCATGTCCCAAATTGTACATATCCTCCCTCTCTTATCCCCACTCTTATATTTAACAGGGATCACTTTTCAGTTAAGATTTAAACATCTAAGAATGATTGTGTGTTAATTACAGAGTTCAGCCAATAGTACTAGAACAAGACAGAAAAAATACTAAAATGGATGAAGTATTACATTGTACATCAGCAGTCAGCACAAGAGCTGACCAAGTCACTGTTACTCATAGTGTCAATTTCACTTCAAGAGTTTTCCCCTTTGGAGCTCAGTTAGTTGAAGCCAATCAGGGAGAATATATGATATTTGTCCCTTTGGGACTGGCTTAATTCACTCAGCATGATGTTTTCCAGATTCCTCCATCTTGTTGCAAATGACTGGATTTTAATTTTTTTGACTGCTGTATAGTATTCTATGGAGTACATATCCCATAATTTCTTTACCCAGTCTACTGTTGATGGGCATTTGGGTTGATTCCAGGTCTTAGCTATAGTAAACTGAGCTGCAATAAACATTAAGGTGCATACAGCTTTTTTATTTGTCAATTTAATTTCCTTTGGGTAAATTCCAAGGAGTGGGATGGCTGGGTTGTATTGTAGGGTTATATTCAGATTTCTGAGGAATCTCCAGACTGACTTCCATAGTGGCTGAACCAGTTTGCATTCCCACCAACAGTGGGTTAGTGTCCCTTTCCCCAAACATCCTTTCCAACATCTGCTGTTGGTAGATTTCTGAATGTGAGCCATTCTCACTGGGGTGAGATGGAACCTCATTGTGGTTTTGATTTGCATTTCCCTGATTGCTAGAGATCCTGAACATTTTTTCATGTGCCTGTTGGCCATTTGGATTTCCTCTTTCGAAAAATGTCTATTGAGGTCCTTGGCCCATCTCTTAAGTGGGTTGTTTGTTTTGATGTTGTTGAGTTTCTTGAGTTCTTTGTAGATTCTGGTTATCAACCCTTTATCTGTAGCATAGTTTGCAAATATTTTTTCCCTTTCTGTCGGTTGCCTCTTCACTCTCCTGTTTCTTTTGAAGTACAGAAACTTCTCAATTTGATGCAATCCCGAATGTTAATTTTGGCTTTGACTGCCTGAGCCTGCTGGGTCTTTTCCAGGAAGTCTTTGCCAGTCCCAATATCCTGCAGGGTTTCTCCAATGCTCTCTAATAATGTGGTCATGTCAGGTCATAGATTTAAGTCTTTAATCCACGTTGAGTGAATTTTTGTGTAAGATGAAAGGTAGGGGTCTTGCTTCATGATTCTGCATGTGGAAATCCAATTTTCCCAGCACCATTTATTGAATAGACTGTCTTTACTCCAGGGATTGGTTTTGGATCCTTGATCAAATATGAGTTGGCTGTAGATGTTTTGATTGATTCTGTTCCATTGGCTATCTATCTGTTTCTGTACCAGTACCATGCTGTTTTGATAACGAATGCCCTGTAGTATGACCTGAAATCTGGTATTGTGATGCCTCCAGCCTTGTTTTTACTGTACAAGATTGCTTTAGCAATTCGAGATTTCCTGTGCCTCCATATGAATTTCAGCATCATTTTTTCCAGATCTGAGAAGAAGGTCTTTGGTATCTTGATTGGTATTGCATTTAATGTATAAATTAGTTTTGGGACAATGGACATTTTGATGATATTGATTCTTCCAATCCATGAGCATGGAAGATTTCTCCATTTTTTGGTATCCTCTTCTATTTCTTTCTTTAAGGTTTTGTAATTTTCATCGTAGAGATCTTTAACGTCCTTGGTTAAGTTTATTCCAAGGTGTTTGAATGTTTTTGTAGCTATTGTGAATGGAATTGATCATAGCAGTTCTTCCTCAGCTGTGGCATTGCCTGTGTATACAAAGGCTGTTGATTTTTGTGCATTGATTTTATATCCTGCTACTTTGCCAAAGTCTTCTATGAGTTCCAGCAGTCTCTTAGTAGAGTTCTTTGGTTCCCCTAAATAAAGAACCATATCATCTGCGAAGAGGGATAGTTTGAGTTCCTCCTTCCCAATTTGTATCCGTTTAATTTCTTTTTCTTGCCTAATAGCTCTTGCTAAAACTTCCAGAACTATATTGAATAGCAGTGGTGAGAGAGGGCATCCCTGTCTGGTACCAGATCTCAGGGAATTGCTTCCAACTTTTCCCCATTCAATAGGATGCTTGCCATGGGTTTTTCATAAATTACTTTGATTGTATTGAGGAATGTTCCTTCTATACCCAGTTTGCGTAGAGTTTTCATCATGAAAGGGTGTTGTATTTTATCGAATGCTTTCTCAGTGTCTACTGAGAGAATCATATGGTTTTTCTTCTGCAGTCTGTTAATTTGGTGTATCACTTTGATTGTTTTGCGAACATTGAACCATCCCTGCATACCAGGGATAAATCCCACTTGGTCTGGGTGGATGATCTTTTGATGTGTTGTTGTATTCTATTGGCCAGAATTTTATTGAGTATTTTTACATCTATGTTCATCAGGGATATGGTCTGTAATTCTCTTTCAATGCTGCATCTTTCTCTGGCTTAGGGATTAAGGTGATGCTGGCTTCATAGAAAGAATTTGGGAGGAGTCCATCTTTTTCAATTGTTCTGAATGGTTTGAGAAGAAATGGAGTTAATTTTTCTTTAAATGTCTTGTAGAATTCAGAAGTGAATCCATCTGGCCCTGGGCTTTTCTTTCTTGGGAGGGCCTTTATTACTGATTCAATTTCTGTCTCAGTTATGGGGCTTTTTAGATTTTCTATGTCTTCCTGGTTCAGTTTAGGTAGATTGCATGTGTCCAGGAATCTGTCCATTTCTGATAGATTTCCCTGCTTGTTGTCATACAATTCTTTGTAATAATTTCTGATGATTTTTTTTTATTTCTGTGGTGTCTGTTGTTACATTTCCTTTTTCATCTCTGATTTTATTGATTTGGTTCTTTTCTTTTTTTTTTGTTAGTTGAGCCAATGCTGTGTCAATTTTATTTATTTTTTTCAAAAAACCAACTCTTTGCTTGGCTGATTTTTTGCAATGTTTTTTTTGGATTCAATCCTGTTGATTTCTTCTCTGATTTTAATCATTTCTCTTCTCCTACTAGCTTTGGGTCTGGTTTGCTGCAGTTTTTCTAGATTCTTGAGATGCGCTGAAAGCTCATTTATTTGGTGCCTTTCCAATTTCTTGATACAGGCACCTATTGATATAAACTTTCCTCTCAACACTGCTTTTGCTGTATCCCATAAGTTTTGATATGTTCTGTTGTTATCCTCATTTACTTCCATAAAATTTTTGATTTCTCTTTTGATTCATTGTTCATTAAGGAGCATGTTGTTCAGTCTCCATATGTTTGCATACTTTCTGGGGATTCCTGAGTTGCTAATTTCCACCTTCATTCCACTGTGGTGTGAGAAGCTGCATGGTATGATCCTAATTCCATTAATTTTGCTGAGATTTGTTTTATGGCCTAGTATGTGGTCAGTCCTAGAGAAGGTTCCATGCACTGCTGAGAAGAATGTAAAATCTTTAGATGTAGGATTGAAAGTTCTGTAGATATATGTCAGATCCATTTGGGCAATAGTATCGATTAAATCTGCTATTTCTTTGTTGATCTTCTGTTCGGATGATCTGTCTATTTCTGAGAGTGGAGTATTGAAGTCTCCCAGTACTATTGTATTGGGGTCTAAGTCTCCCTTTAAGTCCCTTAACATATCTTTTAAATAAACTGGTGCCCTGTAATTACGCGCATATACATTTATAATAGTTACATCTTCCTGTTGAATTGAACCTTTAATCATTATATAGTGCCCCTCTTTGTCTTTCTTAACAGATTTTGTGTTAAAGTTTATTTTGTCTGATATTAATATGGCTACACCTGCTTTTTCTTTGGTTTCTGTTGTTGTGGAATATCGTTTTCCAACCTTTCACTTTCAGTCTGTATGCTTCTATGTTGGAAAGATGTGTTTCTTGTAGGCAGCAAATAGATGGGTTTTGTTCCTTAATCCACTCAGCCAGTCTTTGCCTTTTAAGTTTAGATTTCAATCCATTAACGTTCAATGTGACTATAGATAGGTAGTAACTTTGCCCTGCCATTTTCCCAAAGATATTTGCTAGTATATGCTTTGAGTATTCTATGGTCTTTTACTGGTAGGTTTTCTTCTTTTACCTTCTTTCATATTGATGACTGTGTTTCTGTGTTTCTGAGTGTAACACATCTTCAGGCATCTTTTGCAGGGCAGGATGAGTGGCAACAAATTATTTCAATTTCTGTTTGCTGTGAAAGGTCTTTATTTCACCTTCATTCACAAATGAGAGCTTTGCAGGGTATAATATTCTGGGCTGGCATTTTTTCTCTCTTAGCACCTGGGCTATGTCTCGCCATTCCCTCCTGGTCTGTAGGGTTTCTGTTGAGAAGTCTGCTGTGAGTCTAACTGGGGATCCTCTGAGAGTAATTTGGCATTTCTCTCTTGCACATTTTAGGATCTTTTCTTTATATTTCACTGTGGTGAGTTTGATTACAATATGTCGTGGTGAGGGTCTCTTTTGGTATGTTTACGAGGGGTTCTGAGAGCTTCCTGCACTTGGATGTCTCTGTTCTTCTCCAAACCCGGAAAGTTCTCTGCTAGTATCTCACTAAAAAGGCCTTCTAATCCTTTCTCTCTCTCCATGCCTTCAGGAATTCCTAGAATTCGTATGTTGGGTTTTTTAATAGTATCCTGTAGATTCCCAACAATATTTTTTAGATTTCTAATTTCATCTTCTTTTCTTTGGTTTGACTGTATGCTTTCCTGTGCCCTGTCTTCTAAGTCTGATATTCTCTCTTCTGTTTCACTGACTCTGTTTTTAAGGCTCTCTAATGTGTTTGTCGTTTGATCTATTGAGTTCTTCAATTCATTTTGATTTCTCTTCACTATCACACTTTCCTGTTCTACTAGTTTCTGTGTTTCATTTTGGTTCCTCCTTAAGATTTCATTTTCACAAGAGAGATTTTCTATCTTGTCCAATAAGGATTTCTGTAGTTCAAGAATTTGCTTTTGAAAACTTCTAAATGTTTTTATCATATTTTTTTTGAGATCTGCTTCTTGCATTTCTTCTATCTCATCATCTTCATAATCTTGGCCTGGGGTGTTTTGTTCATTTGGGGGCATCATAATGTGTTCGTTGATCTTGTTCCCATGGTTTCTGTGTTTATTGCTTGGCATTTTGGAGGAATTCTTTGAATTATTTCCTTACAGTGTTTTTTTTTCTTGTTATACTATGACTGTGTTAAGTGGGCTGTCTGCTATTGGAGTTGCCTTGGTGGCCTGAGATGTGTGAGGGCAGAGAGCTCTGCTTAGCTCTTCAGGGTTAGGCATGGTAGATCTCTCTCTCTCTCTCTCTTTATTTATTTATTTCTTTATTTTCAGGATGGAAGTAATACCACACAGCTGAGCAGAATTGATGGTAGTTAGTTTCCAATCTCTGGCTTCTGTGGGTATAGGAATCGTCTGCCTTTTTTTTTTTTCCCACAGATCACCCAAAGTATCTGTGCTGCACTCAGTGTGGGTTCGGTTTCTCCTTCAGTTTCCCACCGGGTTGCTAAGGTTACTGAATTGTAGCATCTCTGCAGAGAAGTCACGTGACCTCCATGAGCACTCTCACCCCACTGTCTCTCTATTTTTTCCCCACCTCAGTTCATTAGTTCTACTTTTTTATTAAATCCTAACCTCGTGGTATTTCACCTCCCCCTCCCCACCAGAGTCAGGATTTTCTGTTTGACTTAATTTGAGCTCAGCTCTGAGTTCACAAGCGCGGCCCTGTTGCTCACAGCTCTGATGTCATGCACAGCCCTGAGGGTGTGCACCATTTACGTATATCGTGAATGGTGCCTGCTCTTTGTCTCTTGCCTGCCTTTGCTAGGTAGGTGGAGAGAGAAACTCGTCCAGACTGGCCCCCCCCACCCTTATTTCTCTTTCTTCTCTCCTGAAGTTAGCCTGGTGAGCTCTCTCTGCACAGCCTTCAGCCCCACTCTCTCTCTGCCGCTTCCTCAGCCAATGTCTGGGATCACTGAGCTCACCTCCAGTGTGGATGTGAAGACTCAGAGCTGGAGCCGTGAGCATCCTTGCTCTTGCCGCAGGTCGTCTGTGTCTCCTCCACTAGATCCAGAGGAGTTTCTTCTGCATTTTTCCCCTGGGCCCTTCCCTGTATTCACTGCAATTCCTCTTATATCAACCTATCTTTCCCGGATTATCAATGTGCGACTTCACTATTCACCATCTTGGCTCTGCCCCCCCAAGTGCAAACTTAAACACTGACCAGATGATGCAACCAATAAAACAAGTAGCTTACCTCCAACTGGTCACAGAATTGTGTCTGGGGGTGTCCAAATCCTGGACGAGCCCCCAATGAAGGACCCCAAATCTGGGAATCCAACACGCTCAGGTGGTTGCCCAAAGACCCAAAACTCCAGCCCAGTAGATGCAAAAGCAAGAGGATATTTAATAAAACGCTTGCGCAAATGGGCTCCCCAGCACCACAGGCAGTCAAGAGAGCGAGAGAGCCCTGAGAAGGGGTTACAGCAGTTTTTAAAGACAATAGCCACCTGATTAACATATGTATGTGGGGCATTAGGTGATTAGCTAGTTTGAAGGGCAAACTCTTGTTGCAATTTTATCGAGGGAAGGGGTAAGTTTATAGAATGGTCACAGAACCTTATTGCAACTCTTTTCCAGACTTCTGCAAGTGTTATCGCGTGAGACAGTTACACAGAGCAGTTTCCCAAGGTTATTCTGCAGGTGGGTGGAGACACAGTTATCTTAAGGAATGGCTACTGTCAGCAGCCAAACTTTTTAACACTTGCTAAAATATTATTTTAATATTTACTTCTAGCAGGGGTCTTACAAACCTACACTTTGGTGGTTGGGCTCACAGGAAAACTTGAAGTGGTGTGCAAGAGCTCTCAGTTATGGGAGACTGAGCACACAGGGAAACTGACACACAGGGACCACTTGAAAATGGGAAGGATTCTAGGACTAGGAAAGTGGGGGCTCTTTCTAACTTTCTCCCAGACAGTCCACTGGGTATAATGCTGGGGTCCAAGGGTGAGGGGGATGTCCCTCAGACCAGGCATAAAGAGAAGCAAAAAATGATTAAGTACTGCTGTTTTATTTGGCCTAAAGACCCAAATGCTGAAGCCTTGGTCCTCTGGACCAAGTTTTGCTCAGATGAAGACTGGATGTGGCAAGCTCTAATTTTCTATGTGAATGATAAACCCCATCCTTACAAGAAGAAATAGATCCTTCTTCCTGGTGGATGAAGCAGTTGACTCACATGTTCTCTCTCAAAAGGGAGGAGGAGGGTCCCAGCATAAAGCCTTGGGACCCCTTTATCATGCCTGCCCCCTCCCTATGTCTCTAAGGGTGGAGAACATGAAAAGCAAAGGGTGGCAGGAGGACAATCTGGGGAAGTTTAACATCTGGGGATTATGGAGAAAACAATTAAGATGGGCCAGAACAAAACTTCCCAAAGGTTGCTCCTGAGTGGAATAATAATGATCCCAGAGATTGAGCACAAATGCAAGATTTCAGAGTGGTAATAAATAAAAAATCTTCTCCCAGGTCACCAAATGTCACTAAGACATTTGAAATTCAACAGGATAAAGAGGAAGGAAGCCCCCTGTGCTTTTCTACAGAGACTTTAGAGATCAAATGAGGAAATACCCTGGGCTGGAGCCAGAGGACCCAGTGGGACAAGGACTTTTTAAAAGTTAATCTTGTAATTAAGAGCTGGCCTGATATAATAAAGAAATTAACCATTAGCCAAACATTGGTAAGTGGGATGAGAAATCAATTCAGGAGAACTATTAAGGGAAGAAGTACAAGGTGCAGTGAGTTTGCCTAGGCCAAAAACAAAAATGGAGCTCAGAAAGCTGAGGAGTCACAGGACAGAACACCAGACAAGGTCAGGCTGGATCTCAGGGAGGTCCCACCACATGGTGGGAGGAGATTGTTTGTGGATGGGTTGTCCTGAGTGACAGTGGAGGAAAGGAACTGGCACATGGAGAATTTATAACACAGCTTCTAGAAAGCCTCTTACTTTAAACAGAATTGGCTATGTCCATGAAACTGGTCATCAAAGAGGAAATTGATGTAAGTTATAGGAAAGACTTGCAGATGAAGCGGCTAAGCAAGTCTCCTTAGAAGGAATTAAATTATGTAATCTAATCTCACACATCCCTAGAGCCACACAATGGACCTGGTTTACTAAAGAGGAGGGCCAGGAACTACGCAGAATAGGGACCACTCAAACTGCAGATGGAAAATGGGTGCTCCCCGATGGGAGAATAGTAAGTAAACCCATGATAAGGGAATTAACATCCATGTTAGATGTGACACAACACAGACTGTAGTGTGTGGGAATCAATACCATTGCTGACAAGTGTGTGGATGCTGTGTAACATGTCAGAGGATAAATACAATGACAGTCAGAAAACAAGCTGCATGAGGAAAACCTCTTGTGTTAAGGCCATTTCAGAGTAAAAGACAGGCTGCTAAACTAATCTTGGTAACTGAACTACTCGGGACCAAATGCCTCCCCATAGCATGCTTTAGGATTACGACGGCTCAAGAAGGGAGATGGGCCTGTGCCCTGAGTCGTTACATGGGCTCCTAACCTACATAGACCTCCTTGCATGGAAACCAAAAACCAGATCTGAGGAACCATGGACTGGCTAGATCCTCTACCTTGTCATTCGAAGATTAAAAGGAATCCTCTCCTAGTCTCCCCGTCAAGTTCCCAGTTAGCCACTTCAGACCTGGCGAGTTGGTGCTGATTAAGACCTGGAAGGAAGACAAGCTCCAACCACGCTGGGAGCGCCCAAGCCACGTGCTCCTGATTACTGAGACAGCTATGCCAACCATGGGAAAAGGATGGACTTGGGCTGGAAAGGACCTCTGGGACAAAAAGGAAGGGCCCAGTTGTGTGATACATCTAAAGGACCCTTAGAAGCAGATAAAAAGAAAAGCAGTTCCTCTCTCTGAGCTCTGCTTGCCCCGGTGGGTGTGGGGTGCACAGGTGGGCACCCCGGCTGACCTGATGCACCTCCTGCCCTGCCCCAGCTGTACGTACAGGCACGGCTCTGCTGGAAGTGGGCACGGCTGCTGCGGCCCACGGTTCAGTTCTTCCTGGTGGCCTTTGCGCTCTACGTGGGCTACACCCGAGTGTCCGACCACAAGCACCACTGGAGTGACGTTCTCGTCGGCCTCCTGCAGGGGGCGCTGGTTGCTGGTTTTACTGTGAGCTCTGGGCCCTGTCCCGCTGCCTTGTCCGGAGAGCCCCCTTCGGGACCTAGGCCCGCCCACCCAGAACCTCTTCCGGCTCCACATTCCCACCCTGTCTCCTCCCAG
Organism: Lepus europaeus; assembly: GCF_033115175.1. NCBI lineage: Eukaryota > Metazoa > Chordata > Mammalia > Lagomorpha > Leporidae > Lepus > Lepus europaeus. The sequence continues at coordinate 13,326,222 of NC_084851.1, forward strand.
GTCCGCTACGTCTCAGACTTATTCAATCCCCGGCCTCCGCGGCCCTTCCAGGAAGAGGGGCCGGAGCGGAAGCCCAGCCTGTCCCTGACGCTGACCCTCGGCGAGGCCGAGCACAATCACTATGGGTACCCGGCCTCCTCCTGACCCGTGGCCCTGGTCCTGGCCGGGTCTGTGTCTGGGCTGTGGTGGGGCCGGGCTGTGTGGCCCCGGCTCTGTGTCTGGGCTGTGGTGGGGCCGAGCTGTGTGGCCCTGGCTGTGTGTCTGGGCTGTGGTGGGGCCGGGCTGTGTGGCCTTAGCTCCTGTCTGGGCTGTGGTGGGGCCGGGCTGTGTGGCCCTGGCTCCCCCTACCCTGACAGAGGCCATGGAAGCTGGCTGGGTATGGGAGTGGCATGGGCTGTTGGAAGAGTATGGTAGCTTCAATCCTCACCTCTCTCATAAATGTAGCCAAAATCCTGAACCAGATTAGGAGAAATGACTTGAGAACAAAAAGAAGAGTGAAAATGGGACCAGAAAGTGTAAAAATAAAAAAGGAGGGATTTGCAAGAAAATGGAAAATTACTGTTAGTCGACTTACAGATGCAGACAAACAGGATGCTACAGAGTAGCCAGCTCACAAGAGGAAATTAGAGTACAGATAGAAGTAAGGAGGAGGGTAACTAACTTAGTGACTAGTCCAGGAAGATCGCACACCCTGCAGTACTTAACCAGTGAGGAACCAGGGGCAAGACCTCGGAGTTGGGATATAAACTGCTTATTATAACTGTTCAAGCGTGCTTGCTCATCACATGCCTGGCCTGATTTTGCAAGAGTATAAGAGTATATCACTTCCACTGTACTTCCAAGTCCATCTTGGGTGGACAGGTGAGGATATTTCCCACACCTGTTGATAGACATGGCAATAAACATTAATGTGCGAGTCTTTGTATAGGTTTATACTTAATGTTCCTCTTGCTAAAACTGGAAGTGGAATGGCTACATATGATAGGTGTAAGCTTAACTTTTAAATCAACTGCCCTGGGGCCTGTGCTGTGGAGTAGTAATAGGTTAAACCTCTGCTATGGTGCTGGCATCCCATATGGGAGCCAATTCAAGTCCTGGTAACACCATTTCTGATCCAGCTCCCTGCTGGTGGCCTGAGAAAGCAGTGGCCCAAGTGCTTGGGCCCCTGTACCTGTGTGGGATACCCAGAATAAGCTCCTGGGCTCCTGGCTTTGGATCAGCCCAGCTCTGGCCATTGCGGCCATTTGGGGAGTGAACAAGTGGATGAAAGACCTCTGTGTCTGCTATCTGTGTCCACTATCTATAGGTGCCAATTATGTCAAATCTGTTGTTCAATTTTCTGTATCTTTTACCTTCTCTCTCCCCTCATCTTTCTCATAATTAAGCAAGTCTCTGGGAAAGTGCCTTTAGCAAGATTGCTACAGTTGACTAAATGACAGACACATAAACCATGAGGAATCTTGCTCTCCAGGGTGCTTAACTGTAACTCTCCTCCCATAATCCAGAAAGTTCACAGCACCTTTTCAACTTGACTGTTCTAGGCAGGACAACCTGGGTATGGAGTGACTCCCATCACCCATTCACCCAGATTCTGTTGAATTCTTGTAATAACCCTGACATCATGCCAGGTGCTACCTGGATGACAGACTTGCATAAAAACAATACAATCAGCAGGCATTGTGTTTTAAACATTAGGGCACTATTTGTCCAGCAGTGCAGCTAGGTAGTATCACTAACAGATACCAACAAGGATTTGAGAATTTAATGTAGGAAACCAACTGGTGCTTATAATATTGATCCAGAGTAAAAGGCTTCACAAACTTCAAAGGTAAACAATTTTCCAACACCACCACCACTAGAAATTTAGGGATTATCAACAAAAGATTACTATATAGCCAATAAAAGTGATTGCTTCAGGGGGAAAAGGGCATAAATTTCAGCTTAAGTCTGTAAAATGACCAACATACATACATATTTGTAGAGGGGAAAATGTTTTGTAAGGTGTACACGTGTGGGTTTATATTTACATGGCTTAGTCCTGAATGGCTGAATGGCGGGACAGTAAGTGACCTTAATTTTTCCATCTTTCTATATTAAGCATGTATTACATACTATGCTTATTTGTTAGGTTGAGAATTGCCTCATTTATTACTTTCCTTAGGAAACTAGAAGAAAGTCAGTATTTGTGGCCATATGAATTGTAGAGTTTATGGAGGAAACTCTTTCTTAGGTAAATAGTCCGGGATGAGAAGTGAGAGATTCTTATCTTAGCATCTCCCTAAGGAACTGTTAGGAGGAACATAAGAATCCCGCTTTTCTTCAGCACAAATTTGCCACTCAGTCCTGCATGCAAAGAAGTTGGAAGCAGCTCCAGTTTCTATCAGATGGTACAGATCCTGGATATTTGACATTTCATTTAAACATGGACAAGACTGACATGTCCCAGCACCTACTTAGTGAGCATACATCAGTATGCTCACTCTATCCCAGAAACATGGCTCCTCTCACTTCAGAGCTATCTTCTCTGACGAACACATAGACTGCCAAGGGGAAAGCATTCCTGAATATTTAAATTATGTATTTGTGTCCAATTAGAGGTCACCTAAGTTCAAGGGTGTAATACACTTGGAATTCTTTTCAGACCTTCTCACACTAAGAAACTTACCTGGCGATTTTAAAAAACTTGTGGAAAATGAATAGAAAAATTAACTCATAGAAATATCTAATTCATGCTTCTCTGTGGTGCCTGGGAATATCTGTAAATACTGCTCTTACGACCGGCACTGTGGCACAGTAGGTTAATCCCCTGCCTGAGGCACCAGCATCCCATATGGGTGCAAGTTCTAGTCCCAGCTGCTCCATTTCCAACCCAGCTCTCTGTTATGGCCTGGGAAGGCAGTAGAAGATAGTCCAAGTCCTTGGGCCCCTGCACCTTGTGGGAGACCCAGAAGAAGCTCCTGGCTTCAGATTGGTTCAGCTCCAGCTGTTGTGGCCATTTGGGGAGTGAACCAGCAGATGGAAGCCCTTTCTCTCTCTCTCCCTCACACTGTCTGTAACTCTACCTCTCAAATAAATCAATAAAAATCTTAAATACTGCTGTGTTTATTAAATAGCGATAAATTTCTAGATTTTGGCTTAGCAACAATCTATGAGAAAACACAAACACAAAAAAGGATTACTGATTGCAGGGAGCTTAGAATCACTTAAGAAAACTGGATATGCAGATGATCACCTGGGATAACACCAAGCTTAGCTCATTCACAAACTAAGGGACCAGAACTCAACATGACACAAAAGTACAATAGGCACTAAATTTTGTGTTGAAATATTCATAAAAAATGGTCTTCCCCAAGATAACAAGTATGAGTAACAGCAAACAGGAGGCCCAGGGTCACCCTAATTCACTGGTAGTGGCATGGACAGAGATGTGCCCAGCAACATGCTGTATTCCATCAAAAACATGAGGAGACACATTTCCCCATCAAGGACACAACAAGCCTCAGAGAAGTACGAGACCGTGCCACTGACAGCCAGTCCCAGAGTCTCTGATGGATCTCATGGCTGAACCTCCAACTTAACTTTTACCTCACATCAGAATCTGTCCTGTGTTGGATGGAAGAGCGAGAACATTCCTGGCTTGGCCACTACCTAAGTGTACTGCAGAGACCACAGTCACATTTTTAAAAAAAATTTAAAAATTATTTTAAAATATTTTTAAAAAAAATTTAAAATTTTTATTTATTTGGCTGGTACCATGGCTTAACAGGCTAATCCTCTGCCTTGCGGTGCCTGCACACTGGGTTCTAATCCCATTTGGGGCACTGGATTCTATCCTGGTTGCCCCTCTTCCAGGCCAGCTCTCTGCTATGGCCCAGGAAGGCAGTGGAGGATGGCCCAAGTCCTTGGGCCCTGCACCCACAATGGGAAACCATGGCTCCTGGTTTCGGACCAGCATGATGAGCCGGCTGCAGCAGCCATTGGAGGGTGAACCAACGGCAAAAAGGGAGACCTTTCTCTCTGTCTCTCTTTCTCTCTCACTATCCACTCTGCCTGTCAAAAAAAATATTTATTTGAGAGGCAGATTCAGAGAGAGAGAGATAGAGAGAAAGAGAAAGAGAATAGGCTCTTCTGTCCACTGGTTCACACCCCAGATGGACACAACAGCAGGGGCTAGGCGAGGAGCCTGGAACTCTATGCTGGTTTCCCACATGGGTGCAGGGACCCAAATACTTGGGCCATCTTCTGCTGTCTCCCAGGTACATTATCAGGTAGCTGCATCAAAAGTGCAGCTGGGATTCTAACTCGTCCCCCCATGGGATGCTGGCATTGTAGGTGGCAGCTTAACCCACTGTGCCATGATGTCACTCCCAAGGCCATGTTTCTTAAGCGGGCCTGTCATCTCTCACTAGGAAAGACAAGCGACATTTCAGTGCCTGACTGCTCATTTAATGAACTTCAATTCAGTAAGAAGTGGCATCAGTCCTGGGCTACCCTGTATAGAAAGGCTCAAACACGCCTTGAAATGGAAAACTTTATCTCTAATGAAGAACAGGGCTTTATCTTGTGAGTAATCTAGAGGTAACAATAAGAAAGAAAAGCGCCTAATTTCAAGATATAGCGAAGAAGGATCACACGCAAGCCACGGGCCTCTTCTGCTTAAAAGTTTTAGTTACACAAAGGTTCCAGGGATCACATTTAGCTTTTCAGAGCTGGTCTCTTGAGGCTCCTCTTAAGAAATGGGGAAAGGTAATTTCTCCCTTTTTCATGTCTCGTAAGTAACTGAATATAGTCATTTTTAATATTCTCAACAATAAAACGTGGTGTGTCTATGTTCACCTATCTACCCACCACAGGCTTTCTCTCACTCTATCTGCATCCTTTTATGTGTAAAAGCAGCTTTGAAAAAGCTTTTGGAGTAACCACTCTTTGTAACACACAAGGAAATCCACACAGGTGCTTTCTCTAAGGGAGTTTGAGTTCAGAAGGCTCTTTTTTTTTAAGGATTTATGTATTTATTCAAAACTCAGATTTACGCAGAGAGAAGAGAGAGAGATCTTCCATCTCAGGGTTCACTCTCCAATTGGTTGCATCAGCCAGAGCTGTTCTGATCTGAAGCCAGGAGTTTCTGCTGGGTCTCCCATGTGGGTGCAGGGGCCCCAGGACTTGGGCCATCTTCCACTGCTTTCCCAGGCCATAGCAGAGAGCTGGATCAGAAGAGGAGCAGCCAGGACTCAAACTGGTGTCCATATGAATGCCGGCGCTTCAGGCACCAACCCGCTGCACCACAGCACCGGCCCCAGAAAGCTCTTTTCTGTGGTGTGTAGCACAGGCCTAGGCACGCAGTATACACCCTATTAGGATCTCCTGACTGATAGTGAAATCTGTAGATTGCATTGTGTACCCTACCCACAGAGTTATGTCTGCCTGTCAACAGTTCTGGGATGACACAGCAAACAAAACAAAATGCTCACACTTCCTAGTTACCATTGTACAGTGTGAGTTCAACTACCACAACATCGACTGACAAGTATTCATAATATGGCAGAAAAGTAGAAGAGATTACTGTCACAAGAGACAGAAATTCAGAACAGGCAAAAGAGGGGCAGGTGTAGTGGTGCAGCAGGCTAAGCTACCATCTGCAAAGCTGGCATCCATATAGGCGCTGGTTTGTGAGCTGGCCTCTCCTCATCTGATCCAGCTCTCTGGGAAATTTTTTGATACATACACTGCAGAGACGGCCTAGTTAAGGTTCTCTTACATGCTGAATTCCTTGTCAATCATGAATCAGTTCATCTACATTATGTTACCATGAGAAAGGAATCTCAAAGGTTAAGATCTTGTCTTATGAACAGTAACTTTTTAAACTTCTTTTGAAATTGCTGATTTGATTTCTACAACTCGGCTTATAAGAGCAGCCAAGAGACATGGAAGCAAGAATACCTCCTTTCCTCTGGCTTTCATTCAAGGGGAGGTGGGACATGGTGCTTCGGGAGCAGTGGTCAAGACACCACTTAGGATATCACATCCCACATCAGAAGCCTCAGTTCCTGCCTAGGTGCTGCTTCCCATCCAATTTCCTGCAAATGTGCTCTCTGGGAGGCATCAGAGAATGGCTTAACTTCGTGAGTCCCTGTCACCTAGGAGGAACATATTGTGTCCTGACTCCTGGCTTCTGTCTAGCCCAGCCACTGCTGTCCACACGAAGTGAACCAGCAAGCTCTGTCTACTCATTTCTCTCTCTCTCACTTTGCCTTTCAAGTAAATAAACATCTAAAATAAAAATCTCAGGTAAATGGCATTTTGGGCTGCTGTTGTTTCCTTTACTCCCTGCAGTAAAGGCCACCATCAGCTTCCTGGTCCTGTTCACTGTCTGCCTTCACTGCTAGAAAGGACAGAGAAGAAATTCACTTTCCCTTTGTATCTGAGTGAATGGCTATAATGACCATCCTAAACTTGGCAAGAAATGGTTAAGGCAAACACCTCAGTAGCTTTACAAACTAAATGATTTAGAAAATCCTGTTGATCAGCTGTTACCTTACTGAAAACCACCAGGCTATTTATCAGCAAGAGTAAGATGAGAATCAATACTAAACAAATACTAAATAGCTACATTGTGCTCTGAGACAACGTGCAAACGTCATTTCCTTAAAAAGTTTCTTAAGCAGCAAAAACAGCATGCCAGTTCAACACAAAACTCTCCTGAAGTGAACTTGTTTTTCCAAATGGCAGGCTCTGATAAGATCAATTTTAAAGTTTGACCAATAATTCCAACAATTCTAGGTTACACTGCTACACATATCATGACAAGGAAGTATAAACATTTGAAAGTTCTTAGTTATTCAATTACATTCAGGAAATTTTTATTATGTGCCCATGAGCAAGGACTTCATTAGTATAAAATCCAATCCTATGAATTCCACATAATAAATTATTTTAAAAACAGAAACTATAACCATGTGGAAGAAGCAAGCTGTGGCCCACCAGATAATGCTAGCCTTGGAGAAACAATGAAACACGGTGTTGAGAAAACAACTGTAGTCCTAAGTGATGTTAGTGACAGATACAGCAATGTGTTAACGCCAACTGGTTCTGCATAAAACAGCTGTGCCAAGAGCATGAAAATTCCATTTAAAGACTGGTGTGGACAACCAGCAGACCCAGAGAAGAGCAATGGATTGTTAAAGAAAGTGGAAATTCGAATATACAAAAACGGTTGAAGAAAGTAGGCACAGTTAGCCTGGAGGAAGAAAAAAGACAAGTGTGACATCTGTCAAATGTTTTTAGAACTGCCCTAGTAGAAGAGTAATGATGTAGTCCTTCAACGAGGCAAAAATTTTACCAAGCATGTAAGTTGCAGGAAGGTCCTGGGACTGGAGGTGTTACAGTAAAATGGGCTATGTTGGAGAATCTGAAGGTACTTTTTAAAGTGTACGGGAAGGCCGGTGCCATGGCTCACTTGGCTGATCCTCCACCTGTGGCGCCAGCACCCTGGGTTCTAGTCCCTGTTGGGGCACTGGGTACTAGTCCCGGTTGCTCCTTTTCCAGTCCAGCTCTCTGCTGTGGCCCAGGAGTGCAGTGGAGGATGGTTCAGGTGCTTGGGTCCCTGCACCTGTATGGGAGACCAAGAGGAAGCACCCGGCTCCTGGCTTCAGATCAGTACAGTGCCAACTGTAGTGGCCATTAGGGGAGTGAACCAACGAAAGGAAGACCTTTCTTTCTCTCTGTCTCTGTCTCTGTCTCTGTCTCTCTCTGTCTCTCTCTCTCTCTCTCTCTGTCTATAACTCTACCTATCAAATAATATAAAAATATTAAATTGTACGGGAAAACAAATTAACAGATAGGCTAAATGGGTGGCATTAGCATAGTGATGCAAGCAGAATGAGAGGATGTACTGTCTGCAGCTTTCCATATAATTGATCACTCAGAACATTTCCTCAAGCAACAGAGTGAAAAAGTTACTTTTCTACAGGAAAGCTAATTTATTTAAACAGCTGTCAAGTGACTTCAAACTATGTCATTAAGAGATCAGTTCAGGCCGGCGCCATGGCTTAACAGGCTAATCCTCCTCCTTGCGGCACCGGCACACTGGGTTCTAGTTCCATTTGGGGTGCCAGATTCTATCCTGGTTGCCCCTCTTCCAGGCCAGCTCTCTGCTATGGCCCAGGAAGGCAGTGGAGGATGGCCCAAGTCCTTGGGCCCTGTACCCGCATGGGATACCAGGAGAAGCACCTGGCTCCTGGTTTCGTATCAGCGAGATGCACCAGCCACAGTGGCCATTGGAGGGTGAACCAACGGCAAAAAGGAAGATCTTTCTCTCTATCTCTCTTTCTCTCTCACTATCCACTCAGCCTGTCAAAAATAAAAATAAAAAATAAATTTAAAAAAAATTTGTTCAGGCCAGCCCCGTGGCTCACTAGGCTAATCCTCCACCTGCGGCACTGGCACCCCAGGTTCTAGTCCCAGTCGGGGTGCCATATTCTGTCCTGGTTGCTCCTCTTCCAGTCCAGCTCTCTGCTGTGGCCCGGGAGTACAGTGGAGGATGGCCCAAGTCCTTGGGCTCTGCACTCACATGGGAGACCAGGAGGAGGTGCCTGGTTCCAGGCTTCAGATCAGTGCAGCACCCAGCCTAGTGGCCATTTGGGGGGTGAACCAATGGAAGGAAGACTTTTAGAAAAATAAAAATTAAAAAAAAAAGAGAGATCAGTGCAAAACAAAAGTGGGTTTTGGAAAATAAAAAATGTAAAACTCTTCCTTCGCATAGCAGAACTGTATAACCAGTAATAAGTCTACTGCTAAGCACCATTATTGCAGGAGAGAAGAGATCTGTGTGTGCACGTGGGAGTAGGTCTCCATGTCACAGAATCCTCCCTGGTGCTTGTCCTGGTGGTAAGTCACCATTGGACTAGCTGGCTCCTCCCAGCCATTCCCAGATGCAGCTCCTGATTTCAGCTCCCCACTGATGTCACGCTGGGAGTGATGGCCTTCCACCCACATGGGGAAGTGGATTCAATCATCAGGTCCCAGTTTCAGCCTGGCCTAGCCTCAAGTCACAGTAGACACGAGCTGGTTCTTCTCTGTGTCTCTCAAATAAGTGTTTTTAAAATGTTTTAATTGTGTTGGCCTGCTATATGTTGGTCTGTTTTCTGCTGCTGTAACAGAATACTCAAGACCAAAGCAGATGCTGTGGCGTGGTGGGTTAAGCTGTCATTTGGGATGCCTAGATCCCATACTGGAGGGCCAATTTCAGTCTTACCTCCTCTGCTTCCCTTCCAGCTTCCTGCTAATGTGCCAGGGAAGCAGCAGATGATGGTCCAAATCAACAGGGAACTGCCACCCAACTGGGTGACCTAGATGGAGTTCCTGAACTCTTGGCTTCAGCACGCCCAGTTCCAGCCGTTGTGGGCATTTGGAGTGAACTAGTCAATGGAAGCTGTCTCTGCCTTTCAAATAAATTAAAAAACAAATAAACAGACAAAAAAATACCTAAGACTGGGTAAATTTGCTTCTTATCATTCTGGAGGCTAGCAGTCCAAGGTCATGGGCTACATTCAGTAAGGACTCATGGCTGAGTTCCAGGGTGACCTAGTTGATCACATGGCCAGATACAACCAGCATGCCAAAGACAGCTTGCTTTTCAAACAAAGCCACACTTTTGATAAAACATGAATCCATGTAAGTATAAATCATTCCATGAGCAGAACCCTCCAACCCAATCACCTCCCCAAACTACCACACTTCACAGCACCGTTAATGTCTGACTTTGGGGATTACAGTTCCAATACATGACTACTGGGGGACAAACATTCCAAACATAGCACCTAGCTAGGTGACAACCCTATGCCAAACAGTGAAATCCAGGATCCACATGCATTGCAGAAAGCTATTAAGAATAAACGTTAAACTGGCTTTAACTAATAGATTATAAATAAATCACACCCAGTGATAACTACTGATTCTCTTGCACTGTAATCATCTATCTTTTCCTCATCCTTGCCAAATGAGAAAAGGGCCTTATTTAATTTTAAACTTTAGCAGTTTATAGTGTGCCCAGCACATGGTAGGCACATAATCAATCTATGTGGAATAAATGAACTGTAAGACATAGTATTTTGGGGGGCCAGTGCTGTGGCATAGAGGGTAACTGCAGTGCCAGTATACCATATGAGCATAGGTTCGAGTCCTGGCTGCTCCTCTTCTGATCCAGCTCTCTGTTATGGCCTGGAAAAGCAGTAGAAGATGGCCCAAGTCCTTGGACCCCTGAACCTGTGTGGGAGACCCAGAAGAAGCTCCTGGACCCTGGCTTCAGATCAGCACAGCTCTGTCCATGTCCATTGCGGCCACCTGGAGAGTGAATTAGCATATGGAAGACCTCTCTCCCTCTCTCTACTTTTCAAATAAATAAATCTTTTAAAAATATAGTATTTTTAAAAATTATAAGTTTCAAGCTAACATATGGAAAAAATGTCAAAAAAAGTTATTACAATGAAGCTGCTTCTTCATTCTTGGCTCACAAACAGATCAGAATCGAAACAGGTAAGTTTTCTCCTTCAGAGATAGTTCAAGTGTATGGAAATCAGTATGACTGTCTGAAATGACCAAAGCTGATGAAAGGACCTAGATGCCTTCGGAAGTTAACTGTATGATTACAACCAAAATAATTTTTATGTAAGCTCAAGTTAAATCTGGGCACTTAATTAGAAAATTACTACTGTTTGATTTCTGCTAAACCATTTTTCCTCTTTCACTTCAAAAAGTTATTCACTTTAAAAATAATTATCACAAACTGACCTATATTTTGAAAGGGGACATTATCAAATTGAAGCATTTTTTTTTTGAGAGGTAGAGTTACAGATAGAGGGAGAGACAGAGAAAGAAGTCTTCTATCTGCTGGTACACTCCCCAGGTGGCCGATTTGAAGCCATGAACCAGGAGCTTCCTCCAGGTCTCCCATGCTGGCTCAGAGGCCCAAAGACTTGAGCCATCTTCCACTGCTTTTCCAGGCCATAGCAGAGAGCTGGATCAAAAATGGAGCAGCCAGAGCTCCAGCTGGGACTCCAAACAGTGCCCATATGGGATGCCAGCACTGCAGGTGGAAGCTTTAGTTGCCATGCCACAGCACCAGCCCCAGCACTTTTAAAACACTGGAAATCTGCAGGCAATAGTCTAATTTGGTGGGCTGTTGGTCTTTTTAATTTGACAGATAAAGTGAGACAGTGAGAGAAGGAGACAGAGAGAAAGGTCTTCCTTCCATTGCTTCACCTTCCCAATTGGCCACCACAACCAGAGCTATGCCTATCCGAAGCCAGGAGCCAAGTTTTTCCTCCTGGGCCTGAGTGCAGGGACCCAAGCACTCAGGCCATCCTCCACCACTGTCCCAGGCCATAGCAGAGAGCTGGACCAGAAGAGGAACAACTGGGACTAGAACCTGGTGCCCATATGGGATGCCAGCGCTGCAGGCAGAGGATTAACCAAGTGAGCCATGGCGCCGGCCCAGGCTATCAGTCTTGAAAACTGTAGTAACCAAGAAGATGGAACTTGAAAGGACACAGCTGTAGAGAAGCTGATAAAAGGGATCTGGGTGGGTGACACAATGACCCAACTGCAGAGGACTTTCTGAGACCTATT